>NC_140958.1:44117670-44724337 GCF_014529385.1 Adiantum capillus-veneris
TCCATGTCTCTTCCTTGGCAAAACACAGTCTTAGAAAGAGCACAAGAAAGATTGTCCATTAAGCATCGGCATTTTCATTGTGATTTACCATAGTTGATAGGTTTAGGTCGAAAAGTCAAGATTCGATCTCACTTTCTGCGTGTGTTTGGTGAATGGTTTGGGACCCTGTCACTTGGTTCATCTCAATTGCATGCACAATCATTTAGGAAACATAGTATTTTTCCAGTCACTCTACATGAAATGAGTATGTTCATGATTTTGTGTTGGAAGTGGTTTCATGAATTTCCTCCTCGAAGATTCTTGAAGAAGGTAGACGCACGACCATAGCCGAAGTTTGAGCATTGAAGCAGCCACAAATCCCTTTGTGTCGCTTTCGGCGTGGCCCAAAGAAGCAAGCATTGCAAACCTTCATGAAGTTCAAGTATTGCACGACCAACACATCTGAGTGGGCCGACGAAGAGTCCTTCCCAGGATTCCAGAAGTTGTTAGCGCTCTCACTCGACGCCACACAGTTCGGTACCAGTACCTCACTTTGAAAAGAAGGGGATGTCACGTGCACATCTAACCCTATGTGCATGTGGACAAGCTACTTCAGGTCCAGGGTTAAGGTCAGCTTAGGAAGTGTGCTGGCACCTTTGTGAGCCTGTGCGTAGGCCGTGCATTTCCAGGCACTTAGAGTAGTTGCATATCCTCTGGTTGCACACAGCATGATCATCAGCATGACATTCAGTACCCATTATGAGCATTTTACAGTGCACATAACCCATTTTTTCTATTTTATCCATTTTTCACTTATTGTTAATAAGTGACTTTGTTGGGAAACTGGGTAGGGCAAATTCGCTAAGTTCTATAAAAGAAACCTAGCGCTAGCACTTTCTTGCAGAAGAGGCAAGAGAAGTTCACCAACTTATAATAATGCACCTTCTCAGCAAGACCGGCAGGTGACCTAGCGTTTCTAGCCAACAACAGATCAAGAGCAGCGTTTTGGCAACAGTTTAGCCTAGCGTTTTTAGATTTACCAGATCAGCCCTGGCGTTTTGCAGATCCCATATTCAGCTTGGCATTTTTGCAGATAGCATCAATGTTTTGCAGATTCCCGGCGACAGATCAAGCCCTAGCATAAGCGTTTTCAGTTTTCAGCACTTAGACACAACAGATCTTGCCCCTAGCCTCGCAGATCTCACCTACCCGCAGCAGATCCTCGCCGCACGGTAAGATTAGCCAGCGTTTTCAGTTTCAGCCCGCTGTCCGCGGATTTCAGCATCTGCATTTTCAGCGCATCTTCGTCGCCATCGCCGTCCTCGTCGACACAGTGTCAGAATTCAGCAACTAGCAGATTTGCAGACTTCAACCCCTAGCGTTTTCAGTTTTCAGCCCGTCTCCTCGTCGTTATCATTGTCGTCGTCATTGTCGGCAAGTCCATTGCATCTAGACCATTGTACCAGATTTGTGCAGTCAATGGCATAGACCTCTCTCGCCATAGAGGGAGGGGCCCTTGGAGCAGGGTTTGAGAACCGTCTGGTGTCGTATTCTTGTGTGTGTGTGTGTGTGTGTGTGTGTGTGTGTGTGTCTCAATACCTTCATTCACAGTGTCATTCACTTTGTTTGTGATCGTTGCACTCTCACACTAAAGGAACGGAAGGCTCTCCCTTCCGTAAGTAAAAGGACCCTTGAGCACAGTTCGGAGCACTCATCTTGAGCAAAGTTCAACATTCACTTCTGTTGCACCTTACATCTTCTTTGCCTTTTTCTTGTTCTTTCCAAAGCTTTGCTTCTTGCTTCGCTTCTTGCCCTTTCTGTCGTCCTCACTCGAGTCGGAAGAGGAAGAGCTGGAAGAACTGTCTGAAGAAGAGGACGAAGAACTGGGTAGTCCCTCAAAACGCACACGCTTCTTCTATTTTTGTGCAGATGCAAAAGAAAAGACGGCCCAGGTAACCGGGCTAGTCAGTCCCCTTCTTTTGCTTCATTGATGGCTTCTTCGTGTCCAAAAGCTGATTGATTTGAGTCTGGACCTCATTATGGAGTTCTTGTTCAGTGAACATCCTCGGAGTAGGAGGCTTCTTGATTGCCGGTTTGATTGGTGGTTTAGTGGCATTCTGCCACTGAATATGCACTTAAGCCATCGATTGTTGGATAAAGAATTTTGCAAATTGGGGATCCTTAGCAAACTGAAGCATCTGCTTTGTGCACTCGTCAACCTGTTGTCGACGTTGCATCTCCAAGAGTTCATACTGTGTGGGCCGAGATGGTCCGTACTCATCTTCAGCTAAGTCGTTTGAATTTGCCGTATTGCCTCCTCCTGCCTCAGCAGTTGCAGAAGAGGTCGATTGATTCTTTTCGGAATCCACAAGTGTCGCGAGAAAAGGGATCGGATTTCTCGGTAGAAGAGAAATCGGTCGTGCTCTGATACCACTGTAACAAACTTGGACACCCCAAGTCTAGACTCTGTCGCGACACAACAGAGATTCACTTCAAAACAATTCACAATTCAAGACTCCACACGATCTGTCGTTGTTCCGTGCCAAGAGAGATTCGCCCCAAAGACTGGCGCCCCTTTCGGTTATATTAATCTTTGAGCAAAGTACAACTTCCGTGGGTGCTCGCTCTCAAACTGTGCGTCTAGATGCTCTGAGAAGTGAGCCCCCTTGGGTCACTTATAAACATTACAAGGGGCTCTAAAAACAGAGCCCCAAAAGCATGAAACTCAAAAGCAACTCAATCCCAAAAGCTGACAGCCAAAAGCAACCAACGCAGCCTACTGAAATCCGAATAGTGCCACGTCAGTGCTGTCAGCGCGATCTGTGGAAATCCGTACAGCCACGTCAGCAGTCAGCACGATCTGCGACGTCCGTACAACGTCAGCAGTCTTTTACGCAATTTTAATGCCTAGTTGTCCCTTTGGCCCCTCGGCAGTTGTCCATAAGTTGGCACAATTTATTAGTTGGACATACCATGTCATCAGTTTGTGACAGGCTAGGTCCTCTAGGTCTCAGTGGCTCGACACGTTGAGGGATTCCAGATGTTTCTCAACCAATGCATTACAAAGGCGCATGGCTCCATCATCAAGCACTTATGGTATATCTATGCGGGTACTATAGTGACTTTCCAGTCACTTTACATGGAATGGGTATGTTCATGTTTTTGTGTTGGAAGTGGTTTCAGGAAATTTCAGCCATGGAGATTCTTGAAGAAGAAAGAAGCATGACTCTAGACGAAGTTGAAGCATTGAAGGAGACTCAGAAGACTGTGTCGCTTTCGGCGTGGCCCAAAGAAGAAGACATTGCAGACCTTTATGAAGTTCAAGTATCGCACGACCCACACATCAGAGTGGGCTAGCGAAGAGTCCTTTCCAGGATTCCGGATGTTATTGGCAATCTCCCTCGACGCCATACAGTTCGGTACCAGTACCTCACTTTGAAAAGGAGGGGATGTCAGGTGACACATCCAACCCTATGTGTTCGTGGACAAGCTACAGCATGATCAGGGTTCAGTTCAGTCAAGTCAGTCTAGAATATGAAGTGATCTGGTACTTTTGTGAGTTTGTTCGCAGACCGTGCATGTCCAGACACTTAGATTAGATGCATATCCTCTGGTTGCACACAACATGATCATCAGATTCCAGTCAGATCCCATATGTAGCATTTTTACAGTGCATAGGCCTATTTTCCCTATTTTTGACATTTTTCACTTATTATTTTTAAGTGGCTTTTGTTGGAAAGTAGGTAGGGCAATTTTGCTAAGTTTGTATAAGTAAAAACCTAGCGCTAGCTGTCACCTGAGTGTGACTACTATCTATCCTTTTTGTTGATTTCTTTCTTATTATCTATTTACTTTCACTTTTTAGGAACACCCCTCGGGAAATCTAACTGCCCTGCATTGCATAGCTAGTGTGGAACTGTCGAGAGGGAGTCCAAGCCTGAGGGCAAGAGAGCACTAAGGTTGGACAAGGACTATGGTTAGCCAAAGTGGGGTCATTGACTAGCCAAAGTGGAATCCTTTGCTACAGAGGCTACATTTCAGTTCTGGATGCGGCCGCAGTGTACAAAGAGGGTCGGATGACCTAGAAAGATACAATGGCAGCATCTCCTAAAATTTAGGGAACTGCTATTTTGGGACCTGAAAATGTGTTGGCGTCATTACCTCCGGAATGACAAGGGGAACATTTTCTTGCTCTGCTGCAAAGTCAACTGACGCACGAGTTGAGATATTTTTAACCGGGAATGCCCAAAGTCGGAAAATGTGCCATGTGGCACTCTGTGAGCATTCTGCTACTCTTGGCCAGAGAGGGGGCGCCTAAAATGAGAGAGGAGGCTGATTTTCAGATTTTGTGATAGGTCAAGAGCTATGGAGTGCTTGCTTTCCCTCTTATGCACAGTGCGGTGCCAGGAGTGATGCCTTGCACGCTACACACTGCCCTCTCTCTCCCCTTTGGCAGTATGTTATGCCCCTCTAGTGGGCTCTTCATTTGACCAATGTACAGTTGTGTGGGTTCATGCACGATTGCCGAGGCAAGAGCCTCTTGCACAGGTACTGGATTAGCTAGCGGCTAATCCTCCCCGCAGGTACAGGTGAATTCGGAGAGGTTTCACGCCAGAAATCTCGTCCGATTCAAAGGGCAAGTAGCCCTACAGGTGCGGGAGCTCGAGGACTTGCTACGGATGCGACCGGCACGCGAAACGGAGCCCAAAACAGTAAATTACAGCCTGCTGTGTATTTTTGCAGGTTTAGGGTTTTGGCCCTAAACGGACCCTAATACCCCCAGGAGGTTCGGGGACGCAAGGGGACCGCTGTACAGGCGATCTGGTGCATTTTCGGGGCTGAAAACAGACAATTCAGCGTGCTGCAGATTCTCGCCAGGTCTTGCAAAGTGCCCGTATGCGTCGGGAAAGTCACTCAATGTGTGGGAATACTGACTGTGAAGGGTCCTAGTACAGTTATGTTGGCGAAATCGGGCCGGAACAGTTGAAATTCAGCCAAGTTTGTGCGGGGCAGCTTGTAGGGATCCACAACGTTTATTCCCTCTTTGGAAGAATAAAGAAATACCGAAAGGGGCGCCTAAGTTAGGGGCCAATCTGGTGTCGGTCTTCTCATACAGGTGCATTCTAGCATCTGTATCCCATTCCCCTCTCTTGTGTCACTATAGCGCAGGTATAATAGACTACTAATAATGGGTGAAAGCTAAATCAAGGTTTGAAGTAAAGTCTACCGCCCTTTTTGGATTGAACAGGCCGGTTTCATGGTTTCATCGACGGGATTAAATCACTTTTTCCCATAGAAGTGAGCCTTGGTCAGTTTTGGGCTTGAAGACACAGGGGATCATAGATCAGACACAGGGAATTGCAATTATGGCTGACAGACCAAATGATGTGACTGAAGAGGTTTCCTCTTCACAGGGTCAACAGACACGAAGTGGGTGAGTCCTCAAGACCACCACAGACAGATGACGATATATTCAGGATCCAGTTAGCTACTGCTGTGGCTATGTTCACACAAGTAATGCAGAACCCAAGGTTTTTAGCCTTTCTGCAACCTCCTGTTCCGTCTCAGCAAGTTGGGTCACTGGATCATATTCAAAAGCTTGTTAAGGCTCGAGCACATGTGATTCATACCGCACAGTCAATGGAAACACCTGTACACTTGACGGAGAACATGCAGTCTCCACAACCTGTGCCTAAGGTGCAAGAACAGGTGGTTGAGATGCCAGTCTTTCAAGCTGTACCAGTTCAGTCCGCCACCTTTCAGCAGCCTATAGCTGGTTCTAATGGGCAGGGAAGCAACCTACAGGCTATGCAACAGGTCTTCCCACCACCTTCAGTACACCCTGGCTATTTTAGAGGTGGATCGGTATTCCAGAGCATGGCTGGTCATGCACCTGGAAATCAGTTTTACACGCCAGGAACAGTGTTCGGGGGTGCTCAAACGATGATGCCTAACCCCATGTATGGTGTCACGGGCATGCTACCAGGTTTTCAAAGCACTCAAGGCCAATTTGGGATGCCACAAGCAAATTTTGGTATGGCTGGAAGTACAAATCAGCAGCCAAATATGGCATTTCCAGGTCAACTTAATTGCGGCCAGGGAACACAAATGAACCCTAACAGTGTTCCCATGTTTCAGTCACTTCCATATGACAATTTGACGCCGCTGGAGAGGCCAACTCTGTACAAAGAAGGTGGCAAAGGTGTGTCTTTCACGACCTTTACAGGGTTTGATGACAGGAAGAAGGCTCTCTCATTCCTCCAGCAGTTTGACAAGGCCTATGCAGGGGGAAACTTTACAGAGGCTTCAAAGGTCCGCAAGGTAGCCACTTTCTTGACAGGGAATGCGGGACAATGGTGGACAACTTTATTGCTTCAAGGGCAAGCTCCGTCCACATGGATTTATTTCAAGCAGATTTTTGCAGCAGCATGGTTATCTGATGACTTTGAAGCAGATGTCATGACAGAATGGCACCAGCTTAATGCTGCCACTTGCAGAAATCTGGATGATTACAATCGGAAGTTTTGGAAAGCTCTACTTCCAGTAACTTCCTATAGGTTTGTGCCATTGACAGAATAGATTGAAAAATACTGTTGTGGCCTACCTAAAGGATTGAGAAAGTACTGTACGAAGACAAAAGCCACTACTTTGACGCAACTCATCGAGGTAGCAAACACTGGCAATGGTTTGCTCAAGGGAGAAGATTGTGACTTTAACACTGGCGTCAAGGCAGGATCAGGCAAGAAAAATTCAGCCAAGAAGCACGTTCCCAATGAGGCTCCTAAAGGGACTCAAGAGTCAGCCAACGCAGGGAAAGATAAAGCTACGGCTGAATCAAAAAAGGGACCAGCGAAGAAATGGAAAAGACGTTTTCCTCGCAAGTCTGAAGAGCAAAAGAAGGTCCTGAGGACAGAGAACAAATGCTTTATTTGTGAGCAGCCTGGCCACATTGCTTACAATTGTCCTACAAAGAAAAGGCCAGCTGATTCTGATGACAAGGAAGACAAGAAAGGAAAGAAGCCCATGGCTGTTCTAGTGCCAGATATGGTGGGCGACAAGCCAAATTCAGATGCAAGTGAGCTTTGCAGAGCATGGGGAAAGGTCAGGGATCAAACACTGCTTATCTTCTTTGATCCAGGTACCAAAGCCAACTTCATTTCCCCAGAATTGGCTTCAAAGTTGGGAATCAGACCTAAAGAGATGGGGTATACAGCAGAGGCAGGTTTTGCATGTCCTGGCCATACAGAGGCTGTGACACCCATCATCGGAAAGTTGCGCCTACATATCCAGTCCTATGTAGATGCTGAAGAATTTTACATCATGCCACTGGACGGATGTGATGTGTTGCTAGGTATTCCTTGGTTGTTTCGTGTACAGGGAATCATGGATGCCTACAAAAAGATCACTGTACAGAGCAGGGGAAAGACTCACATTCTGGATGTAAAGCTTAAAGGGGAGTCTATTCCCACTGTATCAGCTTCTGCTATTACTTCTGTAATGAAAAAGCATCTTTCTGCGTACTTGGTTTTTGCATGTGAAGTGTCAGATTGTGATGAATCAAATTTATCTGTGCTAGATAAAGAAAGGTCAATGTTTTTACAACAGTATAGTGACTGCTTTTCCGATTCATTACCGTCTCAATTACCGCCAGAGAGACCCGAGGACCATGCGATAGATTTGGTGCCAGGCAGTAGCCCACCAAATAAGCCTCCGTACAGGGTTAGTGCGGCTCAACAGAAAGAGATAATGGGCCAAGTACAGGAGTTGTTAGAAAAGGGGCTGATTCAGCCCAGTTCATCTCTATTCTGTTCTCCAGTGTTGTTGGTGCAGAAAAAGGATGGCTCATGGCGTATGTGCATAGACTACCGTGCACTGAACAAGAATACCATCAAGAATAGGTTCCCTATACCTAGAATTGATGATATTATGGACAAATTAGGAGCAGCTATGTTTAGCAAGATAGATCTAAAGAGTGGGTACCATCAGATCCGCATTAGATCAGAGGATGTGCACAAGACTGCTTTTAGAACAACGTTTGGCCTTTGTGAATTTTTAGTGATGCCCTTTGGTCTCACAAATGCTCCTGCTACGTTCAATAGGATGATGGACAGAATTTTCCGTCCACACCAGCAGTTTGTTGGTACATTCTTTGATGATATGATAGTCTACTCAAAGAATGAAGAGGAGCATAGGCATCACTTGGCCATTGTGTTCAAAGAGCTACGTAGTCATAGGTTGCTCATCAATGCAAAGAAAAGTGAGTTTTTTCTGGAAGAGATTCACTTTTTGGGACACATTATCTCAAAGGATGGTGTCAGAATGGATCCTGCAAAAGTTGAAGCGATCAAGTCATGGCCAAATTTGAAGACGGTGCACGATGTCCGAAGTTTCTTGGGACTATGCTCCTATTACAGAAGGTTTATCCGAAATTTCGCTGAGATTGCTTCACCTTTACATGCTCTTCAAAAGAAGGCAGTCACCTTTAGATGGACACAAAAAGAGATTTCAGCTTTTAATCTCTTAAAGGAAAAGATGACTTCAGATCCAGTCATTGTGTTGCCAGATCTTAGGAAGTCATTTGTGGTCCAGTGCGACGCCTGTGGTAGTAGCATTGGTGCAATGCTAATGCAAGATGGTAGGGTAGTAGCCTATGAGAGCAGAATTTTGCAAGGGCCAGAGATGACCATGCAGGTCTATGAGAAAGAGTTACTGGCTGTGATTCATGCGCTCTTAAGTTGGAAACACTACCTGCTAGGTGCAGATTTCGTTGTCCAAATGGACCATCAGACCTTGCGGTACTTCTTGACACAGACAAAGTTATCTGAGAAGCATATGCGATGGGCAAATATCTTGTCAATGTTCCATTTTCAGATTGTCCATGTGGAAGGCAAGAAGAATGTTGTGGCTGATGCCTTGTCAAGGAAGCCACAAATTTCAGCTGTGTCAATTCCTTATCATCACGAACTTGATGATATGAGAGAACAGTATGCAAATGATGAAGATTTTGCAAGCGTTTTCGAGCAGCTAATGGATGGACAACGTCATGAACACTATCTTCTCAAAGATGGGTTCATGATGATGCATGGCAGATTGTGTGTCACAAAGCCATTGCGACTCAAAGTGATGGAAGAGAGTCATGTCCCACCGTATGCAGGGCATCGTGGTATCGATGCTACAGTTAAAGCGGTTGAGACATTCTTCTATTGGCCTACATTGAGAAGGGATGTGGATGCCTTTGTGCGAGAATGCCTAATATGCCAAAAGGTCAAGTTTGGCAGGCAAAAGGCACCAGGGTTATTGCAACCACTACCTATTCCAGATAAACCATGGGAAAGTATTGCTATGGATTTTATCTTTGATCTTCCGAGAACGCAGATAGGAAACGATGGTATTTGGACCATTATTTGCAGATTTAGCAAACAGGCTCATTTTATTCCTGTCAGGAAGAAGATAAAGCCAGATTAGATGGCACGCTTGTTTATGAGCAATATTTTCAAGTATCATGGCATGCCACAATCGATTGTTAGCGACCGTGATCCACGCATGACAAGTTTGTTCTGGAGAGGCTTGTTTGAGAATATGGGCACCACGCTCAAATTCTCTTCGTCATTTCATCCTCAAACAAATGGGCAGTCAGAAGAGGCAAATTCTACTGTCCTAGATCTGCTAAAGTGTTATGTGTCAGAGCATAAAGGAAAGTGAGAGCAGTATTTGCCATTGGTGGAGTATGCATACAATAATACAGTGCATTCATCAACTGGCAAGGCATCCTTTGAGATAGTTGAAGGTGGCAAGAAAGTTCCTCCCATAGTGCATACAAAGGACAAGATATTTGAAGCAGATAAGTATGTTCAGGACATGGATGAAATGTACAAGAAGGTCAAAGTGGCCTTAGAAAAGACTCAGGCAAAGCAAAAGAAAGCAGCTGATCGTCACCGCCGTGAAGTGGTATATTCACTTGGTGATTGGGTGCTTTTACGCTTTGAAAAGGCAAGGTTAAAGAAGATGAAGGGCAAGGAAAGATTGTTTCCAAAGCTCAGCATGCGTTACTATGGGCCTTTTCAAGTGTGCGACATAATCAGTGATGTTGCATATAGGCTGAAATTGCCTGACAGTTGGAAGATTCACAATGCGTTTCATGTGAGTCTTCTCAGACCCTATGTGGGTGATGTGCCAGAAGATATGCCAGCTGAAGATCAGCCGGAAGTCGAGGAACTTGACGAGATCTTGGTCCCTGAACAGATTTTGGCACACAAAGAAAGGAAAGTGAAAGGCAAGGTTGCTAGGCGTTACTTGGTAAAGTTCAGAAACTATCCACCAATGGATGCTAAGTGGATGGAAGAAGGTGAACTTGCAGAGTCACCAACTGTGTTATCACTTTACCTCGAAGCCTTCGGTTTGCAACCTACCTTGACCCCATGAGTTTCAGAGCTACATGGATTGTCAGTGTGACAATGGCTTTTGAAACAAATGATGTACATGGTATTTAAAGTGAGCTCAAATGAAATACCTGTTACATGAATGTTAGAGCTGTACAGATTGTCAGTTTGGCAATTGCTCTTATGGAATGTCCAAAAGTGTGCTTAGTGCTATAGAAGTGAGTATCTCTTGTTAGTTTGTCAAGAATACAGTAATTTCTTCTATTAAAGAGTACATGTGTAACTGTCGGTTTGGGTATGCTCGAAAGTGTTACGGGATCCAACGTGTACTATAAGACAGTGGCAAAATGTGCAACTACCATTTTGTCATTGGAAAGTTAGTGACTCAAAGCAATGGCAGAGTGCGAAGCTACCACTATGTCATTGGGACAGGGTTCACACGCAGGCAATACATGAGTCGACGAGGTGTTGAATACACCAGGGTTGACAATGAGCATGTATGTGTCGTATATGTGTCGACAAGTGTTGAATACATCAGTGTTGACAGTAAGCATGTACGACATAGATGCAAACAAGGACGTTTGAGATTTCAAGAGGGGGGTATGTCACCAGCGTGTGACTACTATCTATCCTTTTTGTTGATTTCTTTCTTATTATCTATTTACTTTCACTTTTTGGAAACACCCCTCCGGAAATCTAATTGCCCTGCATTGCATAGCTAGTGTGGAACTGTCCAGAGGGAGTTGAGGCCTGAGGGCTAGAGAGCACTAAGGTTGGACAAGGACTATGGTTAGCCAAAATGGGGTCATTCACTAGCCAAAGTGGAATCCTTTGCTACAGAGGCTACATTTCAGTTCTGGATGTGGCCGCAGTGTACAAAGAGGGTCGGATGACCTAGAAAGATACAATGGAAGCATCTCCTAAAATTTAGGGAACTGCTATTTTGGGACCTGAAAATGTGTTGGCGTCATTACCTCCGGAATGACAAGGGGAACATTTTCTTGCTCTGCTGCAAAGTCAACTGACGCACCAATTGAGATATTTTTAGCCGGAATGCCCAAAGTCGGAAAATGTGCCATGTGGCACTCTGTGAGCATTCTGCTACTCCTGGCCAGAGAGGGGGCGCCTAAAATGAGAGAGGAGGCTGATTTTCAGATTTTGTCACAGGTTAAGAGCTATGGAGTGCTTGCTTTTCCTCTTATGCACAGTGCGGTGCCAGGAGTGATGCCCTGCACGCTACGCACTGCCCTCTCTCTCCCCTTTGGCAGTATGTTATGCCCCTCTAGTGGGCTCTTCATTTGACCAATGTACAGATGTGTGGGTTCATGCGCGATTGCCGAGGCAAGAGCCTCTTGCACTGGTACTGGATTAGCTAGCGGTTAATCCCCCCCGCAGGTACAGGTGAATTCGGAGAGGTTTCACGCCAGAAATCTTGTCCGATTCAAAGGGCAAGTAGCCCTACAGGTGCGGGAGCTTGAGGACTTGCTACGGATGCGACCGGCACGCGAAACGGAGCCCAAAACAGTAAATTACAGCCTGCTGTGTATTTTTGCAGGTTTAGGGTTTTGGCCCTAAACGGACCCTAATACCCCCAGGAGGTTCGGGGACGCAAGGGGACCGTTGTACAGGCGATCTGGCGCATTTTCGGGGCTGAAAACAGAGAATTCAGCGTGCTGCAGATTCTCGCCAGGTCTTGCAAAGTGCCCGTATGCGTCGGGAAAGTCACTCAATGCGTGGGAATACTGACTGTGAAGGGTCCTAGTACAGTTATGTTGGCGAAATCGGGCCGGAACAGTTGAAATTCAGCCAAGTTTGTGCGGGGCAGCTTGTAGGGATCCACAACGTTTATTCCCTCTTTGGAAGAATAAAGAAATACCGAAAGGGGCGCGTAAGTTAGGGGCCAATCTGGTGTCGGTCTTCTCATACAGGTGCATTCTAGCATCTGTATCCCATTCCCCTCTCTTGTGTCACTATAGCGCAGGTATAATAGACGACTAATAATGGGTGAAAGCTAAATCAAGGTTTGAAGTAAAGTCTACCGCCCTTTTTGGATTGAAATTGGCCGGTTTCACTAGCACTTTCTAGTAGAAGAGGCAACAGGAGCACCTTGCTCTACAGGCAACTTCTCAGCAAGACCAACACCCGTAGTTTTTGCATCAGAGCAGCCTTGACGTTTTGTGCACAGCAGATCAGCCCTTGCGTCATCACGACACAGCAGATCAGCCTAGCGTTTTGCATTTGCAGAACCACCGGCGACAGCAGGACCAATTTCAGTCCGAGCGTTTTTGGTTTGCAGAATAACCTCAGTGTTTTTGCAGATCATCGCGACAGAATCAGCCCTAGGACCAGCGTTTTCAATTTTCAGCCTTTAGACACCGCAGATCAACCCCCGAACCTCGCAGATCTCACCTTCCCGTAGCAGATCCTCGCCGCACGGTTAGATCCCGCGAAGTTTACAGATTCAGCCCGGAAAACGCAGATTTCTGCATCTGCGTATTCAGCGCGTCGTCGTCGCATCGTCGCCATCGACAACGTCACCGACATAGAGTCAGAATTCAGCAGATAGAAGATTTGCAGATTTCAGCCCTTAGAGTTTTCAGATTTCAGCCCGTCTCGTCGTCGTCCTCATCGTCGGCAAGTCCAAGCATTGTAGAGATTTGTGCAATCAATAGTAGACCGCTCTCGCCATAGAGAGTGGGGCCTTCGGAGGAGGGTTTCACAATGTCTTTGGTGTCGTATTCTTCTCTCTCTATCTCTCAGTCTCATGCACCTTCATTCACTGTGTCCATTCACTTTGTTTGTGTCCATTGCACTCTCTCACTAAAGGAACGGAAGGCTCTCCCTTCCGTAAGTAAAAGGAACCTTGAGCACAGTTTGGAGCACTCATCTTGAGCAAAGTTCAGACATTCATTCCGCTGTACCTTACAATTCAAGGCATTACGAGAACATGAATTGGTTATCAATGGGAAGGAAAGTGAGTTCTTTTTATTGTAGATACATTTTTTGGGGCATATTGTTTCGTCCAAGGTGTTAGTACGGATCTAGCTAAGATGGCAGCTATTCGAGATTGGTCTCCTGCACCGTGTTAAAGTTGATGATGCAGAAGTATTGTCACGTGCACATCTAACCCTATGTGTACGTGGACAAGCTACTTCATGACAAGGGTTCAGTTCAGTTCAGTTCAGTCAGCCCAGAATAGGAAGTGATCTGGCAGTTTTGTGAGTCTGTTCGCAGATCGTGCATGTCCAGACACTTAGAGTAGATGCATATCCTCTGGTTGCACACAGAATGACCATCAGAATCCATGAGGAGCAGTTTCGAGTGCATAAAACCTATTTTCCCTATTTTTGACATTTTTCACTTATTATTTTTAAGTGACTTTTGTTGGAAACTGGGTAGGGCAAATCCACTAAGTTTGTATATAGAGAAACCTAGCGCTAGCACTTTCTAGCAGAAGAGGCAGCAGAAGCAGTGCTCATAGGCAACTTCTCAGCAGGATCCCAAAGATCTCTAGCGTTTTTGCTTCACAGTAGATGGGCTAGTGTTTTTTGGACAAGAACCCAGATCAGCCAGCGTCTTTGCATCTGCATCAGCCTGGCGACAGAACCACAACAGATCAGCCCCAGCGTTAGCAGATTCCCACCGCAGGAAGATTTTCAGCCCTAGCGTTTTTGGTTTGCAGATCAAGCGCGGTGTTTTTGCAGACCTTCGCGACAAGGACATCAAGAACATCAGCGTTTTCAGTTTTCAGCAGTCAGTACCCGCAGGAAAGACCCCAAACCTCGCAGATCTTACCTTCCCACAGCAGATCCTCGCCGCTCGATGAGATTCATCAAGGCTTACAGTTTCAGCCTAGAAAACACAGATTTCAGCATCTGCGTTTTCAGCGCGTCGTCGTTGTGTCGTTACATCGTCACCGCCATAGAGTCAGAATTCAGCAGATAAAGATTTGCAGATTTCAGCCATTAGCATTTTTAGATATCAGCCTGTCTCGTCGTCGTCCTTATCGTCGTCAACATCGTCGGCAAGTCCAAGCATTGTAGAGATTTGTGCAATCATAAGTAGACCGCTCTCACCATAGAGAGTGGGGCCTTCGCAGGAGGGTTTGACAACTTGTCTGGTGTCGTATTCTCTTCTCTCTCTATCTCTCAGACTCAGCACCATGCTGGATACATGTCACGTGCACATCTAACCCTATGTGCATGTGGACAAGCTATCTTAGGTATACGGTTCAGGTTAGCCTAGGAAGTGTTCTGGCACCTTTGTGAGCCTGTGCGTAGGCTGTGCATGTCAGGCACTTAAGGGTAGTTGCATATGCTCTGATTGCACACCCAGTACCATCGAGCATATGCATTGTCCAAGTAGAAGGTCCAAAATCCTGGCCAGTTTTGGCCCTTGGGACATAACATTTTACAGGCATTTGGCATTTTTATTATTTAATTTCACCATTTTCCAAGGTCGTGGGACTGTAGAGGAGCTTGCTCGACCCAGCATGAGATTGGTATATAAGTAGATAGGGGGCGCCCATTTCGAGCAGAAGAGGCAGCAGAAGAAGCTCAGGCGACTTGCAGTGCACCTTCTCAGCAAGACCGGCAGAAGGCCCTTAGCGTTTTCAGCCAACAGAAACAGCCAACGTTTTTGGATCTTAGATCCATTAGCGTTTTCTGCAACAACTCCTCCCCAGCGTTTCCTCTAGCAACAAATCAGCTTGGCGTCTTCAGTTATAGATCAGGCCTAGCGTTTTGCAGTTTAGCGACGCCAAATCAGCCAAGACATTTAGCGTTTTCAGATTTCAGCACTTAGCCCTTGCAGATTTAGCCCCTAGCTTTGCAAATCTCACCTACCCACAGTAGATCCTCGCCGTATCGTCGAGTCAGCCAGCGTTTACAGTTTCAGCCCGCTGTTTTCAGATTTCAGCATCTGCGTTTTCAGCGCATCGTCGTCGAATCGTCTTCATCGCCATCCTCACCGACAGTGTCAATATTTAGCAGAAAGTCAGCGTTTTTGCAGATCCCAGAATTTCAGCCCTAGTATTTTCAGTTTTCAGCCCGTCCTCGTCGTCGTCATCATTGTCGTCGACATCGTCGGCAAGACCATTGCATCTAGACCATTGTAGCAGATTTGTGCAATCTATAGCATAGACCTCTCGCGCCACAGATAGGGGAGCCCTTGGAGGAGGGTTTGAGAACTGTCTGGTGTCGTATTCTTCTCTCACTCTTTCTCTCAGTCTCAACACTTTCATTCACAGTAGCATTCACTTTGTTTGTGATCACTGCACACTCTCTCTAATGGGACGGAATGCTCTCTCTTCTGTAAATAAAAGGAACCCTCGAGCACAGTTCGGAGCACTCATCTTGAGCAAAGTTAAACATTCACTTCCGCTGCACGTTACATTGGTATCGGAGCTTTGGCAGTGTTCTGTATCACTCAAGGAAAGAACCACAAGAATTTTTTTGCTTGTTGCGGTCGCACGTAACCCAAGTCCACTTGGGCATGTCGATTCCTAATCGTGTTTTTGAAGAGTGACAGGTAACCCAAGAAAGAAAGGCTTGTCCAGCCTCCCCATGTTCCTCGCTTCACTCATTGAGAGCGGACCGTGCACTTAGCGGCCGGCCAATCGATGTGAGGTAAAAAAAAGCAACTTTGGTGTGAGCGCAAGGCCGTCAAGGGGTGCGCCCGCAGGAAAGAGTCGAGCTCGGGTAAGAGAAAAGCCTTCTCAAACACCGATTGCAAGCTAAAGAACTCAAGAACCTCAAGAACTCAAGAACCAGAACCTCAAGAACCCAAGTTCCTCAAGAACCCAAGTTCTTAAAGAACTTAAGTACCCAAGATCTCAGTGTATGGTCATCACCCGAAGCGGAATGGATACTTTGCGTGAAGGTGATGAGAATGGAGTTGGTGAAGAAGAAGTTTCTACACCAAGAGGATTGTTTCCCAATCCTCCCCCATCCCCATCTACGCCACGGGTTGCACCAAATCCTATGGAGGCTTTGGTCAAGTCGATGATGGACATGATGCTACAACAAGAGGCGCAGTGTGCCGCCATAGAGCAAGCACGCAAAGCTCAACGCATCGCGGCCGAAGAAAGGTGAGCGGCTATGGAGTTAGACCGTGAGGCGCAGAGAGACCAACACATGCAAGAGTTGGTCCTACAAGTACTCACCTCGAAATTCGAGCCCGTCAAAGATGTGGTAGTTCATCAGGTAGCACAAGTAGAGATACAGACTCCAACAATCCAGTCACTGAGAAGTTGATGTTCAATAAGTATGATGGGTGCTAATGTTATTCATTCTTGGTTGCATCAACTTAATGCTTACTTTGCGACAACTAAGAAAACATTGAATAGCAAGGTTTTGACGACAGCCATGTATCTTGCCGGTGATGCCATTAATTGGTATCAAGCGTGGCAAGAGGCACAGTTGGCTGCGCACCTAGAGGAAGCGGAAGAAGGCATGCCCCTTTCTTTCAATTGGGCCGACTTCCAAGACAAGCTCAAGGTGCGGTTTATGGCACCTCAATACATAGTGCGGTTGAAAGAAGATTGGCTCAGTCTCAAGCAAAATGGTATGCTAGTTATGTCTTTCTTGTGTTTTGCAGCTCGGTACCCAATTACGCAAATCGGATGATGAGCGCAAAGAGGCATTCCTTTTCGGGTTGGACGAGTATATATCAAGTTTGATGTCGAAGTACTCGACCTCATGGATATCAACAAGGCGGTAGCGATTGCTCTCTAACAGTAGATAAAGCACAACAAAGGAAAGCCTAAGGAAAACAAGTCTTCTCACATTACCTCTCAGACTCCTCAGAACCCACAGAACGGTGAGAATGGTAACTCTTCTAGCCCATCTTCCTCTAATTCTTTGGAAAAGAACTCTCAAAATGAATCTAAGGGTAAATCTAAAATAGGTGCTAACCCCATATGAAAAGCTACACAAGGAATTAGAGGAAGATACATAATGCCAGAAGAACAAATCATTTATGGTAAGGAAGGTCGATGTTATCAATGTCACGTCAAGGGTCATACAAAGAAGGCATGTCCTAAGACAACAATACCTAAAGAACCCAAAGCACGGACAACTACCACAAGCATTTAGTGAACCAATCTGATTCTCCACATGTTTTTGACACACACATTGATGAGTCTCTCTTTAAATGTTATGGTCATGTGAAGGGTCAGTGTTTTGTAATATTGTTTGATTGAGACAATATGCATGATGTGATTGGTGGCTCTCTTGTAGAGAGAGCCCGCTTGGAGGTTAGCCAGACAACTCCTCTCGAGGTGTGAGGCTTCCCGGTATGGACTCTTTCATTACACAAGAGTGCCGTGATGTGTTATTCACTATTCAACAAGCTTCCTTCCGTAAATAATTTGTCGTGTTTCCTCTCTCAAAATGTGATATGATTTTGAACATTCTATGGTTTCGTGAACATAATTCTCTCATTGATTGGGCAGACAATACACTCACTCTAAATGCCAAAAGTGACTCTCTCATAATCATTCGTGGTGAAGAGGATCTTCATTCTTTACCTCTCATTTTTAATGTGCAGACGAAGCTTGAAAAGAAACATGAGAAGGAGACTCTCTCAGTTCTTTCTTCTCTGAAGCATGACACACATTTTTTGCATGAAGAGATATGATTGTTCGCAAGGATGATGGTTTTGTTGGGTTAAGGTGGATAGGTTAGTGTGCCATTCATGCTAATGGCATGCTTTGGAGAGGTCAGTGTAGAGCTTGAGAGAGAGACTCTCCCCTATGTGGGTTTTGGTTGTATATCACTCACACAATCCTCCCCTCAAAACACACTAGGGTGAGGCACACAATTCACAAGCCTCCCCTTGAACACAAAGTTGCCTCCCCTAGACACAAAGGGTGTAGACATACAAAACATCAGGGTGTAGGCACACACACAAGCCTCCCCTGGCACAAATAGAGGGTAAGGTACAATTAAGAGAATGCTCACAATATATCATCATATACCAAGCCAATATTGTTGTCGTTATCTTTGTCAGAATCTCCATAGGTGGCAAGGTTGATTTTTGCTTTTGTGTGATCTTTGAAATGCTCTTTGTAATTGGTAACCTGTGAAGATTTAATATTGAGTTTGCAATACTTTGTAGCATGGTTGCCTTTGAAAGGTGATTTGTTCTGTCACAATGTGTGCACTTTAAGTTCCTTTTGTGATTGCGGTTGTAGCGGTTGGATGAGACCACATAAGCACCATTTGACTGTTGTTGACTGCCTTTGAGTTTCTTTTCGTGCTCTTGAAGAGAGTTTATTACATCTTCAATTTTAGGGATTGGGTCTTTCTCTTTAAGCACTGTTACAATTTGGCCAAAATTTGCATCTGGTATTGCTTTGAGAAGCACAACAATTTGATCTTCATTATCTACAGGGCATTTTATATATGTCGGCTGTGTGCAAATACTTTTGAGCCTATTGACTAGAGATGACACATCTTCTCCAGGCTTCATAAGCAATCCATAAAGTTGCATTTTTAATGCAATTTTAGAATGTTTGGCAATAGCATCAAAATGTTGCTCTAGAGTCATCCATGCATCGTGTGTAGTGGTACAATCGTCTAAATAATGCACAAAGTTGTCGTCAAGTGAAGTGAGTAAAATGCCAAGAGCTTACTCATGCTTAGCTGCAAATTGTGATAAGCTTTGTTGTGTTTCGATTTTGTCAACGTCACTTACCGGCTTACTGACAGACCATAATTGCTTTTGCATTAAGTAGCCCTTGGTTTTTGCTTGCCACGTGTGAAAGCCATGGCTACTGAATTTGTCGATTCCCTTTTCTCCCATGATGGTGCACTCCCGTGTGTGGTGAGAGGAAGGTCTTACCCGGGTCATTGGGCAGTGTCTAATCCTCGTGAGCAGTTAATTTCAATGGTTTTACAATTTGATTGTGAAGTCACTCTCCAATATCATGGAGTACCTCTTCACAAATTTGCAATATTGAAGCTTAGGATCTGCAAATGGAAGCGATGCTAATCCTGTATGTGCTCACTGGTAAACAATCTAGCCTTTAAGTACTTTGTATAAAGAGCTTATTGAGAGTTGGATTCATTGATCAAGCGATTAGAGAATGCTCTAGACTTGAAGATTACCCTTTTGAAGATTATGGTGAGCTCAAAAGAGCTCCGTCGATAGTAGCAAGGAACTAGTCCTAACAGCCTTGGGTGTGTGGGACACAACCTCAGCCTTGGGCTTGAGGGCGCTGAAGCTTGGTGGGAAACAACCCTAGTGGGGGTCGGGCCGTTGGACAAGAGGCTCGCGCGTGGGCTTGTCATTTCTGGCCAGTCGGCTGTGGACACCGGTCGGAAGCAGGCAGAGGGAATGCGCAATGGGGAAACGGTTCGGCGGCCGGTCGGCTGGGCGCCACCGGTTGGAGGCGATCAGAGGTGATAAAATTGCAGGCAGCTCCGTTCGGTCTGTTCGGACCTGAAACGTCTATATGCCGGAATTTACCGATGCCGTTGAGGTCAGCCCGTTGCCCCCTTTGACTATGGGTGGGAAAGTTAGTTGGCCACCAACTGAGCACTAGTTGGCCTATTTAGGGGGTTGCTCCCACACAGTTTTGTCCACATAGCCCCACACACACACACGAGTAATAATGTATATAAGGGGACTTATCTCCTCTAATTTTTGAGTTTGATGGCTCAAAATGAAGCTGAAAACAGAGAGCTTTAGAAAAATTCCAGTGCAGTAGGATGGGGATTTTCTTAATTATGTGCAAAAATCAAGCAAAAACATACTAAAGAAAAGAAAAATTAGGCTAAAGTGAATGCTAATTAAGCACAAAATCCTAGTGTAATTGCTTATGTGAGGGTATTGGCCCAAAGTATACACCAAGAAGCAATTAGCACTAATCTATTATGCAATGCATGGGAGGTATAATTAGCAATTGCAATGGCTTAGGGAGAGAGAGCCAATGCGATTAATCTAGCATAATAGAGAGAATGCCTAGGATCTAATAGATTAGGAAATACTAATCTAAACCATGCTCTGATACCAGTTGTTGGGTTAAGGTGGATAGGTTAGTGTGCCATTCATGCTAATGACATGCTTTGTAGAGGTTAGTGTAGAGCTTGAGAGAGAGACTATTGCACAATACAATAGGGTATATTGCAAATGATAAAACTTGAATTTTATTCAGCAGAATGTGCCTCTATATAGGCTTATACAAAAGAGACAACCTTTTGACACATGAGCACAAGATGTGGTTGCCTATGCACAAACACTATTGGCTTTCCTTCACTATTGGCTTTCCTTCACACATGGGTGATAAGGGGTTATTCACATGGGTTATTGACACACGACACTTTTCTAGGTGGAAGAGATTGTTCACACAAGAGATGCAACAAAACCTCGCATCTCAACAGGTTTAGATGATGATTTTTCTAGTGAAGCTAACCTCATTGCAAATATGATCAGTCACGCAGGACCGATCTTGACTCTTGAGTCGAGGTCCAAAGAACCCATTCAGGAAGTATTTTGTGTTCGCATGATTAGTCAGCACGCATTGTTCGAGTTTCTCATTCGTGCCGGTTTCTTGTATTTTCGTCACCGTCTTTATGTGTTCCCTTTTCACAGGCATGCCATATTGTACGATGCACGTGATTCACTCATGGATGCGCACAGATGTATGCAGATTACTCTAGAACCGAAAAAAAGTTTGCATTCAAGGAATTCACATTGTTTCCCGATTGTCCGTTTTGTCAATCGCTTTTACATGTTTCTTCCTTAGCATGACACAGTCTCAGAAAGAGCACGAGCATTGTTTATCAAGCATCGGCATTTCCATTGTGATTTGCCATAGTTGATAGGTTTAGGTCAAAAAGTCAAGTTTCGATCCGTGTGTATTTGGTGGATGGTTTGGCACTCTGTCACCTTGTTCATCTACATTGCATGCACCGTCATTTAGGGAGAATAGTATTTTTCGAGTTACTCTACATGGAATGGGTATTTTTATGGTTTTGTGTTGGAAATATTTTCACTAATATCCTCCTCGGAGATTCTTGGCGAAGGTGGACCCACGACCATAGCCAAAGTTGGAGCATTGAAGCTGCAACAGATCACTTTGTGTCGCTTTCGGCATGGCCCAAGAAGCAAGCGTTGCAGACCTTCATGAAGTTCAAGTATCCCTCGACCCACGCATCAGAGTGGGTCGGGGAAGAGTTCTTCGCAGGATCCCAGGAGTTGTTGGCGCACTCTCTCGATGCCATGCAGCTCGGTATCAGTACCTCACTTTAAAAAGGAGGAGATGTCACGTGCACATCTAACCCTATGTGCATGTGGACAAGCTATCTCAGGTCTAGGGTTCAGGTTAGCCTAGGAAGTGTTCTGGCACCTTTGTGAGCCTGTTCATAGGCCTTGCATGTCCAGGCACTGAGAGTAGTTGCATATCCTCTGATTGCACACCCAGTACCACCGAACATATGCATTGTCCAAGCAGAAGGTCCAAATTCCGGCCATTTCACAGGTATCTGGCGTTTTTATTATTTAATTTCACCATTTTCCAGGGTCATGGGGTTGTAAGGGAGCTTGCTCGACCCAACATGAGATTGGTATATAAGCAGATAGGGGTGCCCATTTCCAGCAGAAGAGGCAGCAGAAGCAGCTCAGGCGACTTGCAGTGCACCTTCTCAGTAAGACCAGCAGAAGGCCCTTAGCGTTTTCAGCCAACAGAAGCAGCGAGCGTTTTTGGATCCCAGATTCACTAGCGTTTTCTGCAGCAGTTCCTCCCCAACGTTTCCTCCAGCAGCAGCAGATCAGCCTGGCGCTTTCAGTTACAGATCAGGCCTAGCATTTTGCAGTTTCCCGACGCCAGATCAGCCAAGACAGTTAGCGTTTTAAGATTTTAGCACTTACCCCTTGCAGATTTAGCCCCTAGCTTTGCAGATCTCACCTACCCATGACAGATCCTAGTTGTACCGTCGAGCCAGCCAGCACTTACAGTTTCAGCCTGCTGTTTTCAGATTTCAGCATCTGCGTTTTCAGCGCATCGTCGTGAATCGTCGTCATTGCCATCCTCGCCGACACAGTGTCAGTATTCAGCAGAAAGTCAGCGTTTTTGTAGATCCCAGCATTTCAGCCCTAGTGTTTTCAGTTTTCAGTCCGTCCTCGTTGTTGTCATCATTGTTGTCGACATCGTGGGCAAGACCATTGCATCTAGACCATTGTACCAAATTTGTGCAATCTATAGCATAGACCTCTCTCGCCATAAAGAGGGGGCCCCTTGGAGGAGGGTTTGAGAACCTTCTAATGTCGTATTCTTCTCTCACTCTCTCTCTCTCAGTCTCAACACTTTCATTCACAGTAGCATTCACTTTGTTTGTGATCACTGCACTCTCTCTCTAAAGGAACGGAAGGCTCTCCCTTCCGTAAGTAAACGGAACCCTTGAGCACAGTTCGGAGCACTCATCTTGAGCAATATCAAGATTCACTTCCGTTGCACCTTACAATACACCTTGGATTTGCTACCCTCAACTTTGTACTTTAGAAGAATGCCATCTTGAGCATCGGTTGCCTTTTAGAAAATTTGAATTGTAGACCACACGACGTCCAAGAATCCCCATTCGTAAATTGTGAACACATCACGTCCAAAATACTCCAAGATAATGAACTGTGGAACACATCGTGTCCATAATCCGGCCAACAACAATGGATTGGTGCACTCATCCATAGTGTTTTAGATACGTATGATCGGCTCCTTGCCAAATGCATGTGCCTTGAACTCCGATCCACGGGTTCAAACACCGATAACTTGAACTCCAACACAAGGGTCCAAACTAATTATAGGGAGCACTTTTCATAGGGATAGTTGACCATGAATAACTTTACCCTTCATAAGAAATGATTGCATGGAACTTTCTTGTGGAAACTGGATGGCAAATAACTATCCAAGAAGGGTGACTGCTCGCATCGTAGAATCCCTATCAAACATTCCAACAAGCTTGAACCACATATCGTTGGCAGTCTTCAAAGTCTTAATGGCTGGAGAAATTTCCTTAGTAAGAGATTCCGCAATGGTCGACATTTCCTTTGCATTACCAGCATCCCGATCGACACACGATTTTAGATACTCGTCATCTTGAAGGCGGGTGTATCTTATGTTGGAATGCCTCGTAGGACTAGGCTCCAAGCAGTCAACTATGTCCCATAGGCCTCTCTGTGAAAACTAGAGTCGCATACTCGCCAAGGCAGTGGGGGGTAAGATGATGCCGGCGATGAGGGAGGGTACACTCTTCACGGCTTCTTCTTCTCCACTTGCTCTTCTCAACGCCAAGGCTTTGATACCATGTCAAAGTTGACGATGTGGAAGCGTAGAGACCAAGGTGGGTGGAGAGAGAGAGAGAGAGAGAGAGAGAGAGAGAGAGAGAGAGAGTCTCCTGAACCAATCAACCTTGGCAATGAATAATTGATGCAATGTACAATGGGGGCAATGGGTTGCATATATACCCATCTAAGTAAATTGCCCTACCCAGACTTTGACAAATAAGTAAAATAAATACCTAAAAGCCCAAATAAACAATGGGACTCATTGGGCAGTTCACTTGAGATGCCATAACTCTCAACACACTCGGACTTAGAAAGGGGTATCTTTCGCTTGGGGATCTTAACACATTGCGGTGTTTGAGAGACTCAAGCAGAAGTTGCCTACCGGGCTAGGGTTAAAGTTACCAGAGTTGCATAAGTCTTTTGAGGTTTATTGTGACTCTTGTGGAAGCAATCTAGGAGCGGTCTTAATGCAAGAAGGCCATGCCATAGCTTACAAGAATCGGATGTTGTCTTAACCGCAGAGGGTTGCACAGATTCATGAAAAGGAGCTCTTAGCAGTCATTTATGGTACTTAGTGGTGGCGTTACTTACTTCGGAGCAGATTTCAGAGTGTACACGGATCATCAGAGTGTACAATACTTCTTGTCCTAGAATAAGCTTTCAGAGAAGCATATGAAGGGCGAACATTTTGTCGCAATTTCATTTCCAGATAGTATATCTGAAGGGAAACAAGAATGTAGTGGCAGATGTGTTGTTTGGCAAGCCATAGATATTCGTTGTCACTTTTGTGCATCATTAGGACTTCCAGGAGATGCGGGAGCAGTTGCCTACAAACCTGGATTTTGGAGAGCTTTAATAGGGTACAGAGTGGGGAGAGTTTCAGGGTACTCTCTCAAAGTTTTTAATGCGAAAGACCGTGTTGTGTGTGACTTGTGGTCGAGGCCAACGGAGTGTATCACACGAAGCTTCTACATCTCTACTGCCACAATCCGAGTCAGGTGATATTCTTTTGTGAGATTTGTTCCAGCGCTGTCTGTGTTTTGCAGGTTCCCTATCCGGTGCGAGAGTAGAAGCAGTAGAAGGCTTTGGCCTCTGCTATAGGGATTCCAAGAAGAAATCAAAGGTTGCCATTCCCTCAGATAGGGTTAAGATTCTAGAGAGCTTCTTCTCTCAAGGTTTAGTCAGGGAGAGGGTTCTCCCAAGTTCCATCAAGATCAAGATTCATTAGAAGGCTTCGGCCTCTGCTTTAAGGATTTTGGTATGGATTCCAAGAAGAACTCAAGGGTTGTCAAACCCTCAGATTGGGTTAAGATTCTCAGAGTAGAGAGCTTTTTCTCTTAAGGTTCAGTCAGGGAGAGGATTCTTGCAGTTCCATCAAGATCAAGGTTAGTCATAGCGTGTGGGTATCTAGCCCCACCTTCCCGTTTATGTGCTTGTATTCTTTCTTCCCCCTTAATTAAAAGAGGGGGGAGGGAGCCTATGTTTTGGTCCCGTGTCTCTATTCTCTCCTCTTTTCTCCTCTCTTAGTCTGGCTTCTGAGAAGTTTTTCTGTATCCCTTAAAAGTATTAAAATTCAGATCTGCTTCTGATTGTTACAGGTATGCTATTGCATATCATTTTATGTGGTGCAGGTAGTAAAAGTAATATTGTGATGAGCTCTCGCTCGTATATTGAAAAAGGAATCTTGTCTGCATGTCTATTCCATCGGTGTTGCTCAACATGGATCTGCTCAAAAAAGCTGTTAAGAATAGCCATTATTTTTAGATGCATTTCATGTGCTGCACGCCACAAATCTTTCTTTCATTGATTGCTTGTTTACTTGGACCGAGTTTTTGCATTCGGCATATTGTCTGCAATGTATTGATAGGTTTAGTTTTGGCTATTGTGAAGATGGCAGATGCTGATGATAACCACTTTTTTGATGTCACATTAGTGTTTACTCTACTTTGCAGGGCTCCCAGCAGAGACAGACATCGGCAAATATGTCACAGTCGGAGCATTTTCCACTTTGCGATCCTGTGTGATAGAAGACGAAGTTATTATTGGGCAGCGTTGCGTCCTGATGGAAGGGTCCCTTGTGGAGACAAATGCCATTCTCATGTCCGGCACTGTGCTGGCACCTGGCAGAAGGATTCCTGCGGGTGAGCTTTGGGGTGGTAACCCTGCCCGATTTATACGGCAGCTGACGTATGACGAAACGCACAACATCAAGTTACTGGCCGAGAAAATGAGAACTGTCGCGAAGATGCATATGTCTGAGTTCTTGCCATATTCCACAGCTTACTTGGAAGCAGAAAAGCTGAAGAAGTCGCTCATGTTGCCAGCCTGAAACATGCAGGGTCATCTTTCAGCCTCTCTCCCTCTTGTGCGTTCCTGCGCGGACGAGAGGTCAATGTTAAGTTACCAAAAGGAGGTTTTTCCTTACCCCTCAATACTTGGACTGTGCTAGATTGTCGTTCACTGCACTCTTTCTCAAATAATCACTGGTTGTTACCAGAAAGTAATTCTCTCTCTCAAGAAGACAATGCGGAGTGATTTGGTACCTGTCTCAGTTAAGGGTATTAAATTGCGTCCATATTACTGGAAGTTCACCTTGTTTCACTTGAAAACAAGAAAGAAGTTGTTGACAGCTAGATCATGAAAGTTCATATGCATGAGCTCCATGTGCTTGCAGTTTTGTGTACATTTTTGTTAGCTGATGTAGTGCTCCTAAGGTCATAGATAATCAATCAGATCTTTGACTGGTGGAATGTTGTGTGTGGAAGATCCATATATGATTGCAGGAAACAAGCCTCGTAACATGCTATTGTGTTCCGATGTTCTGGAAGGCAGAGAGGCGCTTCCATTGACGACGTGATTTGTACTGCCCCCTCAATCAGGAAGGAGTGTAGTGAGCATTCAAATAGATGTTTCAAACCTGATCTGCAGTTAAACACACAAAAGTCATAATTTGGCTACTAGACCTATTCAAATCTGATATAGGAAGATGGTCGAACTTCCAATTGGTAGGTTGGAATTGTTGTATCTTGCCTTGGGGCAAGCATGTGGGCGATGTAACTGATGCTGAGTGTTTGGAATTGTTGTATCTTGCCATAGGGTAAGCATGTGGGCGATGTAACCATGTGGGCATCATCTCGATAGAGTTTGAGTTCAGTCATTCAAACCCCGGGTAAACAACATGTAGTTTCAGATTACTTGTCTCGGCTTAAGAAGAATGCTCGCAGATTTGCACCCGGCCATGAGATGTTACTAGCCTTTACTTTGTGCACATGGTAGAGACAGCTCGCCCTTTTTTCAGATTACTCGTCTCTGCTTACGAAGAATGCTCGCAGATTTGCACCCAGCCATGAGATATTGAACGCATCCCACCTGTTAGTGTTGGCAATGCTGAAAGCTCCAAATGTTGCAACTTTGCTTTGAGAAAATGCAATACTTATTGTGGTTGATTAAGTGCATATATCACAGAGATTGTTGACCTGCAAAATTGACTGTGTTTTTCACTGAGGCATCCAGTGCGTTGTGATGACGCCTAAATGAAGCATGATGGTCTGTAGCACAATGCATGTCAAGGATCATTATGGAGTAATGGATTAGTTAGTCTTGAGCAAGCTACGCAAAAAGAGCGCATTTACAAGAATGTTCCATCTTGTAAACTCTTAGATATTCTTGATTTCAGACACCCTGAAATATGGTGCCATTACCATCTCTCAAGTGCACTTGGGAGTGCATTTCTGTTACTCTTGAATATGGTCGTTTCTCAAATGCAATCGGAGTGTTGTACCTTCTCAAAAATTTGTTGAAACTTCACAAGATTTCTCTTTAAGTAATATCCATGTAAGTACCCCAATTATTAGGATGAAATGACTATAAGCAGTATCTGTATAAGCACTGCAATTATTGCAGTGAAATGACCATATCGCCATAGAAATTATTTGATTAAGGTTAGACTGAATTTGACTTTAGTATCTCTACTATTACTTAAATATAATCTGCTTGTATGGTGCTAGTTTGACTAAAGACTAGTAGAGAGACAAGGGTGTGTGTGTTTATGTTACAAATCCCCTAAAAAGATGGACCATACAAGTATACTTGCCTTAAATAGTACAATAAATAACAATCCATGACATTAAGGCTGCATACACACTGCCAATGCGGGTGCTCGTCACTTTTGATGATGGGCGGGCATCCATTACACACTGGCTACATTATTTTATCATAAAGCAAAATGATTTTCAGCAGTTGCGTCCATCGCATTGGTTCGTTGCCTGATTTGACTTGGCAAAAGCTCAACCCCCGCCCGAGCTTGGGCAGGGGGTATCACCTGTCCAAGACCTTGTCCATTGCCCTTTCTGTGCTACGTATCAGCAAATGCCCCCTGGCCTCCACATTTGCGTGCCCAAGCTTGGGCACGCAAATGTGTAACCAGCCTAAATCAAATTTCTTTTACGTTTTAGCATAAGAATTCATTACCCAAACCATTTCTATTCTTATTTCACAAATTTCAAAGTAATTAAATATCAGATCCTCATTTGAGAGTTATTGAGAGAGGTTCACTATTTGACCCACACAAACAGAACGTTAGAACTTAACAGCCTTTGGTGGGATGATATGTGTCAAACTAGGCTTCACTTGTACCTTGGCCAAAAGGGCTTGATGTAAAACACTTCCAACATCAAAAGTTTTAAGTCTATGTGTAGCATCCTTAGGTTTAAGTGAGGTAAGGGCTAGTTGTTTATACATGCGTTAAACTACCACCAAGAATACCCAATCTATATCTTGTACTACAATAGTATTCAAGAAAGTTCTAATACGTCCCCAAAGAGTTGGTCTAATTGTAAGGCTCTGTCTTGGTTTTGGGTTCAAACCCCCCCTTGGGTCCCCTCACGAAGGACACATTGTGCTCACCTCATGTTCACATTGCTAGGGCTCTTGCTCTCCTCCTTGGGTGGGTCACCTGAGGAAGAGGTTCCTAGCTGGTTGCTACGAGTTCTCTCCATTGTTCCCATCACGTGGTGCATCAATTAGGTGGCCATGGTGATGCCTACGTGTGGCTCTTGCCCGATGGTATGCGGTCCTTGCTCGACCATGTTTTAAGGCTAATATTTGGAAGGAATAAGCACCTCCCCCTCTGGGCCCTCTACTGTGCTGTTAAGAGAAAAAAAAAGGAAACTTCTAATACATGAGACAATACGCGATAGTACATTAGCCATAAAAAGGCCCATCCTTACACTCTAAATAGGTAATTTTCTCCCTTTGGTGCCTTGTGGTATGGCCATGAGTAAGATTGAAGAAAATCCCTAACTATATTTAGCCTTCGTCCAATACTTAAATCAATGCCCTTTTAGATTAAGTTTATGAACTAGTAGCACACAATCTGTAATCAAGCATTTAGAAAACAAGCAATCCGTAATCAAGCACTAGAAAAATTCAAACCTTTTTGATACTTTGTGTGGTGCATGGTTCATCAAATAAAGCTTAAGTTACATAATCATGGGATTGATTGTAGTAAAATAAGTGTGGGGATTGAAAGCTAAATGAAAGGCAACATATGCCCCCCCCCCCCCCCCCCGCCCCGGGTGTCGGGGAAAAACAAGTGGGGCCAATGCTTTAAACACACCTCTATGGGAGCATATTGACCATAAAGAGGGGGATACACTCATGCAATCAAAAGTAATTTTGGACTAAATGGGTCCACTCCTACCAACCAATCTCATGAGATTGTATTTTTGGGCTAGAGTTTAATCAAAGTTTATTGTCATAGACCCTGCCACTTGTGAGGGTTAATTGTTGACAAACATTTTACCTGTTTTTGGGCAAATTGATATTGTTTTATAGGTGAAAATGTGACATATTGTTCAAAAAATAGACTGAATTAGCCAAAAGTATGGAAAATACTTTACAATTTGAAGGGCAAAGGTGCCTATCAAATCAGCTAGCTAGACACATTTATTCACAATCTTCTGCTCTTCAAGGTAAAGGGTCCAATAAGTGGACAATTAACCAAGGGTGGACGAACCCACCTCCAAAAGAGAGACAAAAATGGGGAATGCACTTAGAATTTTGCTTAGTTGTCCTCATGCGATTTGCTAAAAAGTGTACTAATGTTGGGGCTTGAGTGTGCAATTTCTAAAAAGCTCTCAAAATTAAACTTTCTCGAATAGAGCATTGAGGAAAAATAAAAAAAATATCAATCTTGGTATCATCTAATGCAGTGTTAGAAAAAAACCAAGGTCTAGTGTATTTTAACCGGTTGAAATTATAAAATTCCGGTTAGATTTTGAGCTTGCCTTTAAGAAAACCGACAAATTTACACAAGTTTTAGTGTAATTACCGACAAAAGCTTCAAATTTTGACCTAAAAATCGGGAGAATTTCAAGTTTCCCCTTATTTTGATCGGTTAGGAAAAATGTATTTTTCTAGCCCTGATCTAATGGTTCTTTTCATGAGGAAACTAATGGACTCGTCATATTTAAGATATGGAAGGATATATTCGAATTATAAGAGGGCAAGTGTCGCATTTCAAAGGTGATGTTTTTGTCCATAGCTTGGAAGTTAGGTAAGTGACTTGAGTAACAATCTACGCGTGGCAAGATTGTGAAGCATTTCTTATTAGAGAGACGTCCTAATAGATATTTATAGAAAACGATGTGTGTAGAAGATGCACCACAAGTTCATGCTCATCTATGGTAGTTTTCATCTCCAAGAAAGCCAAATACTTTGGTAAGGTGAGGCTTGCAGGTTCCACTTTTCTAAAACGCCGTACACACATTGCTACCACAAAGACATTGACCGTCGGAAACATAGTTACCACTCTATATAGCATACAAGCTTTCGTTCGTTGAGGTTTACACACTATCAATCATAGCATGGCATGATGGCACATGGCATGGCAGAGTAACAACACAATGGGAACCCCAAATTTGGGCAACCTTGCCTTATCATCATTTTGTGTAGTGAAGAAGAAGCAGTTTTTTAGCTTCCATCTCCATTTGATGCTCTCTTGGTTGCATGCATGTGTGCTTACGAGCTTTCTCCTTCTCTATCTCTTTGCACATCCAGCTACAACAATTCTCATTAGACATGGTAGCCACTAAACCTTTCAAAGGTGCAAGCCGATATCCTAGAAAATTTGTCAATGCTACTAACCCCCTTTTTTTTTGTGGTAAAACTCACAATTTGTGAGTGGATTGTATTAATCACATCATAATATTACAGAACCAACCTCAAGCTCGGATCGAGCCTTGAGGTGCATAAATTTACAATCAATGCTACTAACTTACAAGCACCCTCTGATTGTAAAAAGAGCTAAAATGTAGTGCCTCTCCTTGTATGCAAACTAGGCTTCGGACCGATTGCTATGTGTGTGGGATACAAAAATATCATACATGTAAGGGTCGATGATGTGGATTTATTATTATAGCTTTTGTTTTTTGCCAAAAAAACGATGTGGTACTCAACTAGCCCATGACACATGATTTGGAGAGGTGGTGCATGTACGTGAGATATGCATTATTGTACATCCTTTCTCACAATTTGAAACCCTTGGATGTCAATTCAAGTTTAGGAACTTCAAGCTGCCTTTACAAACAGATGGTTATACATTGATGCCCTCTGTTTTTTGGACAAATGCCTTATAAATTTCTTGGACCTGCCTTTTCGTTTGAATAGTTGAAATCTTCTTGTGTTTAGTCTGTCAATTGATGGGTCTTTTCATTTCGAAGTCTTTGATGACTTGACTTTCCTTTCATTTTATTCTTTAAAAAAAAAAGAAGAAGCCAAGGAACCTTCACTTTGTATAGTTTTTCCACTTTTTGTTTTAAATTGCCGAAGTGAATCTTCACCTTGTTTTTAGCTTTATAAAAGAAACCTTGGTGTTTGGTTGGGTTACTGTACTTTCATAGTTTTCAATGCATGATAGAGACTTGCTTGAATTTCACATCATACCTTTTTTTTTTTTTTTTTTTTCATTCTATAGTTTTACAATGCTAAAGTGAAGCTTCACTTTGTATAATTTTAGTAAATTTTACACACATACATATATATATATATATATATATATTTTAAAAATTCTATTGTTTTTTAGAATGCTAAAGTGAAGCTTCACCTTGCATAATCCTAATGAATTCTATGCGCACATACACACAAATTATTTAGTTCTTTTTTTTTCACTTTTCATTTCATAACTCACATGGTTTTAAATTTTTTGCATTTTATAGCTTGATTTCAGTCAGTATTAACGTTCGAAAAAGTTTTTTTTATTAAGCGGTCGTTGATCGAATTTTTTTTTCGTAAAAAAAAACCAAAAATATTAGTAAAAATTTTGAGATTTGTAAAATTTTTGGACGATTTTCTCACGTATTTCATCGATTTTTTTTTCATTTATCATGGTTTGCAATTAGCTAGTCTCAATTTTCAATCGGCTCAAGACTAAGTTGAGGCAATCTTTTTTCAAATACTGATACCAATTTAACTCCACCTAACAATTTTATCACTTCTTATTGTTTTTGAAAGCCGTCGTGACCCTTTCACTTGTTTCTATTGTACAAAAGTATGTGATTTCTTACATACACAAAGCGTATGAATATCACTACTACAACAATGTCTCTCTCTCTCTCTCTCTCTCTCTCTCTCTCTCTCACACGTGCGGGAATTATCGAATGCTCACTAGCCAAAACTTCCTTTGTGAGGGTGGCTCCCTATAAAGCCAAACAATTTCATTTATGTGCACCCATGACAAGGTTTATGCATGTCTCACATCTTATTCTTTTTGGGTTTTATACGTCAACTCACTATATGTGAGTATCGAAAAAAAAACACTTATGTTTTTTAAAAGACATGAGATTGTGTGTGTGTGTATTTTTAAAAATGCTCATTTGAGCCTGAATTGCTTTGACTCAAAAAAGTACATCAAACCCTTACATATCCTTTGCACAGGGGTCAGGTTAGTTCAATGGGCACAAAGCCCCCCAAGAGATTTGAGACCATTGATCATACCCTTACCCTTAATCCATGTTACAAAAATTCCTAGAGCTACCTTAAATAACCATCAAGGTCATGTCTTCTTCTTCTCGACAAGCCACTTCCTCTTGCTTGAAAGAAGCCATCCATAAGTTTCCAGCACTAGTTTTGCATGCAATACTCCAATTTTACAAATGCCGTTGCAGATTCAAGGGCTACTTCAGATGCAAAACTTTGGCATGCACTTTTTGGTCATTTGAATTTTGCCAGTTTGCTGCCTTTGCAGAAATCTGATATGGTTTCTTCTTTGCCGCCTCTTGAAGCACCTGTCAAACATGTTTGTGAAGGCTGTATTTTGGGTAAGCTGTAGCGTTCGAAGTTTCCAAAGGATGGTTCAGTTAGGGACACATGCAGGTTGCAGCTTGTGCATGGTGATATTTGTGGACCCATGCAAACTCCATCCTTGGGCAATTACCTTTACTTCGCGACTTTCATTGATGATTACTCCAGGCATGCATGGGTATTTCTGCTTAAAGCGAAGTCCGAAGTTTTTATGTGCTTCAAACAATTTCTGGCTATGGCTGAAAATGTCTTGAAATGTACTATGGGCACCCTTCGTCCCGATCGAGGGGGGGAATATATGTCTCATGCATTTCATGCATTTCTGGCTAGTCGTGGGATAAAACACCAATATACAGTGTCTTATACACCTCAGCAAAATGGTGTTGCTAAGAGGAAAAACAGGTCACTTACGGAAATGGCATGATGTATGGTCAAAAGTCAAGCTTTGCCGCATTCTTTTTGGCTTGAGGCCATCATGTGTGCCACTTATGTACTTAACAGGTGTCCTACGAAAGCTTTGCAATCTATTACTCCATATGAAGCATGGCATGATAGAAAGCCTTCTATTGAGCACATGCATGTTTTTGGCTGTTTGGCATATGCTTTGGTGCCACAAACACAATGCAAAAATTTGGATGATAATGCTGTCAAATGTATTTGTGTTGGTTATAGTGCTGAAAGAAAAGGTTACAGGTTATATCATCCACAAACAAAGCGTATTCTGGTTTCACCGGATGTAGTATTTGTGGAAGATTCTGTTCAGCCCTTGCTGTCATGTACTAGACACAGTAATGTAAGCTCACAAGACACTTAGGACACTTTGTTGCCTCTTTTCAATGGTGGAAGTTCGAATGTAAATTTCAATGAGGCAAATGTACAACCTATGGGGGTTTCAGAAAATGTTACAGATCAGCCTATTACTGATGTAGATGTACATGATGTACGTGATGAGGAAAGGGCTAAAAATGAGCGGGCTAGAGGTATGCCAAAATGGCTGGTACATACATTGCGTGATAGTAAATTGGATGGACCTTTGTCTAGTCGTGCTTGTTCAGGCTCTCGCCATGCATCTTATGCATTAGATTGTTATGCTTTGTCTGTGTCTAGCTTACATGATGTTGAGGAACCTCTCTCTTTTGATGAAGCACAGAATTTAGAACATTGGATGGCTGCCATGCAATCAGAATATGATGCACTTATAGAAAATGACACATGGACTTTAAGTGATTTGCCTCTTGGAAAAAAGGCCGGTGGTACGAAGTGGGTTTACAAGTTAAAATGCAAGCTGGATGGTGAGATTGATCGCCATAAGGCTCGACTTGTTGCAAAGGGTTATGCACAAAAAAAAGGCATAGATTATGAAGAGACTTTTGCTCCCACTTGTCGTATGACTACTTTGCATTTTCTATGTGCATTGGCAGCTCATTTTGGTTGGGATGTACATCAATCAGACCTTGTTACTGCTTTCTTGAATGGTGACATATTTGAGGAAGTTTATGTAACACAGCCTCGATGTTTTATCAAGAAAGGACAAGAAGACAAAGTGTGTAGATGTAAGAAGGCTTTGTATGGGTTGAAGCAATCTCCTCGTGCTTGGTATGAGAAAGCTGACACTCATTTGGTCAAACAAGGCTTTCGTAACAGTCCAACAGAAAGCACCTTGTATGTAAAGCGTGAGGGTGATGTACTTCTCATTGTGGTTCTTTATGTAGATGATTTGTTGATCACTAGACCAAATGAGAGGCATATTGCTAAATTTAAGGGTGATTTGAATGCCACTTTCAAGATGAAAGATTTGGGGCTGTTGCATCATTACTTGGGCATATAGTTTAAGCATTGTGATGGCGGTATTGCCTTGTGTCAAAAAAGTTACATAGAGACATTGCTATGTAAGTTTGGACTTGAGGATTGAAAACCTATTGCCACTCCTATGGAAACAGGTTTGAAGTTGAGTCTACATGATTCTGGCGATCCTGCTGATGTCACTCTTTACCAAACTACTGTTGGATGCCTCATTTGTGTATGCAACACGAGGCCGGATATTCAGTTTGCAGTCTCACAGGTCAGCTGATTTATGCATAGCCCAGGGTCTAAGCATTGGCAGGCTGTCAAGAGGATTTTTCGCTACCTTAATGGCACTTTACATCTTGTTTTTTTATATCTGAAGGGGGGATCATTGCTGCCAAACTTACATGCTTTAGTCTACATGATGCTGGAATCTTGCTGATGTCACTCTTTGTTGGGATATAGGCATCTGTGCCTTGCCCGACCGCCCAGAGTCTGGGCGCCCACTGACTTGTATACCTTATACATAGCATAAGTGTATAGGGGGCTGCTCACTCTTTGAGTCTCCCCACCCATATCTGTGTGTCGTGTGTCTCCTTCTCTCTCTCACTCTCCGTCTGTGGTGCTCCCCGATCCCCTTCAATTGGTATCAGAGCTATGGTGACCGCGGAGAGCACGACGGCTTTGAGAGCTTCGAGGCGATAGATCGCTCGTTCTCGACGGTGGAGTTCGATCGCGGAGTTTCACGGAGAGCGATTTTAGCTTGAGGAGCATTGTCTTTGGAGCTTAGGAGCTTCTTGTGGTCAAGCTTGGTCGAGGAGGCGGTTGCGGCTTCCTTGGTGAGAGGAGCTTTTGAGCTCAGTGGAGCTCTTTAGAGAAGTGCTCGGCGGAGGAGAGCTTGACATTCGAGTGCTTGGATGCTGTTGTGGCAGAGCTCTTGCGTTGGAGCTTGCATTGAGAGGACATTGCATCACGCAGAGTGGAGCAGGAGCAGGTTCAAGACTGTGTGCAGCTCGTTTTTGCCATTTTCGGGCTCTAAAACACAGTTTTTTGCGTAGCTCCGTCATACAGAGTCAGATCTACATGATCCAGGAGTCTAGGTCAGGGTTTTGGCACGCTCCGGACGCGATGGTGATGTCTTTTTGCTGAAATTATCATTTGAATTACAGCAGGTACAGCAGTAGGTTTATTTGTGCACTTTCGGGTCCCAAAAACACTGTTTTTGGTATATCTCACACACACGGAGTATTTACTGCAGCAACCAGCAAATTCATAGGTGTACATAGGTTTTTGGATATGCATTTGTCCAGAGAGCCACTCATGCGAGAGTGAGCTATGTTGCCATGGTCTTGGCGGTTTATGTATGCCATATATGGATTTGTGTATTTGTTTGTGACTGAGATTATTTGAGATTTGGCTCAATTTATAGAAGAAATCTGTTGGATTTTATCCAGGTTCTCGCCATAGCTTCTACATATCCGTAGGTTGCTCTTTGACAGTTTAGTGGTTGAGTTTACTCCCACTTTGACAGGTGATTTTCAGTCATCATTTGGTTGGAGTTTGGAGTCACTTGTGTATGCCCTTGTGTGTGGTATTTCGCATTGCGCATAGCGACAGATCTTGCAAGGTTTTGCGAAATGTTGCTATAGTTATCTGGCAGACATTTGCTCATCGATTGAAAGGTATTTTGGTAGCAATCATCACTCACATGTATGTCATTTGAGGTGCCGTTGAGTGGTACTCCGGCAAGAGCGGGTATGCTCATATATATGACTTTGTGAGGTGATTCCGGTCAAGTTTATTCCATGATTGGCCATTGTGGCATATATTATTGTCTCTTTGAGGTTTACTGTTGAGATTTTGCTCCAGTTACAAAGGAGACTCTGCCAAAATTTTGTCAGATATTTATGCGCGATTGAGTCATATTGACTTGTGATTTTGTGCAAGGCTTTGCACGGTTATTGGTGCAACTTTGCATCAGGTTTTGTGCCATATTTGCAGACTTTTGTTGATGCGATTCGAGCCAGTTTAGGGCTGATTTGGTTGACATTTGCTACTCATTGTTGGTTGCTCTTTTGCGAGCATTATGGCTGATTTTTCATTTGACTTCCAGCGTTATGGTCTGACACAGTTTGATGGTGCAAATTTTGTTGCTTGGAAGGAGCATATGCTTGTTGCATTGGCGGATTTGGGGCAGGATAAACCCTTGCGTGGTTTATCGGCGAAGCCCAAGTCTATGCGTGATGATGATTGGCAGGATTTTGATGAGTTAGCCATGTCTACGATTTGTTTGCATCTGGTTGAGTCTGTTTACTGGCAGGTCTCGAGGGAGACTACAACTCATGCTTTATGGTAGAGTTTACATGCTATGTACACGACATCCATGTCTACAGGGGAGTCTAGTCCCACTTCTATGTCCATGGGAGAGATTGGTCCCACACGCAAGTCTCGACGGCATAAAGACTTGACATATTGGCATTGTGGACATAGAGGGCACATTAGGCGTCGATGTTTTAGGCGTTTGAGACAACGGAGGCGACAGATGCGTGATGCAGATTTGGGCATGACAGATGCTAGTGAGATCAGTACGGTGGTTACTGAGTATGCTTGTGACGGTGATGCCACATTTACATCTAGCTTGTCTTCAGACGACCTTATGTCTACGGATTGCATATCGGATTGCACATTGTCTTCACATTGGTTACTAGATTCAGATGCTACTTTTCATGTCACATCTCATCGTGAGTGGTTTAGCACGTTTTCTAGTGGGAGACTTGGTTGTGTGCACATGGCTAATGGTGCTGTGTATGACATTGAGGGTACAGTAGACGTATGTTTGTCCTTGCCTAGTGGTATGAGATTTACCCTGCATCATGTGCGTTGCACGAGGGAGATATGCAGGTATTGCGTACATACTTGCAGTACGTGTGCGTTACGTCTGGTGGTGTATGGACTTACACGGGAGCAGGACAGCCGGATGCACACGATCACAGCCAGCCAGTGGGCATCGGTTGAGAGCGGTTTTCTCTCGCCTTTTGTAGTCTTTAGACTAGGTTCTCTTGCTTAAAGGCACAGCCACCTTTAAGTGGGAGGTTGTTGGGGTATAGGCGTCTGTGCCTTGCCCGACCGCCCAGAGTCTGGGCGCCCACTGACTTGTATACCTTATACATAGCATAAGTGTATAGGGGGCTGCTCACTCTTTGAGTCTCCCCACCCATATCTGTGTGTCATGTGTCTCCTTCTCTCTCTCACTCTCCGTCTGTGGTGCTCCCCGATCCCCTTCACTCTTTATCCGATTGGTATTGGATGCCTTATTTATGCCAATGCAATATGAGTTTGGATATTCAATTTGTAGTCTCATAGGTCATCAAATTTATGCATAGCTTAGGTTCTAAGTACTGGCAAGCTGTTAAAAGGATCTTTGACTACTTGGGAAACACTTTACATCCTCTGTTGTTTAATCCCAAGGAGAATCATTGCCACCAAATTTTCATTCTTTTTCAAATCTAAATTTGGTTGGTTGTTATAACACACAAGTGTCTACTAGAAGTGGCCTTTATTTCATGATTGGTAGTTCATGCATATCATGGTTGAACAAGAAGCAACCTGCGGTATTATAGTTGCAAAGTTGAGTACTGTTACTAGTCTGTAATGTTGGAAAAGTAACACATGAGACCTATTGCATCACACATAGGTAAGGTACAAAAGACCAAAGCAATATTACACAGAAAGAGTCGAAATAGTACTGGTATTCATCATACAAAACATATGAGAGTGAATGTTACTTATGCAACGGATACACCGTTTCAAACTTGACTAAGGTTCCTCTGGCACATTTGGCACACATGGAGGACCTGATCCCACATTACAAGAAATTCTTTCCTCATCAGAGGAATCAACAAGTGGAATATAAGGGGAGGTGGGTTGGGATTTGCATAAGTCCGCAGTTGCACAAAAGGCTGGCAACTCGGATAATTCCGATTGAGCAAGGTAGATGCCTCTATCCACCAAGTAGGAGGCAAAGCATTGAACAAGCTGAGGAAGTTTGCACATTGGTTAAAAAAAAGACAGTGTGTTGGAAGAGGGTTTAATACTTTCTAACTCTATGTTTATGTATAGCCATTTTCTCTTGCAGCTCCTTCTCCTTCTCCTTGCTCCGCAACAACTTGATTTTCAAGTTGTCTAGCTCTACCTTTGTGACTTGGAGGGCCACCTCCACATTCAACAACTGGTTATTAGGGTCTACATCAGACACAAGGTTTGAAAGAAAAGTTCACTTAGGGGAATGTGGTACAATCATGAGCCTTTTGCTTACCTTGATCAGTTAAGTCAAATGATGTCACACCCAGATGATCCTATGGTGCAGGCAACACTGGGACTACGGAGAAAGGCTTGAGTGTGGATTACCACTTCTTAATCTCCCCCTCCTAGTGAACTTGGATATCTTCTTTTAAAAGCGACACGATTGCATCTAGATCATCTTCCTTTAACGACACAACAGGTTTGAGATCGCCTTTTGATATGCCATCTATAATGAGTAGTCCCCCCCCCCCCCCCCCCCCCCCCCCCCCCGATGCCGAGCCAACTCCTTTGATACACTTCTTACAAATTCCACTTGCCGCTCTTCAACCACAATGGTTTCCTCAGTCACCTCACAAACTTGGCATCGAGCGTGCTCCTCTCACTGCTCTAAGGAGAAAGCACATGACTCAAATTGATGCATCCTTCTCTTCATTTCAACAAGTTGTTGTGTTAATAATCGATTCTGAGTTGTGAGCTCAAAACTCTCTGTTGTTGTGCGGGAATGATCTGCATCTACTGGCATTGCTCCTGCCAATGCCTATTCACTCGATACATGGAGTGCAAGCAATTGGTTACATGTCGTACTTCAAATCCGCACTTTGACTAGAGCCAGAGGGTAAGTGCTTTAATTCAGCAAAGATTAGAGAGACTCCTGTCACCTGTGTCCCTTTCTATCTTCTTGTGACTCCTTCAGATGCAGATTGGGTAGAAACTACAATAGCTTTAGTTGGCACAAAGCTTGTTGTTACATGCACAGTAATCAAAAGAAGTGGATACAAGTACAAAGATCGGTATGGATAGAGTTTGACTCGAACTAGTAGTTTTCCTTGTTTTAATAATCATAGACTATGTTGTCGACAAGGCCTGTAGCCTCCTCTCAAGAATCTCTTGTTTCCACTTTTTAGTCAGGGGCTTTTTCACTCCATCTTTTGATGTAGACGCGATTTCCGTCTTAGATATTGGTGGCACAATAACTAGGTTAGTGGTGGCCGCAACAGAACCATATCTAAAAGCAGCACCAGAATTTGTTGTTCCCAGCCTCGTTTATAAGTGACATAGGGTCCGACTCGCGGGATCTATGGCAGGGGCAAATTAACGGTCGGGCGTGCGATTTGGGCCGTCGGATCGACGCAGCAAGGGGGGGGGGGGGGGGGGGGGGGGGGGGGGTAGGTTTTTCATTGCGCAAAGTCGCATAGCTATCAGCAGCGCGATATAGCGCAGGTGGTTAAAACTGTAGGCTGCGGAGAGGGAGGTCGTGGGTTATCTAAAAGTAGCACCAGAATTTGTTGTTCCCAGTCGGCTAGCCTCGTTTATAAGTGACACAGGGTCCGACTCGCGGGATCTACGGCAGGGACAAATTAACGATCGGGCGTGCGATTTGGGCCGTCGGATCGACGCAGCAGGGGGGGGGGAAGGTTTTTCATTGCGCAAAGTCGCATAGCTATCAGCAACGCGATATAGCGTAGGTGGTTAAAACTGTAGGCTACGGAGCAGGAGGTCGTGGGTTCGAAGGGCCAGACGCGCAGCAAGGGATTGTGCCCGTGTCACTTATCAACAAGAGTCGGCTAGACTCACCCTGTCTGGAATAAATCAGCATTGAAGTCACCCGCACATCCAAAATAGACAAAGGAATGTATGTGGTAGTTGGGGTAAAGAACCGAAAGATAGGGCCCTCAAACCATAAAATTTCTCCTACTTTGGTATTGATTGTCTGCCCTCTATCCATTGTGTTGACAACTCTTTTGGCATCAGTAAACAATTGCCGGATGAGTACCTCAGCCCAATTGACACCCCCAAGAAACTTAGCAATAGAGATCATGGCATGAGAAGCACGGGAAATATTATAGACCTTGGAAATCAGCCATACTCCTTCTAGCACACATTGATGGGGGCTTTTCACAAGCCAAGCTCCCATACCCCTCTTCTCTCCTCCCCACCCCATGAAAACCCCCTCTTAGGGAGGGAGTGATAAAAGGCATTGGAAAAAGTAAGAAAAAAATAAAGTATGATTATGTAAATATATAAGAAAGGTAAAATAGGCCACCTCATGCCTGCGGGGTAGCCCATCCCCACTTGCCTCCTTTTTCTTCACTGTTGCCCCGCCGTGTGTCCCTTTTCCTCTCCTCCACTCAAAAGGTCAACCCCCTCTCTCTTCCCCTTGTCCTTTCTCCTTTCTCTCTCCCCTCAAGCTACCCCACCTCTCACCAATAATGCACCCTAACTCACATGAAACTTACCCTATCTTCCAAAATAGTATACCCCACCCCCTCTTTCTCTCTCCTATCATATCCCATGACCTAAATACCCCCCTCTCTCTCTAAAGGGCGCCATATCTCTTGTCTTGTAGCTAAATAACCTTCCCCACACTCACACACACTCAGTTTCATTGAAAAAAGGTGCCCACAGACACATCCCTACCCAGTGGTTACTTGATTTTTCTTGTGTTCACACACATCTGCACACAGATTCACCTCTGAACACACTCCCCTCTCTCCCCTCTTGTAATTAATTTATTCTCCATGTCACCTCTCACTTTTTTTCATCAACCCATATCTCTCTCTTAGTCTCTCTCTCATGAGACTGCTGTTCTGGCACATATACACACAGCCAGACAAGTGGGGCCCACAGTCCCATGGCCTATGTAGATAATGATTTCTTCATTTCTAAATTCTAGAATTCCTCCCCCCTCCTCCCCTATATAAAGAGGGGTCACTATCACACTAAATACACACACAACATCACCAAAGAACACACTATGCATTGTGTGTGCCTAGTGCACACACACACACCCACACCATCACCATCACCGCAATCACTATGCTTGTCTTGAGCATGACCTCTACACCCTTGGCTATGGAAGATGAAGGGCAACTAAATGAAGGATGATGGCCATAACCCTCGTGCGAGTCTTCGCCATCAACTCCCACCTATCCGCCATGTGCTCTACCACTCTCTCCCTTCTCATTCCCCTACCCTATGCTCCCCATTTCATCGCCTTATTCTCTAAATAAAGCTTGAGGTTTTGTGAGTATGTTTTCTTGCAATGTTTTGCCCATGTGAGGTGTGCGGAATCGCCATCTAATCTTGTGTTTGGAGTGAGCTTGTGTATGTGTGAAGGGTGTGCGGATTCGCCATCCTTTTGTGATGCCTAAGTACTAAGCCGCTATACCCCCTCCCTCACTCTCTCTCTCTCTCTCTCTCTCTCTCACTTGATCTCATTCCCTTTCCTCTTCATCATTACTCCCAAGCATCCATCTCTCTTGGATGAAAACTTTGTTATGGTGGTGTGTTGTTTGCGTCCTAGCCGCTGAAGCTAGGTGGTGCCCCCTGTTTGCTTTACCATGACAGGCTCGAAGCGCGCCATTCGGTCCCCGGTGTTTTAGAGGCCGTCAGGGTGCGGGGTTCGCTTTGCTCCCGTCAACATCAAAGCCAGAAAGAGGAGCTGCGAAATCTCCCCTACTTTGGTATTGACCGCCCGCCCTCTATCCATCGTGCAGACAACTCTTTTTGGCTTCAGTAGACAGCTGTTGGATGAGTTTCTCAGCCCAATTGACACCCCTAGGGAGACCCTAGGCAACTTAGCAGTAGAGATCATGGCATGAGCAACATGGGAAATATCATAGACCTTGGCCATCAGCCATTCTCCTCCCCGGGGTGCCTCATCAAAGGCACTCTCGTACTTCGACATCATGACACCCATGCAATCAAAACTCGTTGCCGGTTGGGTTTACATAAGTTGTAATCATATCCTGCATGGCCGTCTTCTTTGTAGGGACAATAACACCTATGGAAGGTAGACGACATTTACATATCCTGCATGGTCGTCTTTTTTGTAGGGACAATAACACCTATGGAAGTTGTAATCATATCCTGCATGGTCGTCTTCTTTGTAGGGACAATAACACCTATGGAAGGTAGACGACATCATGACACCCATGCAATCAAAACTCGTTGCCGGTTGGGTTTACATAAGTTGTAATCATATCCTCCATGGTCGTCTTCTTTGTAGGGACAATAACACCTATGGAAGGTAGACGACATTTATCTTGTACCAATTGTGTTAACAACTAATGGGGCTCATCATGAACTTGGGACAGAGAGCTCAAGGAATTGCATGGAGAAAGCAACGAGCTGCTCTAAACTGTGTGACAAATAGAATTGCATAGAGCTAAACAGAGGACACAACTAGGAAACCCAAAGGCAAATGACCAAAAGTGGGACCAAGGAATTTGACACACTTATATAGTATCCATTTTGCATATCGAACATCACATGCCAGCATCGGGTCTCGGGTTCACACATGTGATATTTATTGAAGCGTCACCCCTTGTTCCAGTTATCCTACTCATTACAAAATCTTGCTCATGATGCCTTATATACCTCACACGAGACTCGATGCCATGCGGTCTATTTGGACATATAAACTCGAAACCCCACTTTTGGAATGGTTTAAATGGTAGAATTGAATTAAGTGGTAATATATCCTTATTCATTGGCTATCCAATTCGCTGGCAGACATCACATTGAGCTACAAACCTAATTGCATCCGCATGTACTGTAGGCCACCAAAGCTGAACTTGAAATACTTTCTTTTCTGTTAAGGGCCCAAACAGATAACCACCAACAATACCTTCATGGGCCTCCTCAAGTATTGCTCGTTGTTCCGGTCCTGGGACACACCGCAATAGTACTCGGCAAAGATCTCTATAATAAAGTTTACCCAATAAAATTTCAAACCTATTACTCTTCAATGCCACCCTTTTCCTCTAATATCTAGAATCAAATGGGCTGGCGTAATGCCTTCTTGCAAAAAGAACATCATCTCATTATACCATGTCCATGGAAGAGTTTTTGGATTTGAAGCAACTTCCTCATTTTGCACATCGCCTTCTTCTTTGACTTTAGCTCTGAACAGATACGTATTTGGCAATTCATATTTCTTCAACACCAGTTGGTGCTTTCGCTAAATCCAGTTGGAATAAACAATCCGCAACTACATGTTGTCTACCCGGATGATGCACCCCTTCAAACTCAAATTCCTACAATAGAATCATCCACCTGACCAATCTGCCTACCAAATTCTGTTGTTGAACAAGGAACATCAATGCCGAGTGATCCACATGAAAGCTGAATAATTTTTCAAGCAAATAATGCGAAACTTCTTCCGCCAAATATACCATTCCCAGACATTCTCTCTCCATCACCGTGTTGGAAATAGGGTTGCAGGGAAAAACATGCAGCTTGGAGAAGAGGAAGGAAGCTCAAGGCACACAACAGAGAGCGTATTACTTAGTGTGCAATGGAAAGATAAGGTAGCCTTAGAGTGATGTGCATATATACCATGCACGGGGGAAAAATTTACCTCCTAGTGAGGGAAAAAATGCTATGGCTGTCCCACATGTGTTCACACACATCACTACCACATGTATATGGTAACACATCCCCCCTGGGAGCAATGCGGTGAACGAGAGCTTGCACATAGATTATAGGGAAGTGACATGCCTTGCTGACATGATGAGTCCACAAAAGGGAGTAAGCCCAAAGCTTTGCGAAAAGCTTCGAACTCTTCACAAGATAATGCCTTAGTGAAAAAATCTGCACAATTGTCATGTGTTGGCACATAAGCCAAGTTGATCTCTCCTACTGAGAGCCTCTCCCTGACATAGTGGTAATGCACCTCAATGTGCTTTGTGCAAGCATGAAAAATTGGGTTCTTCGCATCTGCCAACGCGCTCTGACTGTCAATGTAGATGGTGTTGGCAATGTCTTGTTCAACATCCAAACAAGCCATAAGGCATCTTAGCCATACACACCAACCCTATTCTTTCCAAATTTCCACCTTTAATGTATTCGATGTTTTTTTAATTAAAAAGTCAACCTTTGAACCATAACCCCTTCCCTAAATTATTATGTTCTACAACCTGAGACAAATGTTTTACTTCTCAAACTGGACTAGTCCAAGTTATAACAAATTCATAAATGCTTATCATCCATAAAAACCTTGAGACTTAATGTATATTTATAGCTGGCTGAAATGGCATGATAGTGCCTCAATGGTCATAACATTAGAATAATTACACAATTTTAAGGCCGAATTGTTTCATACCATATGCTATCATCTTCGTGTTCAAGAATCATTTGGAATCTGCACAACTTCATTAATAACCTCTAGTCCCTAACATTGGCTCTGCCCTGATTATGCGGAATCTCGACAGATCCACCCCAAAATAACCCCTCTCTCTCCTCTCTCTTCCATCTCTCTCCTCTCTCTTCCCTGGCCGTCCTACCCTCCACGCAGCTTCGCCATCGCTACCCTCGTGTGCTTCGCCAAGGCCGGTGGAGCCTTGCGTACACAGCTACGAGCAGCAGGTCGTCGAGCTCCATCACGACAACAACAGTCACTTCCGCCTGTGCCTGCTCCGGCCTCCTTGTGTTCTATGCGTGTGCCCTTGCATTCTCGCCAACTCCCTCTTACGGTTGGCTTTTCCAAGCCTCAACAGCTTCTTGCAGGGTGTTTGCAATTGAATCAACACCCTCAGACAGTCGTTCAGGGCTCCTTCCTACCTTGTTTATCGCCTTTGTAGGGTTCTCTAACTCCCCTCGTGAGGATCATAGGTTGCAGGAACGATCCCATGAGGCCTCAAACATCTACCCTATCTCAAAAAGAGAGAGAGAGAGAGAGAGAGAGAGAGTTGTTGCATCGAGAGAAGCAGAAGAACAGAGATTTCAACGCCGCATGAAGAATCCAGAGAGGGCTCGAAGATCCTGCTTTGCTAGATCCCGTGGCTCGAGACTCTCTCTCTCTCTCTCTCTGCTCCACGTACCCCTTCCAAAAAATACTCGAGCAAAAATTTCCAAAATATCCTTCAAGTTTTCCAAAATTCCCAAAGTACTCTAGTTGTGAGAGTAAATCTCTTCAAAAAGTAAAATTTTTTCTAGCTTTTAGAGCGAGGTAATTTGCCACAAATTAGATGCTAAGCAACCAAAAACGGATCTCAATTGTCAAAAAGGAATAAAGATTAGACAAATCCAACCAAAGTAGATAAAGGGTATTTTGGGGATTTTTGAAATCAACAAGAGAGTCTTAACGTCGCAGGAAACTATCCCAAGAGACCTTGCTAAACATTTGGACGTGCTACACATGGAAAGCAAGAAGTTTTTTTTTTTGTTTGGCTTACCTTTTCCAAGCCAAAGGATCTTTGTTGATCCCCCCTAGTTAACGAAGACACTTTGGCAAACCTATTTAAACAAAAGTTCTACTTAGAGAACCGTTTAGTTGTCCATTTCTTGTGGAGCCCATAAACAAGTCCCTACATAGCATGCATTTTTTGCAAAAAAAACCTACCATTAGTGTATTTTAAACCAATGATAATTGAAAAATTTTGAGCTTTCCATGAAGAAAACCGATACAAATTTACAAGTTTATGTACATAGTGAGTATTTTGGTATCATATTTCTATGCAACTACATTCTCTCTCTCTCTCTCTCTCTCTCTCTCTCTCAAAAAGTCTAAATAAGGTTGGTGGGATTAGTAGCTTTCATAGCATTTTGTGTATTTCGTGTACTTGCCAAGGACCCAAAAAAAGTGCGACCTAGAGGACAACCTTGGATGTTGAAATTTGAGGGGTATTTTGGGAATTTCCACAAATTACAAGGGTATTCTAGTCATTTTTCCTTAATTAAACACATATGCTATATATATATGACCTGAGGGTGTCTTTAAATTCAAAACCCCCCCCCCCCCCGTCCCTCCAAAGATATACATATTTCTTCGACAAAACAATCTCTCTGATGAACTCATATGGTATGATACATATTTGAAAAGTGACCCCACGAGGCCCATAAAACCCAATCACACATTTGGACAATGGAATTATCAAGACACAAAAAAAAAAGTTCATGTAGGGCGAGCTAGCGTGTTGCTATGCATGATCAAATTGTGCAAAGAGAAGAAAGAGGAGGGGGAGACACAAAAATTCTCAATGTGCCCCTCATAGTTGGCCTAAAATTCCCAGATGCCCTTTAATTTTGCAAAAATTCCCAAAATACCCCTAATTAACCTCACAAACATCTCTAAAAACATTTTTTTTTTGCCAATCTTCATGGGAAGATTGGATATCAATAGCAGATGATAGAACTAGGACTTTAGATGGTATTGAGGCCTCTTCAAATGAAATTGTTCCTCATTTTTTAACAGAAATGCCTCTATTTGTGAACTCATTGGTAAATAATTTTGTTTATGACACTAAAAGATAGATCTCCATTGTCATAAACATTAGACTATGCAAAAATTGTGGCAAATCCATCCCAAAATGATGCAAGGGTATATTGAATTTTTTTCAAAAAATTTGAGCGGTATTTTGGGAAATTTTGCAAATTTCGTATTGTGGTAATTTTTTCTTTAATCATCTCTTGAAGACAAGCGACATAGGGAACATTTGGGGAATGATTATAGCGGCTACAAGAACATGTGTTACGGTGAAAATTGCTCTAGCCCCATCAGAGGCAACATTTTGTGCAAATGCACGGGAGGACCCAAACAAAGCAACGGTGGTGACTTGGTAACTTGACTGAACCATAAGGAACCGCGTGGGGGAAGAGAGAAATGTTCAATACGTGAACTCTCAATATTGTCATGATAGAGAGAAGGGTTCAATACGTGAAGGAATTATATAAGTTGGTGATGATCATTGCAAGGCCACTGTGCCCATCAACTGCTAATTTTTGTTTGCGGGTGAGGGAAGCTGTTGGTGGCGCTATTCCTGTAAAGGATCTCTTCGAGAGAGAGAGGGAGGGGGTTTTGCAGTTCTCGAGAGCTCATTTCTGATAAGAAGCAATTGTGGGCTGAGAGAGAGAGAGAGAGAGAGGTAGTGGGCGATCCCTTACCCGAACGCGCGCACACATTTCACAGGTGGGCGATTAAGAGAGAGGGAGAAAGGAGGTAGTGGGCGATCTATACACGCACAGATCAGCGCACGCAGGAGGGTGGGCGCTTCGCAATCCATACAACTGCCGGCGCTGTTGTGAGAAGAGAGAGAGAGAGAGAGAGAGAGAGAGAGCTGAGAGAGCCATGAAGCTGAGCAACACTTTGTTGGGCATATTGAACACAATCACGCTGCTGATATCGCTGCCCATCATCGGCGCTGGCATTTGGCTGACCACCAAGGACAGCAACGAGTGCGGTCGCCTTCTGCAATGGCCCGCCATCGCTCTGGGCGTGTTCATACTGCTAGTCTCATTGGCCGGTCTCGTGGGGGCTTTCTGCAAGCGCAGGGGTCTCCTTATCTTCTACACGCTGGTCGTCTTCCTCCTCATACTTGCCATCATCGCCTTCACCATCTTTGCCGTCATTGTCACCAACAAAGGCGCCGGCCACGCCGTCTCTGACAAAGGTTTCAAAGAGTACCGCCTGGGCGACTACTCCACCTGGCTCCAACGTCATGTCGTCAACAAGCCCGCCTACTGGCGCAAAATCAAGAGCTGCCTAATCCACTCCAAGGTTTGCAAGGATTTGCAAGATGACAGCCGTGTCATCTCTCTTTCTTCCTTCTACCAAGAAAACCTCTCCCCCATTCAAGTAAGTCTCTCTCTCTCTCTCTCTCTCTCACACACACACACACACACACACACAAGGCTAAACTTACACAACACATGCACACACGGTTCTTATAAAACCTCTTGTTACACATAGGCACGCACATTTCCACACACATACTCTTAAAATACACAAGCATATAAATGCATATAATCTTATTAATCAAAGACAGAGAGAAACCTACATACAAAAAATGCTAAAAAAAGCCAAATATATACAGTCAATTCTTCATATGTAGGTGTTCCGATGTTTATTAGTTTTTTTCAGCATTGCATACATATTTTAATGAGTACACACGCTAGCACAAAGCCTCTTTCAAACATATTAGATATGTACACAAAAGGATGTTGATAGGAAGAAAAAACATAATGACAAATAGCTCCCACCATATTTTTGTGCATTGCAAAAAGTATCTATTACCAGCAGTTAATGTTCTAGAGTCCTTAACCTTTCTTTGGCATATGCAGTCTGGATGTTGCAAGCCCCCTACAGCATGCAATTTTACTTTTGTGGATGCTACGACATGGAATAATGCGACCAACGTGACTGCCGATAGTGATTGTAGAGAATGGAGCAATGCCCCAGATGAGTTATGCTTTGATTGCCAATCTTGCAAAGCAGGGGTCCTACAGAACATCAAAAGCAACTGGAAGAAGTTGGTCATCTTCGATGCGGCCATAGTAGTATTCCTCATTTTGATTTTCACTATGGGATGTTGCGCGATTGCCAACTCTCGCAGAGATCGACATAGAGTGCCGCCTCCAGGGTTCTATGTGAAGGCTTAACTTGCAATGTACACCGACTAGAGCACTCTTGTATCCTAGAGTGTACATAACCTAACTATGAAATCTCCTTGATTTCGGAGTTATGCCTAGGTTTATAGAGCATTTGATTATTCATGCTTTGTATTTTTTTCATAAACTTCAATAAAGACTCGGGTACCTATTGTTTTGTATGTTTGGTTCAACCTTAATTCATATTTAATAGTGTGACCCAACCTCTAGATAAGAGGGGAGAAACTTGGAAAAAAAGATGCCACAAGCAATTGCATTTGCACACATGCTTCCACTACAATCATTGAAATCATCTGGTTCTTTCTAGCAATACCTTGTTGATCATATCCTTCTTTTTAGGGGAAGAACACAGATTCACATTCACTCTAAACAACCATGTGCTTCCCTGCTTGCCCTATTTAGTATATCTTGCAGTTAAATGTACTCTAGGGATGACATTTACAGCATGAAGCACATTTTTTGCCTTCATGAGTTCAACTAGTATTGGCATATGCAAATCAAAGCAATGCCAAACATGGTCTCTCTCCTAGAGCCCTTGATTGACAATATCATTAAGGATACTTTTTGTAACACCTTGCATAAAGACGCTGTGGATGGCGGGACCAACCCTTAGAAGGCGGTTGGGAGACGAATGGGCTGGAGGCTTCCATAGATAGTAATTATAGACAATTATCATAGTAACTGGGACAATGCGCAGTCAGTCAGAGCCTAGTCGAAGGCCTATAAATAGGAACCATTACTTCATTTGAGGGGTCCGTTTAGTCTTGTGGCGAGGCTTAGTATATATTATTCCTAGAACCCAAACCTTGTAAGTTGGAGTTGTTATGCTCAATCTGGAATCTGACTTGCACTGCATTTACTCATCATTGTATTACATACTGTTTTGAATACAAAATTCCAGTTCCAATTTCCATTTCTAGTCTCTCTGTCTTTTTTTGTTCTAGTACTGAATGTTATTTCCAGTTTCAGTCTTGTTTTCCACTTTGTGCCTCGTCTGACCTGAAGTCTATTGTTTAGTCTGAACTAACTCTAACTACCAACCTGGAATAGCTGTTTGAAAGTGTCCGGCTCATTCCATTTTGGCGATCACGGTGGCTTGAGATAATTTGCTCTTGACAATCATACTATCTCCAAGTTGGTGTTAGAGCCATCATAATTAGTCATGCCGCCCAAAGGAACAACACGAGGCAGAAGGCCAGCTACGGGGTTCACGGAGAATTTGGACGGCGTCAGCCCATTATTAGAAGAGTTAGAGCGAGGTTCTGAGACGGAGATATGACCGGGGAATGAGATCGATGTTCCTCCAGATTAGGAATAACTGATGAATCCAAGAATTCATAGCATTAATCTTATTCTAGGCGTAAACAGGCTGAGAGAGCAGACTAACAGAACCAATCCCATGGATCCCAACGAAGCTAGGACATTAGTACAAACAAAGTTTGTCGAAGCTAGAAGTGGTGCCAAGTAGGGCTAAGGGTGCATGCAGGTGAATGGGCCAGTTAGGATGGAAAGTCAAAGTGTTTGAAGTTCCGAGATGGTGCCCTGGAATGTAGCATTCAAGATGTTCTAGAGGCTGGTCCACACGGCTCCTCAAACGGAGTTCCGATGTGTGAAAATTATGGCGGTCCAAAATTGGAAGGCTTTGCAAAATTTTTTGATGGATATGATAGCTAGGGACAAGTGGCCAAACCCAAAGTCAGTGAATAAGGCTAAAGAGTTCGAGTTATGGAGCATGCCGGTCCTTTCGGATTGTCATTCGGAGCTCTACATGGAAAGTTATGGCCATTGGAAGATTTGCCGGTGAGCGGTTTCACACAGCCCTCCAAGCCCTTAAAATTTTGAAGGCAAAGTGAGGAAAGGCACTAGCGCTAGCGCTACTTCCCCCCTCTCCTCAAAAGCTCATTGTGGCATAGTGATAGTGATAGTGAGTGTTGGGAAATTGATCCGTAGGCTTTAAAACTTGTGTAGAATTGCCAGATTCGGAGTCAAAATGGTCTAATCAAATCCAAGTTTCCAAAAAAGGACGGCCCTCCCTATAAACCCCATTTTTAACTCCTTTAGAGGGGCTTTTCTCTAGTTTTTGAACTGTATGGTGCAAAACGTCGAGAGTGAGCCCTTGTGTTACGAGACTTGGCACCCTCCTGTTATGTGTGGTTAACTGCAACTGTAATAGCTGGCTTAATGGTTAATTATGTGTTGTCTATTTGATTTTACTAACAGTGAGTGCATGATGATTGGTAGATTGGAATTCTCGGAGTTGACGAGGAGGCGCCGGCAAATAATAATCCTCTCGGCCATTTTTATTCTTGAGGAATATTTTAGATCTTTTATTAATAAGCCACTATGGATGCTTTGTAAATAGGACAATGAAAACGTACCCTAAGAGGGTCATGCAATAAGTAATGTGTTCCACTCATAACTAAAGTGGGACTAAAGTGTAAAAGAGTGGCCTCCAATCTTTGGCACCAATAATAATATCGAATATCAAATACCAAACTCCACAAGAGGTGCAGTGGAGTTTGGGGCTGCAATCTTTAGGCCTTTCTTGTGTAGATGAGCTAGATTTTTTCCATTCCCTCTTTCTTATACTATGTTGTGTTATTCAGTGTACTCCATGATTATGTTTAAATCTCTTACAATCCCTCTTACACTCTCTTACACTCTTTCCTTGTCAATCTATTCTCTTGTGTGTGTGTGTGTTGTCATAGTCTATGTGTCTGTGTATACTTGAATTTGGAAGAGAAGGCGACATGTCGATGGTGAAGTCTATTGTTGAGTTGTCTAAGCAAGTTATTGGTCTCCCCAACTCCCAACAATGGTATCAGAGCCTCACGTTCGAGAAATCGGCAATCATTTTTCAAATTTAAAGAGGAACCCTCAAATTGACAACATCAACTTTCCACATTAAGGCTTAATCGGATACTTGATTCAAAGAGATGGTTAACTGTTGTGGATTGTGAAGACAGAATAACGAGAGTTGAAGAAGCAAAAGGCCTCGAAGATTTGAAGAGGAGGTTATCAAGAATGGCCATTAAAGTGCTTAAATGAGTTTTAAAAAGAGTTGGTTTTGGCTTAAGCAAGAGGATTAAGAAGGCAAATCATGAGATTAGAAGCACGGTTAACCGAGAGGAAGGCTTGTGAGACATTTCGAGGCTTTCTTGAAAGAGGATTTGCAAACTCGAAAGCTCAAGCACCAACGGATAACAAGAGGAAAAACTTGAGGGTCCAATGATGACGATGATCGCGTGAGACATCCCTTGCATGCAAGGGAGCATTGCCATCAACCATCACCAAACACTGCAAAATTTGCATTAACAGGAGTGTCTAAAAAATTGGAGCATTTTTTTCCCTCCTGGCTCATGGCCCAAAAATGGCTTTGGTGGTAGCCTCTTCACTTTCTCCATCGGCACTGTCCCTCTCTGTCCGCTCGCCCTTTTAATTCAGGCACCTTCACGCCTTTTAACTTTAAAAGGCGTGGCTTACTTTACTTACCTATTTGGTGGACAACTGCAAGCCTACTATATATATATATATATATGTATGTATGTGGAAAGAGCTTAAGCCTTAACTCCTAAGGTTGGATCCCCCAAGCTCATGGACCTTGTTTCTCCCTTGCTCCAATTTGGCCACGGTTCCCAACATAATCCATTTTGCTTAGCCGAAGCCATAAACCTTGCCAACAATTCCGAGATCTCATGAAAAGTCCACTGCCATTAAACACTTTTTCTACGACCTTAAAAACAAAACCATCGTCAAACAATTCCTCATACCTTCGAATAACGGGCTATCAATTATCGTCGCAAGCACATGACAAAAAAAATATAAAAAATATCAAGGGACAACCGTGGTGATTACTTGGTCTTGAATTCACCATCATATTGCTGATTGCCATTGCCTTTGGGACACAAGAGATTGGACGCCAGTGAAAATTCAATTGATCTGCAGACCAACCCCTCGATGTTTATCGTTCTCAACCAAACTTGGTGCACCATATTTCTGGATTGGACGCCATCACCGATTGTCAAGCTAAGTACCCATTTATTTTTGTTTATTCCTTTATTTATTTCTTAGCATTATCCTGCATATCATCATATACATATACAATCACATCCCTTTATTAAAAATAATAAAAAAGAGAGAAAAACAATATATGAAAAAGAAAGAAAGAAAAAGCACGCAATCATGGCATAGACCCAAAAAATTTCCATGAACTTCTATTGGTCTATGCAATTATTACAGGAAGTTTGTACATAACTTTGCTTTAAAATCTCATTACCTTACTCTCTTGTTAAAGAAAAATTCTCCTTATATATGGTATGAATTGCAAGAAAGTTCCTTTAATGCACTCACGAATGCTTTGATAAATACACTAGTACTACAATTGCCTGATTTTGATAGACCATTATTTGTCGTAGTCACTGATGCTAGTGGAAAAGGTATCGGTGCAGTCCTTATGTAAGATAACCATCCACTCGCATTTGAATTTCGTGAGTTTAAATCGTCTGAAGCAAAATTTAGTACATATGACAAAGAGTTAACTACTGTTGTACTGCTTTAAAAAATTGGAAAAACTATTTAATGGATGCTGATTTAATCATCAAAACTGATCAGCAAAGTATCAAATAATTACTATCTCAACCCTTAATAGAGGATAGACATATTAAGTGGGCTGCTTTCATTCAAAGTTTTCAACCCAAAATTCAATACCAACATGGTAAAATGAGAATGTTGTAGCTAATGCTTTGAGTCGAAGACCCTCTCTTAATAATCTATCAACCATTATGGGTACTCTTCATTTTGTTGGAATTAGGGTTGCAGAGAAACACACACAGCTTGGAGAAGACGAAGGAAGCTCAAGGCACACAATAGAGAGTGTATTACTTAGTGTGCAATGGAAAGATAGATAGCCCTAGAGTGATGGGCGTATATACAATGCACGGGGGAAAAAACCTCCTAAAGAGGGAAAAAATGCCCCGGCGGTCCTAGTGTGTTCACACACATCACTACCGCATGTATATGGTAACAAATCCCCCCTGGAGTGATGCGGTGAACGAGAGCTGGCACATGAGTAAAGGGAAGTGCCATGCGTTGAGGACAGGATCAGTCCACAAAGGGGAGTAAGCCCAAAGCTTTGCGGAAAGCTTCAAGCTTCTCATGAGACAATGCCTTTGTGAAAAGATCTGCAAGGTTGTCCTGTGTTGGCACATAAGCCAAGCTGATCTCTCCTGCTAAGAGCCTCTCCCTGACATAGTGGTAATGCACCTCAATGTGCTTTGTGCGAGCATGAAAAACTGGGTTCCTTGCAACTGCCAATGCGCTCTGACTGTCAGTGTAGATAGTGTTGGCACTGTCCTGTCCAACACCCAAATCAGCCATAAGGCGTCTGAGCCATACACACTCAACCGTAGCTATGAAGACTTCCCTGTACTCAGCCTCACAACTCAAAGTGTCCACAGTAGGTTGATTCTTGCTCAATCATGATATACATGAACTGCCAAGCATGAAACAAAAACCACTTGTGGACAGTCGCGTGTCAAAACAACCAGCCCAATCTGAGTCCGAAAAAGCATGTAAGTCTGGCGGCAATGATGCCCCCTTGGAATAAAACAAGCCAAGATGTAAAGTGCCACTAAGGTAGCGAAAAATCCTCTTGACAGCCTGCCAATGCTTACACCCTAGGCTATGCATAAATCTACTGACCTGTGAGATTGCAAACTGAATATCTGGCCTCGTGTTGCATACATAAATGAGGCAGCCAACATCAATTTGGTAAAGAGTGACATCAACAGGATTGCCAGCATCATGTAGACTCTACTTTGAACGTGTTTCCATGGGAGTGGCAATAGGTTTGCAATCCTCAAGTCCAAACTTACATAGCAATGTCTCTATGTAACTTTTCTGACACAAGACAATACCCTCATCACATTGCTTAAACCGTATACCCAAGTAATGATGCAAAAGCCCCAAATCTTTCATCTTGAAAGTAGCATTCAATCCAGCCTTAAATTCAGCAATATGTCTCTCATTTGGTCAAGTGATCAGCAAATCATCGACATAAAGAACCACGATGAGAAATACATCACCCTCACGCTTTACATACAATGTGCTTTCTGTTGGACTGTTACGAAAGCCTTATTTGACCAAATGAGTGTCAACTTTCTCATACCAAGCACGAGGAGATTGCTTCAACCCATACAAAGCCTTGTTACATTTGCACACTTTGTCCTCTTGTCCTTTTATGACAAAACCGCGAGGCTGCGTTACATAAACTTCCTCAAATATGTCACCATTCAAGAAAGCAGTAACAATGTCTGATTGATGTACATCCCAACCAAAATGAGCTACCAATGAACATAGAAAACGCACAGTAGTCATACGACAAGTGGGAGCAAAAGTCTCTTCATAATCTATGCCTTTTTGCTGTGCATAACCCTTTGCAACAAGTCGAGCCTTATGGCGATCGATCTCACCATCCGGCTTGCGTTTTAACTTGTAAACCCACTTCCTACCAATGGCCTTTTTGCAAGGAGGCAAATCACATAAAGTCCATGTGTCATTTTATATAAGTGCATCATATTCTGATTGCATGGCAGCCATCCAATTTTCTGAATTCTGTGCTTCATCAAAAGACAGAGGCTCCTCAACATCATGTAAACTAGACACAGCCAAAGCATAACAATCTGATGCATAAGATGCATGGCGAGAGCCTGAACGAGTACGACTAGACAAAGGTGCATCCAATTTACTGTCACGCAAAGTGTGCACCAGCCATTTTGTCATACCTCTAGCCTGCTCATTTTCATCCCTTTCCTCATCAAGTACATCATGTACATCTGCATCAGTAATAGGCTGATCTAAAACAACATTTGTAACATTTAATGGCCTAAAATCTTATTTGTAGCGGAAATTAGCATGAACATAGTGGGCATTTCATTAGAATAGATTCCTAATGAGAATTACAAGAGTGCTTGGGTGGAGAGAGCAACAAAAAGCATAACACCTAGTTAGATAGCATCGACAATACTTTCAAAAGAGAGAGCAATTAAGCTATTGACAACAGTTGAGGACCGGATTTGCATGGAGCCGGTCCCCCCTCCAAAAGGCTTTGTATTATGGTTTCTCCCATCAAGAGAGACATTGTACAATACAATTCTTTGTGTTCCTTCAAGACTAGCTAGTGCAATGAAGATGGAAGCTTCATACACCAAGCAAAACACTTAATCAAACACAACTTGAATTATCCCCGTTCTCAGACCCAAGACCTCACACACCTTCGAAGATGGTGAGAGCTAGCAGGGTATGAGAGTAGATTGAGAAGAAAAAGAAGTATCTTACGAGAAAGAAGTACATCTCCTCACATAATCACTCATATTAGCATAGCTTAGCTTAGTAATTAGCTTGGTAGAGAAGATGAGCATGCATTGAAGCTTGGCTCTTGGTTGGATTTGCATCCACATGCCAAGAGAGTGTTGATGTAGGCTTCTATCTCACAAGCTTGGAGTAGGTGATGAGCTCTCCATTAAAGCTTGGGAGGAGATAGAGTATTTTCCCTTCACACATGGTCAAGTGTGAGAGTGTGAGTGTCCATGCCAAGCAAAAATCAGCCCCCTCTCTCTCTTGGGCGAGCCCTAGCTGCTAAGTTAGTCTGGCTTTTGCCTCATTGGACCTCCCCAGGTCAAGCCAATAGGGATTAAGCAGCATAAGTGATAGCCTTCTGACATGTGTCCCCCTTTCCCCTTTTTTTGAGAGCTTTAGATAATTAAATAATTAAACTAAACTCTCATTGGACCCCTTTGCCTCCTGGCCAATAGGAATCAGGCAAGCCATGGGGCTCCTGAATGCTCATTGGACCCCTTGGGAGACTGCCCAATAGTCTTCTAGGACACTTAATTCTTATTGGTTTCTTTTATTAAATGTTTTTAAATTAATTAAACTAGATTTACTCTAGCCTAATTCTCATTGGTCCACTTCAAGGGTCTTCCAATAGGAATTGGGCATACCTTGTGGGCATCTGGCCTAGGGAGCTGACATGTGTCCCTCATTCCCTTTGTGTAAAGGGAGCCTGTGTGTGTGTGTGTGGCTTTCTCTCTCATCCCCTAGCTATGGGGCTCGCCCCCTCCCATGTAGGGATGTAGAAAGACTTTTTGGGCACACACTAAGCATCCAATTTTTCCTAGGGTTGACCTTTGGACACAACCTTTGAATTTTGGAACCTTAGCATTTTGGAAGTCTTAATGGGCTGAACCTTAGGGTCTTTTTGGCCCATTGTTTCACATGGCTCTTTTGCAGATGGCCCCCCCTTTGGATCCCTATTTTCCCTCCTTTGGATCCCTACTGTGGCCGGTCTGCTAGCTTAACCAATATTCTAGCTTTTTCTCCCTTGGCACTTCCCCACATTAAATGATCAGTTTAATATGAGAAAATCTTTTAGGAGAATTAGATATTGATTATTATGACATTACCTCTCTCTTGAAATCATAGTCGTCCTCGACTATGGTGTAGAGAAGATAAAGCATATGCATGAGTCCTTTTCTTAGCGGGTAGAGGATCCCTATGTTACCCTACGACATCATTCCATAATGGATGACTAGTCCATTTGGCGCTTGAGAGCCTGAGGCTACCGCAAGCATGTCTGCACATTAGTCCTATCAGTCTTCCATAGTAGAGTGACAAGCTCTACTTGGTGTTCGGGAGACGTCGTCTCCGCAAACTTGATCTAAGCATGCATACTACTTCATTTTTGTGCACAAATAAAGAAAAAGAGAGTCTTATAAGACAAAAATTTTTGTTCATTTTTAACATTTTGTACATTTGCTTACTCTTGGGAAGCATTGTAAGCATTGACAAGGTTTAGGTTATCCTTTAATTGTATGCCTTGCATCCATCTAGCATCTTCAAAAGGATAATTCTTAAACTTAATAAGATATCGTCGGATAGTCTTACCGCCTCTTAATACCTTGTCTTCATGTCGGAGAATGGACTCGGGCTGCAGCACCTCCTCGTGGTCCTCGATCTCCGGTGGGTCTTCAATAGTTGGTTCTTGAGGTGGCTCTCCTTTGTAAGGCTTCAAGAGGCTCACATGAAAAGCATTGTGTATGAGCCAATGATTGGGCAACTTAAGTTGATAGGCCATCTCATTGATTGGCCTAAGAATCTGGAAGGGACCATAGTACCTTTTTGCTAGTTTAGCATAGTACTTTTGGTGGCCTGTAGGATTCTTGCCCGTCGTGTGCCTTAATCGAGCCTTGGGAAACTTTAACAAGACCCAATCGTTTTCTTTAAAGGCTTGGGCTCTTCTGTGCTTGTCAGCAGCAGCCTTTTGCCTTTGCTGTGAGATAGAGATAGCATCCTTAATCTTTTGGAAAGATTCTTGTAGGTCTCGGCTATACTCATCTGCAGCGAAGATCTTCCCATGTACCTTAAGTAGCAAGGGACTTTTTGATCTTCCCTCAATTACCTCGAAAGGTGCTTTTCCTGTAGAAGTATGTACAGTGTTATTGTAAGCATACTCTACTAAGGGTAAGTACTTCTCCCATTGGGATCTTTGATCTACTTCCGTTACATAGGCTTTTAGTAGATCGAGAATAGTTAGGTTAGCTATTTCACTTTGGCTATCAGTTTGTGGATGATAGGCCGAAGAGAAGTTTAGCCTTGTTCCTAAATTCTCAAAGAGACCCTTCCAGAAATTACTGGTCATTCTAGGATCTCTATCCGACACTATGGACATTGGCAAGCCATGGTACTTGAAAATTTGTGAAATGAAGAGGGTTGCCATTTGATGGGCTTTGATAGTCTTTTTGACAGGTATAAAATGAGCTTGTTTACTGAACCTGTCTACTATCGTCCATATTCCCGTATTCCCATGGATAGACTTAGGCAATCCAAAGATAAAATCCATGGATATGCTCTCCCAAGGTGAATTAGGGATTGGCAATGGTTGAAGCAATCCAAGTTGCTTCCCTCTATCAAATTTTGTCTTTTGACATACCACACATTTGGAAACATACTCGTGTATGTTCACTTTCATGGTAGGCCAATAGAAATATGTTTCAATTCCCTTTAGGGTAGACTGAATCCCTCTATGCCCCGCATATGGGGGAGCATGAGATTCATACATTACTTTCTCACGTAGTGAGTTAGTAACGCATAGTCTATTGCCATAGAGAAGATAACCATCTTGTAAAGTAAATGGTTCTTCTTTCTTCCCTAATGCAAGGGTTGAAATCACATCTCTAAAATCGGGATCAATAGCATACTCATCTATCATTGAAGATAGATCATTGTGAGTTGCTATGGAAACCGCATTCACTCTCGGTCGTCTTGAGAGTGCATCGGCTACTTGATTATGCTTGCCAGCAATGTGAGCAATATGAAAATGAAATTGCGAAAGGAAATTTGCCCACCTCATTTGTTTGTCGGAGAGCTTGGTCTGCGTCATGAAGTACTTAAGACTTTGGTGATCCGTTCGCAGAATGAAAGGAGTCCCCAATAAATAGTGCTTCCATGAGTCTAAGGCATGTAGAACTGCAAGGAGTTCTTTTTCGTATATGCCTAGAGCTTGCTCAACAGGGTCGAGCCTTCGACTCTCATAGCCTATGGCGTGCCCTTCTTGGAGCAAAACAGCCCCAAGGCAATCACCACAAGCATCACATTGGACCTCAAATGGTTTTGAGAGATCCGGTAGTGTAAGCACAGGTTGAGAGATAAGCTTTTCTTTAAGCTTTTCAAAAGCATTGTTCTCCTTAGCAGACCACGTATACCTAACATTTTTCTTTGTTAGGTCATGTAATGGTCCCGCAATTTGTGAGAACTTTTCTATGAAGCGTCTATAGTATGCACACATACCTATAAAGCTTCTTAGTTCATGAAGATTCCTTGGTTTAGGCCATCCTTTTATTACCTCTAACTTGGATGGATCCATTTGGATTCCATCTTGAGAGATAATGTGACCTAAATATTGAATCTCTTGCAAGAAAAATTCACTTTTCTTTCGATTAACATAAAGTTTATTCTCTCTTAAAACTTGAAATATTACCTGGAGGTGTTGCTTGTGTTCCTCTAATGAATTAGAGTAGATGATAATATCATCAAAGAACACTCCAGTGAAGGTTCGATGAGGTCTGAACAGCTTCTCCATCAAGCGGTTAAATGTGGCTGGTGCATTAGTCAAGCCAAAAGGCATGACAATGTATTCGTAAAGACCAAATGTAGTACGAAATGCGGTCTTTACAATGTCTTGATCAACTATCCTTATTTGATGATAGCCACTTTTTAGGTCAATCCTACTAAAGTAGGTCGATCCTTGTAGCTTATCAAATAGGTCTTCTACCCGTGGAACGGGAAACCTATTTTTGATAGTGATCCTATTTAGTGCTCTATAGTCGACACACATACGATATGTGCCGTCTTTCTTTTGCACTAATAGCACAGGTGAGCAAAATGGAGATGAGCTAGGCCTAACCATGCCCTTCTCAATTAACTCATGCACTTGCCGCATAATCTCCTCTTGTTGAGCTTGAGAAACTCTATAAGGAGGTTTGTTAGGCGGTGAACTTCCTGGAAGAAGTTCAATTGCATGGTCGTCATTACCTCGTTTAGGAGGTAGCTCAGAAGGGATGTCGTCAATAAAGACATCTTGAAACCCCTTGAGAAAATTAGATAACTCTAATTCCTTTTGGTTGCTTTTATTTTCTTTTGTTAAAGCATTAGGTTCATTTTGAGAATCTTTAACAAAAATCATGTACACGGAAATAGAGCTCTTTATTGACTTGTTGAAAGCTGGTGTATGTACAATGGGGATGGTGTTACCCATCTCCTTAGCATCTATATACATGTCCTTTTCCCTGAACTTAAAGGAGATTCTCCTTTCAGGAAATTTAACATCGGCAGCCAGGCGGTCAAACCATGGTGCCCCTAGGATTACATCCTCATGCTTGAGAGGAGAGATAAAGAAGTCCTCTTTGTCCACATAGCCTTGGACATGAAGCCTCAATTTCCCGATTAAGGGAGTGACTGAAGCTTCTTGCCCCTTGAAGGCACTGTCTGCGGGTAGGATATCTCCCATCTCGTAGGATTGTATGCCTAGCTTGGTGGCTAACTCCATAGATATGAAATTGTGAGTAGAACCAGGGTCAAAGAGAATAAAAGCATCATGTTCTCTTACCTTTCCCCAAGCATGGCATAGAGAAGATCCTTTGTGGTGAGTTTGGTGAATCTCCTCCTCTTGGATTTCAACCAAAGAAGCTCTAGGAGGATCTTGGCGGTTGTTCTTTTGGGGACAAGCGCGGTATGCATGCCCTTGTTCGCCGCACTTGAAACACCGGTTATCTTTACGATAACGCTCAAGCTCTTCAGGAGAGAGTTTATTCTTTCCTTTGTAAACTCCCTTCTCTTTAGCTTTGTTGGAATTGCCCTTAGGAGACTTTTGGACATTGTCCTTCCCCTTAGGCTCATTGGAACCTTTGTTTTCCGGGGGCTTATTATTTCTTTTACCCCCCGTTTGGAAATTGATTCGCGAGGCCACCATAGTATGGTGTATTACCGCCGATATGGTACGTGGCCTTTGGGAGTTGACATACTCCGCCATTTCTTCGGTTAAGCCCGCACAAAATTGTTGCTTTTGCTCTCCAAAATCCAACTTTTTGAAGACAGTGGCTTTGAGTTGTAGGTCCCAAAACTTGTCTACATATTTGTGGATGGATTCATTGGGAGAGAGCTTTAAGCTTCGCCATTTGGTGAGTACTTTGTCTTTGGCATCGGTGGCCAAAAACTGCTTCATAATGGAAGCTCTTAAAGCCTTCCATGTTCGTGGAGCTTCACCGTTGGCTCGTAGGCTAGACCACCATTGTCTGGCGGACTTTTGAAAGTGCATAGCTACATGGCGTAGCTTAGAGGACTCCGTGAAGCCCTCATCTCCAAACGCCGCATCGAATTGCTGGATAAAGGCCAAAACTTTGTCTGTAGCACCAAAGGTGCCATCATAGGTAAGGAAAGAGATGCTCTTCCCTCCCTCTTTGAATTTCTTCAGCTTGGACGACCTCTTCCATGCGGCATAGGATTTCCTATGGCCTCTTCTTTTTGATGGTTCAAAAGTTGCACCATCACTTGCTTCAGAAGATGAAGAATTTGAAGAAGGTGGAGAAGAGGGTGACCTCTTTCTCGCCTTTTTCTTGTCTTGATCTTTGTCGTCTTCACCATAGCTTTCATAAGAGGAAGAGGATGAAGAAGATGGAGAAGAGGGTGTCCTCTTTCTCGCCTTTTTCTTCTCTTGCTTTTTATCATCCCTCTTTGAATTATGGCGTGGAGAAGAGTGTGATGGTCTTCTCCGCTTTGGTGGTGATGGAGAGCGTTTAGCCCGCCGTCTTCGTGGAGCCATCTCCGCCGAGGTGACGGGAGACTCGCTTCTTTCTCGTTCCTTCGGTGGAGGCTCTTGAGTTCTCCTTTGGGAAGGAGATGCATCATCAAGAAGTAAGTTCTTGAGCCCTTCATATGGATTCTCTTCTTCTTCCCGAATCGGAGAGAGACCTCTTTTGGTAGTCTCACAAGGAGGCTTCCTAGGTGTTCTCTCGTCATGGTGATGAGCTTGGAGAATCCCGTGAGCACGGAGCTGCCGTTGCACTTCACTTTGGAGAGATGGATTGCCCATGGCTTGTTGAAGCCTAGAAACTAGATAGTTAACAAGCATTGAAGCATCACTAGTAGCTTGCTCATGAGCAAAATCAAAGTTATCAACATTAATTTCACTCTCTTTACTATTGTCAGCCATTCTAACAACTTTTAGGTGTAAACTTTTTATGTGTACTTTGGCACTTCAAGCCCTAGTTGCTACTCCTCTTTACCCCTTTAGAAAAAGCACTCAAGCTACTGTACCCGCGGCTCGAATACCATTAATTGCAAGGAATAGAAGAGAGGGTCTTTCGACACCAAAACAGCACCGGCTCCTGTCAAGCTTCTAATAGCTCAATAGTGGTTAAGCCATAGGCAAGCCCCGTAGGACTCCACTATTAAGACCATAGCTCTCGACGGTGATGCCCCGTTAACTGCACAAAGGTAGGCGCACTGCAAGGCTGAAAAATCCCTATTCTACTTACTCACAGGCAATTAATAATACCAACCATTTGTAGCTAGCTTGAGGACCTCCCTTCTTGAGCAAGAAAAGAGAAACCTTGAGCTCTGATACCAATGTAACATTTAATGGCCTAAAATCTTATTTGTAGCGGAAATTAGCATGAACATAGTGGGCATTTCATTAGAATAGATTCCTAATGAGAATTACAAGAGTGCTTGGGTGGAGAGAGCAACAAAAAGCATAACACCTAGTTAGATAGCATCGACAATACTTTCAAAAGAGAGAGCAATTAAGCTATTGACAACAGTTGAGGACCGGATTTGCATGGAGCCGGTCCCCCCTCCAAAAGGCTTTGTATTATGGTTTCTCCCATCAAGAGAGACATTGTACAATACAATTCTTTGTGTTCCTTCAAGACTAGCTAGTGCAATGAAGATGGAAGCTTCATACACCAAGCAAAACACTTAATCAAACACAACTTGAATTATCCCCGTTCTCAGACCCAAGACCTCACACACCTTCGAAGATGGTGAGAGCTAGCAGGGTATGAGAGTAGATTGAGAAGAAAAAGAAGTATCTTACGAGAAAGAAGTACATCTCCTCACATAATCACTCATATTAGCATAGCTTAGCTTAGTAATTAGCTTGGTAGAGAAGATGAGCATGCATTGAAGCTTGGCTCTTGGTTGGATTTGCATCCACATGCCAAGAGAGTGTTGATGTAGGCTTCTATCTCACAAGCTTGGAGTAGGTGATGAGCTCTCCATTAAAGCTTGGGAGGAGATAGAGTATTTTCCCTTCACACATGGTCAAGTGTGAGAGTGTGAGTGTCCATGCCAAGCAAAAATCAGCCCCCTCTCTCTCTTGGGCGAGCCCTAGCTGCTAAGTTAGTCTGGCTTTTGCCTCATTGGACCTCCCCAGGTCAAGCCAATAGGGATTAAGCAGCATAAGTGATAGCCTTCTGACATGTGTCCCCCTTTCCCCTTTTTTTGAGAGCTTTAGATAATTAAATAATTAAACTAAACTCTCATTGGACCCCTTTGCCTCCTGGCCAATAGGAATCAGGCAAGCCATGGGGCTCCTGAATGCTCATTGGACCCCTTGGGAGACTGCCCAATAGTCTTCTAGGACACTTAATTCTTATTGGTTTCTTTTATTAAATGTTTTTAAATTAATTAAACTAGATTTACTCTAGCCTAATTCTCATTGGTCCACTTCAAGGGTCTTCCAATAGGAATTGGGCATACCTTGTGGGCATCTGGCCTAGGGAGCTGACATGTGTCCCTCATTCCCTTTGTGTAAAGGGAGCCTGTGTGTGTGTGTGTGTGGCTTTCTCTCTCATCCCCTAGCTTTGGGGCTCGCCCCCTCCCATGTAGGGATGTAGAAAGACTTTTTGGGCACACACTAAGCATCCAATTTTTCCTAGGGTTGACCTTTGGACACAACCTTTGAATTTTGGAACCTTAGCATTTTGGAAGTCTTAATGGGCTGAACCTTAGGGTCTTTTTGGCCCATTGTTTCACATGGATCTTTTGCAGATGGCCCCCCCTTTGGATCCCTATTTTCCCTCCTTTGGATCCCTACTGTGGCCGGTCTGCTAGCTTAACCAATATTCTAGCTTTTTCTCCCTAGGCACTTCCCCACATTAAATGATCAGTTTAATATGAGAAAATCTTTTAGGAGAATTAGATATTGATTATTATGACAACATTACTGTCTCTAGTACATGACAGCAAGGGCTGAACAGAATCTTCCACAAACACTACATCCCGAGAAACCAGAATACGTTTTGTTTGCGGATGATACAACCTGTAACCTTTGCTTTCAGCACTATAACCAACAAAAATACATTTGAAAGCCTTATCATCTAATTTTCTGCGCTGCACTTGTGGCACCAAAGCATATGCCAAACAGCCAAAAACACGCATGTGCTCAATATAAGGATTTCTATCATGCCATGCTTCATATGGAGTAATAGACTGCAAAGCTTTCGTAGGACACCTGTTAAGTACATAAGTGGCACACATGATGGCCTCAAGCCAGAAAGAATGCGGTAAAGCTTGACTTTTGACCATACATCGTGCCATTTCCGTCAGTGATCTGTTTTTCCTCTCAGCAACACCATTTTGCTGAGGCGTATAAGGCACTGTACATTGGTGTTTTATCCCACGACTAGCCAGAAATGCATTAAATTCATGAGACATATACTCCCCCCCTCGATCAGAACGGAGGGTGCCCATAGTACATTTCGAGACATTTTCAGCCATAGCCAGAAATTTTTTGAAGCACATAAAAACTTCGGACTTCGCTTTAAGCGGAAATACCCATGCATGCCTGGAGTAATCATCAATGAAAGTCACGAAGTACAGGTAATTGCCCAAGGACGGAGTTTGCATGGGCCCACAAACATCACTATGCACAAGCTGCAATCTGCATGTGGCCCGAACTGAACCATTCTTTGGAAATTTAGAACGCTGCATCTTACCCAAAATACAGCCTTCACAAACATGTTTGACAGGTGCTTCAAGAGGTGGCAAAGAAGCAACCATATTAGATTTCTGCAAATGCAGCAAACTGGCAAAATTAAGATGACCAAAACGTGCATGCCAATGTTTTGCATCTGAAATAGCCCTGGAATCTGCAACAGCATTTGCAAAATTTTGTCAACACTTTTCATACAAAGTGAGCGTATACAGCCCACGGCACAAAAGGCCAAATGCAACAATTTCATCACCAAAACTGAGATCATGAACTGTACATCTGTCATCCACAAATTTGACTACAAGTCCAAGTCTAGCAAGTGCGGATACAGACAAGAGATTCTTCTTGATCCCAGGTACATAAAGTGCATCAACAAGTGTGAAGGAACTGCCATTAGCAGCAGTGAGCACAATCTTTCCAACTCCCTGAACTGGATAAGAGGCGTTGGTGGAACAAATGACTGAATTCCCATGAGGGACAGACTCGAGAGAGGTAAACAATTCACGATGTGAGGTAATGTGCTTTGTAGCACCAGTGTCGAAATACCACACATGTGAATCTGCAGCAACTGACAAGCATGCATCATGGACAGCAGGATTGTAAGTGCACTCTGCGCTAAAAGCCCATTCTGCATCAACATCAGCAACACAGTCTCCTTTCAGGGAAGACTCAACAATGGATGCATTTGTAGTGGAACCAGCATTTGCAGTGGAACCACCTTTTTTCTTCTTAGCCTCTTTGGCCTTCAACTTAGGACACGACTTGATCAAGTGATCATTGGCTTTACAATAATGGCAACGCATCTTCTTTTTGCCCTTATCACCAGAATTTCCAGACGAAGTGCTGCTAGCAGAAGCATTAGGAACATAATTTTTGCCACTCGCAGCAGAACCATAAGAAGTGGCTGCATTACTGTTACCACCCTTTCTTTGAGAAGTAATAAAGGCCTGTTCAACTGCACGCTGCCTATTCCTGTTTTTTCTAGAAAGTGACTCTTGCAACAGCAATGTGCAGAATGCATCAAAATTGACAACTTCAGGATTTCCTTGGGTCATCAGTCTCCATGTACTAGCAAATGCCTGGTAGGAATCTATTAAGGCATCAAGAACCGTCTGCACAAGGGAACTGTCTGAAATGACTTCACCTGCAGAAATAAGCTGCTCATTGATATCCTTGACACTAGCAAGGAAAGTGTCCATATCATCTTCCTCCTGCATAATCTTCGACTCCAGCTCTTTACGCAGCAAAGCAATTTTAGCCTCATTGCGGCTTGCATAAAGACCTACTAGAATATCCCAAGCCTGTTTTACAGATTTTGCAGAACGGATGTGAGGAACAATGGTGCGCTTCACAGACAACGCAATCAATGCATGAACCTGTGCATCCTTAACATCCCAACGAGCTTGTTCTGCCGTAGGCAAAACAACTCTAACAGCTGCAATCCTTGCAGCAAGACCTGCAACATCCTCAACATCGCCTACATCCTCAGAACCAGGACGTACATCAATGCCCTGCACAATGTTCCAGACACTCTTTGACACAAGAACATGTTGCATGATATAAGCCCACATAGGGTAGTTGTCCCCATCCAACCTATCCTCAGCAGCAAACATCTTGAACACATCTGTGTTGTTGTTGTCAGCCATGGTAAATGCTGCACCTGATGTAAAAACTGCCCGAAAGTAGGAGAAACGGAGGGGGAACAACCTGTGCTATATAGCACAAACCGTAGAAGACTGTAAGGCACCTGTTATGCAGAAAATAGCACTGACAGAAATTCTACACAAAATGACGAAATAGCCTGTGCAGTACTGCCTGTAGTGGAAACGGAGGCTGAAATGAGCCCAAATCAAAATTCTGAGCAAACCGAGCTCTTTGAGCTCACCCAAAATATTTGTCAACCTGCGAACGCTCGCCAAAGCTCACTGAAATCGGAGAAAGTGAGCAGGCGTGTGCTGGAGCAGCTGGCAACTAACCCCGGGAGGACGTGACATGCTCTGATACCAATTGTTGGAATTAGGGTTGCAGAGAAACACACACAGCTTGGAGAAGACGAAGGAAGCTCAAGGCACACAATAGAGAGTGTATTACGTAGTGTGCAATTGAAAGATAGATAGTGATAGCCGTTTTTCGGCTCTCTGTGATTGCCATAGTGAGTTATCCCCCCCTATCAAATCACTCAAACACTGTGGTTACCCTCACCCTTTCACTGTATATAGGTGCGTGTGAGTTAGGGGACTTTTCCCATATCTCCTTACTGAAATAAAAAACCCTCAATTAGCTAGGCATTGGGCTAGTTGAGCCAAAAATATAAAAAATATAAGTATATTATGGCCCATGCGTATGTAAATATTTCTTTGTATATAGGGCCTAAATAAAATATTTTTTCATAATTATTTTGGTATTTATTTAAATATTTTTACCTAGGTGTGTGTTATTTATGCTCTGTACATTGCCTCACCATTACCACAAGTTTTCTTACCATTTTTCATACTCTTTATTCCATATAGAAATATTTTCATGTAAGCTTCTCTTATATTTGGTGTAACTCCACCCCAACAAAAATCCAAAAAAACTAGTTTTATTTATGTGTATATTTTTTCACTATTGTGATTTTTCCCTTCCTACATCTATTTTGTTTTTTTTCTAAAAAATTAGAACACCAAAAATATTTATCTTTTTATGGTAGCCTCATAATGAGAGAGATTTCTTTTGACCCCTTTATATTTTTTCCACTTATATTATTTATATTTGACATGTACATATTTTTTAGACCCCTCAATATTTGATTTTCTTAGTTGTACTATTCACTTATATCATGATCTCAACAATATCTTCAATTATAGACCTACCAAATAAGGTCAAGGGTAGGTGGCATGCATACATGCACTATGGAGGGCCCACTCTTGGAGGTATTCAAAAGAATAATCCAAAGAAGGACCCCACAAGGACCTTGTGCAGTGGAAAAAAACGATCGGTTTTGCTGAATTTTTAAAGTTCACTTGCTCTCCAAATTTGAAAAGGTGATACAAACAAAAGTTGTAGCTCGTGATCTGAACTTTTGCCTCAAATTTTTTCATATTTTTTTGAGCTACGAGCTGTGAGCTATGATTTTATTAGTGGACCCCAGTTTTCCCATGCTATGCAGCCACACTCTCTCTTCCACTTTATCATTTTCCTCTTTCACACACACTTCTCCACTCATCATCCCCACCTCTCTCACCACTCCTCTCTGCACCCTACTCACCTTCTCCTCAACCTTGAAGAATAAGAGAAACCATGGTGAACTCATACCTCCCACACACAATTCCATTCCAAAATTGACCACCTAGTCTCATTTTTCCTCCTCCAATTTACCCATATCTATCAAAAAAACCACAAAATTCAGCCTCTTCTCTTAAAAGACAGCATCATGGTGGTTGATTACTCAGCTTTAATTACCTTGTCTCTTAAGGAAGGTCAAGAGTGGAGAAAAAATGTACCGTCAAAGCTAGTGGACCGTCAACAAGCGTAAAAAATTGGCCCTACTCAAGACACTTGGAGCATCAACCTTGTAAGAAATCCACCTTTTCTTACCTCTTAAGAGTTTTTCTTCCTTATTTGTATCCTACATGGATACTCCCATTGTAAATATCCAATTCCAATTGTAAATTAATACTAACTCTACTAACACTAACCCACTATGAAAAGTCCTATCACCTCCATTTCTCTCCTCTCTCTTTCCCCACCAACTTCTTGATAATTCCAAGCAAAAGAAATTAGATAAATTGCTGAAAATCTAACCCAACCATGGTTAGAGGAGTAACCCTAGCCTTCAAAATTGCTATAAAAGGAGGGTGTAGCTAGCACAAAAAGGGGGGAGAAGAAAGAGCACTATGCTATAGCTTGAGAAGCCAAGCTCAACCTCTTGAGAAGGAGCTCTTGAGTGGAATCTCATTGGCATTAGGCATATGTGTGTGTTGTATTAGGGGTGATTAGCAAGGGAACTCTATGCCATTGTAAGAGAGAGTGATCATTCAATTGAGAGTAGGAAATCTATCATTTCTCCTACTAGTGTAAGCCCAACATTTGCTGAATCAAGGAGGGTGGATTTGGACTAAGCTTGGATACTTTGTCTCCCTTCCAACGTGAAGTAATGGACAACAATGATGCGTAAGTGTCTTGGTGTTTTTTGTTAAGTTCTTGATAGCTTGTCTCTGGTGTTGTAATCAATCTAGCCATAAATCCCACATACTGTAAGAGGGCGACAGGGTGGAGAGGACTCCCCTGGCCTTAAGACCGTGATTGGGGTGGCTTTTCTTGTGATGTGTTGTGGTGAAATTTACGCAAGCTATGTTGAACAAATACTAATCTCACTTTGATTTGTCATGACAGATTTGTAAGAAGGTATCAATGCAACAAGCACCCCCTCCCCGTTTCTCTCTCTTTCTTAAATATATAGTTGTGTTTGCTTGATCATTGCCGATACATTTCAAAGCAACCCGAGCTCTCTCTCTCTCTCTCTCTCTCTCTCTCTCTCTCTCTCTACGCGTCCTAGTTCGCATCCAAAACTAGGTGGTGCCCCAAATTTGTGTAGGGTTAGGTTGCGGGTTTGTGTGTGTGTTTGTTGTTTTTTCCAACCCCAACCCAATTGAGCAGCATGGGAGCCTAGAAGAGTGCTTGGAGGCCACTCTTCTTGTTGCCCGCCCCAGACCGCCTCAATAGCCCTAGAGTGATGGGCGTATATACAATGCACGGGGGAAAAAACCTCCTAAAGAGGGAAAAAATGCCCCGGCGGTCCTAGTGTGTTCACACACATCACTACCGCATGTATATGGTAACAAATCCCCCCTGGAGTGATGCGGTGAACGAGAGCTGGCACATGAGTAAAGGGAAGTGCCATGCGTTGAGGACAGGATCAGTCCACAAAGGGGAGTAAGCCCAAAGCTTTGCGGAAAGCTTCAAGCTTCTCATGAGACAATGCCTTTGTGAAAAGATCTGCAAGGTTGTCCTGTGTTGGCACATAAGCCAAGCTGATCTCTCCTGCTAAGAGCCTCTCCCTGACATAGTGGTAATGCACCTCAATGTGCTTTGTGCGAGCATGAAAAACTGGGTTCCTTGCAACTGCCAATGCGCTCTGACTGTCAGTGTAGATAGTGTTGGCACTGTCCTGTCCAACACCCAAATCAGCCATAAGGCGTCTGAGCCATACACACTCAACCGTAGCTATGAAGACTTCCCTGTACTCAGCCTCACAACTCAAAGTGGCCACAGTAGGTTGATTCTTGCTCAATCATGATATACATGAACTGCCAAGCATGAAACAAAAACCACTTGTGGACAGTCGCGTGTCAAAACAACCAGCCCAATCTGAGTCCGAAAAAGCATGTAAGTCTGGCGGCAATGATGCCCCCTTGGAATAAAACAAGCCAAGATGTAAAGTGCCACTAAGGTAGCGAAAAATCCTCTTGACAGCCTGCCAATGCTTACACCCTAGGCTATGCATAAATCTACTGACCTGTGAGATTGCAAACTGAATATCTGGCCTCGTGTTGCATACATAAATGAGGCAGCCAACATCAATTTGGTAAAGAGTGACATCAACAGGATTGCCAGCATCATGTAGACTCTACTTTGAACGTGTTTCCATGGGAGTGGCAATAGGTTTGCAATCCTCAAGTCCAAACTTACATAGCAATGTCTCTATGTAACTTTTCTGACACAAGACAATACCCTCATCACATTGCTTAAACCGTATACCCAAGTAATGATGCAAAAGCCCCAAATCTTTCATCTTGAAAGTAGCATTCAATCCAGCCTTAAATTCAGCAATATGTCTCTCATTTGGTCAAGTGATCAGCAAATCATCGACATAAAGAACCACAATGACAAGTACATCACCTTCACGCTTTACATATAATGTGCTTTCTGTTGGACTGTTACGAAAGCCTCATTTAACCAAATGAGTGCCAACTTTCTCATATCAAGCATGAGGAGATTGCTTCAACCCATACAAAGCCTTCTTACATCTGCACACTTTTTCCTCTTGTCCTTTTATGACAAAACCGCGAGGCTGCGTTACATAAACTTCCTCAAATATGTCACCATTCAAGAAAGTAGTAACAATGTCTGATTGATGTACATCCCAACCAAAATGAGCTGCCAATGCACATAGAAAACACACAATAGTCATACGACAAGTGGGAGCAAAAGTCTCTTCATAATCTATGCCTTTTTGTTGTGCATAACCCTTTGTAACAAGTCGAACCTTATGGCGATCGATCTCACCATCCGGCTTGCGTTTCAACTTGTAAACCCACTTCGTACCAATGGAATTTTTGCCAGGAGGCAAATCACATAAAGTCCATGTGTCATTTTCTATAAGTGCATCATATTCTGATTGCATGGCAGCCGTCCAATTTTTTGAATTCTGTGCTTCATCAAAAGACAGAGGCTCCTCAACATCATGTAAACTAGACACAGCCAAAGCATAACAATCTGATGCATAAGATGCATGGCGAGAGCCTGAACGAGTACGATTAGACAAAGGTGTATCCAATTTACTGTCACGCACAGTGTGCACTAGCCATTTTGGCATACCTCTAGCCTGCTTATTTTCAACCCTTTCCTCATCAAGTACATCATGTACATCTGCATCAATAATAAGCTGATCTGTAACATTTTCAGAAACCCCCATAGGCTGTACATTTGCCTCATTGGAAATTACATTCGTATTTCCACCACTGAAAAGAGGCAACAAAGTGTCATAAATGTCCTGTGAGCTTACATTACTGTCTCTAGTATATGACTGCAAGGGCTAAACAAAATCTTCCACAAACACTACATCCCGTGAAACCAGAATACGCTTTGTTTGCGGATGATATAACCTGTAACCTTTGCTTTTAGCACTATAACCAACAAAAATACATTTGAAAGCCTTATCATCCAATTTTATGCGCTGTGTTTGTGGCACCAAAGCATATGCCAAACAACCAAAAACACGCATGTGCTCAATAGAAGGCTTTCTATCATTCCATGCTTCATATGGAGTAATAGACTGCAAAGCTTTTGTAGGACACCTGTTAAGTAAATAAGTGGCACACATGATGGCCTCAAGACAAAAAGAATGCAGGAAAGCTTGACTTTTGACCATACATTGTGCCATTTCCGTCAGTGACTTGTTTTCCCTCTCAGTAACACCATTTTTCTAAGGTGTATAAGGCATTGTACATTGGTGTTTTATCCCACGACTAGCCAGAAATGCATTAAATTCATGAGACATATACTCCCCCCCTCGATCGGAACGGAGGGTGCCCATAGTACATTTCGAGACATTTTCAGCCATAGCCAGAAATTTTTTGAAGCACATAAAAACTTCGGACTTCGCTTTAAGTGGAAATACCCATGCATGCCTGGAGTAATCATCAATGAAAGTCACGAAGTAAAGGTAATTGCCCAAGGACTGAGTTTGCATGGGCCCACAAACATCACTAAGCACAAGCTGCAACGTGCATGTGGCCCGAACTAAACCATCCTTTGGAAACTTAGAACGCTGCATCTTACCCAAAATACAGCCTTCACAAACATGTTTGACATGTGCTTCAAGAGGCGGCAAAGAAGCAACCATATCAGATTTCTGCAAACGCAGTAAAGTGGAAAAATTCAGATGACCAAAACGTGCATGCCAATGTTTTGCATCTGAAATAGCCCTTGAATCTGCAACAACATTTGCAAAATTTTGTCCACACTTTTCATACAAAGTGAGCTTATACAACCCACAGCACAAAAGGCCAAATGCAACAATTTCATCACCAAAACTGAGATCATGAACTGTACATCTGTCATCCACAAATTTGACTACAAGTCCAAGTCTAGCAAGTGCGGATACAGACAAGAGATTCTTCTTGATCCCAGGTACATAAAGTGCATCAACAAGTGTGAAGGAACTGCCATTAGCAGCAGTGAGCACAATCTTTCCAACTCCCCGAACTGGATAAGAGGCGCTGGTGGAACAAGTGACTGAATTCCCATGAGGGACAGACTCGAGAGAGGTAAACAATTCACGATGTGAGGTAATGTGCTTTGTAGCACCAGTGTCGAAATACCACACATGTGAATCTGCAGCAACTAACAAGCATGCATCATGGACAGCAGGATTGTAAGTGTACTCTGTGCTAAAAGCCCATTCTGCATCAACATCAGCAACACAGTCTCCTTTCAGGGAAGACTCAACAATGGATGCATTTGTAGTGGAACCAGCATTTGCAGTGGAACCACCTTTTTTCTTCTTAGCCTCTTTGGCCTTCAACTTAGGACACGACTTGATCAAGTGATCATTGGCTTTACAATAATGGCAACGCATCTTCTTTTTGCCCTTATCACCAGGATTTCCAGACGAAGTGCTGCTAGCAGAAGCATTAGGAACATAATTTTTGCCACTCGCAGCAGAACCATAAGAAGTGGCTGCATTACTATTACCACCCTTTCTTTGAGAAGCAATAAAAGCCTGTTCAACTGCACGCTGCCTAGTTCTGTTTTTTTTGGATAGCGACTCTTGCAACAGCAATGTGCAGAATGCTTCAAACTTGACAACTTCAGGATTTCCTTGGGTCATCAGTCTCCATGTACTAGCAAATGCCTGGTAGGAATCTGGTAAGGCATCAAGAACAGTCTGCACAAGGGAACTTTCTGAAATGACTTCACCTGCAGAAATAAGTTGCTCATTGATATCCTTGACACTAGCAAGGAAAGTGTCCATATCATCTTCCTCCTGCATAATCTTCGACTCCAGCTCTTTACGCAGCAAAGCAATTTTAGCCTCATTGCGGCTTGCATAAAGACCTACTAGAATATCCCAAGCCTGTTTTACAGATTTTGCAGAACGGATGTGAGGAACAATGGTGCGCTTCACAGACAACGCAATCAATGCATGAACCTGTGCATCCTTAACATCCCAACGAGCTTGTTCTGCCGTAGGCAAAACAACTCTAACAGCTGCAATCCTTGCAGCAAGACCTGCAACATCCTCAACATCGCCTACATCCTCAGAACCAGGACGTACATCAATGCCCTGCACAATGTTCCAGACACTCTTTGACACAAGAACATGTTGCATGATATAAGCCCACATAGGGTAGTTGTCCCCATCCAACCTATCCTCAGCAGCAAACATCTTGAACACATCTGTGTTGTTGTTGTCAGCCATGGTAAATGCTGCACCTGATGTAAAAACTGCCCGAAAGTAGGAGAAACGGAGGGGGAACAACCTGTGCTATATAGCACAAACCGTAGAAGACTGTAAGGCACCTGTTATGCAGAAAATAGCACTGACAGAAATTCTACACAAAATGACGAAATAGCCTGTGCAGTACTGCCTGTAGTGGAAACGGAGGCTGAAATGAGCCCAAATCAAAATTCTGAGCAAACCGAGCTCTTTGAGCTCACCCAAAATATTTGTCAACCTGCGAACGCTTGCCAAAGCTCACTGAAATTGAAGAAAGTGAGTAGGCGTGTGCTGGAGCAGCTGGCGACTAAGCCTGGGAGGACGCAACCTGCTGTGATACCAATTGTTAGAATTAGGGTTGCAGAGAAACGCACACAGCTTGGAGAAGACGAAGGAAGCTCAAGGCACACAATAGAGAGTGTGTTACTTAGTATGCAATGGAAAGATAGATAGCCCTAGAGTGATGGGCGTATATACAATGCTCGGGGGAAAAAACCTCCTAAAGAGGGAAAAAATGCCTCGGCGGTCCTAGTGTGTGTTAGGAAATACGACGTAGCTAAATAGATAATTGAGTAGATTACTTAATGGAGAGAGACAGATTTACATACACGAGATTATAGAGTAGAGAGAGAGAGAGAGAGAGAGAGAGAGAGAGAGAGAGAGAGAGAGAGAGAGAGAGAGAGAGAGAGAGAGAGAGAGAGAGTACACACGATATATGTGGCTCACCCAATGTGGGCTACGTCCATGGGAAAGCAGCCACTCAATGGCTTTAGTACTTCAAAACAAGAAGTAGTTTACAAAGGGATTATACCCTTAATGGAGCTCCCGCCTTGCTTCACTCTCATCACCTCACACTCACCTTGTTGCATAAACTTCACACTATGAAATGTGTGTAGAAATGGTCTCCTTTTATAGGCCAAAAGGGCTCCCTCTCTCATGAGAGGCACCTATGTGTAGCCGCCCTTGTGTAGATAGGTCCAAATCGGACCCTCCAATCCGCCCATGTGTGGCCGCCCTTGAGAAGACAAGTCCGCTTTTGAATTCGGCCACCGGCCACCGGCCATTGACTTCCGATCACCGGCCACCGGCCAACCGATGGTTGTTTTCCGACCACTTTCCGGTTGCCGTCCGGCCATAATATTCCGACGAAAAGGAATATTCCCGTGAGGGAAAAAAATGATTTTTGGTTGTGAAAATTTTGGTTTCCGGCGAGTGATTTTCCGTCACGCACGATGGCTTCTCCTCATAATGGGGGCCTTACAAATGTGTGCTTTTACCACAGAAGATTACAAGGTAAATCAAGCTCCATACTTAACAATCTCCCACTTGGAGACTGATCTCAAAACCAAACCTGTGTGACTGCTTTCTATCCTGGCTTCTTATCCTTGAATGCCGATTGAGGATGAGCAAAAGCTCAACTTCTCCTTGTTGACCATGTTTGTAAACATGTCTGCAGGATTTTCACTTGTATGCACCTTTCCTAGCTTTAGCTGTCCCTCTTCCAAAAGAGTGCGTATGAAGTGATATCTCACTTCAATGTGCTTTGTCCTTGAATGTAAGGTTGAGTTCTTCGCAAGAGGCCGACCAGCTAGCAAGCAATAGGGTACATGTACATGTTGCAGGTCTATATGTGGCCCCAGTCACTTACACAGGTAGGGAGTTAGTATAAGATTTTTTGAGTACAAGACAGTGCCTTGAAGGTTTTTCCAAGCTGGAGAGGAGAAGAATTGTGCAAAAGTTTTTCAAGTTTACATTGGTAGGTGAAGACCTGATGACCTACAGTAGATATGAGTTGTTGAGGAGAGTGCTATACATAGAGGAGATAGGCTTGGTGCTGGAGCAATTTCATGAGGAAAGCGGATATCAGAGAGAAGACTAGGTGTTGTTTCAAGTATTAAGAGCACGTTTTTGGTGCCTTTTGTAGTGAGGGATGTGCACTATTGGTGCAAAACCTGCCGTGAGTGCCAGACCATGGGTGAAAGATGGACAATAGACGAATTACAAGGAGCCATTATTGCTCAACATGCTTTCAAGAAGTGGAGTTTGGATGCCATCGGCCCTTTCCCTAAATCTGCAAGTGGTAAGAAGTATGTCGTGATAGCTATTGACTACCTCACTAGGTGGGTCGAGGCCAAATCCGTGAAGGAGGCAAATGCGCAGGTTGTAGCTCAATTTGTCTTTGATAAGAGTTGTTGCCGTTTTGGAGTGCCGTGGATGCTCATTTTTTATAGAGGCCAAGGATTTAGAAGCAAGCTTATGCGGATATTGGTGGAGAAGCTAAGCGTTCCGCATTAGTTTTCCTCCTAATGCAATGGTCTTGTGGAGAGTGCCAATGGGCAGATCATCAAAATGTTAACAAAGTATGTGTATAATCAGGAAACAGAGTGGGAGGTCAATCTACAAGAGTGCTTGTGGACGTACAGGATGTCCTACAAAGTGGCAACCAACTTTACTCCATTTGAGCTGGTCTATGGTAAGGAGGCAGTGCTACCGGTGCATGCTCAACTAGGTGCTTTGAAGGGTATGTGGCACATTAATGCCACTCCATATGAGGTTTTACATAATTGGATTAATAGTAGCTGTGAAGCATTGCAAATGGATAGAGAAGCAGAAGCAAACTATTATGTGAAGCAGCAAGTGGCCAACGTGAATCAAAGTCTTCCAAATAAGAAGATAGAAGAAGGGGACCTGCTGATGAAGTAAGAGAGATACTTGGACTTTAGCTTTTAGAAGAAGGTTAGGAAGAAGTGGGTGGGTCCATACAAGGTACAAAGGCCTTTCCAAATGGGACCTATTAGCTGGTGAGAGCAGATGGTAAACTTCTTAGGCACATGGTGAATGGTGTGCGGCTCAAGCTGTACTTTGACAGAGGGTTGGTGCGTGATGTGAATCAAATTGTAGCCCCAGGGGAGGGGGGGGCAACCCACCTGAAATTTTGTAGTGTGCAGAGGAAATGAAGCTTTGTACATAGCGTGCACATATGGTTGTGGTTATGTGAGTGATTTTGGTTGTCAGTTCAATGTGACGTTCTTTTAAGTTTTGTAAATATGCTTTGGTCGAACATAAATGTTCAACGAGGGGGCTAGGCAATGATGGTACAAACAAAGTTGGTCGAAGCTAGAAGTGGTGCCAAGCAGGGCTAAGGGTGCATACAAGTGCATGGAAAAGTGTTAAGGTAGGTGTGAAGACCCCGGGCATGCAAAGCCCAATGGTTTTTCAAGCCAAGAGAACTCCAAAATGGACAATTAGGATGGCATGTCAAAGTGTTCAAAGTGCCAAGACGGTGCCCTAGAATGTAGCATTCAAGATGCCCTAAAGGCTATCCATACGGCTCCTCAAACGGAGTCCTGGTGTGAAAGTTATGGTGGTCCAAAGTTGGAAGGCTTTGCAAATTCCCAATGGATAGGACAGGTGGCTAGACTCAAAGTCAGTGGATAGGACTGAGGAGTTTGAGTTGTGGAGCATTCCGGTCATTTTGGATTGTCATTCCAAGATCTACATGTCAAGTTATGGCCATTGGAATATTTTCCAGTGGATGGGTTCACACGGCCCTTCGGACCCTTAAATTTTGAAAGCAAAGTGAGGAAAGGCACTAGCGTTAGCGCTAGTGCCCCTCTCTCCTTGAATGCTCAATGTGGCACACTGATAATGAGAGCGAGTGTTGGGAAATTGATCCAAAGGCTTCAAAAATAGTGTAGAATTGCAGATTTGGAGTCAAAATGGTCCAATCAAATCCAAGTTTCCAAAAAAGGGTGCCCCCTCCCCTATATACCCCATTTTAAACTCATTTAGAGGGCCTTTTTCTCCAATTTTTGAATTGTGTGGTGCAAAAAGTGAAGAGTGAGCCCTTGGGGCTGTTTTTTTTAATGTGAGCTTGCAAATGGGCGTTGCAATGGTTTTATGTGCATTATATTGAGCAATTCCAAGCTGTTCTCCCCCCTTTTTTTGGCGTCGTTTCTCCCTTCCCCTCTCTTTTCTCTTGATCTTTATGTGTGAGTCGGTGCCGATGGAGGCGTGTGCCAGAGAGCCACTTTGTGGTGCAAAGGGAGTGAAAATTGAGATGTGGTGTGTGTTGGGTGTGTTGAGATGAACATTGGCGGTGTGTGTGAGTCAAACAATGGTCTTGCTAAGTGTGTTTGTGTTGAGAAGTGTGCAGGCTGTTGTTCGGGTAAAGGCACTGTGCCTTTGCTCGGACGTCCGATCACCCGCCCACGTGTGTACATACCCTTATTCTTCATATATTCTTTCTATATATGAAGAATAAGGAGTTCCTCACTCTTAGTTCCAGAGTTGCTCCACCCACACTGTTTTGCGCTCCCCTTCCCCGTGCACACGACACCGCACCGTGCACACACGCATCCGCACACGTGCACTCACAAGTGGTACCAGAGCTATGACAACGAGCCGCACATGCGACCATTGATGACCGAATCATAAGCGACGGAGCTCACCTAATCGGGCGGATCTTGATCCCGACGCACGCAACCCCTCTTGGCTTTGAGGGGATCTTGAGGATTCTTAGGGAATCGGAGCAAGAAAGAAGCTCTGCAAGCACCCAGTCGAAAGCAAGGTAGAGTTCTGCTAAGCAAGGGGAGCTTTTCAATTGAAGCTTAAAGCAGATGGAAGCTCATAGGAGAGAGAGTGTGAGCAAGCCAGGGAGATCGACACAGAGTAGGAGCCTGTGGTTGTCAAGCAAGGCAAGCCACTCAATTGGCAAGTCGATAGTAAGCTTTGGTGAAATCGAAGTCAAGGCAATCAAAAGCAGCCCATGGGCAAAACGAGGCAGCAGAGAATTGAGTAGATAAGGGAAAGCTTGCAACCAGACTGTGGCAAACAAAGCCGGGGAAAATTGGGCATTCTGTGAGGAATTTGCAAGCGCTTGTCCAAGAAAGTAAAAGCCAAGCATAGCATAGCAAATGTGTGTACACACACACAAGGAGCTTTGGACGCATTTCTATATAGCAAAAAAAAAAAAATTACCAGGCAAATTACTAGATTGAATACACATATCTAGTAAGAGTGCAAACATGAATACACATATCTAGTAAGAGTGCAAACATGTAATAATGAGAATACTCCTATATGGTTGTAACCATAATATTATAGCTATATAGGCGTTTTAAGTAACCATATAGCAAGAATTTCTTACTAGTTTGTCTCGGATTCTCCTAGATGGCTGTAGCCTTAATATTATCGCTATATGGGAGTTTTAACTAACCATGTAGTAAGAAATTCTTCTTTCTCCTACATGGTTGTAGCCACAAAATGCTATGTATGTAGTTGTATTATAATAATTCACATGAATAATCAATTTAACAGATCATATACAGATTAGCACATACTTTTTGACTAAAAGAGATAAAGATTAAATAGAAAACTAAAAATGATCATTTTCATATAGATGTCTTTCAAAAATTCTTGCAAAGTCCATCATACAACTATCAGTCTTTATCATTGGCTACTTCTACATCCTTTAAAGAAAAATAGCCAATCTTTTCAAATCGTACAATCATCATGCCTTCTATTAGAAGCTAGGCTACCAAGTCTTCACACATAGTACAAGAGCTAGTTTCACACGCTTTTCTACAAAAAAAGGAGTTCGATTTTTTTAAAGCGTGTGAAATACCGTGGGCGAGAACTTGAGTGCCACGCTCACTTCACCTTGTGGTTGTCCCTTGGAACCCATCACCTTGTACTTTGAAGGAGGTAAATGCCCACTTACAAATACTTTATGCAATGGAATTCTGCAAAATTCCACCATATCCAATGACTTTAGGGCAGTTTCAATATTCATACTTCATTACATACACAAGTTACCCACACACAAATGTGTGGACTAAGTACTAATGTGTGCACATTCAGAGAAATAGATGGTAAAGGATGCACAGGCATGTGCACACTAATGCATGGACAACGTGCTGATGTGTGCACTCACACAAGACAACGTGCTAATGTGTGCACTCATAGAGGCCAACATGCTAATGTGTGCACTCACATAACAATAGATGGTAAAGACTGCAAAAATGCATGTGAGACCACAGGTGGGTAAGCCTACGATTCTCCACCCTACCATTTTTTAGGTAGCCCTTGGCTACCCAAGCTCTTGATATACACTAGATACCTTTGGGTTATACAAAGGAGGAAAGGTGCATTTTACAAAGAATGGTTCTGCATTTAGGGGTTTAAAAAAAAACCCTTTCATTCGTGCAGGTGACATCCCATCATTATTACTGGTGAAACCCTCGGAATTGGGATTAATAAAAACATGTAGTCATAACCTCTCTCCCACAAAGCGATACAAACCAGCAACAATCTGAGGAAACACTCAGGATTACGAAAGCATCCACATGAAGACACCATGCATTCTAAGTGCATAACTTACATGCATCCCACCCCCCATCTCCATACAAATCCAATGGATCCCACTTAAAAGTCTTGTCATCTTGTCTACTTACACAACAGTGCCAAGAGGATCATCATCCTGAAAATCATCCTTGTCAAAGATCTCGATTAAGGCATCGGTCACATCGTTGTCCACTTGGAAAGAGAAAGTATCATCCCACACAGTTTCTCCTTGCTTACCTATTCAAGAAAACCAAAAAAATGCCAACTGCTAATTGATCAATACCATCCATGCTTTTGCCTCTGTACAAGAAAAACAGAATGAAGGTCAATGCTGATCACATAACATTCATGCTTTAGCCTCTACAATTGAAACCCATTTGCAGAGGTCAACGTCAAGATTTTGCCTCTATAAATTGAGACAGAATAAAGATTAATGGTAATCAAACAATAACATTCATGCTTTGGCCTCGATAATTGAAACCCATTTGCAGAACTCAAAAGTGAAGATAACATATGCTAGATCATTTCTGTAAAGTTGGTAGTAAGAAGGTGACATACATACCTTCAATGACATGGCTCTTTTGATGCTCCTTATGGAAATAGATGACAGCATAAGGGTCAGATTTTCCAGCTGCAGAATGAAAAATGCTCGATTAGGAGTAATTCTAAGCCCCAGACATGGCATCTTCCATGTTGACAGAACACACCACTTACCAAAACTATCTCAATCTATGAGACCATGGGCTTCTATCAAATGGATCTCCAAGACTCCATGATGAACCTGCAAAGTACCCACATGCTTGTGGCAAAGCCCCTACTTCTACTACTTGTATTTAAAGGATAGTCAGTAATAGTAACGAAAGCTTTGCCAAACCTTAGGGAAGAACTTCAGACCGATCTCCAACTCTCCAACGAACTTTCCATTAGGCTTTTGGAATTTGAACTTGCATGGAGCAAGCTGACGCTTAAGAGCTGGAGGAATTGGTGGTGGTGGTGGTGGTGATGGTGAGGGGAGGTGCTGCCAACACTGTTCCCATAGTACAGCTCGCGACAACTAAGACATTTAACAACAGTTTCAAACCCATCGCATTTAGCGTCCAAGTCGCCAAGTGAGCCGAGATCTTGGCCTGATCATCGCCTATATAAGCTAGAGCACTGGCACAGGCTCGCGGACGCCTGCTCATGCTGCTTATAAATGACGCCCCTCTCTCTACCGCCTCCACTATCCTTGTTATCGTGTCCACCTTCGCAACTGCGGGGCCTCTGCTCCTCGCCTGTAGTTTCAATGGCGCCACGCCCTCAAGAAAGAGCTGATTCAAAGGGATCCTGCAATGTTTTGTCTGAAGGAAATGACGCAAGGCAGGGGAATGCACTAGAGAGCCGTGCGATATTCAGCAAGGGCTAGCAAATTTGGGGAGCAGGCGAGGGCGCCATGGCTGAGTTAATTGGCAACACATTTCGTGCCTTGATTATAGCTGGAGATAGATAGAGAGAGAAATGAAATGATATATCAAACGACCTATGAGATTCAATCCTTGTGGAATGAATCCAATGTCTGGGTACAAAAATAAAATGAAGGAAAATGAAAGACTAAAATTATCACACTAAAATCATCATCATCCTTGTCAATGTCTGAGGATGCCCCACATCGGGCGTTGTCCGAGGAGGAAGTATGCCATCGGTCATTGAAGAGCTTCGTGAATCTCAGCCTCTGTAAATAGTCGTACTAGAAGTCTCCCATATCGTGCTATAATAGTATTGATCCTCTAATGGAGCCTCCATGAGGCATGCTCATCTGGCTGTTGAGTCCTTGCTCTAAAGAAGTGAGTGATCTCCTTCTGTGAATGTCTCCCTCTGTTTGGTCTCCTCAAGCAACTCTCCCAAAGTCTACACAAGTCTAGCAAAAACAACCCGAGGCATCTCTGATTCTGATATCTCATAACTCTAGCCAGCGCTCCAATTCCCTCTCTGAGTAGACAGTGAAAGCGGCCTCGTATCTCATAGTATATCGGACAATGACAAATGTGATGTAACTATGTATACATCTAGGAAGCCTCCCTAGAACCTTGCTCCCAATCAAAGAGCACGAAATTCAGCATACATATCTACTATGGCAATGCTCAAGAAACAAACCTTCCCTTCGAATCTCAAATCATGGATTTCTTTTCTTGCTCACAATTGGCTCTAATTGGATGTAGTGATGTATATCAATTGCCTCACATTGCATCTTCTCACACTATGTCCAAACTTATCATGTTCAATTGGCCCAAACTTATCATATTGAGTGCCATTGGACCCAACCTCCTTGGATATTGAAATCATTTATATATATATATAAGCTTTTTGCTATCAACCCATCACCGCCCACCAATTGCACTATAGCCTCCTTTCCATGTTCACATATGAGAAGATGAGGACTCTATTGAAATCATAGGATTTGCTCAAAAGTTTTCTATCTAGAATGTCGTCTTTTGGACAAGATGCATTGTAGGATAGCCTCTGAAGGGGCTAGAAGGAAGGTGCATAGTGTCTGACATTTATGTAAATAAAACGATTGTAGCAAGGCAATGGGATACAAGCTAATCTTAACAAGCAATCTCAGATGTGGTCTCCTCCAATGTCGGATGTGGTCTCTCGGAATATTTGATTACAAGATTTGACCAAAAGGGAAAATTATGTCGTTACATGGTCACATGCTAATTACTATATGTTGATTGGAATGCTAGGTAAACTAGAGATGGTACATACCAATGTGTTGTGACATAGGCCAAAGGCCACATATCCACCACATGTGACACCATACGTTAACCCTTTTCTTAATACCTTGGACTCAAAAAACGCTAGCAAGATTTTGGTCCACGATTGATGTCCAATAATATTTGAAGATCGAATTGCTGCTGAGAGCAAAAGATGCTACTAGCTTCATAGCCTTCTCTCTCTCTCTCTCTCTCTCTCTCTCACACACACACACACACACACACACACACACACACACACACACACACACACACACACACACACACACACACACAAAAACAGTGGCCAGAGACAAAAGATGCTACTAGCTTCATAGCCTTCTCTCTCTCTCTCTCTCTCTCACACACACACACACACACACACACACACACACACACACACTATCTCTCTCTCTCTCACACACACACAAACAGTGGCCAGAGATAAACCTGCAGACAACGCTCCGGGCTGCTTCTAGGAACCTGCGAACGTCGAACTGCTTGTGGAGAAGATCGCATTGCTGCTGAGAGCAACGCATAATTCTTTTTTTATTTTATTCACTTGGCAGTTGGTAGCTTTTGACGGCGTAGCCGTAGTTTTTTTAGAGCTTTTCATCGCAGTGGTTTTTTTCTTTTATAGAGTAGCCACATGGGTTAATGAGAGCGCAGTGCTGCAGTTTTACCTCCTACGCTAACGAAGTAATGAAGCTTTTGAATAATGCTCTAGATCTTAATTTGAGCGTGACACAAAAATGAACTAATGGTTTAGTCCCCACATTTGTAGACGAGGTCTAGATGAGTAGCTTGAAGTTTGCATGTACAAAGGAGAATTGAGGTAGATCTACTTGGGCATCAAATTGATGGCAAGAACCTCTAAAATATAATGTGGATGTGTGGAATAGCATGTTTAAAACTGAAAGGATTTTTCAATGAAATACAAGAGAAACCTCATGAGCCACAATAACATAAAAAACAACTTATTAAGGAGCCACAAACACAACACTACGGTTGTGTTGTCTGTGAAGCACACCATTGGTCCTCACATCAGTTCAACAAAATCTGTAAAACAGGCTTGGGATATTTTGGTTGGTCTTTATGCAAGTCACAATGAGGCTAGAATTGCTTTGCTGCGTAAAGAGTTAGAGTCGAAGATTATGCATGAGGAAGATGATATGGACACTTACCTTGCTAGTGTCAAGAAGAATCTCTTATCTGTATGCGCACTTGCTAAACTTGGACTTGTAGTCAAATTTGCGGATGACAGATGTACAGTTCATGATCTCAGTAAGGCTGTCAAATGTATTTTTGTTGGTTATAGTGCTGAAAGCAAAGGTTACGGTTGTATCATCCGCAAACAAAATGTATTCTGGTTTCACGAGATGTAGTGTTTGTGGAAGATTCTGTTCAGCCCTAGCGGTCATCTACTAGAGATAGTAATGTAAGCTCACAGGACATTTATGACACTTTGTTGCCTCTTTTCGGGTGGTGGAAATACGAATGTAAGGTTCCAATGAGGCAAATGTACAGCCTATGAGGGTTTCTGAAAATGTTATAGATCAGCCTATTACTGATGCAGATGTACATGATGTGCTTGATGAGAAAAGGGCTGAAAATGAGCAGGCTAGAGGTATGCCAAAATGGTTGGTGCACACTTTGCGTGACAGTAAATTGGATGCACCTTTGTCTAGTCGTACTCGTTCAGGCTCTTGCCATGCATCTTATGCATTAGATTGTTATGCTTTGGTTGTGTCTAGCTTACATGATGTTGAGGAGCCTCTGTCTTTTGATGAGGCACAAAATTCAAAAAATTGGATGGTTGCCATGCAATCAGAATATGATGCACTTATAGAAAATGACACATAGACTTTATGTGATTTGCCTCTTGGCAAAAAGGCCATTAGTACGAAGTGGGTTTACAAGTTGAAACGCAAGCCGGATAGTGAGATCGATTGCCATAAGGCTCGACTTGTTGCAAAGGGTTATGCACAACAAAGATTTTGATGTATGCATATTGTGGTTTGGTTTTGCATTGACCACTAAATGACTTGGTGTTGTCTTTAGATACATACGATATTTGGTTGTACACACCTTGCAACTGCCTCTTGGTAGCTAGGATACCTGCTGAGCCATGTATCCTAGCGTCTATTAGCTACTGTTTCAATCAATGCAGGCTTCACTTCTTGTAAGGTGGCAAGAACATAATATGTGGTTGCAAACCTTGTCGCACAGAATATCTGCAAAGTTTTGTTGGGTGATCTTACTAAAAAAAGAGCATACGAAAATTGGATGGTAAGGCTGTCAAATGTATTTTTGTTGGTGATAGTGTTGAAAGCAAAGGTTACAGGTTGCATCATCCGTAAACAAAACGTATTCTGGTTTCACGGGATGTAGTGTTTGTGGAAGATTCTGTTCAGCCCTTGCTGTCATGTACTAGAGACAGTAATAAGCTCACGAGACATTTATGACACTTTGTTGCCTCTTTTTGGGTGGTGGAAATACGAATGTAAGTTCCAATGAGGCAAATGTACAGCCTATGAGGGTTTGTGAAAATGTTACAGATTACTGATGCAGATGTACATGATGTACTTGATGAGAAAAGGGATGAAAATGAGCAGGCTAGAGGTATGCCAAAATGGCTGGTGCACACTTTGCGTGGCAGTAAATTGGACGCACCTTTGTCGAGTCCTACTCGTTCAGGCTCTTTCCATGCATCTTATGCATCAGATTGTTATGCTTTGGTTGTGTCTAGCTTACATGATGTTGAGGAGCCTCTGTCTTTTGATGAAGCACATAATTCAAAAATTGGATGGCTGCCATGCAATCAGAATATGATGCACTTATAGAAAATGACACATGGACTTTATGTGATTTTCCTCCTGGCAAAAATTCCATTAATACAAAGTGGGTTTACAAGTTGAAACGCAAGCCAAATGGTGAGATTGATCGCCATAAGGCTCGACTTGTTGCAAAGGGTTATGCACAACAAAAAGGCATAGATTATGAAGAGACTTTTGCTCCCACTTGTCGCATGACTACTGTGCGTTTTCTCTGTGCATTGGTAACTCATTTTGGTTGGGATGTACATCAATGAGACATTGTTACTGCTTTCTTAAATGGTGACATATTTGAGGAAGTTTATGTAACGCAACCTCGCGGTGTTGTCATAAACGGACAAGAGGACAAAGTGTGCAGGTGTAAGAAGGCTTTGTATGGGTTGAAGAAAGCTCCTCCTACTTGGTATGAGAAAGCTGACACTCATTTGGTCAAACGAGGCTTCCGTAACAGTCCAACAGAAAGCACATCGTATGTAAAGCGTGAGGGTGATGCACTTCTCATTGTCGTCCTTTATGTTGATGATTTATGATCATTGGACCAAATGAGAGAAATATTGCTGAATTTAAGGCTGAGTTGAATGCTACTTTCAAGAAGAAAGATTTGGGGCTGTTGCATCATTACTTGGGTATATTGTTTAAGCAGTGTGATGGTGGTATTGCTTCACCACAAGTGGTTTTTGTTTCATGCTTGGCAATTCATGTATATCATGGTTGAGAAAGAAGCAACCTACTGTGGCCACTTTGAGTTGTGAGGCTGAGTACAAGGCATTCTTCACAGCTACGGTTGAGTGTGTATGGCTCAGACGCTTTATGGCTGATTTGGGTGTTGGACAGGACACTACCAACACTATCTACACTGACACTCTGAGTGCATTGGCAGTTGTGAGGAACCCAATTTTTCATGCTCGCACAAAGCACATTGAGGTGCATTACCACTATGTCAGGGAGAGGCTCTCAGCAAGAGAGATCAGCTTGGCTTATGTGCCAACACAAGACAAACTTGCAGATCTTTTCACAAATGCATCGTCTCGTGAGAAGCTTGAAGATTTTCACAAAGCTTTGGGCTTACTCTCTTTGCGGACTGATCATGTCCTCAGGGCATGGCACTTCCCTTTAATCAAGTGCCAGCTCTCGTTCACCACATCACTCCAGGGGGAATTTGTTACCATATACATGTGGTAGTGATGTGTGTGAACACACTAGGACCGCTGGGGCATTTTTTCCCTCTTTAGGATGTTTTTTCCCCCGAGCATTGTATATACGCCCATCACTCGAGGGCTATCTATCTTTCCATTGCACACTAAGTAACACACTCTCTTTTGTGTGCCTTGAGCTTCCTTCGTCTTCTCCAAGCTGTGTGTGTTTCTTTGCAACCCTATTTCCAACACTTGTGATAAAAGAAGGGATACAGTTTGCAAAGTGTAACTCCAAATATCAGTAAGGATGTCTCGTATCTTGCATTTAGTAAATGAATAAAATGCTTTTGTGAATCCCTAACAAAGGGTTCAAATAACTAGCAATGACATTTGAATAGAAAACACGACAGTTCACATTTTTGTAATAGAAAAAATCAGCACTTGATAAGATCTTATAGAGTCATGGCATTAAAATAATCCACTGTTTTATTTTGCATGAATTCTTTAAGATATGTACTTGAAAAGGTGCAAATTATCTTGACGTTTTCTTTATGATTAATGGTGTTTTTTTGTGTGTTTAGATAGTTTAAAGTGTCAAATAAGAGTAACCTTGTAGGGACCCTTTTGAAAATGAAACCTAAATCGGTGTTCTAATAACAATTTGGTGTTATCCAAAGGGTATGATTGTATGGTTTATAGTTCAAAGTCACCAATAAAAGCTCAAAACTCAAGTCTCATTTTTAAAATAGGACTTGAATAAGTCCCAAAATTCCTAAATTGGTGTTATCAACTAACCTTGTTGAAAACTTTGAAGAAATCAAGGTTTTAAATACACCTCCACATTGATATTTTGACCCTATACTCTAGCACAATCTGGAAGATGTAAGTATTTTGATTTAATAAAGCTATAACTTGACGCTAGTGGCCCAAGCTTATGGACATATTTTGAGAAGTTAATGAAACTTTTGAATAATCAAGACAACATGGGCTGTACTTGTAGGGTATCCAATTTACATTTGAATTGGAATATGTTTTTTTTGTATAGATTGTGATCTAGTTTGTGTTTAGAATTGTATCATTAATATTATTTGGATGAATATAACATAAATTGTTCAAAAAGTTTACAATAATCTCCATCATCCTGTAATATCTTTTCCTCTCTAAGGACAATGTATGCAGTTGTGGTACTTGCAAATCAATGATAGAGTGTGTGAGATATAAATTTTTTTGATCCCTTCCCTTTTATAGCTTCCTCTACAACTATGAGACTTTATTTTGTTTTATTATTTATATTAGCAACAAATATATCAATTAAGAAACTTAGTTGATGATCGAGGGAGTAACCATGATATTTTTCAATAATTAGTTGTTAAACTATGCTTAATGAATTTTTACTAAAATGAAATTAGGGGTAGACAAACTTACTACAATTACTTGATCCATAGTAAGTGATAAATTACTAGATGAAACACCCTTTGCTATATAGGAGTTTATAAACTACCAGATGAGGATGCGAAAGAGCTAGCTACTATATAGGAGTTCATAACTTACTAGATGAACTTACTAGATAAAGACGTCCAAGGACAGGTTTCTATATAGGAGTTTATGACTTACTATATGAACTTACTAGATCAACACGTCCAAGAGCAAGTTACTATATAGGAGTTTGTGATGCTAGATGAATTAGAAAATTGCTAGCTTACTTGCTAGATTAAATAGGAAAAATCCTACTTGTAACTAGGAATTATTAAGCATGTACTCTAACTTGCTATCTAGAAACACGTCCAAAGCTCCTTGTGATACACACACACACACACACACACACACACACACACACACACACACACACACACACACACACACACACACACACTCAATTGCAGCGTTTGGGGTAGGGCTGGGAGTCAGTAGAATCACCAAGTAGTAGCAGTGATGAGTGATAGAACGAGCAGCAACGAGTATGTGTTGGTAATGTCCACACACACACACACACTCTGCAGTAGAAGGGCACATCATTTTTTGCAGCTTGTTAGGCTCGTCAGAGAGAGCCAGTTTTGACAGGATTTTATTTTATTTTTTTGCCTTACACACACCTTGTGTGCAAACCCTCATTCCCACTAAAGCCCTCGACCACCCCCCGACTCCTTGATCCCGTGCTCACACACACCCGATGAGAAAGAGAGAAAGATTTTCTCAACAAGGGAATGAGAGAGTGCAAGTAAAAGAGATCAAGTATGAGAGAGCAAGAGAACACGGTTTTTCGACATTGGCATCGGAGTGCTCTCGACCGGTGGCGGGAGGTGTTTCACATCGGCTCGCCATCGGCCTTAAGCATTGGCTCAGCATTGGCGCTTTGAAGTAGCTCTCAGCATATCGGAGAGCTTGGACATCCTAGCTGAGAGAGTTTCTCCCGGACAATCGGCTTTGAGCATAGACTATTGGCATACATTTTCGACACTGATTTTGTGGCTCGGATTTAGCGTTTTTGTCGATGTTTCGCATCGGCTCGGCATCAGCCTCAAGCATTGGCGATTGGCTAGGCGCATCGGTTTTGATAGCGATCAAGCCGCTATTCGGCTAGCGTACTTTCGTCCGTCAATGGAAGACGACAACGACGATCACTTCTCGACCTCGACACAACAGGAGACCATAGAGTGAGAGCAACATTGACTCTCCTTTAGCTCCCATTTGGAGTGGCCCGGCTTCGACGTACTCTCCACGGTGTTTCGACTTCAACAATTTTCTCCAGTTCATTAGGAAAAATTATGAACCCTCTACGGGCCCTTTGGGATTAAGGTTAATTAGAGGCCAGCCAATAGGAAGAGGCTGGTGGACACACTCTATAACATCAAAAAAGTAGGGGGACAAGGTAGCCTTACACCTCTTAATGGCCTCTTACCTAGTGAGAAGATAAGGGAGATGGCTAGGGGAAAGGGATGGGGAGGGGGGACCGCTTTAACCTCTTTTCTGCCACTTTTTGGCCCAGATTTAAAAATTTTCAAAAAATTCTAAATTTCAAAAAAATTCAAATTTCAACTTTTCTCTCCTTAAAAGGTCCCCAAACCTATTTCATGGTTAAAAAAGTATTTTTGACCTCAAAAAGTAAAAAGCGTACACTAAAAAATCCAATAAATTTAATTTTTCCAAAAAAATTCAAAACATCATTTTTCACCGTCCAAAGTCTTTCCAAACCTATTCTATAACTAAAAAGTGATTTTCTCTCGCTACAAACCCTTTTCCAAGCTCTCCATTGCTGCAATAACCACATGCATTATCTCTCTGCTAGCTTTCTCCCGCCTCCATTGTAGCACCAAGCAAGATCCTCCCCCATCTCTTCCCCTTGCCCACCACATAGTTTCACACCAAGGTAGCTCCTCTCCCTTCTCTCACCTCCATTACAGCATGAAACAAGTTTCTACTCCTACTTTCATTCACTCACACTACATGGAAATATCTACTCCCAAGGATGTCAAAAGTATGAGCTCACATGACTTGCATACATTCCACAACAATAGGAGGTGTGAATCTCGGCGGTTCACTATGCGTAAAACTATCACATGCGTTCAAGACATGTTTGTAAAACCCCTTATTTGTGAATTTTGTTAAGAATATAATGTACCCTTTTCTTTTAAAATCTGTAAGTTTTTTTTCAAATTTGAAAAAAAAAACCCCTCTGCATATATGTTTTTGTAAGTTCAAGAACTTTAAATACCCTTCTGTTGAACTCAGGTGATAGGTTACATTTTTATTAGGCGACCTCCCCCGGGTGTGAATAGTGTATGGGCATTGTAAGGGTTCATCTCCAACATAAAGATAGAATGGTAAGAAAACTACCCTTGTAGCTTACATTCTGAACTTAACACCACCTCCATCTTTAAGTTTATCATGCTGGAGAGAATAAACCTCTTTATGGCTTTCAGTGTTTAGGCTTCACACCTCATAACACTAGGTGGTGCTATTTTGTTGATGGCTTTGGTGCGCCATCTATAGTTGTGTAGCATGAGATTGAGTCACACAATGCAAGTAAGTTCTGTTATCTATGGAGAGTCATCAAAGATTTTTCTTATAATTTTTTCTTTGTATAGTTTCATTAGATTATTAGAATGATATCATTTTTTACTTTATAACTTTGTGCTCACATAATTTGTTGTTTACTTACAGCCCAGTGCGGTCACTTTTTAGAATGTGTATGATATCACGTGAGTTAACCGGAGAGGATTATTAAAAGACCAAAATGTATAAAAATGTATACATACAGAGGGGGGTGGGGGTTTTTTAAATAGGCTCACAGTGTAAGTATAGTATGTATATTGGGGTATTATTAATTACCTCTTGAACGCATGTGATATAGGGGTCTTTTGATAAGTGACTGCCCCGGGACTTACAGAGTCAATTTTTTTTCAGAGGACATGAGCAAGCAACCATGTGCAGAGATGGAAATCACTCTATTTTTGTTCCATGAGAAACCTTTCACTACCATGTTAAAGGATTATGATAAGAATAGTATAATTTTTATAGAATCTTGAACCAATAGGTACTCTCTAGGAGCTCTTAGAAAAGCCATCCATATAGTACTACTATCTTCCTTAGTGTCATAGACACACAAATACTCAAGTGTATATGAATCTCTAGATGAGGAAGACGAATACTTGTAAGAGAAGTCTAACAACAACAACATTCTCTCCATTTGTAATTATTTTCATGAGGCTTGATTCCTAGATTAATGAAATATAAATATGTTTTGTTGTTAAATGGTGTCGCATTGAGTGAGAGTATTTAATTTAGATTATTGGAGTTTCATATAGATTTGAGAAATATTGTTGACCTTTATGGATATTTTGATTTGCCTATAAGATGTTTCAAGTCTCAAGTCTTAGTCACTCCACCATGAAGAAATTCAAGCAATATTTTGATTTCAGTTTAATCATTAATGATTATTCTTATTGAAGTGGATCATAACCTTTGTCAAGATGTCCTCATTTGGAGATGTTGAATATATATCATTAGCAACGTTTCACAAGTTGAGAAAGCTAAATTCTTGCTTTCCAACATGTTATTGTTTATATACTATGCCTATTCCAAGCTTGACTTGGAGAAATGACAACTTGAGATGGAGGTGTCGATGTATAGGGGTGAATTATTACTGAGTAGTGCTTCATCATACATATATTGTAAAGCCTTTGAGTTTCCACCTTTTTGAGTAGTGTTGACAAGTTTTTGGTATCAAATCTTCTTAAATATCCCTATTCATGAGCTATTGGTAGCTATTTCTTTGGTATTGCTAAAGATGACACCAATAGCTATTACCTTGTGAATAGTAACTATTAAAATTTGGATTTCATTTTTACTATGTAGCTCATTTGGATAGAGAAAGTGTAAACATAAATTATAGATACATGCATTGTTAACATAGAAGATGTGTACCACGCGAGCCTATATAAACTCCTAATCAAGAAACCTTCGGTTGGATACTATAACAATAGGGGTTACATGTGGTTTCAAATACCAAAGAAATGGCTTAACCAAAACATTCCCAAGAACACTAGGTGGACACAAGGAAGCAAAAATTGGCTCCTTGTTTGGTTGATTTCTAGTGCTAAATGTTTAGTTCACACGATTTGTGAGGCTTTTGACCTGGGGAGTTCACTAAAGTATATGTAACATAGCACATGTGTTCAACAGAAGGGATTTTGTGTGGAAAAGGCCTATAAGGGGTACTTTTAATCCATTTTGGTGAACGCACATGATATAGGAAAATTTTACATAGTGAATGTTCCGGACCTTTGAACATAGGGGGGGGGGGGGGGGGGGGGGGGGGGGCTCTAATTACATCAAACACTACACCTCTATCTCATGGCCATGCATTAAAAAAAGCCCCTATTTCTCATTATAAGGCCCCAGGGACCCTTAAAAAGAGGGACCACAAGGGCACACAAAATGGCCATCTAGGGACCCTAGATGGCCATTCTGCGCATCCTTGTGGCCCCTCTTTTTGAGGGTCACTGGGGCCTTATAATGGCAAACATAGACCAAGACATTCCCAAGAACAGGGGCAATGGACACAAGGAAGCAAAAAATGGTTGATGAGCATGATATAAGGTTTAGATATTTGCCATTGGGGGGGGGGAGGGGAGTTTTCTATGAATACATCAAACTGCACACTTCTATCTCATGGCGATGCATAAAAAAAGATTATATTTGCCATTTTAAGGCCCCAGGGACCCTCAACAAGAGGGGCCACAAGGGCATGAGAATGGCCATCCAGGCATAGTGAAATGGGGGTGGGGGTGGGGAGATCTGGCTCTCTGTACATCTAACATTACATCCTTATCTCATGCTCATACACAATAATTTTGTAAATTTTTGCCATGTAAAGGCTCCTAGGGTCCTCAACAACTCCCATTGGCTCCTGCAAAGCTTAGCCAATCACAGTTTAGAAGCATAATTGATAGCCTTGTGACATGTGTCCCCCCTTCCCTTTTTGTGAGAGCTTTAGGTAATTAAATAATTCATTTAAACTCTCATTGGACCTTTTAGTCTTCTGGCCAATAGGAATCAAGCAAGCCATTGGGTTGCTGGTTGCTTGGACCCCTTGGTAGACTGTCCAATAGTCTTCTAGGGAGCTTAATTTCTATTGGTTCTTTTATCAAACATTTTTAAATTGATTAGACTAATTTTACTCTAGCCTAATTCTCATTGGTCCACCTCTATGGCCATCCAATAGGATTTGAGGGGAAATTGGGGGCAACTAGCCTAGGAGCCTGCCATGTGTCCATTCTTCCCTTTGGGGAGAGCTTGGGAGAGTGTATGTGTGTGTTTCTCTCTCATCCCCTGGTATTAGGGCTTGCTCCCTCCTTCCTAGGGATGTGGGAAGACTTTTAGTCTTCCCATGACCATCCAAATTTCCCCTACTTTGGCCATTAGACAATTGAAATGAATTTAGGAACTTTAGCCTATGGAAGTCTTAATGGAGATGAACCTTAGGTCTTTTAAGCCCATTGAAGCACATTGCTCTTTTGCAGACTGTCCCTCTTTGGATACCTATTTTTCCTTCTTTGGATCCCTGACAGAGACCGTTATGGCAACCTTACCAATATTCTAGCTTTTACTCCTCTGGTACTTCCCCATATTAAATGATCAGTTTAACATGAGAAACTCACTTGGGAGTATTAGATATTAGTTTTTATGAAATCTGTGTTGTGCATCTTGCCATAGAAGAATCACTAATGGAGACAGAAGACCTTGACGACAATCCGCAAGTATTAAGCCTGTCAAAATTTTCATCACCTTTGATTTGGACAACGGTTGATGGCTTTCCACCACCATTACAGTTGGAAGCTGGGTTCTCGTGTAGATGAGAAAGAGAAAGCGCACGGGAAATTAGTTTGTGAACAACTATAAAAGTAGGGTGCAAAACTTTTGCTTGTCACAAACGGACAAAAAAGTCAAAGAGGTTCTCATTGAACACGCATATATGCACTCAGAGTTGCACTTTAGGAGATTTCGGAGGTCTTTTAGAAGAGAGAGAAAAAAGCGCTCCTTTAATGAAAGAAGAGCCTACATTACGTAAAAAAATAGATTGATATCAATAAATATAAAAAAGGTATTAGTGGTCTTTGAAAACGGGCGCCTTTTCAGTCAATGCGAATGTCTTTTACATGAGGTAGGCGACACTCATTTAATATGGCTTTCGTCATCATTGAAATTTGAAAAAATCACAAAAATGTCAAATTGGTGTTGGAATTTGAAGCTTTTGACACCGCCAATGCATCTAAAACGTCCAAAAACCTAGAAAACGCCTATCTACTTGCCTCATTCTAACACCCCAAGAGGGAGAAATCGCCAAAAAACCCTTAAAAGGGGGATTTTGGATCCTAGCGCGCGAGGGACCGTATGGAGAATTCTAGATGACCCTCTGCGCGCCGTGATCCAACTTTTTTATTTTTTGCCTCACGGCACGTGGAGGGCCATTTGGAATTTTCTAGATGGCCCTCCACACGCCGTGAGGCAAAATCTCCTTTTTAGGGGTATTTTGACAATTTCTCCCTCTCTAGGTGTCAGATTGAGGCAAGTAGATAGATGTTTTTTAAGTTTTTGGTCATTTTGGACGCATTGGTAGTGCCAAAAACTTTGAATTCTAACAGCAACTAGTAATTTTGTGAATTTTTTAATTTTAATGATGACGAAAACTATATTGAATGAGCGTCGTGTGCTTCATGAAAACGACACACGCATTAAATGAAAAAGTGATCGTTTTCAAGGATTTTTGAAAAGTTAGGTTCACTTTTCAAAGTGTTTAGCTGTCCTTTTGGATGTACACAACAAGTGCAAGTATATTTTAAGAACATTTTCTAGAGAGAGAAATATAATTTCTTAGAAGGTCCTCCAAATGACCTCCGAAATCTCTTAATGATCTACGAACAACGCCAACATGATTTCCAACAAACCGACCAAATTGTAAGTTTTCTTACATTCACAATATATTTTACTCTTCACTCGTGGATTGTGTGTTTACCTACCAGTTGCAGATGTTTATCCTTCTGAAAAAGAAGACTGGCATCCGGTGGATTGCATTATTGGCATTTTTGATCCATTCCATGCAGCCGTGGGAGAGCTACTCTATAACACTAGTGCCATAAGAGTGTTGGATGAAATGATTCTCTTCTTCGACCACTTTTATAATGCTCCGCGTTCTGCACTTGGCTTCGACACTCTAGAATATCTTCAGGTTCCTTCAAAGAACAGTCCATAGTGGTCAGTCCCTTCATCTGAAACCTCTGAGTATTTCAGACTAGAACTTCATCAGGAAATATAAAAGTGCATAAGATCAAATATTGCTAGGCGACTGGTACGTGTTTCAATCTTCATGCCCATGCATGTGTTCATCAACTTTTTCCATGATGAAGAGATTAGAAAGACTGGAACTATGCGACTCTGCAAGATAGAGAAATGCCTCAATTTTTTGGATGAATCTTGGGATGTCCATGATTCTGATGGCATCTTATGCAAGGTAAATAAAAATTCTATTGTGTGTAAGTGCATGATAGCTTCTCAAAATTTCATAGCTTCCTTCCACTACATAAGGTGGCATCGAGTGAATGGTCATCTAATAGGTTTGGACCAAGACTTAACTGATGACCTAAACAATCCTTTGAAAATGCTTGAGGTATGGTATGGACCTGATTTGCTAACTGTTCTTAACATTCGAGGCAATGTGACACTACGACAAGTGCGCGAGGATTTGGAGAACGAGGTTGACCTCATCCTACCTCCATAATTTCTTTTCTAATGCAACATGCGAAAGGTAGTATGCAAACATTAATGTTGTGTTAGTTATTTCCCTGTTGGTTATCATCACAAAATATTGGTATAATTTAACTATTTGATTAACTATCATACAGGTGCCTCAGAGAAAGGAGAAGAAGACATTGTGCACAAAGATAAAGGATGACCAATTGTTTCTAGTGCAATGCAACTCTTGATTAAAGAAGGCGGCTCACACAATATATCAGATTGCTCTGAACTACGAATATTAAAGAAAGCTGTTGACAACAAGCTTGCAATCTTTATTCATGCGAAAATGCATTGTTAAGGAATTTCTTGCAAATAAAGTCTGAGAACAATTATCTTTTCAAAATTGACTCAAGTTATATGTGATTCAAAGAAATCATGTGTGCAAGGATTACAAAAGCGAAACATTGCACTTACACTTCTACGCTCCTCAACATAAATGCATTCCAAAAGAGCTCAACATTTGCAAGAACTCTCCATCCACAAGAATGCTCGTCATCTTGTTTTGGGACCTTGCAACTCAAAATCAACATATTTTTCCAAACACTGTCTTGGGTCAATGCTCGCCATGCAGAAACAAGTTTCTGAACAGACTTGCAAGACATAACATATGGTGACCACATGTTGCATCAAAATGGTAGAATCAAGAAACAAGTAACTACATACCTTCGGACATTCCCATGAAAACTATGCGCAGAATTTGCAAGGTAGCAATGCTTGAGCTCAATGTTTAGTCCCAACAAGGCTCCAATGTGAACTAATTGCAAAAATAAGGAATTAGTTTGTTATTCATAGTATACAAAATATTGAAGAATGGCGAGATAAAAAACACTTACTTTTTGTTGTAAGCTAAAAGTACAACTTTCACCGTGTCCATGTTGACTCATTGAAACCAATCAACAACTTCTGTCAAAGAAGTGGATTCTGAGATAAGCACGATTGACAGTTGTGCATCCAAAACGGCTACCTCGGATTGTTGATTCCATGCAAGGTTAGAAACCAACATGCTCCGAATTGAGAAAATTAATTGATGAGGATCTCCAATAAGCCAAAATCAAATAAATACCTCTCCAAAAATAATATAACATACCACATACCAAAATTTATAATTTGGTCCATAAGCTCCCTCTCACTATTTTGAAAAACACGTCCTATCTCGTGAGGGCATAAACAAAAATACAAAATTTAGCCCCAGACCAAGAATGCTACATCAAAAGTTGGGCCGAGGAAACCTAGGTTCTCAATGTTAGCCTGATCAATTTGCTGCTAACATCTCCCATTCATTTGACTTGGCTGAAGGCTCTTCCACAAGTAGCTCTTGGGTTCGCTCCATATTCAAATGTGTGCCATATATGTGCTGTGTGGTGCTCACATTGTACACCTTCGCTTTGGTGATTGGAGGGATTGTCAAAATGTTGTCCATTCTCTTATCAGATAGATAGAATGGTGCAAATGTCTTGTCGTACCTGAAGCATAACAACCTAAGAGAATTGATATCCCGGGGCATCACTGTCACTCCGCGAGCATGAGCTGTGAGGATGTAGCTGTCTTGGAACAGCTCGATAAGAAATCCCTTGCCTGCCTGGTGGAGGCAACCCATCGCACTTCTGGCCCACTGAAAATCCAAATTTGCGCTCTCACAAATCTGGCGAACTACTCTTTGGAAGGGTAACTTAGGAATATCCAGAGAGATATGCCTCTGGAGTTTGTGCAACTCAAGCAGAACGCTTTGGTTCTGCTCGTACGTCCGACTACGCATTGTTACTTGAACATTAGGCAGGGTTTTGCCTGCAACTCTTGAGGATGAAGGTTGGTTTTCTTGCAGTTAAACCTTCCTTACAGTCTGCTTCGTACAAGACATGCAAAACAAGTGTTTACCTTGGAAAGCGTTGTGGGAAATAATAAGAAGAAGATTGAGCAATGAGAAGGTTAGGTTGCAAAATCTGACTTTGAGAGGTGAGGACAGAGGTCAAACAGCAGTGGGGTATATGAAAATAGAAACTTTATATAAGCGCCAAGGACATCATCATCATTACTAAACATGGGATATAACATAAGGCATTGGCCACAATTAATTGAGTCGCTCATCATCATTGGGAAGAGTGCATCATGGCATGAAGGACACGTGTGGCATATTGCATGTCAATTGGGACACCAAGTCGACTATGCGGTTGTTGCGGCACAACGCGATATGGAATGGGCCTTGATCAACCAAGCCCCCTCCTTGCGTTGTGTCACGACAAGGAAAAATGTTGTGGCACAACGTGAGAAGGGACAGTATACTGCAGCCAGACCTCCTTATCATGTTGTGGTGCGACACTCTTGATGGCGCGCCACAACGGGATAGGGACGGGATAGGGACCAACCATGTTGTGGTGATGCCTTCCTATCGCATTGTGGCGTGACATTTGGATGTCATATAAGAACGGGATAGGGACCACCCATATTGTGGAGATACTCCCTATCACGTTGTGGTGCGATATTTGGATGTCATGCCACAACGTGATAGGGACCACCGATATTGTGGACACACCTCCCTATTTCGTTGTGGCATAATATTTGGATGTCGCTCACAACGCAATAGAGACCACCCATATTGTGGATGTGCCTCCCTATTGAATTGCGGTGCGACATTTGAATGTCGCGCCACAACGCGATAGGGACCACCCATATCGTGAAGAGGCCTCTCTATCATGTCATGGAGTGACATTTTTCTTTTGTTGCACAACACGAGCAGGTCAACAACTGTGTGATATAAACCTCCCACTCACATTGTGGTGCGACACATTTTGATAAAAGCTCTTCTTTCATAATCAGTAACCAAAAAAAGAAACAAAGAGTCAGAGACAAAGGAACAAGATATGAAGACATTTGCATTATCTTCAATGACTCCATTACACAAGACTAAGAGGTGATTGATGCACTATCTTGTTTGTCCATGACAATTATCCTTCTTCCTCCTTTATCATGAGTGGTTTCTTGTCCTCTGTCTTTGTAGTGTTGTTTTCCTCAACCTTTGCCTTCTAGTTTCCTTTGTTTTTCTTCTTTAGCTCCTTTTGAAGAGCTTTTGCCTCAGCTAGCGTTTTCTTGACCTCCTTCATTTCTGCCATCATCTTTTGAGAAAGCTTCGCCTTTCCTCTCTTCTTGTCCTCCATACTTGCATTGTGTAGATGTGAGCGAGTTCTGGAGTGTGCAGTCAAGGTGCTTTATATAGCTACGATACTCACCTAGCCAGGACATGTGTCATACGGATGGTTGAGCTTGCCTTGGTCTTTGTGTTGCATACATTGCACCCTTACTATGAAATTATAAGAATGGCTGAAATGACTTGGTCGAGTTCCTGAGGAGTCTATATATAGGAGCCCCGTCAGTCCCCCCTTCGTACTCCCTAGTGTTAGCCAGTGCCTTCCTACCTTTACCCTAACCAACAACCCAAGTTTTCTTACCTCTCTCCACAAATGGATCCCTTTTAGATTGAGATAGAGCAGGAGCTGCCTTGCTCTAACGAGGCACCCAAAGACAAGCTGTACCATTTTCGGTATAGAATTGTGCTTTAGCAGCGGGAGTAAGAATTCAAGCATATTCTTAACCCTGCCTTCTCATTGCAAGAGTTTTTTGCTTCTGCATCACATTTCCTTGCAGAGTTTCATCAGACATATGAGCAATAGATGATCAACGGCACATTTGAGTTTGGGGGTTGTCGATATGTTCATATGAAGGATATCAATTTTGATCGTTTAAAGGAAGATATTTTCTACAAGAGCAGCCTCAATTTGCCACTGCAGTCTCGCAGGAATGACATCAGATGTCCTGTACATAATCGAAAGTGTCGAGTTGTAGAATACTATGTTGGGTTCATACCCAGGACGGTCACTTTTTAGAATGTGTATGATATCACGTGAGTTAACCGGAGAGGATTATTAAAATACCAAAATGTATAAAAATGTATACATACAGAGGGGGGTGGGGGTTTTTTAAATAGGCTCACAATGTAAGTATAGTATGTATATTGGGGTATTATTAATTACCTCTTGAACGCACGTGATATAGGGGTCTTTTGATAAGTGACTGCCCCGAGGGTTCATACTCCTTTTGAATGTTAATATGGATGATCAAGAAGAGGAGACCAAGATCAGTCACCGTTCAGTCACTAGTGACAAGTTGGTGCAACCACCAAGTGGTGCTTTGTGTGTTTCAGAAGGTGTTCACTTGCGAGAGGGAGCTTTGCGAACAAATGTGCTCCCTACCGTCCCCATCGATGATCATCATTATGTAATTCTTAATGACATAATGGAACTGTTTGACTTGAGAGAGGACTAGTGCCTTGATATAGTTTCTCAAAATCTACAAGAGGATGGCAGTATAATCGACCCTGCCAATGATGAAAAGTATTTTGTCATGGATGCTCATGTAACAACGGGTGAGTTTATCGAACCAACAGAGGCACTAGCAATGATATACAAGGATACAGCCGCATGTGCCACAACGCTTCCAACAAAGTCAAAGTTCAGGACGGTACAAGAAAGGCTTGGAATCACAGAGATGGGGAGAATCGCTCCATCAACGACATTGACACCATCCTCATCTGCTATAAATGAGAGTACACTTGACTTATGGAACGCTGCATTACTCGGAGAAGATGAAATTTAGAAGGTATACTTCTGTGTATATATTCTTTTGCTTCCCTGTATGAGAGTTTCATGTGTATATACCAACACTTGGCTTTTATTTCTCGTAGCTCGTAGTCTATGATCATAAGTTCATTCCTTGTCTCCGTGGACGAGGTAAAAGAGAATTGGGAAAGAATTCCTCTCTTGGTCAGTACTTGGAGAATTTGAACGCTCCAAACTTCCTCTTCTTCCATTCCAGTTTCTCTGAGGACAAGGCTGAATTCTTTCTTTCTGTATTGAAGACACTCTCAAGATATCTAGGAGGTGCGGCCATCAGATGGAACGCAGACAAGGTGACGCTGCTAGACAAGCAAGCAACATTGTCTAGCAGCAATGGTCTCAATTTTTGGTGTAGGGCCTGGCATGTATGGCCTGCACAATCGCTACTTTTTGTCACATGCTGCGTATGGTCTAGCTTGTGGAATCACAGACCCATGCCAGTTGCCACAATATGGAAAACATGATCTGCTGAAACAAAAGTAGCCAATCATTCAACTTATAGAAGAGGCCTCGCAGGTTGAGGCATCTGAGGAGATCCAATTGCTCGACCTCAACATTTTTGCGACAAATGCTGATGACAAAACGCGTCATTCAAAGAGACCAAGACATGAGGAAGAGGGTCCTTCAAATAAGGGCAAGAGGCCAGAATATTTTGTATCATTTCCAAATGACTAGAAATAAATAGAATGTATTTTTCTTATGCATCAAAGTTAGATTGATTATGCAACACTGTCTTGCAATGTATTTGTTATGCATCAAATTTAGATTGCTTATGTAACCATCATTCACAATATGAAAATTTGAAATTACATTGATTCTTCTAGATACATTAAGTGTGGTGTTTGGATCTTGCTATGGCTGAGAGTTATGGCATAACTTGCAATGGTGTTGTCCAAACCCTTCCCATGCACTGTGTTTGTAGCCGCCAATCCTCATGTTGTCTAGCCGTAGACGATAACTCCCATATCTCCTTTCTTCTCCGTTTTTTGGCTAATCTCACCGCATGACCAATCTGACTTTGTTTGACTTGTTCCTTGCAATGTGACATGTGCATTATTTTCTACTACGCCCATTGGTATCTCTCCTCTAAGGTATTTTCTTTGTCCGCACCACCTCCATGTCGAGTGTGACTGAAATAACCAGTACGAGCTTGGTAGTGGGTTTTCCATGCCCTGTGTAGACCAAACACCCAAGCTACCATATTGCCTTGCAAACCAAGGCATGTGATTGCAGATAATGTGCTGCACACAAAGCATGCATACATTATATGGACGAGGATTCGCAATTCAAAAGATTATCGTGTCATCAAACCAATTACAGTACCATGTAGTGAGTAATATGTTAATTTTTCCACGCTCCACAGCTTCTTGGATATTTGTATAGTTGCCATCAGTCCATGAGTTCAATTCCCAAAACTAGAATATTGCATCCAAGGTTTTCCATACCTTTGCTTTGCGAGTCCTTGTTGTACCATTGTCTGCATGGTCAACTACAACAGTATGCTAATTTTTCCACCTATTGTATCTTAATGCTTCTCTTTCTTGTGCACTTTGGCTTTTGCGTTGTTGTCCAATTGTGGGCATTGAAAGGAGGACTTGGGTTTTCACACCACCAATGGACAACTTCTTTCGAACATCCCGACCATTTTTCAATCTCTTCTCATCCTGCTCTATCTTAACATGTCCTCAGTGCAAACCCATTTCTGAGAAGGCCGTCTCTAAGGCTGAGATTTCCCTTTGCTTCGCAGAGAGAGGTCGAGTGGTCCAAGAAAAACTGAGGTAAAGAAACATTAGTTTTCCTATTATTCTACAAAGTGCATACATTGGACATATTTGTACTTTAGATAGCGGGATATCCAAAATGGGTCGAAAGTTAGGGTCGTGCAGATGCCTATCCGGAGCTGTTCTCCAAAATGATTTGTCAAGGATGTGAACCCCTCCCATGTAATACAAGCAAGGGATTTTTCTTGTTGCTCCTTTGGAAACGTTGTACACGTATTTCAAGGTTTTTAGGACGCCATGTGTGAAGCACCTCCTTGGTGTGACATCTCGTCTTGTTTTTTGAATAGAGAAAGGGTTTGGAAGTAGCACGTGCTTGATGCAAAACTTTTTGACCTATCTTTGCACAGACCTGAGTAAGAGGAGTTAGGAATCAAAACCCTTTTCTACTAGAACAACACTGCAAATGATGCTACATACTTGAAAATGGCAGCGTATCCCTTATTGGATATACTAGCTTCATCCAAAATTGATTGAACATCCCGTGCAAAGAGTTGATTCTCCTGTAAAAGGCTGTCAAGTTGATTAGCAACAATCTTACCATAGCGCTTATCATCCAAGAGGCGAGCTACATTTTTGAGATTCAATATGGGCCCGTAATGGGCCTAGGAGGTGGTTGTGCTACGCTCCACTTCCTTGTCAGGGTGAAGCAAAGATCTGTGCAAGCATGTTAGCAGCAAGAGATGTGAGAGTTTATGAATATAAACCTAAGAAGGATAGATGCACTCACTGGATGGCTTGCACTCTTTTCTCGATTCCTCCCGAACCAAATTTCAAGTCCTTGACGTCTCTTAGTTTTCTTTCTCTTTGGCAAATACCTAGTGTTTTTTTTTTCTCTCTGAGTTGTTGTGTAAGCTCCTTGATGGTCTCCTTGCTGCCTTCAACCTATTGAGAACATTGCACGACTTTCTGGTGTAAGTGAACATTCTCGCTGTATATAATATCTCTCTCTTGTTGTGAAATGTCATCTCTTGCAGCCAATTGCTTTGTGTAGCCATACAAGCCATGGTGCCCATCTCTGACATACAAGCCATGGTGCCCATCTCCGACATAGTTCACTAAGGACGTAATATCCTTAAAAGGTGGATTGGTGTTTGTGATGGGATTCTTTGGATACATTCTGCTGTCCAGCCAAAGGTCCACATTTTTCATGCCCTGTGATCTTAAGTTCTCCATCAAAAAGCTTCAGAAAGCGTATGTTGTTTTTTTTTCTTGCAAAGGGGTTCATACTCTCGTGATAGCTCTATGTGCATGTGATATACATCTCTCCTATTCCTCGTAGAAGTTTTTTGTGGAGAAGATACAAGTGTCAACTGAGACATGACTGATCGAAACTGTGTGCAGAAGGAGGTGGGGATGATAGAAGAATGGCAATTTGGATATCGCACACGCGTGGGAGAACACAGGAGGGAATGGGGGGGGGAAGAACGAGGCAAGGAAACAGAGCTTAGTCTTCAAAAATGCAGAAGATTGAGATGTTCGGCATTGAATTCAGTAGCCTCCACGCACAATGAAGTGTTATCATGACTGGACTACTTTTTGGTTTTTTTAATAAATGTACGTTGCATGAATAAGATATCTAGATTTTAGAAAAAATGTATGAAAAAGGGGTAAAATGAATTTTCTTATTATCTCTCTCTATGCTGACATGGCATTTCTTACAAGGCCCAAATTTGAGTCCAAACTTTCCCTAATGGCACAACAGAAAGGCATTGACTATGAAGAGACTTTTGCTCCAATCGTTGTATGACTACCGTTTGTTTTCTATGTGCATTGGCAGTTCATTTTGAATGGAATGTACATCAGTCAAACATTGTTACTTCTTTCTTGAATGGTGAAATATTTGAGGAAGTATATGTAGCGCAACCTTGTGGTTTTGTCCGGAAAGGACAAGAAAATAATGTGTGAAAATGTAGTAAAGCTTTATATGGGTTGAAGTAGTCTCGTCATGCTTGGTATGAGAAAGTTGACACTCATTTGGTTAAAAGGCTTTTGTAATATTCCAGTTGAAAGCACTTTGTATATCAAATAGGGTGATGTATTTCTCATTGTCATTTTGGATGCAGATGATCTGTTGATTTTGATGCGAATGAGAGGCACAATACTAAATTCAAATGCTACTTTCAAGATGAAAGACTTGGGACTTTGAATCATTACTTGGGCATACAATTTGGTCAGTGCCAGTGAGCTAAAGAGCATTGTGTCACCTCAAGAGATTATGGAGGTGTGTGACAGCGCATGATTAAGTTTTAGCACTAGGTTGGTAACCTAGCAGGACATAAAAGTGTCCTTTCAGGGTTTTGAAAAAAAACCTCCAAAACCATAGTAGATCCACTCATTTTGTAAAATCCTTTCATGAGGTTATAGTTCAAGGCCTACTACACATGGAAAAAATAAGAAACTTGTAAAATTTCTCATCTTTTGGTCACACCAAGCCTCCAAAGTTGATGGACCAGTACATTTTCATCAAAACAGTCATTTCTTACATTTTGTTGCAAAAAAATAAGATTACGGATTTTTGTAGGACTTGAGATAAATTCCCTAGTTAACTTCAATGGGTTGGTGATCAGAACATATGATTGCTTCTCACTCACTATTTTTTGTTTTGCCAAAAGAAATAGGTACAAAAAAGTTGAATTTTTACCATTCTGCAAACCTATCATCAAAGTTTCTATAGCCACGCTCAATACAAATACTATATGCATGTTTTCTTAGTTCCCTATTCTCCTTTAGGTTCATAAGGAGCCATGGAGCATATCAAAAGAATAATACATCTCTTACCAAGGGGAATCTTGGGGACAAAGATGAAGTACTAAATACAGCAAACATGAAAAAACTGGGTTCAACATTATGAGTTGTAGAATCCCATAGAAACTATTCAATATCTAGCCAAATTTGATCCTTATGACTAGATATGGTTACTACCAACAAAATGCATGTAGTTGTTACAAGAAACTAACAATATTGAAAAAGCTATACTTGATATACTAGAATGTTTCATTTTCTTCTATAATTGAAAAAATCAACCATCGTTGTCTATTATGCAAAATAGGGTATTAGGTGCCCCAAAACTCAAGGAATATTAGCTTTATGTTACAATATGCGACATAGAAAATCAAAACTGCATTTGGATATCATGAAAGCCACCAAAAAAATCATAGAAGAGCTAAAATTGGCTAAAAAACAGGATTTGACAATTTTTGTAATTTGGCCATAACTTACAACTTTAACATTTATTTCTCCCTAGAAGCATCAGGACATGTTGAGGACTACTAAAGATAGTTCTCTAGCATTATAGACCTCACAAACATGAATTCTAGAGTGGTATAGTTGCAAAAAGTTGAAAAAAGCCAAAAAACAGGACCCGTTTTTTCACAAAGTTTAGGTTGTGAAATGTTGTGCAAGGACAAGGTTAAAGATGGAATTGATATTCCAAAAAAATGTCGAGTTTTTTTCAGCTCATGAGACAACTTTCTAGATAGATAGCACCTCAAAATCCATTTTGAAACTCTTGACATAATTCAAGGAAAATGGTCACTTAACAGGACATAAAAGTGTCCCATTACCAACCTAGTGTTAAGGCCTATGAAGGTTTGTATAGAAGTGTCACACTCGGTCATCGGACAAAAGGTTTGTTACAATTTCTTCCAACACCTTACAATGTCAGTGCTGCAAAGAAGTATGCCAATAATGATGTTGCAAGCTTGTTGGGCGGATTTCAGTATGTGGAGGATGACATGCCATTATAAGACAAAAAATTCTTCCACTACAACGAGTTCAACAATGTGTATGTTGACTTGTTGAAGCTCCAAGAGTCAATGATAAGATTTTATGGGTTGACACAAGAAGATTGTGATGGGAAAGTGCTATTTGTTATGAAGCTTGATGAGTGCCAAGTTGTTAAAGGTGAATGGCTCGAAAGGGTAAGTGTTACGTTGATGAGCAAGGCCTTGGTGGGTGTTGATGTGGAGATAAATGCCAATGACAAGGGAAACACTTGTTTAGGTGTTCAGTCAGAGAAAAATATTTGGTGGCTGGCAGCTTTTTATCTCCACATGAGACACATGAGACTCTGAAATGGTATTTCAATCACACAGCAATTGTTGATGTCATTTGACAACAGCAAGAAGGACAGAGATTGCATGTTTCAGATCTTGGAACGTTCCAAGTTGAGTGGCATTTGGCAGGAGACTTGAAAACACTCAAGTGTATGTTAGGGTGCAAGCAAGGTGCAATGACCCTCTTGCCATGCATTTATTGCTGCCACAGTAAAGTCTCAATGGGAACTGATGGCAAGGGTGAAAAGGCCAGCAAGTCGAAAGGTGGTAAGGGTAAAGGAGGCAAAGTTACAGTCAACACTGCAAAAGGTGTATCCACTACACTAGCAGTGGGTAAAGCACTACAACAATGGTTTCAAGATATCCTCTGTTGTGACCAGCAAGTAACCCCTAATCGAAACATGGGATGATCCAAATTGGGATCCTATTCTTCCAATATCATTGATAAATGTGCATGTGTGCACCCTTCATGTCCGTCTACGAATTCTTGACAAGTTGCTTATGTTCCATATTAATTACGCTTGGAATATGGAGCCTGCAGAAAGAAGAGAAGAGTGTATACAAGAACTCAAATCTATTTTATCAAGCGTTGGTATACATGGAGGTGCAGTTGAGCTATCAAAGGACAAGAAGGCATCTAGAAGTACACAAGATTTCCCTAATAAAGTATGTATGGGGGGTAGTAAAGCTAGACATTTGCTTTCAAACTATTCAGACTCCCAAAGTCCCAATGAGTTTCATTTGTGGAAAAAGGTGTGTGACATTACCAACTACAAAGGTAATGAAGCAGCTCTAGGAATTAAGCATGCTCGTGTGTGGCAGTCTACTGATGATATTTTTCGTCTTCTCGAAAAGGCAAAGCTAACCGATGATGAGATATCCACCCTAAAGTTTGTAATCAATAGTTTTACAACACAAATGGTGGATGCTTGGGGGGAGACACACATAGCACATTACATGGTCTGTTGAACATTTGATATTTTCAATCGAAATACATCTCTATGCGAAACTAAAGTTGTTTTTTTCCAGCAAATTCTTTTTGCACATAGTGCATTTTTTCTTGACACTTACGGTTCATTAGGCATTTGGAGCAACCAAAGAATGGAGCACTCACACTATCAAGCAAAAGCAGTGTATTTTAAAAATACACGACATGGAGGTGGAAGAAAAAAGAGCAATGCCCTTCACGAGATGTTCAATTGGTTCTATAGAGTTTTAGCAGGGAGAGAGAGAAAGAAGACAAGAGAATAAAGAAGTTTAAAATGTAGAATAGAAAAAGTGGTTAGCTTGAGGTGATCACAATCATATCATGCTTCGAGTGCAAAAGATCGATTACGACGCTGGTTGGAGACAAGGCGGCGTGATGATAGGCATTGGGTGGAAATTTAATTTCTTTTTGACACTAACTGTTTCTATTGTAAGCATGCATTGTCATGCAAAGTGATTTGTAAAGGCGACAATTATAAGTCCCATGGCTCAAGTTTCGTCTATTTTGAAGTCTTTTTTAAGTTTGAGTGATTTTATTGAATTTTTAATTTTTTTTAAAGTTAAAGTACTATATAAGTCAAACTCACAACTTAAAGTTCATTTCTAGTTTGCGCATTTTAGAAGATTCTCTCAAGCCCAAACGTACACGCACTCATATCTTGCACAACATGGACGATACACAAGAGCACACCACCACGCACAATGATGACACCACTGCCACTGACAACACTGAAAATCCACAACTAGCACCTTATACAAAATCCACCGCTTCAAATCCACAACCTCAACCACAAGAACCAGCTTGAAACACCCAACCGCTCCCCCAACCTTCGACTACAGAGGATCAAAACACCATGCAACAGATTTTTGGTGATCTCAAGCCACTACAACATACGAATCGCACACCTCTGCCAGATCTCGGGCCATTTGGAGCTCTTAACATGCCAACACAAGAAACATGACCTGGAGCTCAAGCAACAGCAGCAACTGGAGATCAAGAAATGGAAACACCTGAAGCTCAAGCAACCGCAACTACTTCGCGAAAATTTCCCCCGCGAGTAAAACAAAGAGTGATCAAAGTAATACGCGATGATCCTGTTTCAATAGCACGAGATGCCAAGAGGAGGAATAGAATGAGAGAGTTAGAAAAGAAAGAGGCAGCAGATAGAAAAACATAGAAATTGCATGAAGAACAAAGAAGGCAGAGAGAGCAGGAAGAATGGCAGATAGTGGAGGTTGAGAGAGCCCACTTGGCTAATTTACAAGCACGAGCAGAGGCCGAGAGGAGAGCAGAAGAGGATAGAGCTTAGGCCGCCCAACAAGCCAAGGCTGGGAGCTCCAGACCTTCAAAAATTCCTCAGAGAGCAAAACAATGTGCAAAAAAGAAAAAGGACAATCTCACACCTGAAGAGCAACAAGCCCAAGAAGAGAGGAGGAAAAAGTACAAAAATGACCCTCCTCAATGGGCTAGATAAGCGGCTCCTCCACCACCACCAATAGCGCAAAAGAAATGGCGATGGAAGCTTGGCATAATTGCTCTATGTGAGATCCAAAAATATCAGCACGGAGCCAATAATACCAAAGGCAGCTTTCTCTCTGGTGGTAAGAGAAATTATGGACTAATATTCAGATTTTGTGACACGTATGCAGCGTGCGGCTCTTTGGCTTTACAAGATGCCGTCGAGGACATTTTGGTGCAGTTGTTCCAAGATGGAGTATCTTGTATGGTGCATGCAAAGCAAGTTACTCTAAAAAATACAGATGTAGCTCTAGAGCTCAATCTGAGGAATGAAGGGTGCCTCCATAAGAATTAGTTTCGCATGTAACCTCTGTTTATGAGATTTGTAATCTTTCGATATAATATAAACGACTCAATTTTCTACCATTTGGTGTAACTCTAATAGTTAATTTGTGTACTTTTTGTTGGACAAGTATTTGAATTAATCAACTAGTTAGATTTCACCTCCTCGACCATCCAATCACCCGTTTTACGTGGGACGGCTATCAATGAATATTTTGCAAAACAGAGCCATTTTGGGTGCGTACGGAGGCCGTGGGACGACCAAAAGACACGCCAATGACCAGCGATGCAGAACGAGCCAAAAAAATGCCATGTGCGCCACGACGCGCACTATGGGGCAGTTTTGACCTAGTCGAGGAGGTGTGAACGTGTTGAAGAAAAAGATTTATTGGCCAATATGTGCAATAGAAAAAAAAAGTACATGAAGTGATAAACAAAGTACAAAAGACAAAATTATTGTATATTGCTTTGGATATTACATCATGGCTGGTCGATTTTCTTGTAAATTACATCTTTTGGTATAGGGCGAATGGTTGACTTGACACCAAAGGTTTTGACAATATCCTCTAGGTTTGTCACCCCTTGACCTAGGCTTAAGGCACAATGGGAGAGGACTGACCCAGGGTGCTTTCCTGTAAAGGCATACAATGCTGCCTCTCGGTCCACCAAGATACACTTGTGAGCATTAAGGTTAAGGGAATCTTTAGCAAGGATGGCACTTAATGCCTTGCACTTGAGCAGCTCCGCAGAACCATGCTTGGAGAACTCTGTGTGTGCAACTCAAAGAACGGATGGCCCCAAATGGCCAAGGTAGTTCCACAGGGAGCTATCTCTACCCATAGGATTAGTGCGCGAACCTCCAGTACACATTGCAAACTTATCAACATGGTATGCGGCCTGCAAAACATTTTAAACAACTTCAACACTTGCTATAGGATACAATTTACTATCGATAAAATTAAAAAGTGGTTACCTCAGTTTCCTCATCCATCTCTTCAAGATTTTTCCTTGTAAGGTGTAGAGAGATCTTCTCCACCCATAATGATCAGCGCTTTGTATGGAAGAAAAGCGCTTTTCGGGATGCTTTCATAAAATGAGGCACATGATTTGATTTTCATAAGTGTATTTGCCATGGTTTGTACCAAATTTTGTTTGTTTTCACTAGGGAAGAATGAGAGGCTTGGTGGGAGACCTTGGTCTTCAAAGTCAATTTGAAAGTTGACCTTCTCTTGCTTTCCATTGGGATCTTTCATGCCTGCATAGATAGCGAGCACAGAGAGCGACTCATCTTCTTTGAGTCCTAGTGTCGTTGCAATGTCATCAAGGAACAAGAAGGACGACCATCCACCACCACTGCAAGCAAAGTGAGAATTTGGAGGTCAGGAACTTCCTCCAGCACCTCGTCTCCCTCTATCATCCCATCTTCCTCCCTAGTGGAGCTTGGATCTTGCAGGACGACGAGTGCCATAGATGCTTCAGCCCGCTCATCAACCTCTTCAATAAATTCATTTGAATCCTCCACAATGGTTACAGGAGGTTTTTGGTCGGCCTTTTCCTTTGATTTTCCCTTCTCCATGTCCTCAAGCACAAGCAATACCAGAACCATGTCCCAAGACATGAATTGGGTATCTATGCACCCCATGCCCAAGTCTATGAGGTCATCCTCATCCTCTGTCCTGTAGTGCCGCTCAGTAAGCCCTTTTATAAACCTCAACAAGCAATAACAAAATTTTCTGTCGGCCGCATAGAGGTGTTTGAGAAAATCCACTAGCAACCACACCATGTTGGATCCCTCGAAGACTATTGCATATTCTTCCATGTGCTCCATCATGTATTCAAGAAAGCTTTGGAATCCCTCTACATGAAGGTTAGCAATGGCATGCATGTCGATCGTCCCCTCAAACACACTGATTACTTCATGTGCACGATTTGCAAGTCCTATCTTCTCTAATTGTGTGAGAAGTGCATCAGAAGATGTTTCCATGGGTTTGTTCGTGAAGAAGATGGGAAGAGAGGTGAAAAGCTTGTGTTTTGTGAATGTGAGAAATGAAGTTTAAAACCTACAAAGTCAGTTTTATACTCAATGTCACTTTTTAAAGGCACTTAACATTAACGTCAAATTAACTTAAAACTATAATTATAAACAAAATCACGCGACAAGCATTGAAAGACACCAACATTAAAAGTATTCACGCTCCAAACTAAAAAACTTGCATATTTCAAACGAAATCTTGAACAAATTAAAAATGAAAAAGAGATTAAAAACGCCATATGTATTAATGGGAGCGGAATCGCTTCAGTTACAAGCTTTTACATTAATACATCGCGGAAAACCAATGTTTTCACACAGAAAGCTCTTCTCTTTTCTAGAACGAACAAACTTTTCATTGATTACAAAAACATATTGATTGGGCAAGGTAAATCTAAGATTAAGATACTCGCAAAGGTGACTGAGATTCCAGTCGTTCTTCACTGAGATGTCGTGCACTGCATTGTCATGGAGACATATTTGTTGATCAACTGATTCTCTAGGAGCAACATCAGAGTCTAGTGCCTCCCATTCTCCCTTTGTCATCTTCCATCTTCTGTAGGGAAAGACAATTGACAAGCTTTGCTTCGCAATATGGTATCTGCATGCCACATTCTCAGCAACTACAGAGCACTTGATTGTATCTCCCTGGTGGTTGACCACTCCCATCCAGCTACAAGGAAACTGTTGATCGCACTTCCCCCTTTGCAAGTCCACATTGTTGGTGTACTCCTGTGAACACTCAGCAGTCGAAAGATAAACATGAACCATGAAGGGACATAAACCAAGATAGGGAAGCTTTATGGGAACCATATGTGCACTTCATTGTTGAATGCACATCCGCCTCAATTCTCCTTTTGGTTGCTGTGAATCGTGATCAAGGCACTATTAGGCTTAGGCCATTCCATACTCTGCAAGGTTGGTGGATGAACCAAAGAAAGATTACCATACCCAGTTTGCCTAGGCGTTACATAAGTATGGTTATTAAAAAAATGTCCTGTGAGACAAGCTCCGCGGATGGAAAACTAGCATAGAGCAGCTTGCCAAGGTCAATGTGGATGGCCTCAAAAGTTCCTATGAAGGACTCTATTGGCTCCCACTCTACAAAATCGGATGGGAATACATCTGCAAACATGAACAAGCAATGAAAGCCTTATAGACATCAAAGCAATATATACAGCAGAAATAAAGAATATACAATCTAAAAACTTGATAGAGGAGTGAAATTATAGTTTGCAGGAAACCTCGATGGAGCCACTTTTGTCTCTAGCTTCAGTTGTGAAGCAACATACACATGTTGCACCTTTGCAAGACGCTTGCCATCATGGGTTTGCTTGAACTCCATGATCCTTCCCTTCCAATGGTGTGCTCAAGAAGCCATGTGCCTCCTTGAGACCTTGTGTGCACCTCTTGAGCTGGGCGGCTGAATTGTCACCCACATCAATCGTTTGAACTCCATCGTCTCCCAACATCTATTGTATTCTTATACATTGCTGTATGAAATGGAGTCAATGACACTCCTAGGTCGTCGAGTACCTGATGATGCCATGGGAAATAGTGGCACAACTTGCAGACAAACACTTATGATTAGAGATTGCACAACCATGTTCTCAAATGTATAGAGCAAGATTCTTGATGGTGCATCAAGACGAAGGATGCCACTTACTGCTATACTGCTCCACCTGCTTGTTGGCTTAATAGGGAAAATAATGTTGCAAAGCCTGAGAGGAAAGTAGATCCTCTCTAGAGAGCACAATGGAGAAGGAGAAGGAAAGTTGTTGAGGAAAGAAAGAGGGATGATCTAGCAGAAGGATATACTGCAGATCTTCAGCTTTAGGTAGAGGTGTTTAGTGAGGTTCATGGAGAAATGGAGAACTTCAGCTTGAGGAGAATCCAACGAGCTTGAGGAGAATGCAGTAAGATTGAGGAGGGAAAGGAGGTTCAAACTTCTGCTGCAGAGCTTTTGTGAGGGAAAACTGAAAGGAAGGAAAGAGAAGCAACTCTTGCAAGGTGAAGTGAAGAGAAGTGAGAGATGGTACAGTAGAGAGAGGGGGAGGGAATGATCAACACGTTTTTGGAGGGACCCCTTTTTAGGAGAGAGGGGGGGAGAAACTGACAGCCACTAAATAGAGAAAGTATTGGTTTTTACTCAACTATTTAGAGAAAAGTTCATTTTTTTGAATTTATAAGAGATTTTCTCTTTGTATTTTATAAAAGAGTACAAGTTTGACCACTTACTTTTAGGCCCTGCTATACCCACCATTTCAGTCCACATGACATCCACCCATTTGCCCCTTCCATAATCTCCTTTTTAATCCCATGGCAAATAAAGAGGCCCCCTTAGACCCCATTCCCTTCCTAATGAATAAAGCTGACCCAATAGAATTTCAAACCTATTACTCTTCAATGCCACCCTTTTTCTTTGATCTAGAATCAATGGGATGGCATAATGCCTTCTTGCAAAAAGAACATCATCTCATCATACCATGTCCATGGAAGAGTTTTTGGATTCGGAGCAACTTCCTCATTTTGCGCATCGCCTTCTTCTTTCACTTCAGCTCTGAACAGATATGTATCTGGCAATTCTTCAACACCAGTTGGTGCTTCCGCTAAATCCAGCCAGAATAAATAATCCGCAACTACATGTTGTGCACCTAGATGATGTGCCACTTCAAACTCAAATTCCTACAATAGAATCATCTACCTGACCAATCTGCCTACCATATTCTGTTGCCAAACAAGGAACCTCAATGACGAGTGATCCACATGAAAGTTGAATAATTTTTCAAGCAAATGATGTCGAATCTTCTTCACCAAATATACCATTCCCAGACATTTTCTTTCCATCACAGTGTTGGAAATAGGGTTGCAAGGAAACACACACAACTTGGAGAAGAGGAAGGAAGCTCAAGGCACACAACACAGAGTGTATTAAGTGTGCAGTGGAAAGATAAGGTAGCCCTAGAGTGATGTGAGTATATACAATGCACGGGGGAAAAAACCTCTTAGTGAGGGGGAAAATGCCTCGACGGTCCTAAGTGTGTTCACACACATCACTACCACATGTGTATGGTAACAGATCCCCCCTGGGAGTAGTGCAGAGAACGAGAGTTGGCACATAGAGTACAGGGAAGTGCCATACCCTGCGGACATGATCTATCCACAAAGGGGAGTAAGCCCAAAGCTTTACGGAAAGGTTCGAACTTCTCACGAGGTAATGCCTTTGTGAAAAGATATGCACAGTTGTCATGTGTTGGCACATAAGCCAAGCTGATCTCTCTTACTGAGAACCTCTCCCTAACATAGTGGTAATGCACCTCAATGTGCTTTGTGCAAGCATGAAAAATTGTGAAAAGATATGCACAGTTGTCATGTGTTGGCACATAAGCCAAGCTGATCTCTCTTACTGAGAACCTCTCCCTGACATAGTGGTAATGCACCTCAATGTGCTTTGTGCGAGCATAAAAAATTGTGTTCCTCGCAACAACTACCAATGCGCTTTGACTGTCAGTGTAGATGGTATTGGGAATGTCTTGTCCAACAAATAAGCCATAAGGTGTCTGAGCCATACACACAAACCCTAATCTTTGCAAATTTCCACCTTTAATGTATTCGATGTTTTCAAAGGTCAATCTTTGAACCATAACCCCTTCCCTATACATTATTATGTTCTACAAACTAAGACAAATGTTTTACTTCTCAAACTGGACTAGTCCAAGTTATAACAAATTCATAAATGCTTATCATCCATAACAACCTTGAGATTTAATGTATATTTATAGCTGGCTGAAATGGCATGATAGTGCCTCAATGGTCATAACATTAGAATAATTACACAATTTTAAGGCCGAATTGTTTCACACCATATGCTATCATCTTCATGTTCAAGAATCGTTTGAAATCTATGACAGTGTTAGGTTCTCCACCATTTGGAATCTACACAACTTCATTAACTACTAATTAAAGAAAATTTCTACTTAGAGAATCGTTTTAGTTGTCCATTTCTTGTGGAGCCCATAAACAAGTCCCTACATAGCATGCAATTTTTGCCAAAAAACTACCATTAGTGTCTTTTAAATCGATGATAATTGGAAAATTTTGAGTTTTCCTTGAAGAAAACCGATACAAATTTACAAGTTTTGGTCATTCTAATTTAGAATTTATTTTATGTACATAGTGCCTATTTTGGCATCACATTTCTCATTCTCTCTCTCTCTCTCTCTCTCTCTCTCTCTCTCTCTCTCTCTCTCTCACACACACACACACACACACACACACACACACACACACACACACACACACACACACACACACAGCTTGCGCACATGCAAGGCATGCCTCCGACCCAAAAGTGCACGAAGCCCACCAGAGACCCACCAGAACCCCACCACACCCATGTACTTAACTACCGGGGCTCTCACTGGCACCACCGAGATGTCAATAGACAAGCCCTAACGGTCACCCTCGACAAGGAGCCGTTTCCTTGGAGCGGAACACTGGTATTGGCTGTGGCACAAGACAACTCAGCAGATGCGTTGACCTGAGTCGTGACGACGGTTGGAGTTGCAGCATGTGCATAGGCTCCGGTAGTTGGCCTTCATTTATCCTCAATCGGCCAGCCATCGGAACCGCTGCATGTGCGCAACCTCTCTCTCTCTCTCTCTCTCTCTCTCTCTCACACACACACACACACACACACACACACACACACAAAGTCTAAATAAGGTTGGTGGGATTAGTAGCTTTCATAGCATTTCGTGTATTGTCAATTAATCGTGTATTTTGTGTACTTGCCAAGGAAACAAAAAAAAGTGAGACCTAGAGGACAACCTTGGATGTTGAAATTTGAGGGGTATTTTAGGAATTTCCACAAATTACAAGGGTATTTTAGTCAATTTTCCTAAATTAAACATATATGCTATATATATAAGCTACGGGTGTCTTTAAATTCAAACCCCCCCCCCCTCCTCCCCCCCAACCCAAAACCCAAATCCTCTGATGTAAGCATAAGATATACATATTTCTTCGATGAAACAACCTCTCTGATTAACTCATATGGTTTAATACATGTTTGAAAAGTGACCCCATGAGGCCCCTTCACCCAATCACACATTTGGACGATGGAATTATTAGGACACAAAATGAAAAAAAAAAGTTCATATAGGGCAAGCTAGCGTGTTGCTATGCATGATCAAATTGTACAGAGAGAAGAAAGGGGAGGGGGAGACACAAAAATTCTCGATGTGCCCCTCATAATTGACCAAAAATTGCCAAAATGCCTTTTAATTTTGTAAAATTTCCAAAATATCTATAATTAACCTTGCAAATATCTCTAAAAACAATTGTTTTTGCAACTCTTCATAGGAAGATTGGTTTTACTCAATAGAACATGATAAAACTAGGACTTGAGATGGTATGAAATTGTTCCTCATTAACCATCTCAAGTCCTAGTTTTATCATGTTCTATTGAGCTTTATGAACACATATGCCTTGTATTTGTGAATTCATTTTTGTACAAGGAGCTAAAAGATAAATCTCCATTGTCATAAACATTAGACTATGCAAAAATTGTGGCAAATCCATCCCAAAATGATCCAAGGGTATATTGAGATTTTTTTGGCTTTCTAAAAAAACCCTTAGTGTTGTGTTGACTTAGGGAGATGGAGAGTTACTTTTCATTTCACATTTGACATGTTTTTATTTTTCTTGCATTCTATTATTATTCTATTATTGTTTTAGAATGTTAAAGTGAAGCTTCACTTTGCATAATTTTAGTAAATTTTACACATACACGTATATATGTTTTTCATTTCACATTGACATGTCTTTATTTTTTTTGCATTCTATTATTATTCTATTATTGTTTTAGAATGTTAAAGTGAAGCTTCACTTTGCATAATTTTAGTAAATTTTAAACATACACACATATATATGTTTTTTTTGCATTCTATTGTTTTAATATGCTAAAGTGAAGCTTCACCTTGCATAATTTTAATATATTCTATACATATACACAGATATATTAATTAATTCTTTTTTTTTCACCTTTCATTTCACAACTTCACATGGCTTTATATTTTTTGCATTTTATAGCTTGATGCCAGTCAGTGTTGACGTTCGAGAAAGTCTCTTTTATTAAGCGGCTACTGATCGAGTTTCCTCCTCACAAAGAAGAAAACCAGAAATACTAGCAAGAATTTTGAGATTGGTAGAATTTTTGGATGACTTTCTCACATATTTCATCGGTTTTTCTTCCGTTTACCATGGTTTGCAGCTAGCTAATCTCGATTTTCAATCGGCTCAAGACTAACCTGAGGCAATCCTTTCTCAAACACTGATGCCAGTTTAATTCAACCTAACAATTTTATCACTTTCTTATTGTTTTTGAAAGCCGTCGTGACCCTTTCACTTGTTATTTCACCTTTCATTCCACATCCTCATATGGATTGATTGTTTCTTGCATTCTATAGCTTAATTCCAATGGGAAAGTCTTTTTTATTAAGCAGCCGTTTGCCGAGTTTCCTCCTCACAAAGAAGCAAACTGGAAATACTATGTAAAATTTGCAAGAATTTTGAACTATTTTTCTCAAATATTTCACCGGTTTTTCTTCCCTTTACCATGGTTTGCAACCGGCTAGTCTCAGTTTTCAACCAGCTCAAGGCTAAGCTTTAGGCGATCCTTTTTCGAACACTATTTCCAATTAAACTCAACCTCATGATTTTATCACTATCTTATTGTTTTAAAAAGCCATTGGGACCCTTTCACTTGTTTTAAATGTGGGGGTATTTGGGAATTTTTGCAAATTTCAAGGGTATATCGGTAATTTTTCCTTTAATCATCTCTGGAACACAAGCGACATAGGGAACATTTGAGGAAAGAATATAGCGACTGCAAGGACATGGTTTATGGTGAAAATTGCTCTAGCCCCATCAGAGGCAACATTGTGTGCAAATGCACCGTGGGCCCATCTGTGACATGTGTCTAACAGCAAAGCAATGGTGGTGACTTGGTAATTTGACTGAGGCATCTTTGGACTAGTCGGAAGGCAGGTAGGAAGGCGCACCATAAGGAACCGCGTGGGTGAAGACTTTGAGGGGGGGCGTACACGCACACGCTCATTGTCATGAGAGAGAGAAGGGTTCAATACGTGAGGAATTATATAAGTTGGTGATGATCATTGCAAGGCCACTGTGCCCATCAACTGCTATTTTTGTTTGCGGGTGAGGGAAACTGCTGGTGGCGCTATTCCTGTAAAGGAGCTCTGTGTGAGAGAGAGAGAGAGAGAGAGGGAGAGAGAGGTGGTGGGCGATTCCACAGAGAGAGAGAGAGAGAGAGAGAGAGAGAGAGAGAGGGGTAGTGGGCGATTCCTTACCCGAGCGCGCGCACACATTTTACAGGTGGGCTATTGAGAGAGAGGGAGAAAGGAGGTAGTGGGCGATCTATACACACACAGATCAGCGCACGCAGGGTGGGCGCTTCGCATTCCATACAACTGCTTGGCGCTGTTGTGTGTGTGTGTGTGTGAGAGAGAGAGAGAGAGAGAGAGAGAGAGAGAGAACCATGAAGCTGAGCAACACTCTGTTGGGCATATTGAACGCAATCACGCTGCTGATATCGCTGCCCATCATCGGCGCTGGCATTTGGCTGACCACCAAGGACAACAACGAGTGCGCTCGCCTTCTGCAATGGCCCGCCATCGCTCTGGGCGTGTTCATACTGCTAGTCTCATTGGCCGGTCTCGTGGGGGCTTTCTGCAAGCGCAGGGGTCTCCTTGTCTTCTACATGCTGGTCGTCTTCCTCCTCATACTTGCCATCATCGCCTTCACCATCTTTGCCGTCATTGTCACCAACAAAGGCGCCGGCCACGCCGTCTCTGACAAAGGTTTCAAAGAGTACCGCCTGGGCGACTACTCCACCTGGCTCCAACGTCATGTCGTCAACAAGCCCGCTTACTGGCGCAAAATCAAGAGCTGCCTAATCCACTCCAAGGTTTGCAAGGATTTGCAAGATGACAGCCGTGCCATCTCTCTTTCTTCCTTCTACCAAGAAAACCTCTCCCCCATTCAAGTAAGTCTCTCTCTCTCTCTCTCTCTCTCTCTCTCTCACACACACACACACACACACACACACACACACACACACAAGGCTAAACCTACACAACACATGCACACACGGTTCGCATTTCCACACACACACATACTCTTAAAATACACACAAGCATATAAATGCATCTATATAATCTTATTAATCAAAGACAGAGAAAAACCTACATACAAAAAATGCAACAAAAAAAAAAGCCTAGGTTTAGCGTAAGTCCACCTACAAATTTTCAATTTTTAAGCTGAAAAGTGAGAACCTACAAATTATGGAGGAATTTGATGTAATAACCGTCAAATATATATAGTCAATTCTTCATATGTAGGTGTTCCGATGTTTATTAGTTTTTTTAAGCATTGCATACATATTTTAATGAGAAGTACACATGCTAGCACAAAGCCTTGTTCAAACATAATAGATATGTACACAAAAGGATGTTGATAGGAAGAAAAAACATAATGACAAATAGCTCCTACCATAGTTTTGTGCATTGCAAAAAGTATCTATTACCACAAGTTGTTGTAGTTAATGTTCTAGAGTCCTTAACCTTTCTTTGGCATATGCAGTCTGGATGTTGCAAGCCCCCTACAGCATGCAATTTCACTTTTGTGGATGCTACGACATGGAATAATGCGACCAACGTGACTGCCGATAGTGATTGTAGAGAATGGAGCAATGCCCCAGATGAGTTATGCTTTGATTGCCAATCTTGCAAAGCAGGGGTCCTACAGAACATCAAAAGCGACTGGAAGAAGTTGGTCATCATCAATGCGGCCATAGTAGTATTCCTCATTTTGATTTTCACTATGGGATGTTGCGCGATTGCCAACTCTCGCAGAGATCGACATAGAGTGCCGCCTCCTGGGTTCTATGTCAAGGCTTAACTTGCAATGTACACCTACTAGAGCACTCTTGTATCCTAGAATGTACATAGCCTAACTATGAAATCGCCTAGGTTTATAGAGCATTTGATTATTCATGCTATGTATTTTTTTCATAAGATTCAATAAAGACTCGAGTACCTATTGTTTTGTATGTTTGGTTCAACCTTAATGCATATTTTATGGTGTGACTGCCACATTATTTAATTACATACGAGTGTGTAACCCAACCTCTAGATAAGAGGTGAGAAACTTGGAACAAAAAAAGATGCCACAAGCAATTGCATTTGCACACATGCTTCCCCTACAATCATTGAGATCATCTAGTTCTTCTTAGTATTAGGGGAAGAACACAGCTTCACCTTCACTCTAAACAACCATGTGCTTCCTCGCTTGCCCTATTTGGCATATCTTGAAGTTAAATGTACTCTAGGGATGACATTTCCAGCATGAAGCACTTTTTTTTTGCTTTCATGAGTTAAACTAGTATTGGCATACATGCAAATCAAAGCAATTATGCCAAACATGGTCTCTCTCCTAGAGCCCTTGATTGACAATATCATTAAGGATACTTTTCTCCATGTCACCACCTTGCATAAAGCCGCTATGGATGGCGGTGGCACAGTGGTAGTGAGTGTTGGAAAATTGATCCGGAGGATTGCCAGCTTCGGCGGTCCAATCAAATCCAAGTTTCCAAAAAAGAACGGCCCCCCCTATAAACCCCACTTTTAACTCCTTAGAGGGGCTTTTTCTCCAGATTTTGAAGTGTGTGGCACAAAAAGTCAAGAGTAAGCCCTTGGGTCTATTTTTTTTAATGTGAGTCGCCGCTGGGCGTTGCAATGGTTGTATGTGCATTATATTGAGCAATTCCAAGCTGTTCCCCCCCATTTTTTGACATCGTTTTCCTCTCTCTCTCTCTCTCTCTCTCTCTCTCTCTCTCTCTCTTTGCGTGTGTGTCGGTGTCGGTGGAGGCGTATGCCCGCGGGCCGCTTTGTGGTGCAAAGGGAGTGAAAATTGAGTTATTGTGTGCGTTGGGTGTGCTGAGACGAGCATTGGCAGTGTGTGAGTCAAACGGTAGTCTCGCTAAGCGTGTGTGCGTTGAGAAGTGTGAACGCAGTGGCATATTGGCGTGTGTTGTATCTTTTGAAGGTGTTTCTGAGAGGTTAGGGGTGTTGTGAATGCCCTGAGCTATAGAGAGGCATTTGTTTTTGTTTCGGGTGTGTTCCCCATTCCCCTCTCCATCTTTTGGTGCACCCAATGAGGAGCAAACTGATTGCTCCCAGTTAGACGAGAAAAAACAAGTTTTTGTATTGGTGGACATGGCATCACAAAGCTATGGTCCTATTTTCACATGTGAAGAGAGTCCATACGAGTGGATTGCAGACTTTGAGCTGTATATGCTGTCATTGCGTATGCCGAACGAGGACAACAAGATACAAACTTTTTCTTTGGTGATGCGTGATAAAGCAAAAGTGTGGTACGAAGCTTTGGAAGGCGAGTCAAGGCATGCTTGGCTGGCTCTACGCGCATGTTTTCTACATGATTTCCTCAAAGAGGCGTCCCCTCGAGATAGATGTGAAACTAAAGGCACTTAAACAAGATGTAAGTGAAGAATTCAATTCGTTTTTGGATCCTTTTGAAGCATGTTGGGCAGAGTTAGCGGCAGCCATGCAATTGGCTAATGGAGACTACTTTAAGCTGGATAAATATATGGTGTGCCTATATCCTAAAGAGAGGGAAAATGTGGACTTTGAAAGCTCGGTAAATTACAATGGTGCAATGGCGATTGCAAAGGCGAAGAGCAGGAAAATCAAAAAGAAGATTGAACAGGGCGTGTTTGGCTACGAAGTAGTGGTTCCTACCCAACCTCAAGGTCTGAGAGATGTGTCCATGATGAGAACCATGGGAACCGGGGTGTAGGAGTTGTGCCACAAAATTGCGTGCGAACCATACAGGGTTGAACAGGGCGTGTCTGGCAACAAAGTAGTGGTTCCTACCTAACCTCAGGGTCTGAGAGATGTTGTTCATGATGAGAACCATGGGAACCGAGGTGTAGTAGTTGTGCCACATAATTGGGAATAAACCGTACAAGATTTGTCCGAGCAAATGCAGGAATTGCTACTAAGTGTGATGGATAGAGGAGAGCCAAGAGGAGCAAGAGTTAGGGCAAGGCTATTACCTGGCAGATGCTACAATTGTGGAGAAGAAGGACCTTATGCACTGGATTTCCCTCATCCGTCGAGAGAAAAGGTGGTATTTACCCTTTGGTTGCTAGAAGGAGAGGCCAAGCACACTGTAATGGCCAAAGAGAGCAGGCACTCGAGAATCCAGTGCATCTAGCTCGTCCACATGGTGGTGAAATACCTAGGGTGAACATCATTGGAGTAGATAATCAGGATGTTGAATTTTTGGCCAATAATAGAGCTAGAGCTGGAAGTGAAACAGAGACCGAGCGGGAGACTAGAGCTCGCAAAGGTAAAGAGAAAGTGTACAAGGGGTAGAGATCAGTCGGAAACTAGAAAGAAGAGAAGGCCTAACAAGATCAAGCAGGATGGTTTCAAGCTAGGATGCGACTACCCTGAATATGACTTGGTAAGTGATGTGTAAAGCCAAAAAGCTAACATTACTTTTGGTCAATTGTTGGCTTTTAATCCTAAACTGTGGAGACAGTGGTCTACAAGTGTGAGCACAAGGCTACCAAAAGCTAAGAGCAATGTGTATGCAGTACAAAACATGGCCTTAAAGGTGGGTAGTCCAGCAGATGTTTTTCTCCTTGTGGATGTGGTCATTGAAAAGAGGATGCAAGTGCAAGCCTACATAGACGGTGGAGCACAGGTTTGCATCATGATGGAATTTTCTATGAGAGAAACATGTGTCAAAGCATTAGCTAAATCAAATGTGTGCATGAGGATGACTAACCATGCCAAAGCTAGGTGTTTGACCGTGGCTCAATATGTAAGAGTAAAGGTGATCATCATTGAGTGCTAATCGATTTCTTTGTGATGAAAGCAAGTGATAATGCGTGCCCTATCATCTTGAGTAGTCCGTGCTTGCTGGCAATAGGTGAAACCGACACAGACTATGATGAAGGCTACACTGACACCAAGGAAGAGGAAAGCGAGGATAATATACTAAAGATAGATGCTGATTTGTTTGGTGTCATCGTAGAATGCTCTCATGCAAAAGAGGAGATGCAACAATAGGCTCATGGAATAGGTGCGGAAGAGCCAGGAAAAATGTTGAGCGAGGATTTGACCAAGCAAGAGGAAAACGGATAGGTCCAATTGTGTGAATCCTATCCAAATCTGTTTGCGATGGAGTACAAGGATCTGCGAGGAGCAAAGGGTGTAGAGTATAAGATATTCCTCAAGGAGGGGTACAAGCCAAAAGTGTAAAAGCTAAGGAGAGTAGGGGAGATTCAAAAGGAAGCCCTTTGGTAAAAGATTAACCATAGCTGTTGGATGCAGGTATTATATATCCTATGAAGGAGTCAGAGTGGGCTTCCCCAGTGGTTATCACTGCTAAGAAGAATGGGAAATGGAGGGTGTGCATTGACTACAAGCCATTGAACGCTGCAACCAAGAGAAACCATTATCCCTTGCCATGTCAGGATGATATCTTTAATTAGGTAGGTGGCCATGAAAGGTACTCCATCATGGACAGTTTTTGGGTTACTTAGCAATAGGGACTACACTTGAAGACGAGCTGAAGATGACATTTATCTCTCCATGGAGATGTTTTGCATACCGGAGGATGCCATTTGGGTTGGTAAATGCCTATGATACTTTTCAGGATTGGATGAACAGGGTGTTTGTTCCCTAATTGGGTACGTTCATTAGGGTTTCCATGGATGACATTGGATGTTATAGCTCAAGGGTGGACCACCTGTCAAAGCTGCGGCTATGCTTTCAGAGGCTTGATGAAGAAGGAGGTCAATTGAATCCTAGGAAGTGTACGCTAGCACAACCTCGAGCGTAGTTGCTAGGCCAAGTGCTGTTGCAAAATGGGATCGAAGTAGATCCAGACAAGGTGAAGAAATTGTTGTTGATGGAGACTCCATCAAGTGCTCAAGGTTTGTCTTTGTTTGTGCATAAGCAAAAGTATTTGTCGTGCTTTTTTTGGATGCTGTCGTAGTATGTGTATCCTCTTCAAAAGAGGGCTCCACAGATTCATGGGTTTGAATGGGACGAAGAAGCTCAAGAAGCTTTTAATAGGGTGAAATAAATCTTGCATCACTTGCCAATGGTGTGTCCTCCAAACCAAGAGGAAAATTTCTATTTGGCCATGACAGCAGGTACCGTGGCTATTGGGACTATGTTGTTGCAAAAGGTAGGAAGGAGTTATAAGCCTATCTACTTTGAAAGCAGGGTGATAAGTCCTAAAGAGGCGACCTACACCAAAGGGGAGCAGTGGGTTATGGCATTGGTTTTTGCTTGCAGGAAGTTCAAAGTGCACATCATTGTACGAAAGGTTTATGTGTTGATGGCTAACAATTTGTTGCTTGAAGTCATGTTACATCTAAAGCCAGGGAATCGGATCATGAAGTGGGTGATAGAGTTATAGGAGTTCGAGTACAAGTTTAAGATTGACCATACTAGTTGACCTCACTGAGTTGAAATTTTGGTCAGCAAGGTTGTTGATTTACCAATTTATAACTAAGGGTGGTACGAGATGAAGCCAAAGAGGAACCAGACTTGGAGGGAGCGTTTACCATGTGGTTTGATGGTGCATATAGGAGGGTGATGCAGAAGGCAAGAGGAGGTGTGGTGATACAAGATCCACACGACAAAGTAATCTTTTCAAAGGCCGATGATTTGGAAGATTTCCATGGCAACAATGAAGCGGATTATCTCACCCTCCATTTAGGTTTGAAGAATGTGTAGAGTTTGGCATTTCCAGGTTGATAGTGAAAGACGACACACTATTGGTCGTCAAGCAATTGTTAGGCCAATGGAAAGTAAAGAGGGGCTCCTTAAAGCATTGGTTTTTCTATATTAAGAAGTTGTTAAAGTTCTTTGAGGAGGTCCAATTTAAGCATGTCAAGAGAGAGAAAAATCAAGAGGCGGACCAACTAGCAAGCAGCAGGGTACAAATACATGTTGCAGATCTATATGTGGCCTAGCCACTTACACAGATAGGGAGTCATTGAAGGAGGTAGAAGATTTTTTGAGTACAATACAATGTCTTGAAGGTTTTTCCAAGCTGCAAAGGAGAAGAATTGTGCAAAAATTTTGCAAGTTTACACTGGTAGGTGAAGACCTAGTGATGTACGGTAGATATGAGTTGTTGAGAAGAGTGTTGTACATAGAGGAGATAGGCTTGGTGTTGGAGCAATGTCATGAGGAAAGAGGACATCAAGGAAAATACCAGGTGCTATTTTGAGTATTAAGAGTAGGTTTTTGGTGGCCTTCTATAGTGAGAGATGTGCACTATTGTGAAAAACGTGCCACAAGCGCCAGACCATGGGTGAAAGACGGCTCATATGCGAGTCACAAGGAGCCATTATCGCTCAAAGTGCTTTTGAGAAGTGGGTTTTGGATGCCATTGGTCCACTCCCTAAGTGTACAACTGGTAAGAAGTATGTTGTGGCAGCTATTGGCTACCTCACCAGGTGGGTTGAGGCCAAAACCGTGAAGGAGGTAAATGCACAGGTTGTAGCTTAGTTTGTCTTTGATTAAAATTGTTGCATATTTGGAGTGCCATGGTTGCTCATTTCTGATAGAGGCCAAGGATTTAGAAGCAAGGTTATGCAGCATTGGTTGAGAAGATAAGCATTCCGCATTAGTTTTCCTCACCCTATCATCCCCAATGCAATGGTCTTGTGGAGAGTGCCAATGGGCACATCATCAATATGTTAACAAAGTATGTGTATAAGCAGGAAACAGAGTGGGAGGTCAATCTAAAAAAGTGTTTGTGGACGTACAAGATGTCCTACAAAGTGGTGACCAACTTTACTCCATTCGAGCTGGTCTATGGTAGGGAGCTAGTGCTACCGATGCATGCTCAGCTAGGTGCTTTGAAGGGTATGTGGCACATTAATGCCACTCCATATGAGGTTTTATAGGATCGGATTGTTGGCCATGAAGCATTGCAAATGGATAGAGAAGCATCAATGCATTATTATGTGAAGCGACAAGAGAAGCGAGTGGCCAGAGTCAGTCAAAGTTTGCCAGATAAGAAGATAGAAGAAGGGGACCTAGTGATGAACTAGGAGAGCTACATAGACTTCACCTTTTAGAAGAAGTTCAAGAAGAAGTTGGAAGGCCCTTACAAGGTACAAATGGCCTTTCCAAATGGGACTTATCAATTGGTGAGAGTTAATGGTCTTCTCAGACACATGGTGAATGGTGTGCGGCTGAAGCTCTACTTTGACAGAGGGGTGGTGCGTGATATGCATCAAATTGTATCTGGGGGGGACGACAACCCACCCGAGAGTTTCTAATGTGTAGAGAAGATGAAGCTTTGTACATAGCCTGTACATATGGTTGTGGTTATGTGAGTGCTTTTGATTGCCAATTCATTGTGGAGTTTTTTTAAGTTTGATAAATATGCTTTTGGTCAAACATAAATGTTCTACAAGGGGGCTGGACAATAATGGTACATACAAAGTTGGTTGAAGCTAGAAGTGTTGCCAAGCAGGGCTAAGGGTGGTGCATACAGGTGCATGGCAAAGTGTTAAATCATGTGTGAAGACCCTGGGCAAGCAAAGGCCATTGAAAATGTATGTCTAAGGTGATTATTCAAGCCAAGAGAGTTCCAAAATGGGCCAATTAGGATGGCATGTCAAAGTGTTCAAAGTGCCAAGATGGTGCCCTAGAATGTAGCATTCAAGGTGCCCTATAGGTTGGTCTAGAGTGTTCAAAGTGCCAAGATGGTGCCCTAGAATGTAGCATTCAAGATGCCGTATAGGTTGGTCTAGACGGCTCCTCACAAACGATGTCTCGGTATGAAAGTTATGGTGGTCCAAAGTTGGAAGGCTTTGCAGATTCCCAACGGATAGGGCAGCTGGAGACAAGTTGCTAGACACAAAGTCGGTGGATAGGACTGAAGAGTTCGAGTTGTGGAGCATGTTGGTCCTTTCGGATCGTCATTCCAAGCTCTACATGGAAAGTTATGACCATTGGAACATTTTCTTGTGGATGGTGTCGTGCAGCTCCGCTTTCATGATGGGGAAAAGAGAAAATAAATGCAAGCTAAGCTTCTTTGAACCCTACACATTTATTGAGCAGTGATCAGGGCTTGTTAATAGGCCGAGTTTAATGCTAAATGTATGCCCAATGCGGCTTTAAGGGGCCATAACTCATATTTTTTATGCTAAAAGTGGGTACATCTGAAGTGATAATTAGTGGAAGTTTATGGGCTAGAACTATAGTGCTCAAGGTGCTCTACGGGCCTATCTTTACGGCTTGCCAATAGGAGCTACGATGAAGAAGTTATGTTAGTTTGAAGTTTGGGTTGATTGTTGATTTGTATCGGATTGGGCAACTCTAGATAGGGATCAAGGAGGAAGTAGATGCATGGGCATGAAGTCCTCAACTTGTGGAGCATGTCAGTCTTTTCAAATCGGCAATTGGAGCTTTGGTTGCCAACATATTGGCAATTTAAATTTCACCGGCGGCCGGTTTCGTATCGGTTTGGTCGCCTCGATTAGTGTGCGATTTGGTGATTTTGGACTTTGACCAGGATCTGGAATAGAGTGCACTTAATAGGGCAATAAATGTTTGAGGAGAACCTAGTCCAAAATGTCGTCTTTTCTGGTACATTGGTATCAGGGTATGCTTCCAGAGTTGTGATCATCACTATGGGTGGACGGTATGTATGCAAAATGTGGTGATTGGCAGTGCCAAAACTGGAGGAGACGTTGAAACAGATTGCTGAAATTGCCAAAACAAGAACTTCAATCAAGAAAATGGAAATTTGGTGCTCCAAGTGTAGATCCAAAGATCATAGGTCTGATGAATGTTCACATTGTACTTATTGTAAAGCCTATCGTCATGTGTGGAAAATCTGTGGAATCAGAATCCATCATTTCAAGAAAGGAAGGATATATCAATGATCGCACTAACAAATCTAGAAGCAGTCAAGGCAGATGGGACTAGTGGGTCCAAGGAAAATGAAGCCAACATAAGTACTGGAGGTACTAGTAATGATAGGGGAAGGTACCAGGGGGACACTGGTAGGAAATTTGAGAAGCGAAGCCTCAATTGATATACATTCAAAAAATATGACATTTTACAGGCCAGTGCCTAGAAGCTCCGAAACTAGAAACTCTTGGCTAGAAGGCACTAGAACTAGTGGCAGTCATGATAGTAACCCGAAGCAAGGGGGTCGTCATTGAGGACATCCTAGATGAAAATGAAGGAAAGAAGACTGTGGAAACCAGAAAGTGGGACAGTTTGGAAGGCTAAGGGAAAGGAAAAGGTAGTGGATGAATGACACAAACAACATGAGATGGTAGCAAGGGCAACAACACCAGAATGAGAAGGCAACATCTGGACCAAGTGAGTCCATGCTTGCTATGATACAGAGTCTAGAAAATGAGGTACAAGAAGTCAGATCAGACTTGGCCAAAGCGGAAGCCACTCATCTGATGAAGGATCAATCAGAGGATACATCTCAGAGCCAACTAACACCCACGCAAAAAGAACTAGCGGAATAACATTGTGAAGATAGTTAAGAGGAAAAATCTTCCACTTCAGACCCATAGCTCTGGTGATGAACAAGATGAGATGTATGTTAAGGTATGGGAGAGGATATAGAAGTTAACAATCAAAATTGATGACATTAGGCTGAAATTACGAGCAGCTGAAAAATTCATTAGGCAGAAGAGAAAAGCTGAGGCTAAAGCCTAGAGCACTGGACCTAGCAGCTATTCGAGACAACAAGGTTCCAGTTATCTAGGTGGACTACAAGCTGAGAAAGCAATGGGAACCATTATCAGGGGTCATACTGGATGGTGGCGTTGGTGTGAATATCTTGGGCGAACATCTCAGGAAAAATCTGGGAATCACGCACTTAAAACCAACACCATTCAGAGTAAGGATGGATGGCCACAAGGTGGTTCAGGCTAGTGGGCTAGTAAAGAATATGCAAATCAGCGTGGGCAAGGAGAAATTTAAAACCAACTTCTTAGTGCTAGATGTGCAAGGAGCATATGGGATGCTTTTAGGTAGACCTTGGCTCAAAAGTGTCGGTAGAATCCATGATTATGCAAACTAGACATTAACCATTCAGGGGTCCAACAGAAGGATTCAGATCAAAACTGACAACACCAAAAGCTGGAAGAAATCTTGAAGGCCTGCAGAATTATGCAAGAAGTATGGGACAAGCAAAATTAAAAAGATTCTTGCCTCCATGAACATATTTTCCCTAACACAGATCAATCTGAGTGTTGTGCTAATGGATAAGAAAGAGGCTGAGAGGCAAAGAAAACAATATCTAGTTCAATTCACTAAACTAAATTGTGGAGAAAGATCACTTCAAATAGATGACCAATCATTAGAATAACTAGCACCATACAAATGTAATTGTAAACCAATTGAGGAAACCAGTTCAGTAGATTCTGAAGAAGGAAATGAAGTGCACGAGCGGGAGCGCGTGTCAGTATGTGCAGCAATGGAGAAAAGAGGAGAAGAGGAGACCTTGTGTTTGCAAGGGTTGAAACTCACTCACAATGTGTGAGCCCCCTTATTCTGTTATGTACGTAATGAATAAGTGTAGTAGTCGGGCACCTAGCCTAACCGGCCATATGGGACTTTACCCCAACAACCTCCCACTTAAAGACCAATGTGGTCATGAGAGAGAAAAGAAAACCATACAAAACCTGTACAAGGCCATCACATCACAAGTATGACCTCAACAACCAATGCTTACTGGCTCACTGAATCTGTGTGCATCCAGCTCTAATTGTAGAGAAAGTATAGAGAGATCGACACCATATTCCTCACCAAAGCTGCACACATTCTGCAGATATCTCACCATACATTGCAAAGTGCCCTTATGCTCAATGCCAATATCAGCCATTGCATGGCTGATTGCTCCCACTGCAAATGCACCTATCACAAATACAATCTTGGGTCTCGAGATCAGTATCTCGTACAGAGACTCTCGAATGCCGATACAATCCTGACAATCTCAGCCAATCTGACAATCTCAGTCAAATCTGGCTCACAACTCCACTCATGGAAATCACCCTGACATCCGAACTCTGATCCCTGGAATCCATCCTAGTATCCATTGCATGTCACATGTGCACCAAGAGAATCTGTCTGTCTTGAACCCTGTGTGGCAAGAGCAATGCCTAGCTCCAACTCACACGCATCGGCCTCTAGACTAAGCATATCCATGAATGACTGCGGCTGAATCCTCAACACTCAAGCCATCCATATCTTTCATCGTATCCATGAATGACATGCCTTACTACACAATTGTCTGCAGAACTAGCTCAACATGCTTACAAACTGGAGCATCATGCAACGCATCCGCAAAAGAGACATGCCTCGTCTCTTTGCATGGCTACATACTCACAAAGATAGTGCCATCTCGTATGTGACGTACTCGCATCACATGAATCATGCCAACATTAGCACCTCTTGCTATGACTAGCTTCCAAAAATGCAATCTGGAACTGTGCTCATACAACACTACCTGGCATTCAGTGTCTCGCAACTGACTCATAGAGATCAAGCTCTGTGTCAAAACTGGCACATGGCGTATATCTCACAACACATATGATGTACCATTCGGCAATGATAGATTGCCATCTCCTGCACCAACTATATCATGCACTGAACCATCAGCTAGACACACACATCCAAGCATACCACTAGCATATGTGCTGAACCACTCACGACTCGGTGTGACATGAAATCTAGCAATCACACCTAGTATCCAATGCAAAGGTAATGTTTCATCAAAAACAAACATAAAAAGTCAACAGTAAACATGGAAGCAAAGATTACATCTTCGTCATGCGTAGCCACATACGCTACATCTGCTCCCATGTCATCCAAAGTGATAGCATCCCTCCTGTGATGTCTCCTGCGATATCTCATCCACCAAAAACAACGCCTACGTACATGCCATGTATGACCACAATGCCAATACACAATATCTCTGTGTTTGCAAGATCGTCCTTTGACTTTAGGCATCTCTCTAGACTCATTTGTGCCAAAATCATTACACAATCTTTGCCATAACTCTCTCGCGTACATGAATCCAAACCAATGCGATAGACAGACTCACCAAGGTGTAACATGATCATCAAACGTGCAAGCTCATCCAAGTCCTCCAACCATCGTCAGTCATAGAATTTGGCCTAGCACCCATGCCCTATAGTGGCAACACTTGGCCCAACTAAGTCAATGTATCATGCATACCTGCTTTTCAATGCTCAAAGTTTGAACCATCAAACTCTGTATGGAAAATCACAATCCCTGACAATGATGTACATGCCAAATCCATGGCAATAACCTGTGACAAGATCAAGCACAAATCGATCAAAACTGACAATAGCCAAAGCTGGCTAGCTCATAAATAAGGTAATGTCAAAATACAACATAATCTAACATAAGTTGTCTAAGAGAATTGTTAGCAAATATGGCGATCAATGTAATGAAACAAGTGAGAAAAACTGCTCAAATGATTCCAAAAAATTTGCTCTAATCCAAGAGCACTATGTGGTAACCGATGAAACTATCATAAAGAATCTCCCTCCTGAAGAGATTACCACCTATATGTGAAATGACATAATTTGATGAGAAAACACTCTTACAATGCGATGCCAAAACACCATGGCAAAGCAACCATTGAGTGCCAATTGCAATCAAAACACGACTGTAAACCATGCGCATAAACAAACGCGCAAGAAAAATCCGGTAGAGTTTTGGCGAGTGCGCAACATCCGCACTCAAGCACATGAGTTTTCCCAAAGTCTCAACTCCCTAAACCTAGAAAACAATCTTGTAATTCGAAACACAAAGTGCATCAACCACACTCTACAAGCGAGGTATATACTAGCATAAACCTGGATGCAAACCTACCAAAATATGGCACAAATTGATGCTCAAAATGGCTGAGAACCAACCCACATATGCCATTGGAAGGCGAAGAATATCATTCGCCAAAAAGCGTACATCATGTGCATCCACATGGCAATATAAACGAGCATCAACAAATGTGTATTAGATGAGCATCTGAATCATCTAAAATTTCAACTCACACTACATGTCAAAATGTTTGCAAAACTCTCTGCAAATCTATGCACCACACTCTCAAAATCTTCTTAATTGCATAAGTCAATGTACATAACCTGTGATGAATCCAGTCTCGAATCCTGAGAGTCCACAAAAATGCATACATCCACAAAGTGTCCTCAACGCATGCGCATAAATTTGTTAAAAATCTCAACCCACACTCTCTTCATTGAGAGAAAACATCAATGTGCAAACCAAGAGAATGACAAAGCTCAATCTGAGCTCTCTGAATGTAACAATCATCACAATAGGCATACATAATCTTCAACTTTTCAAACACCCTGCAACCGATCAGCCCATATCTCTCAAACCATTCAGAATTTGCAAAAACTTTCTTTTGCAAAGTTATATATCTAAAAAAAATGATCAGGAATGGACCTAAAATGGGCTATTTTTACAAGTCAAAATAGATTTATAAAAATCTGTAGCTATGTACCCTAGACGTGCAGGCAGTCTGCCAAACGTACAACAAAATCAATGATGATTTGGAAAAACTTTCAACTAGAAAGTTGTAGACCACAACGTTTTTTATAAGGTTGAGGGGAATCAAGCTGAAAATCAATCTTTTTCTCAGCCAAAAATTTGCTGAAAAATAGTGCTAAAAATTTTACAGGTCACCGCAATCTCCGCCACACTGTCGTCGTGCTCTCTGCATTTTCCATGAGCTCTGATACCAGTTGAAGTGCACAAGCGGGAGGGCATGTGAGTGTGTGCAACAATGGAGAAGAGAGGAGACCTTGTGTTTGCCCCCTTAGTCTATTATGTAAATAATGAATAAGTATAGTGGGCGGGCACCTGGCCTAACCAACCACATGGGGCTTTACCCCAACAGGAAACCCAGCAGAAAGATCAAGCAATATAGAATGGTCTTTTGGAATTAAATAAACCTTTTAGAATGGCGTTTTGGAACTAATCAATCCTTTCATAGATTATGTTGCTAGCATTAGGAAAAAGAATGAACCAGAATCAATGGCCAAACGCAAGGGAGAAGGGACAAATTGGCTACTTCAAGATGATCAAGAGTTTGAGGAGTGGAATCTCGGCTCATGGGAAAACCCCAAAATGATCAAGATCAACAATCATTTGAAGCTGGAGATCAAGGAGGAGGCAAAGATACTTTTCCATAAATATAAGGACGTATTTGCATGGGAACATACACAACCTAAAGGAGTAGATCCAAAAGTGTGCCAGCATTGGATTCCACCCTTATTAGATGCCAGACCAATCATATTACAGAGGTACAAGATGAACCCCAATTATGCAAAGAAAGTAAAGGAGGAGATATATAATCTTCTCAAAGCAGGTTTCATTACTGAAGTAGCAAGCACTGACTAGATATTTTAAATAGTTGTAGCTCCCAAAAAGAATGGAAAACTCAGAGTATGTTTAGACTACATGAACCTCAATGCTCATATAATTAAGGATCCTCTTCTCGTTTATAGACATGATGCTAGATGAAAGTGCAGGCCACAAAATGTTTAGCTTCATGGATGGATATCGTGGCTAGAATTAATTGAAGATTGCAACCTGAAGGTCAGACCAAGACTACATTTATCACTGAATGGGGAACATATATGTATCTGGTAATTCCATTTGGATTGTGTGATGATCCTATGACCTTTCAAAGATGTATGATGGAAATTTTCAGTGAGAGTTCTTGGCCATATTTGTAGATGACTTTACTATATTCTCCACTGAAGAGATGAAATTATTATTTTTGGAGATGGTCTTTGAGAGGTATAAAGAAAAGAGAATCTGTCTAAATCCCTTCAAATTAGTATTTACGGTCTAGAAGGGACAACTTTTGAGACACACAATGGCCAAAAATGGGATTGAAATAGTGTCAAGAAATGGGATGAAATGTCTAATGACAAAGTCAAGTGTGTTCAACAAGCCAGAGCGCCAACAAAAATCTTTGAATTGAGTTCCTATATGGGATATATTAAATTTATAGGATGTTTGTTCACATGTTTGAAGCTAAGACATTGCCTCTTTATGAACTGACCAAGAAAGGAACCAAGTTTATCTGTACTGGAGAATGTGAGCAGAGTTTCTATTGCTTAAGGGATGCCGTCAACAGGAAGCCAAAAATGGGATTGAAATAGTGTCTAGAAATGGGATGAAATGTCTAATAACAAAGTCAAGTGTGTTCAATAGGCCAGAGTGCCAACAACAATCTTTGAATTGAGTTCCTTTATGGGATATATTAACTTCTATAGGAGGTTTGCTCACATGTTTGAATCTAAGGCATTTCCTCTTTATGAACTGACCAAGAAAGGAAACAAGTTTATCTAGACATAAGAATGTGAGCAGAGTTTCTAGTGCTTAAAGGATGCAATCAATAGGAAGACAATCCTTCGCCAAACGAGCTGGGATGTGATTTTCCATGTATATGTCGATGCTTCTAGCATGTCAATGGGAGCTATACTAGCCCATCATGATGGGAAGACAAACAAGGATACTCTACCACTGACAGAGAAGCATTGGGGATGTTATTATATGCTACCAAGTTCAGGCACTATCTACTAGGCAAACTATTTCATTTTTATGTGGATCATCAAGCTTTGTTGTTTTTTTACAACAAATTTATTATACAAGGAAGGTTAATTAGGTGGATGATTTTTCTCATAGAATTTGAATTTAAGATATTCCACAAGCCATGGAAAACACATTGTGGAGCAGATTTCCTTTCTAGAATCACAAAGGTTTGTTCAAAAACATCGTTAAGAGATGAGCCAGTAAATGCTGAGTTATTTCAGAATATAGCTGAGGAGGAGCCAGACCTAGAGTGACACGATGTTTATGATTTCCTTCACTTGGGACGTTTTCTAGATGACTTGTCCTAGAATAAGAAGAAGACAGTGATTATAAGAATCCTCTAGAGTTTACCATCATTGCTAGAGCACTCTCCACATTGGGCATTGATGATGTACTTCGCATATGTGTACCTATGAAAGGACGCATGCAAGTTATTATTGAAACTCACAATGGAGATGCAGGGGGACACTTCTTGACTAATATAACATATAAGAAGGTCCTCTACGTAGGTCTTTGGTAGCTGTTGATAGCTGAACACGGGAAAGCTACACCACTTTTGTATTATTAATTTTGATGAAAAGGAGGATATTTTGTAAGGGTTAAGAGATCATTTTTGGTGGGAACGAGTCTCTAAGGAGGAGTGTATATAAGCCAATTTTTTTAACCCTAAAAAAACTTTTGGATTAATCAAACTATGGCATACACTGTGTCATGTTTGTGTAACTGAGAGAGAGAGAGAGAGAGAGAGAGAGAGAGAGAGAGAGAGAGAGAGAGAGAGAGAGAGAGAGAGAGAGAGAGAGAGAGAGAGAGAGAGAGAGGTATTATCTCTTTGCTATGTGCGCTACGGAGCAGCTATTGCAAAGCCGACACCATCAAAAAATTAGCAACTACGAGGGCTACGTTCCAATGCCAAGCTTGCAGAGTTTCGTCTCCATTGCAAGGCGAGCTCCCACGAGCTTTTGAGTAAGTTATCTTGCAAACTGTGTGTCTATTTTGCGAGTTCTTTATACCGATGGATTCACGATGAGTAGAGTACATGTTACAGCCATACATGACAAGAAATGGTGACATGTAATACACTGTCTGTCTTCATATAGGTTTGTTGCACAGGCTGTTTATAGGCAGGATATTAGGTTAGAGTCCATCGAGTAGTGACCTCTTGGTAAGTAGAGTGTTCCCTATGAGTTTCGTGGCGATTCGAGCACATTTTGTCTTGATTTGGAGAGCATGAGTATTCAGAATATTTTACTCTTTCGGGGAGATTCCTTGTCAAAAAGTGGTGATTTGGTGCAAGTTTGACTTCGAAAATTTGCTATGGGCACATGTACGTGTTGTACACATCAAGGAGCACCTTGGTTAGAAACAGAACTCCATTCTGACTAGAGAGACATTATAAATGTATGATGTCTTTTAGACCATAGTCAAAGGGTACATCTATGTGCACCATTGTGATCTAGATTAATTAAGAACCAAATAAGCAAAGATACTAGTGAAGTTGACGCATTTTTGGGCTTGTAAAGGCCAAGAGATGGATATAAAGTAAAGTGAATGGTAGAATTGATCACATCTAACATAAAAGTGTTGAAATTGAGTTTTGAAAAGTGTTGTGAGTTGCTTGTGTGGTGGAAGGCCTCTAGAGTGAGTTTCACTTCATTTGGACCAAATATACATCATACAAGTATGATTTTTGCAAGGCATTTTTAGGGACCAAAGCTAACATCAGAGCAGACCGGGGTTTTTAGCACCACAAAACAAACGTAGGGACCTAGTTTCACCTAATTTGGGGCATCTTGTCTTAGATAACCTCCTAGAAAAGATGACAACAACCAAGACAGAATTAGGAGGGATAGACCTGCCAAGGGATGTCTGAAAGAAAAACTTGGGTTGAATAGAGCATATCAAGGAGAGTCTAAACTTAAAGTTTGGCCAAATTTTGAGCTTAGAGATATCATACACGTATGAAGTCTCCATACATAGATAGGGGCAAGATAGAGATTTTAACCAACCGAGAGCCTTCCTTGTGACCCTAGGATCCCATCTGTCCTTTAAGACCAGCTCATAGAGGGAATCAAGTTCTAATATACGTTTGTTTGGTTGAGCTTAACCCTCTAATTATAACAACCAACACCATAGATCACTTAAGTGGTTCTCACTTGGTGAGAATCACTAGTTTGACAAAGAATTGCAGAGTCAAAGTTTTGTACAGATATCCAGAACCAAAGATCTTGCAAGTTAATGACCATTTTGGAGTGAAAAGTAATTTACAAGTTGAGAAAGCGGTTGGAAAGAAGATCATAGAAAAGAGCAGTTGCAAGCAGATTTCTAAGGTGAGAGGTTTGGGTTGATAGTTGTGTGTGTGAAAGATTTGATGAATTTGTTATTTGGCAGGTGTCTTCAAAGAGACCGAAGAGTGGTAGGAGACCAGGTTAGATTAGTGTTAACAAAAGAGAGTGTAAACCAAGCAAGGATAGATCCACTAGCACCAATCATAGGAGAGGACAATGATACTAACACCTCTTTTGAAGGATCATATAAGTGGATGGCTAACTAGCAACGTGGAGGTTTCCAACAACAAAGGACTATGGGGAGTAGCATCTTCCAAAAACCCTTAAACATACCAAGATACACGAAGGTAAGGTTTTTGAAGATTGAGGTTGACTCTCTAAAGAGTGTATTGATCCCTTATCACCCCAATATGAGTGAAGGTATAGATCAGCTTGAGATCTTGCCTTGAATTCCTCAATAGGTGAAAGAAAAAAATCCCTCCCCTTACTAAGGTGATTCTTTGACTCAACTCTTTTGCACTGTTTTCTTCTTGTATGTGTCTCCAAAGCTCGTCTAGACCATCATCCTCTTTGTAATCTTCCGGTATCATAGGATGGAGATCCTTAAATGCCTGATATTTGTGGTATTCATCACTACTCTGGGCTTTTTTATTTCAACTATGGAATTCCCGATGGTCCTTTAGTTTCATGCCTTGTTCCTGGGGTGTCCACTAGAAAATGTGTAAGATAGCACGTGCAAATAGAATAAGGGATTTATAATTAGGTATATTTACAAAAAACCCTTTATGTACTTACATAAAGGGTTTTTCAATTGAGAAAGTGAAAATTTTATATATAAGGGCTAGTTTTTCTACAAAAATGCATACATAAGGGGAACATATAATACTTGAAAATATACACATAAGGGATTATTTAAATATCTCTTGTTCGCATGTGCTATATGCAATTCTTACATAGTGGACTCCTCGGGGCCATGGTGAGATTAGTAGTATTGGAGCTGGAACTTTGATCCAACTCTTTGGCTTACTTGCAGGTGGCTCTAGCAAAGCTCGAGTATTTTCTAGATGATTTTCTGATACATCTCCAACCTTTTCTTTTCTAACTCTACATAAGGATACATCATCCATTTTCATTCTTGGTTTTGCTTAGGTTGAAGTCGCACTTTGTAGGCTTTTATATGTGCGTCTAGAGGTTCATTCACTTTTTCAACTAGTACAGATCCTCTAGAACTTGCACTCTTCGGTCTCTTTTTCTCATTAGGCTCTCTGGTTTGAGAGATTTCCAACTCAAGGTTAGTTTTGTTCTCTAATGTCTCTCATCTATCCCTGGTTTGTTTTTAACTCCTCCACTAGGGCTGTATGTTCATGTTTCTTCCTAGCTTTCATACGTGCCTTCCTAGCTTTCCAAGTGTTTTGTTGACTTTTTTGTTCATAACGAGGTGTATTTTTTAGGTTCCTCAATTATCGGTTCTTCCCTTATTTTTTGAGCTTGCACTCTTGTGATGACCTGTATGGGTATCAAGGTTTTTGAGCTTGCACTCTTGTGACGACCTGTATGGGTATCAACGTTTCATTTTTTGAACCGCTACTTGATGGGATCGCCCCCACTATGTTTAATGTAGTTTTCACTGTTTTATTTGGGCTTTGAAAAAGTCACTAATAAAATGAGTAATGCCGCAATCTAGACATTACACATTCACTCTCATGATCTTTGTGTGAGGACACTCTTTCATAAGGTGGTCACCACCACACTTGTAGCACAGTCCTAAGGGTTGGTGAAGCACTCATGGAGTCGGTCTCTAATGATAGGCAAGTCTTGGTCCTGTTGGCTATGGGCAACAATGTGTGTTTATCCAAGCTATATCTAGATTCTCTTGCAATATGACCTGTTGTTGGTGGTCCAACATTCCCAATTATGCTCCAAGGTTCAAGTGCTTTTGGCTCTTTGGGTAGATAGCATGTTGAACTAGCTCCTAGCTCCATATTCATTTGGCTCTTTGTAATACACATGCATAGGCACTAAAGCTTGTGCCTCAGATTCCTATATAGTGGGTGTATATTTGATACTGGATGGGCGTATTCCTGGCAGAGGTGGTCGTTGCCCCAAAACTGGATGTGGCCGTTCAACACCTCCTGGTCCTAGCAAATTTCCTACCGCATACCTAGGCATTGGTAGTACCTAAGGAGGTGCTACTTGGGCTGGTGGGGCATACTATTGCTCTCTCACATACCCCTTCTTGTAGTAACACTCTTTCGTAGCATTGGGGAGGGGGAAGGGGAACACACCACTCACACAATCAACACGCCTCTCTACACCCTAGCATATACACAACTCCCCTAACCACTAGAGTTCAACTACAAAACTTAAACGACTCACCAGAAACCCGCCGTTTCCACACCATTGTATGTACACACTTGATAAGACCACACAAACAGAGCCCAATCACCCCGTACAACTTTATTTATGAACTTCACCGCACACAAAACCTCTCTCTATCCCTCTATGCACAACATACCATCGGGGGGCACAACTGTCGACACACTCTTAGAAATACATGCACACGACAAAGAAGAGAAGGGGAAAGGGGGAGTCAACACAAAATGCACAACAATGATGGCATCTTTATCATCAACACGACCATTTACAAAGACATTCCCAGCCGACACACCCAAGACTAGTCTATACCATCAATCGATAGCCCTCCGGCTCCGCATCAACACCATAGCTGCACCTCGGCAGTGTACAACTCAGCTCAATGCGCAACAGCGGAGCAAAAAGGCTTCCAAAACCCAATTGGCCAAAAAGCCCTTCAAATTGCATATGAATCCCCTTTTATAGGTCTTTTACAAAGCATAAAAAACAAAAAAATGATGTTTATTGCCTCGTGTAGGCCACTAGAGACCCTTTTTGGCATTTTTTTGCATTTCCCAACACATGTTATAATCCATTTTAGCATCCTATGCATGGCCCAAACACTTGGTCATCTTTCCACCTTCTCTCGCTCTTTCACTGCATGAGCCAACCGTTGCTGGCCCTCGGGATATCCCCTCCCCTTAAGCACATGAACCACCACTTGGGGGGGGGAAATGACAGCACCGTCGTTGCTCACCACCTCCCTATTCAAAAGACTTGGTGAGATACATGACTCCACGGAACTGCCATGTCATCAACACCTACTGCCTACGATAGACACCATTTTCAATGCCCATTGCCAAAAGTGCCACAACGCCGCCTTCTCCCACAAAACCTATGGCCACCGGCCGTTGAGAGCACATCACGTAGAGCTGCTGCCCGCCAGCACCATCTCCAAGCCACACAAGAGCTCCCCGGCTCACTTGATGCCTTTGGGAGGTCATAATCCTTTATAAATACCCCCATATTATGTCAAGGGATCCCCCATGTGGGACATTGTACGGCCACGTGGCACGACATCAAAGAGATGGCCCCCAAGGCCTCCAAAACCTCACCAAAACTTCAAATTTTTGTCCCCGACTTACACTACCTTCCAGTTATTGCTCATAGATTCAGTTGTTGAGTCGTAAAGTGCTACTGGAAGCCCATCCTCCGACTTCAATTCTTCAAATCCTTGTTGCCTTCCAATTTTCCCGGGAACACCAACCAATCTAATAATAAAAAATTGGAAAAACCTTCTAGCAATATCTCTCTATCACTTGACACAAACTTCAACTTGCAGTATCTCCATGGTCCGCGGCCTCCGATTAATGAACAATCACTTTTTGCGGGCTCCATACGCTGAGCATTACCCGTGCAAACTCCATCAAGCTTCAAAAAACATATACAGGCACACCGACCAAGGAGGCCAAACCGGCCTGGAACTGGCCCCCAGTGAAACTTCACCTGCTAATATCTCTCTCATCCTGGCTACAATTTTCGATATGAAAAGACCAATAAGATTCATGAATCAAGCATTACACGCCCATAGCTCCAAACTAGCTCAGAATACCTGACATCACCTACTCTATCCGTCTTATATCTGCAAACACCGCCAGCTTTAAACTGCCATACCTTGCACACTATGGCTCCGTTTGATGAGCCATCTAGACCTACTACTTTAGCACTTCAATCTCTACATCCCCAAGAAAAAAACCAACATGGATAACCTCCTTCACCTGCCACTCTATTTGGACCAAATCTGGAATCCTTTTGGCTTATAAAACCACATAAAGCATACACATCCGCTGCTACTTGCCTGCCCAAGATCTTTGTAGTTGCTCCAGCCCTTTGCCATGTACTACTATCATGCACATATCTGCTTGTACCACTTTCTATGGTTGACACACTTTGGATGCACCATCGTTGCCCACCCCGTCGTTGAACATTTATGTTCAACCACAACCATGTTTTATTCACCTACCAATTGCACACACTGGCAAACACTATCAGAAAACCAAAACCATATATACATAGTCTTATTGAAACCTAATACCAAACCTTCAAGTGGGCTACCCCACCCTCTGTATTACATAGCTTCCTCCCGGATCAAAAACCTACCATTGGTTCCTTCCATTTGCCTGTAACTACACACCATTGTGCCGCTCCTCATCACCCATTGTGCCGCTCCTCATCACATAGACCATCACCCAAACAAGCTGCGCCTGGTATATCTTCATCACTCCATGTACCCTTTGGAAAACACGCATCCACTCAATATCGAGCAGCATCAAGCACACCGTCACTCAAAGAGAACATACCTAACATATCATACCCTCCTCCCCAACCAAGAAAAGTGGAGGCCTCCATGCGAGAAAGGCCTCCATGCGAGAAACCTCATCCAAAAATCACTACGGTTGATACCAACACTCCTCCACATCGGCTTTTGCTGGCACATTCATAGCACACTGCTCATCTAAAGAGATCTCCACTTGTAGAGGGTCTAAACCTCACATCATATGTACCCTGGTCAAATCTTTGTCAACAAGCACGTGCATCTCTTCCTCTATAGCAACCATGGGATCATCAAACCCCCAATCAAAAATCACTTTCTATGCATACCTGGCCCATAGAATCTGTATCCTCATGACCACTCGTGCAATCCATAGGCCACTTTTAGTTTCTCCTCTCTTTGGAGTAACAAAGATATGCTCAACCCCCTTGTTTTCCACTTCATCATCATCATCCCATCGACTTGGTAGACCAACTTGGTTATCCATAGACTCAAATTTTTCCTCCTTTGCAAATCCTTGAACTAATTGCACCACCACAACAATTCCCACTACTACCTTCATCAACATGGCCACCAATAGAGCACTGCATGCCCCCTTTGACATCATGTCCTCTTTGGTACTTCGACCTCCTCTTCTTCTGCATTGGTTATCACCACATCATTAGCTAAACAAGAAGGAATATTTACCTTTACCATTACTAGCTCATTAGACTTGGTCTCCTCGCTATAGGATGCTAATTCTTGTGATCTATCCTCCTCGCTTGACTCCCAAAGACTTGATCTGGTGTCTTCATCTCCATCAGCATCATACACCAACTCCGTATCAATATCTTCATCCACTTTATGATTTGCAAAAGCTTGACCACTTACAGGGCTTTGCACACTTTCTTAACCTCCTTCCAAGCTCTTGGCATTTGCAGCCTGATTGCACTCTGCTACCTTTTCTTGCAAACACTCCACAAGAACATGCTTTACCTCTCCAACATGCTCTAGGAACCCAACATCTGCTACCTCTTTGGCACACTCGCTCACTTCAACTAGGGGCTTATCCTCTTTGACAAGCTCATACATCACTGGCACATGCACTTCATAAACTGGAAACCTCCAAGGAACATAATCAAATGTTGGCCTTACCTCAACGGGCTTTACACTTTGCACAACCGGCACCACCTTTGGTTGAACCATAGTATCCTCTGCTACCATTGCAACATGCACATAATCTGCAGGCCTTAGCAAGCCCAGCTCCAGCTTTTGCTTCACATTTTGGCTCTTCATCTTGGCCAGATACACCATATCCTCATAGGATCAACACCGTCTTCCACCTTATCTCTGATCCTTGGATGCAAGCACTCAAGAAACTTTGACAACTTCAAAAACTGATTTCCCCTCACCCCAATGACAACGTGCAACTGCTTCCAACAAGCTTGAAACTGCTCAAAGAAAATAATAAAATATTTACTTACATCATGGCGCATGGCTTTCAATCTTGCACCAGCCTTTACCGAGGTAACCACTTCTCAAAACCACTCTAGAAACTTCCTCCACAATTCCTTCCATGAACTTCATCACTGCTCTTAAAACCATCAAACCAAGTCTTGGCCCATCCGCGCATCAGCAACGGCACCATCTGCAACTTTTCCACATTCGTCAACATATGCATCAATAGCATCTATAATTCAAAATCTGCTAATGAATCCTCGTGGTATTCAACACCTATAAATACGGGGCCAAAGTTTGGCTCTGTCATCTCTACCACCTTCAAATCCACCCACCAAATATTCTTTGACTATTTGCCAACCGCTTGTTAGCTACCAAACACAATTTTAGACTTCAAATCGAAGCATTAGTGCGCTACTCGGTGGGGGCACCAGAAGATGGGAAGGGGGAAAGGGGAACACACCCGACACACAATCAATACTCCTCTATATAACCCAAGATATACATATCACCCCTAACCACTAGAATTCACCTTCAAAACTCATACGACTCATCAACAAACCGTCATTTTCACACCACCGTATGCAGACACTTGATGCCACCACATAAACAAAGCCCAATCACCCCGTACAACTCGAGTCATGGCCTTCACCACACACACAACCTCTCTCTATCCCTCTATGCACAACATACCCTCAGGGGGCACAACTGTCGACACACTCTCATGCGCATGATAAAGAAGAGAAGGGGAAAGGGGGAATCAACACAAAATGCACAACAATGATGGATTCTTTATCATCAACACGAACATTTACAAAGACACTCCCAGCCGACACACCCTTGGCTAGTCTAGACCATCAATCGACAGCCCTCCGGCTCCGCATCAACACCATAACTGCACCTGGGCAGTGTACAACTCAGCTCAACACTCAACAGCGGAGCAAAAAGGCTCCCAAAACACAATTGGCCCAAAAGCCCTTCAAATTGCATATGAATCCCCTTTTATAGGTCTTTTACAAAGCATAAAATTAAAAAAATGGTGTTTATTGGCTCGTGCAGGCCACTTGTTGGAAAATGCAAAAAAATGTCAAAAAGGGTCTCTAATCCTTGTTGGCCTCGGGATATCCCCTCCCCTTAAGCACATGAACCACCACTTTGGGAGGGCAAGGACGACATCATCGTTGCTCACCACCTCCCTCTTCAAAAGACTTGGCACGAGACATGACTCCATGGAGTTGCCACATCATCAACACTTACCACCCACGACATCCACCATCTACAATGCCCACTGCCCAGAGCGCCACAACATTGCCTTCTCCCACAAAACCTACGGCCATCGGCCGCCAAGAGTGACTCACGTAGAGCCGCCACCCACCAGCGCCATCGTTAAGCCACACAAGAGCTCCATGTCTCACTTGATGCCTTTGGGAGGTCATACTCCTTTATAAATACCCCCATCTTATGCCAGGGGATCCGCCATGTGGGACATTGGACGGCCACATGTCACTGCCTCAAAGCATTCACCCCCAAGGCCTCCAAAACCCACAAAAACTTCAAATGTTTGTCCTCGGTTGTACTATCATCCAGTTATTGCTCAAAGATTTAGTTGTTGAGCCGTAAAGTGCTACGGGAAGCCCATCCTCTAGACTTCCATTTATCAAATCCTTGTTGCCTTTCCAACTTTCTCGTGCACACTAACCAAGATAATAAAAAAATAGAAGAACCTCTGGCATCATCTCTCAGTCACTTGGCACAAACTTCAACTCACGGTATCTCCATGGTCCGGCCTCTGATTAAGGGACAATCACTTCTAGCTGGCTCCATATGCTGAGCATCATCTCTCAATCACAACTTGTGGTATCTCCATTGTTTGGCCTCTAATTAATGAACAATCACTTCTCGTTGTCTCCATATGTTGAGTACTACCCGTGTAAACTCAGTTGAGCTTCAAAAAAAACATCTGCAGGCACACCAACCAAGGTGGCTACAGTCCGAAACTGGCCCACGGTGAAACTTCATCTACTAATATCTCTCTCATTCTGGCTCCAATTGCCGATCTAAAGAGATCGACAAGCTCCTGAAACAAGCATTATATGCCCATAGCTCCAAGCTGGCTTGAACTACCTGGCATCACCTTCCCTGTCCATCTTAGATCTGCAAACATCTACAGCTTTAAACTGCCATATCTTTCACATCGTGGCTCCGTTTGACGAGATTGCTCCTTCAACACTTCAATCTCTATATCCCCAAGAAAAAAACTAGCATCAAGAACCTCCTCACTTGCCACCCTATCTGGACCAATCTAGAACCCTTTTGGCCTATAAAACGACATAAAGCATACACATCCGCTGCAAATTGCCTGCCTAGGATCTTTTTAGCTGCTCCATCCCTTTGCCATGTACCTGCTAGCCTACACATATTTGCTTGTACCACTTTCTATGATTGACACACTTTGGGTGCACCAACGTGATTCATCCATTTCTTCTCAATGGCACACCACTTAGGTTGCTTAGCATGTGGCTTAGCAAACTGGCTTATCCTTTTGAGAACTTCCTCAAAAAGTTTCTCTTGATTCATCATTGCCTTGCTCTTTCGTGTTGACTTTGTAGACTTAGCTCCACTTTGCTATGATGATGAGTCATCATATAAGTCTTTGTAGTTTCCTTCCTTGTAGACGACACAATTTTCCACTAGGTATAGAGCCTCCTTGGTCAACTCGTTTACAGTTGAGCTCTTCTTCATATACAAATCCTTTTGAAGATCTACATTTATTAGTCCTTGGATAAACATTAACATGATTCAGGATTGAGTTGGTAATTATTCCACAGGGTAGAATTTTACGTAGCGTTTCAACCTTAAGACTGACTTTTGAATGGATTATCCCTCTTTTGGCTTATAGATTTGTGAGATTGTATTATGAGCTATCCCTCTTTGAGATAATTCCTCGATAAACTTGTCAAATACCTCTTCCATTGATTCAAAATCTCTACGTTCAATAGAGTCAAACCAGATGGCGGCATCCTCCTCTAGGGTTAACCCAAATCCTATGAACTGTGTGGAAAATTCAAGTACTTCATCAGTCTTGATGACACACACAAAGGCCACCACGTGATCCCTTGTATCCCTATTTCCCGAATGTTTCTTGTTAACCCATTTTTGGACTTGACAAGGTCTGATCCTCCGGTGATCTACCATCCTACATATAAGATCCTCTATTCCTTCTCTTTAAGTCCTTTCTAGCCTAGGATGTGGTACATCTTCCTCTTCTAGGGGTGCTTCCTAATCCATAGTTCCTGACTGGTCTATCAATTTTTTGTCCTTCTGCTTGACTTATTTCTTCTCATTCTTGTTGTGGTGCTTCCATGCTGATAGGATTTTGTAAGAAAATAAGACGTAGCTAAATAGATTTTTGAGTAGATTACTTAATGGAGAGAGATAGATTTCACACACAAGAGATTATAGAGTAGAGAGAGAGAGAGTACACACGATATACGTGGTTCACCCAATGTGGGCTACGTCCACGGAAAAGCAGCCACTCAATGGCTTTAGCACTTCAAAAGAAGAAGTAGTTTACAAAGGGATTAAACCCTTGATAGAGCTCCCGCCTTGCTTCACTCTCACCACCTCACACTCACCTTGTTGCATCAACTTCACACTCTGAAATGTGTGTAAAAATGGCCTCCTTTTATAGGCCAAAAGGGCTGCCCTCTCTAATGAGAGACAGCCATGTGTAGCCGCCCTTGTGCAAATAAGTCCAAATCGGACCCTCCAATCCGCCCATGTGTGGCCGCCCTTGAGAAGACAAGCCCGCTTTTGAATTCGGCCACCGGCCATTGACTTCCGACCACCAGCCATTGACTTCCGACCACCAGCCATCGGCCATTGACTACCGGCCACCGGCCAACCGACCGGTTGTTTTCTGACCACTTTCCAGCTGCCGGCCGGCCATAATATTCCGGCGAAAAAAGTCTCGGGGGCCTCTAAAGTTGCCCCTGATTATTGTCCGTGAAATTTTTGGTTTCCGGTGAGTGATTTTCCTTCACGCACGATGGCTTCTCCTCATAATGGGGGCCTTGCAAATGTGCGCTTTTACCACAGAAAATTACAAGGGTAAATCAGGCTCCATACTTAACAATCTCCCACTTAGAGACTGATCTCCAAACCAAACCTGTGACTGCTTTCCATTCTGGCTTCTTATCCTTGAATGCCGATTGAAGATGAGCAAAAGCTCAACTTCTCCTTGTTGACCACCTTTGTAAACATGTATGCAGGATTTTCACTTGTATGCACCTTTCCTAGCTTGAGCTGTCCCTCTTCCAAAAGAGTGTGTATGAAGTGATATCTCACCTCAATGTGCTTTGTCCTTGAATGAAAGGCTGAGTTCTTTGCAAGATGGATAGCGCTTTGGCTATCACTGTACAAGACACAATTGTCTTGTTTGAATCCAAGCTCTTCTAAGAATCTGTGAAGCCACATATATTCTTTGCTTGCCTCCGTCATTGCTACATACTTTGCTTCCGTGGTAGAAAGTGAAACCACTTTCTGCAGCTTTGAAGCCCAGCTTATTGTTGTGCCTCCAACCGTGAACACATAGCGAGTAGTGCTCCTTCGAGTATCTTTGTCACCTGCCATATCTGCATCAGCATACCCTTGTAGAAAAATATCAGTTCCTCCAAAATACAAAGCATTTGTTGTTGTCCCTTTTAGATACCTAAGTATCCACTTCACAGCTTGCCAATTCTCTTTACCTGGGTTTTCCATGAACCTACTCACAACTCCCACTGCATGTGCAATGTCTGGCCTTGTTCAGACCATAGCATACATTAGAGAACCTACCGCTGCAGCATATGGAACTTTAGACATATAGGCTATCTCCTCTTGTGTCTTCGGACACATATCCTTCGTTAGTTTAAAATGACCAGCCAAAGGTGTAGAAACTGGTTTTGCATTTTGCATTGCAAACCTTTCTAGTACCTTCTTGATGTAATCTCCTTGAGATAGCTTTATTGTCTTCTTCGTCTTGTCCCTTGATATTTTCATACCAAGTATCCTCTTTGCAACACCTAAATCTTTCATTGAAAAAGACTTGGACAGCTCCTCTTTTAGGTCTTTGATGTCCTGCATGTTAGCACTTGCAATCAACATGTCATCAACATACAACATTAGGATGATGAATTTCCCATCCCCCAAATTCTTCGTGTAGATGCAGTGATCTTGTGAATCCATGATCCAACATCCATCGATCAAACTTCAAGTACCATTGTCTTGATGCTTGCTTTAAACCATACAAGCTCTTCTTTAATCTGCAAACCATTTTCTCCTTACCTTTTACTTCATACCCCTTTGGTTGAAGCATGTAGATTTCCTCCTCTAAGTCACCGTGAGGAAATGCCGTATTTACATCCATTTGCTCGAGATTTAGATCATGAGCAGCCACTAGGCTTAAGACAAGCCTAATTGAGTTCATTTTTACAACAGGAGAAAATATTTCATTGAAGTCAATACCTTTCCTTTGAGAAAAACCTTTTACCACAAGCTTAGACTTGTACCTTTTCTTCCCACCTTCTTCTTCCTTCAGCTTGTACACCCATTTTTTTTGAAGTGCCCGCTTACCTTTAGGCAACTCAACCAACTCCCATGTTTGGTTGCGATGTAGTGAGTCCATCTCCACTTGCATGCTCTTCGTCCATTGTTCTTTGGATTCATGTTTCATAGCTTCTTCGTATGATTCCGGCTCTCCAGAATCTGAGATCAAGAGATGGTTGAAGGAAGGAACAAACCTTTCTGGAGGTCTACTTGCTCTTTTAGATCTTCAGGGAATAGGTTGAGGCTCCTCATTTGGTTGACGTTGTTGCACATTGTCACCGTTTGCAGTCCTTGAGTCTTCACCGTCCTCAAGCTCCATGTACTCATCACCTGTTTCTTTTGTTTGTTTTCTTTCCAAGTAATCTTTGTACATATTTTGTTCGTTAAAAATTACATCCCTACTCCTTAAGATTTTACCATCTTCAGGATTCCATAGGCGATACCCAAAGTTTCCTTCTCCATAGCCAATGAAGAAACACTTTTTGGACTTTGCATCTAGCTTTGATCTTAGGCTTCTATCTATGTGCATGAAAGCCTCACACCCAAACACTTTGAGAAATGCATAATTCACCGATTTACCTGTCCATGCCTCTTCTGGAACTCCCCCATCCAATGCCGTTGAGGGTGACCGATTGATTAAGTACATAGACGTACTTACAGCTTCCGCCCAAAGCTCAAGCGGTAGGCTTGCATGTAGCCGCATGCTTCGTGCTCGTTCCATGATTGTCCTGTTCATCCTTTCCGAAATCCCATTTTGTTGAGGTGTCCTTGGGGTTGTCCTTTGCCTCCGAATTCCATTGCTAGCACAAAAGCTTTCAAAAGCTTGGCTGCAATATTTGCCTCCATTGTCGGATCTGAGGCATTTAACCTTGGTAGCTGTTTCATTTTCCACAAAGGCTTTCCACCTTTGAAATATGGAAAATACATCGGATTTATTCTTCATGACATAAACCCATGTTTTTCTACTCACATCGTCTATGAATGTTACATAGTATAATGAGCCACCAAGTGATGGTGTACTTGCAGGACCCCAAACATCAAAATGAACCAACTCAAGTTTTTTATTTTTTCTTTCATTTCCTGATTTTTGAAATTTTACCCTCTTTTGTTTACCATAAACACAATCTTCACAGAACTCTAAGTCCACTTCTTTCAAACCTGGTAGAAGCTTCTTTGTTTGAAGGATTTGCATTCCTTTGGCACTCATATGCCCAAGTCGGTAGTGCCACACCGCACTGTCAACTTCTGTAGTTGCTGCACAAGCTGAAGGTTGCGTGCTAATAGTACACAAGTAAAGTGTACCGACTTTTTCTCCCTTGGCAACCACCAAAGATCCCTTTGAGATCTTCCACCGTTTGTTTCCGAATGCAATGTTGTGACCTTCATCGTCCAATTGTCCTGTAGAGATCAAATTTTTGCGAAGAGAAGGAACATGCCTAACATCTTTAAGCTTCCATTCATTTCCGTTAGCAGTTTTGACAGAAACTGTACCTTTGCCAACAATCTCACAAGCTTCATCATCTCCCAAGTATACATACCCAAAATTACCTTTGGTGTAGTCTTGGAAATGTTGCTTGTGTGGTGTCGCATGGAATGAAGCCCCGGAATCTACTATCCAGGAATTAGACACATTGTCTAATGAGAGAATTAGAGCATCTTGCTCTACTTTACGTGCCACATTGGCCTCCGATGTTGGCTTGTTGTCTTGAAACTCTGTCTCCTTCTTCTTCTTGGACCAGCAATCCTTCTTGACGTGGCCCTTCTTGCCGCTGTTCCAACATTCAAGAACTGACTTTGTGCGTGACTTGCTCCGCCTTGAGCGATCACGAACCTTTTGGTTTTTGAACCTCTCCTTAGGCCTTCCTCTTGTTTCCACTGATAGTGCAGCACTTGATGATTCTCTTGTTCTTCTCCTTCGCATTTCCTCGCTTAGGAGAACACCCACAACATCATCAAACTTAAGAGTATTTGTGCCAGAGATAGAATTACTTACAGTCATCACAAGGCTGTCCCAACTATCCGGTAGAGATGATAGTATAAGGAGAGCTCGCACTTCGTCATCGAAATTGATTTTCACTGATCGAAGTTGACTTATGTTTGTGTTAAATTCATTTAGGTGTTCTGCAACTGAACCATTCTCTGCCATCTTTAGATTGAACAAGCGCTTCATAAGAAATACCTTATTGGATGCCGATGGTTTCTCGTAGAAGTCGTCAAGTGACTTCATCAAGTCCTCTGTGGTCTTCATCTCCGAAACATTGAAGGCCACCCTTGACGCCAAGCTTAACCGGATTGTTCCCAGTGCCTTTCGATCAAGGACAATCCATGCTTCATCTGCCATTGTTACGGGCTTCTTCGCAAGACCGCCTAGTGGCAAATAGAGGTCCTTCTGGTAGAGATAGTCTTCAATCTGCATCTTCCAATGTTGGTAGTTTTTGCCGTTGAACTTCTCAATCTTGAGCTTCCCTTCCTCCGCCATAACTCCCACTCAATTCAAGGAATCCTTTCCTTGAGATAATTTAGCTACGAGAAAACCCTGCTCTAATGCCAGTTGTAAGAAAATAAGACGTAGCTAAATAGATTTTTGAGTAGATTACTTAATGGAGAGAGATAGATTTCACACACAAGAGATTATAGAGTAGAGAGAGAGAGAGAGAGTACACACGATATACGTGGTTCACCCAATGTGGGCTCTACGTCCACGGGAAAGCAGCCACTCAATGGCTTTAGCACTTCAAAAGAAGAAGTAGTTTACAAAGGGATTAAACCCTCGATAGAGCTCCCGCCTTGCTTCACTCTCACCACCTCACACTCACCTTGTTGCATCAACTTCACACTCTGAAATGTGTGTAGAAATGGCCTCCTTTTATAGGCCAAAAGGGCTGCCCTCTCTAATGAGAGACAGCCATGTGTAGCCGCCCTTGTGCGAATAAGTCCAAATCGGACCCTCCAATCAGCCCATGTGTGGCCGCCCTTGAGAAGACAAGTCCGCTTTTGAATTCGGCCATCGGCCATTGACTTCCGACCACAGGCCACCGGCCATTGACTTCCGACCACCAGCCATCGGCCATTGACTACCGGCCACCGGCCAACCGATCGGTTGTTTTTCGACCACTTTCCGGCCGCCGACCGGCCATAATATTCCGGCGAAAAGGAATATTCCGACGAAAAAAAGTCCCAAGGGCCTCCGCCCCCGAGGCCTCTAAAGTTGCGCCTGATTATTGTCCATGAAAATTTTGGTTTCCGGTGAGTGATTTTCCTTCACGCACGATGGCTTCTCCTCATAATGGGGGCCTTACAAATGTGCGCTTTTACCACAGAAAATTACAAGGGTAAATCAGGCTCCATACTTAACAGATTTAGCATTCTCATCCGACTCTCATCCTGGTATTGCCGATGGAGTGGTGGTTTTGGTGGTGCTTCTAGCCCTGACACGGCCTGATATCCACCCCGTTTCATGTTCCCTTCTAGTGTTGCAAACTGTTTGAGCCACACTTGAAATGATAGTGGTGATGCTTGTGAGTCCTGAGGGTTAGGCAGTGGTTGTTTATTTGATGTTTCTAAGGTGTCATAATCATCTGAGAAGGGATTTGTAGACTTGCTTGGGGTTTCTATGGGCTTTTGCTTCCCTACCAAAGCTTGTGCCATCAGTTCTGGCATTATCACTCTCCCTGCATCATTTGGGTGAATTGGCTCGTATTCTCATCAGTTTCTTATCGACAAGAATAATATGGTTTCATGTCAACGACTCATATGAAAACAAGTACAAGACTTTGTCCATGCTTAGCTCGTTCACAAGGGGCTCCATGCACTGGTAGTATTGGGTGACTCTTTTTTCCTTGTGCTTGTAAATCCTAATATTTTCATGAATCATTGCCATTCTCTCCATTCTCTTGTCATGAATGTAGCAGGCTCCAATAAAAGGGAGTTTAGGAGGTATCTCTTGAGTCTCCATGACCATCTTCCCCTTTGCTACGTTGTCTCTATCTCCATTGTAATTTTCAGGGTCTTTGACAATGAGATAGTGATTCGCTCCCTCATCATGAATCCTATGACCATCATCAATTACCATGATTATTGCTAATCCTCTCACTGGCTGTTCTTCAATACAAATACATTGACTTCCTTGAAAATCATCATACATCATGGACCCATGGTCATTGGTTCCCTTAAGAAAAATTGCAGTGTATTTTGGCATGTTTAATGGTTTTTGAAAGGTGCGACCCCCCATGATCTCTTGCTGTTGGAAACCTCCAAGTTGTCGGTTAGACATCCACTAATATGACCCTTTGGAAGAGGTGTCTGTATCACTGCCCTCTTCTATGATAGGTGCTAACGGATCTATCCTTGCTTGGTTTACACTCTCTTCTATCGATACTAAGGTAACTTGATCTCCGGCCACTCTCAGTTCTCTTTGGATACACCTTTTAGATCTCAAATTCATCAAAATCATTATACAAACAACTATCAACCCAAACCTCTTACCTTAGAAGTCTACTTGAAGTTGTTCCTTTGTCTGTGTTTTCTTCCAAGTCGCTTTTGAAATTGGCAGAGTACTTTGCAATTTTGAATGATTACCAACTTGCAAGGTCCTTGGTTTTGGCTATCTGTACAAAACTTTGAATCTGTAATTCTTTGTCAAATTAGTAATCCTCACTTATTACTATATATAAAGACAAGATCCTTAAATAAGCTCCAAACCTTGATCAATAAGACAAATGGAATGCTTGGATATCAGCAAAGGCTTCTGGAGGAGTAGATTCTTAGTTTGAGCACTAAAGCTGGTTTGTAGACATCATACGGTGTCGTGCAGCTCCGCTTGTACAAAACTTTGACTCTGTAATTCTTTGTCAAATTAGTAATCCTCACTTATTACTATATATAAAGACAAGATCCTTAAATAAGCTCCAAACCTTGATCAATAAGACAAATGGAATGCTTGGATATCAACAAAGGCTTCTAGAGGAGTAGATTCTTAGTTTGAGCACTAAAGCTGGTTTGTAGACATCATACGGTGTCGTGCAGCTCCACTTCCACGACAAGAAAATGTGCAAAGGGATGCCAATCAGGTTTATTTGAATCCTACATGATTATTCAACATATTAAGGGCTTGATAACAAACCAACTCTAAGCTAAAATATGCGAGATACGGCTCTAAAGGGCCAAAAGATATATTGCTAATGCTAACAGAGAGTATGTTTGAAGCGATCATAGCTAGGATTTTGTTGATCAAAATTTTAGTACTTGAAGTGCTTATAGGCATGTCTTTACAGCTTGTCAATTGGAGCTACAGATAGGAAGTTATGTCAGTTTGAAGTTGAGTCAGTAGCAGATCTATACCGGGTTGGGTGGCTGTTGATAAAGGGTCAAAGATGATATAAATGCATGGGCTTAAAGTTTTCACTTTAAGGAGCATGTCAGTCATTCAAGTTTGTCAATCGGTATTTCGATTGTCAAGATATGGTTAGTTTAAGTTTCACCGAGGGCCAGTTCCATACCACTCTGGTTGCCTCAATTAGTTGTTCATCTGATAATTTTTGCGCTTCAACCAGGTTCTGGGAAATGGTATCATCTCTTATAGTGCATTGATAGCTAGTGCTTCAGTTGAATTGTATACCATGGCTGGTTAATGGCAGTTCAAATTGATTTATACTAACCATATGAGCCGTCAGAGTTGAATGCTATGCCTTGGATGATGTAATCACCAAATGTGATGCCTTCATGAAAATACATTAATATCTCGATGAGCTTCGAAGGGTTTATCATGGCAATGTCTTGATCGAGATATATGCCAAGTATGGTGGCAACGGAAGGTCGTCTCCACTAGCAATGATGGTCATGAGCAGCAAAGGAGGAGTAGTGCTTGGCCTATATACATACCAGTTAAGGTGCCTTGGTGACTAAAGGTGATGCCTTGAAAGGGGCCAACCACCAAATACCAAAGGGCATGGCCACCCACTATGGCCAAGGACCACCCTAAATTTAAAAGGGTGTGAACGATGGGAAAAGGAAAAGAGGGGATGGCGAGGGCAGAAGCCAGTGCAGAAAGGAAAGAGAATCTCGCGGGGAGCAGTACATGGCTCTGATGACGATGCTAAAGAAATGGAAATTACTCATCGGGCCATGGCACCCTCGTTTGGTATCACTCTCGACAATTTTCACACACCCGCCACTTCAACTTGCCACATCACCAGGGAGTCGTGCTTATTAGCGATATCGCTAATGGGTTGGCTAATTAGCAAGAGTAGTTACCCATGCAAACTCCCAAGTCGGCTAGTATAAAAGAGGAAGAGGCCTCATTCTCACTTCTTCTTCTCTCCCGAGGGGGGGAAAAGGCCATAACCCTTGAGCTCTTTAATCCAAACTCCTAAGCGAGCTTTAATCTAAACTCCAAAGCCGCTCTAATCTAATCTAATCCTAAGCTAAGCCTCCCTAGCCATTCAAATTCCATTCTAAGCCCTCATAAGCCAACTTCCTAATCAAACCCTCCTAAGCCCATTTGAAGCCAAAGCTAAACTCCATAGCCTAAGCCTACTAAGCCCACTCAAATCTAAGCTCCCATATCCATATCCGAAGAGAAGATCAATTTCTCTTTCTTGACCTTGAAGTAGCAGAGGAAGAACAAAGAAGGAGATGAACTTTGTCAAAACAAGCTCGACAGTCCAATTAATAATTGTTATCATTGGATTGGACATTATCATCATCATTGAAGTTTGATTTTCTTAATTAGCACCTGAGTTAAGGGAGGTTAAACCATGTAAGGAGCATAAGCTCCTCAATTAACATTTAATTAAGCAGTAGTACTGTTAATTGTCCGTTTTGGGTAATCAAGCTTGGGAATCTGGTTCAAGCTGTTTGTTTTAAGCTTTGTCCTTTGTCTACATTAATTGTGTCTCTACAACTCTCGCGCCTTTCCGGCTTACCTTTCGAACATAAATCCCCCGACATTCTTCGTGAACCCGACGTGAAACGAGCCGGGGTGAGAAGTATTTGTGGAGGAAGATGTCGACACCACAAGAGGCAGCCATGCAACAAATGATGCAGTAGTTTGCAGCATATATGCAACAACAACAGGCTGCCCAACAACAACATAATCTGCAAGAGTAGATTCGTAAATCTCGACACACAGTTATAGAGAAATTATAACAATTTTAAAGCCGAGATGTTAGCAGATTTTGCATTATCTACGAGCAGGCAATGGAAGATAATGGAATTGATGATCAGAATGCAGTGGAAGGATTTCATTTAATTGAGGTGCCAGAACTAAGGGGGCAATTAAAAGAGATTCAAGCGGTTCAAGGCCCGAATTGGCAGGAATTCAAGAAGGCACTGCTGGAGGAATATTTTCTTGAGGATTCACAAAGGGTAACCAGACAAAGATTCATGAAGTGGGTGCAGAAGGGAAAAAAAAATTTATCTACATGAGAATTATTACGGGAGTTTGAAAAGAAATTCGACCATTGTCCTTAACAGAGCAACGTTCAATGAAGGATCAGAAGGTTGGGCTATTCATTCAAGCTGCTGATCCACGGCTTCAAAAGAGTATGGTGCAATTGCTAGAGGATTCAACAGGTGAATTGGGTTTAAGATCTGAATGGAAGATAGTCACTGAAGCAGTAAATATGATCGTGAAACAAGAGATGAGAGTGGATAAGTTGATTGTGGCTGATGTCATGGATGTTGTGGAAGAGGAACCTAAGGACAAGTTAACCTCGACAATACCCAAAGTGGAGGAGCCAGTTCTTGAAAAATTGGTGAAAGGTATTCAAGATTTACATTTGAATTTCAAAGCTGTTAAATTTGAAGGGTTAGCTGCAAAGGGGTCTACTTCTGAGCCTAGAAAGCAACCTCTACGCAAAGGCTGGGATCGATGCATGTGGTGCGATAGTGAAGACCACACGTATGTTAAGGAATGTGATGAGTTTGATGAAGCTTACAAAAGGAATGTGGTTTTCTGGAAGGACAAGAAGATTCACCTTAGGGAAACATGTGAGATGCTCCGCTTGAACTTTGGTAGGGGCGGCATGAAATAGCTAGTTGAAGACATACAACATAATGTTGCTCTTGTGGAAGCAGCTACATATGGGTTGCAAGTTTGCAGAAAGGGTGATGATGATGCTGTAGGTTCAAAGGGTCAATTGTGGCCTTATGCTTTGAAGACAGCAGAAGTAGGAAAGGTAACTTATGGGAAGCTATGATAGGCAGGGAATTCAATTCAAGAAACCACAGGGTGGACTGATCCAGTGGACTCCCTCTCAGTGTACGCATTTATTGCTAAGTCTCAAGCTAATGAGGCTATGGTGGAAGAAAAGCAAAAAAGAGATGAATAAGTTCCAGGAACATCAAAAAGGACAATGAGATTTAGCAGCAGAAAAGAAGAAGGTCAACTTAAATCTGACATTGAATTAGCTACAAATCTAAAGAAAGTTTTTGAAGAGTGCATATTGAATAGCAAAGTGGAGCTCACATTCGGTGATATTCTAGGAATTGCCAAACGCAAGTTCCAGCACAAGGAGATTATCGATGTTATCAAGAGAAAGCGACAGATACCAAGTGAGCAGGAGCCAGAATCAGTTAAGAGATAGATGGTTCGGCACATTGAAGCAATTTTGGATGATTATGAAGAATATTTGGCAGATCTTGGTAGAGGTCTGTGGTGGTGTCAAACCCAATTGTACCTGAGGTAAGACATGTTCATTTTAATGATGATGAAGACAATGAAAGTATACCCATGAGTCACTTTTCAAGGACTCATTAGGCAATGGCAACAACCGAAACTGTTGTGAAGCTTGGCGACATTGAAGAACCGGTCTTAGCACTAATAGATCATGGATCGGAGATAAATTTGATGGCAAAAATCTTACACAAAAAGGGGAAATGGCCTATTGATGTAGACCACGGTTGGCGAATTCGAGCTTCCAACATGCTTCCAGGCGACCTCTATGGTGCATGTGCAAATGTTAAGGTAACTGTAGGGGATGTGTGTGATGAGCAAAATTTCTTCATACAGGAGCATTCCTCTTATCCATTGATTTTGGGGCAACCCTACATTATGGCTGTGCGGATGGAAACCAAGGTGTTGGATAATGGCTCAGCCTATGCTAGGGTTCAAAGCCGAGATGGTAAGAAAGCAGTTCAATTCTTGAATGTATGTATTGACCATGCCAGGAACAAGGATAGTTTACGTGATCATCCATTGCCAAAGATACGCAAGGAGTTTAAAGAACAAAGGTTTGCATAGGATTTTCTCGGAGTGCCACTATAAAGTGGAACTATGGTGGTACAAGTGAGGAGAAGTTCTCGCAAAGAGAAGATTTCTCTTCAAGGTTTTTGGGGTTAACATCTAAAGGTTCAGTATCTTACATAAAATTTAATGATTTGCCAAAGTGAGAAAAACAGTATGTTTCAAGTATCCAAAGTGAATTGCAGGGATGTGATGTGCTTGAATCAGATGATGTGATTTCAGGGATCTTTGAAGAGGTATCTTATGTAGATACTATGTCAGAGCTTGAGGAGATCAAGCAACACATGTTACAAAGCAAAACTGAAGTGGTTAAGGTCCACTTAATGGACATGTATGAAGAATTGGGTATATATATAGCACTTATGCATATTGAGGATGATTCAGGTAAAGCTGTTGAAGCATAGGTAGAGACAAAGTACAAGACTGTTGCAAAGAAAGTGAGACCAGTGGCTACACCTCTACCAAAAGGAAGCAATGGGGTGATCAAAGAAGCTTCTTGACAGCCTATACTCAAGAATTCAAAGAACATTGGGCATTACAGTAGCTGAAGGTTGGAGAAGATGGTTTTCTCAACGAAGAGGAAATCAAGTGTTTTCAAGGTATGCTCAAAAAACATGGTAAACGCTTTTCCTTTGAGCCGAGTGAGATTGGGTGTGTGGATCCAAGTGTTGTTTCACCTATGGTTATATTCACTGTTCCTCACATGCCATGGAGCTTACATCCTATTCCAGTTCCTAAAGTTCACTTGCCAAAGCTTATCAATTTGCTTAATGAAAAGATACAAAAAGGAATTTTGGAGCCATCATGTGCACCATATTCTAATCAATGGTTTACTCTTCCAAAGAAAAACGGTATGTTAAGTTTCATTCAGGATATGCAGCCGGTTAATAAGGTAACAATCCGCAAGTGGGTACTGGCCCAATTGTGGATAAATTTGATGAGGCCTTTGCAGGTAGACCTATTTACTCCATCATGGGTGATCTTTATTTTGGATATGATCAATTCTAGTTAGCTTTGGAGAGCAGGGATCTTACTACAATGCGTACTCCTCTTGGTTTGGTAAGGATGTGCACTCTGCCACAGGGTCCTACTAATTTTTTAGCTCATATGATGAACAACATGAATATAGTATTAAGGGACTTTATCTCACATGTTACTATGCCTTTCATTGATGATCTACCAATTAAAGGATGTGAAGAAGGATCCAAAGACGAGGTAAAAGATCAGAGGGGGTGTCAGCGGTTTGTTGCTCAACATATTGCTGACTGTGATGCTATTTTATTTGGTTGCCACACTTTGCTCATGTTGCAGAGATGCTGTATCAATTGCTAAGGAAAGGTAAAAGGTTTTTTTGGGAAGAAGTGCACACAAAGGCTTTTTGGGAAGAAGTGCACACATAGGCTATCAGAAAATTAAAGAAGATGCTTCTTGAGGCTCCGACCTCCGACCTTGAGGAAAGTCAACTACAAATGCGAAAGACCAGTTGTTGTAACAGTTGCCACTAGCCCGACAGGTATTGGATGGGCTATAGGTCAAGATGATGCAGAAGGACACAGGTAAACAGTTTGATTTGGAGTCAAGGTGCTCAATGCTTGCCAACGAGGTTATCCACACGTTAAGAGAGAACTTTGGGGTGTTGCTACTGCTCTAAGGTCTGATAAAGAATAATTTATTAGAGCTTCAGTCGTGGTAGAAAGAGATTCCTTGCCACTGATAGGGATGATTGCAAACTGCTCTACTCCAGACATTGCCATGCTGTGGTGGATAGACTATACTAAGTCTCTTAACCCTGAATTTTTTCATATTGCAGGTAGAGATAATCCTGTTGCAGATTTGTTATCAAGAGCTAGGTTTGAAGATGAAGAAGAGATGTTGACCACAAGTCATGATGTTGGCTTGAAGCTCTATACGTCTTCTTATCTACATGCCAATTGTGGTAGTATTGCTCATGTTTTTGAAGTACTTTTTGAGGAGTTCTATGATGGAGAGTGGCTTATGATTGGCTGCTACCTTAGCACTCTCACTACACAAGAAGGATGGAGTGACCAAGATTACAAGAGGATCAAGAAAAAGGCCCACGGCTATTTTCTGAAGGATGGACATTTGTGGAAGCAACCAAAGCGCCCAGGAGGGATACCGCAACGGGTTGTTTGTGATAAAGCAACTCAACAGCAGGTTATCAAAGAATTTCATGAAAGTTTATGGGCTGGACACTGAGGAGTCTAGGCAACTTTTGTCAAGATTAAAGACCGGTATTGTTGGAAAGGTATGTATAAATATGTGGTTCAATTTGTGGAAACATGATTGATATGTCAACAATATTCTAATGTGCAACATAGAGATGGATTGCATCCCACCTATCCGGTGGCCATGCACTACAAGTGGGTGGTGGACCTTATTACAATGCGAGTAGGAGTGTGGCAGATGAGGTATATTGTTCTTGCCAGAGAAGATCTTATTAATCAGGTTGAAGGTAGAGCTTTGTGTACCAAACCTACCAGTTCAGTATGCAAGTTCTTGCTTGAAGACGTTATTTCCACGTATGGATGTGTTGGCAGAATTACTGTGGATAAAGGAGAGCTGGATGCAAATGAAGCTCGAGAGTTTTTTGCTTGTATGGGCATTAAACTCGCTCTCACTATAGAATACAATCTAGAAGGTAATGGGAAAAGTGAAAGAGGACATCTATAAGAAACTAGGCAACTAGGCTCTGATCGATTCTCCTCCCAACCTCCCTTTATAGGGTGGGCTCCTAGCCCCTTGCCCTAGACGGATCCCCTGTCCACACTGCCTAGCCCGGCCCATGGCCGTAGTCCTTATGCCTAGCCTAGTTCTTAGGGTACAGGACCCGTGTCCTGACATTACTTCCCCCTTAAGGAAGATTTTCCGTCCTCGAAAACACAAGTAGTAACATCTTCTTAAGAATACTGGTGTTCTCTTTATTGACGTCCCATAAGTGAGACAATTGTCTGTATGACCGATAATTGGTGCAGTGAGGAGGTTCAATGAAACCAAGATGAATATCTTGATTTTCAAAATTGTTGTCCGTTTGCAACCAATGGGTCTAAATGGTAACTCCATTTATAACTCACTTGAGTGTTGTAAAGGAGTAACCACAACTAAGAGTCACTTGAGTTTAAATGGTGACTCCATTTATAACTCACTTGAGTACTGTAAAGGAGTAACCACAACTAAGAGTTTTCCAAAGGCATAACCAGTTTTCAGATCTTCTTAAGGGAATGGAATAATGCAAGGAAACCTTGGCGTAACTTTCCATGCAGTTGTGAGCCAAATTTCCTACTCGCCTGAGTATCCGTTGTGAGCGGGATGAAAACACATGCAGCGCCTCTATAACGACCCGACACACACTCTTGGAATGATACACACACACACACTATGGGGCACCACTCGGCTTACACAACACACCTGGCCGAGACAGGGAACACACCTCTGGAGTGAGAGGAGAGAGACTATCCACTTGCCCACTCCACACAGAGACACACACAGACACACACACCCAAAAAACTCAGCTCAAAAGAGGATAATTTATGATGTTTAGATACAAATGAGCTTGGGCCAACACCAATGGGGCAAATAGCTCACACAATATGGGTAAAATAAGCCAGATACAATCACAAACTGGAGCAGAAACTTCACTCATAGGAGAAACTTACACAGCCAAAACAGCAGAAAAAGAGGGAGGAATTTGGCAAAATGGACAGCGCCATCGCGTCTGGAACAGCCCAAAACCCCAATCTACAGTGTCAAAGTGCTCAAATCCAACCTCGGATGAGCAGTTTACGGCCAAAACAGGCTCCAAAAACACACCTGCGGCTGTTCCTCCTCTCTTCTCCACGTTTTTTCTGGTCTTCTCTCATTTTTTAGTTCCCACACTTAGATTTATTACTTGGGCACCCTTGGCCTTTTAGATGACCTCAAACAGACCCCGAACAGGCCAAAAACTGACCTCGCAGTGCATAGTTGTCACCTTTTTGCATCATCCGCACACCTGGCACTCAACATTTTTCAATAATGCGTCTCATAACCATGTGAAGTGGCCCCAAAAAGTGGTCCTCATGATGACCTTTCTGCATAAGTATCACAAGAAAACACCCACGTCGTGTCTGTACTTCTCTGCATGCAAGTATTGACCCCGTTTGACCTCCTGACGCCACTAGATGCCAGATGACGCACCTGCTTACCTCATGTCGTCGGCCCAAAGATAGCTTCCTTGAGAAGTTTTACGCGCTACCAACTCCTCATTATTGTAGAAAAAACACACTGGTACTGGTAACAGTGAAAATCGATGCACTATGTACATGATGTCCTACCTGTACACATGTGGGCCCCACGTAACCACCTGGCTATGGAAAATGGGCAATCCTTTATTCGATGCACCATGCATGGGTATGTACATATGCGCAATCACTTCTTCCAAAAAACTCCTGACACCGTTACATGTTCGTCCCTAATGAAGGTTACGTGCCAGCGTACTCTGTCAGCACACCTGGTAAGTCCTTGACGTATGAAAGTATTGACACAATCTCCAACCCCACCACAAGAGGTGTTCAAAGTCGAAAATCGTACTTAAGCAAATTCTAGAATAGGGAGAAAATCATCTATCTAGAAATGTTTTGTGCTAACGTATGCTCCTAGCAGATCCTTTTAGCACAAGATTACTCTTTGTAATCTTGTAATCTGCCTATCCCCTTGGATAACTGACAGTATTGAGGTGTGTTTTCCGCACGGTTTACAGACAGTCGTCCCAGATGACTAGTAAACGAGAAATCACAGTAGTATTTAACATTGGTGAAGAATCAACAATGTCCGAAATAACCATCGTGGTTAACTTGAAAAAATCCCAAAACACCCAAACCGAGCCATGACCTCTATTGGTGATTAGTGGATTTAAAAGTAATCTCATAGAGATAGTGCACATAGAGTGCAAAATGCTTCATAAGCAACAACCTGTGGAATATGCATGCCGTTCCAAATCAGCCTTTGCGAAACACTAGGGCCCATAACACCTAGTGTGCATGCATTTAGCAAAAACTAACCCGAACCTGTATATCCACAATGATCCTTGCCAATACTTATGGCAAATGTGATGCGCCTAGCACGCAATAAAAGGAATGTAAATAGTTCTGAAAAGAAACTAAATACTTTTAGTTTGCAATCTTTTGCAAGCCTTGCTGAAACGTCTGAATCACAATAATAGGTGAAACATTGATCACTTCTAGATACAAACAATGAAACTTTTTCATTAACAGCTTATAGCCTTGCTATATGCATAAACAACCATCTGTAATGTTGTTTAGCAGTACTTGTATCTTAACAAGTCATTCTAAGTATCCGACAATTTCTGGCCACGAAATTGCTCCTAATACGTCGTGCTAAAAATGGTCTTGAAAACAGATGTGACCAGCACCTAGGGACTTTGTCACAACACATAATTAAGGAATGGCGCCAGTGTCAGTCCCTGAGAACTCATATTCTCCACATGTGGAATATGTCTCACATAGGGATGTTAGAAATATAACATCCAACAAGTACAAAAAGTACTTGTGTGTGGAGGAATCATAAAACACTCAGCGACAGGAGTGAGAGGGACCCTCATTAAATCTGCTCCACACCTTGGCTAAACTGAACTTTATGAGTTCCTAGACCATGTTGAACGTCCACGTAACGTAAAACATGTGCCAAAAGAACGATCTCTACCGTCGTAGTCATGTGATCGTCTTAAACATGTTCACCCAAAAGACAGGTTATGTCTGTGGTGCAACTTCTAGTCCATCGTATGGAAAATATGATATGTGGAAAGGAAAGGTTGATACTGTGTACACAAACCTTTTATCCTGACCAAAAACATGATTGTGTCATGTACATGAGAAAATTACTTATTATCACATAGTCCACATGTAAAACACAGCGTAAAGGAAACACTTACGGTGAAGAGGAAAAGTACCTCATACTTACCTCGACGCAATAGTCCAACCAATGCCTGGACCTGTGCACTAAGCACTAAAAACAAACATTAGTTGAGGACATATAAAAACCATGACTTAGCTGAGAAACTATATCTCATAAGCTAAGAATTCTGATTCGCTTCGACTTAACAACAACTGAGGACCTCTCTCCAGAGCTGTTACGCCTACTTAGACAAGAATCATATTCTCAACATAGCACTTAAGCTGGAATCGTATTCCCAACATAGCGTATAGGATAGTCTTACCATCCAAGTAACGTGACTAGGAATGGTATATACCATCCTGAGTTTTGATACAATATCCTTCGCCCCTTATGGATGTAATATTACCCGTGGAAAAAGTGAAGAATAAACCATATACTAACCATCATAGGTTAATGCATGCGAAGAATATGGCTCCAAAAGTTGCTTAACTGATGAGCACAATGATCTTCTGTTAGTGTATGGATGTGCATTATGAAAACGACCATGTGAACTATTCCAAAATATTAGCTTATTGCAAACCCAAATTTGTGCCTCCATGACATAAAAATAGGAAAGCAAGCTAATCCTTCTAAGAACCTAGGTGGTACCATGACCACAAAGCATCATAACCACCTCACGCGATAGAATGCAAGATGTCGTTACCTTGATCTGCATATAGGGACTACCCACAAGAGAGTGGTAAATCGTATCGATTGTTTGCACATAAAAACAATCTTAGTAAAGAGTCATACTCACCTTGAACTATCGTATAAAAAAAGGACGCTATCTTAGAGGCAATGAGGAGAGAGACACCTCACAAGAAAATAGGAATGACTCATAGTCATGAGACTCTAGTCAAGTGACGTACAATAGTGTGACTCGTAGTCAAAACTGTAGTGAAAGAACCACCAAGGCAAAGTGTCAACCATGTACTGAAACTAATCCTCATGCCTTTCATGTAAGGACAAAATACCTCAAGTGTATACTACACTTGCAACCTTGTGAATAATGAGTGTAGACGTCCTTTAAATCCCAACTCTGTAGTGAAACAACTAGATGTTCACAAGAGAAGTTCATGGCTCTTAGCCTACCGTATTGCTTACCAAATCTTAAGTGTGCCTTGCACAAGTCGAGAAATAACAACAACTAAAGCAGCTCTAGTTTTGCAGCTTACAACTCCCCACATGCCTTGTATGTGGTGCATACATAGCATGCAAACTCTGCTTGATGAGAGGTTATCTTATAGACAAAAGAGTTGAACACAGCTCTTTTTTCCCACACAAAAGAGAGACCGTGTCTCACCAAAGTATAAAAAAGGCTCAATTGGACAACCATTGGGATTATGCCTTGCATATTCCCTGTTGAAATCTCTAACACACGCTCGTAGTAGTGTGTCATGTAGCTCAAACCATAGTACGTGCAATCATAAGGGAGCGAGCATCTCCATGAATCAAAAAGGTGTACCCTCACTCAACATACGAGGTCATGCTCAACTCGCAGAGTATGCCTTGTCATGCGAGTAGGGTGTATACCAATTCGGGCAAGCAAGAGAGTCCCAAGAAACATGTAATGAGTCTCAACCATATCATGCAAGTGACATGATGGTTAACTTCGAACCCTCATGCATGCCTTGCATGCCATGCATGCTAAGCTTTGCCAAGCCTTCATGCTTTGACAAGCGACTTCACCTGCATGTGATTATGGCATGCTATCACAACCGGCCTTGCCGTCATGGTAGTAGGATTTGCATTACCTTGGGATATCACTCAAATCTTCATGGATTCAGAAACCAGCCTTGCTTTACCCGTACAACCTTGTAAGGGAATACCATCAAGAGCTTGTATATGCCTTGCATATATGGCTCATTGGCACACATGAAAAATTCATAAAGAGTATGAGCGAGTAGATCATGGCTCACGTAATAACTAGGGACATGCCCGTATCATGAATCCAAATGCATACTTGCCTCAAGGATACAAGATTATGCCCAATCCGTGAGGGCATGTCCTCGCCATGCATGCAGAGTAGGTCGAAGTAACCTTCCACATACAATAGTTTACTCTGACTTGAACAAATAGTACACCTGGTGCCACAAGGATAACATACAGACACTCACAACCATGCCGTAGACACTTATTGATGAGGTCCAAATCCCTTGGAAGCATAAAAACATGCCTTGTATGCATGGATCACACCTTGTGAAAGCTTGCTTAATCAACTCAATCAACATACGAACATGCCGTGCATGCCATAAGTTGCCTATAATCCTCCTAGGAATGGACTTCTTCCTTATAGGCGGGTTGCCATAGAAAAATTGTACGTACACATGTACACCAAGGCGTGGCGTACATGTTGTCTAGACATGTCTTACATGCCTGACACACGGAGTCCTACTCTAAGGTATGGATAATAGAACTCATAAAGAAAACGATTCCTGCATGAAATTAAGAGCATACCAGGATAGATAACTTGGTGGAGATATCAGTGCCACATGCCAAGAACCCGCAATGTGCTTGTCTCCATTAAGCATCATCTTATAGACATCCCGAAATGAATTACTTCAGCAGATATCGCGAGTGCAAAACCAAGTTGGGATTCGCTCCAACTTGAAACGCTGACTGCATGTCATGAGCCGAGGTTGCAAGGCAAGATCTGCATACTCTGATGCTCATTTAGGAAGGAGTGCCTCAGCTGAGAGGAAAATTTTTGCATGCTTCTTGCAATTATTCGGCAGTTTTGATGCGTGAAGCTCCGCCTACACATATAAGCCCGAAATTAAATTCTGTGGGAAGAAAACGCAGCAGTTCTGGGCTTGATAAGTGCGCCCTTGCCTCACAAGCGAGTTTGGCTTGTGTAAGCTTTAATCTGGGCGCCACTAGCACCCTCTCTCTTCTCTTGGCCTGAGCAGCAAAACCGAGATCACTAGGCAGCCTGGTGATATGGAGCGCAAGACATGATTTTTTGGTCCTCCTCCTGATGATCCAAATCGCAAATCCAGTCTCAGTGGCCCAATTTGAGCGGAAATCGGTTTTCTTCTTCACCTTGTGGTGATTTTGAGGGTAAGTCCACCCAAAGAGCAGCCTGAGAGAAAACAAATTTAGCTTTTCTGGGCCTTCATCTGATTCTCGTATATACTGTGGCGATGCTTTTCCAAGCCTCCATTTGATTATCGTGCATCCATGGGCTGGCATCGTACTGATGCGGATGTTTTATCATCGCAGGCATGCACCATCTGCCAAAGCTTTCCGCTACAGGAAATCACAAAGATCCATGGGCAAGCTAAGGACGTCCTTCTCTTTGTTCTTCTTGCAGGTAGCAAATGATAGTCGTGACTCGCAAGCATGAAAACGTGTGAAGATAAAGCGTTCCATAGCCATACGTTGTGAGAGGAGAGAGAGAGAGAGAGAGAGAGAGAGAGAGAGATACTCCATGCATGCCATGCGTGACAAAGAAGAAGCGGAAACCGTGCTCCACCTCCATAGCCAGAAGCTCTGATACCAATATAAGAAACTAGGCAACTAGGCTCTGATCGATCCTCCTCCCAACCTCCCTTTATAGGGTGGGCTCCTAGCCCCTTGCCCTAGACGGATCCCCTGTCCACACTGCCTAGCCCGGCCCGTGGCCGTAGTCCTTGTGCCTAGCCTAGTTCTTAGGGTACAGGACCCGTGTCCTGACAACATCCACCTACTGTTAAAGCTTTAAGGAAGGCATGTCAAGGGCATATTGGTGATTGGATTAAACTCCTGCCGTTTGCTTTATGGGTTGATCGCACTACACACAGTTCTGTTACAGGTTTTATGTCGTTTGAGTTGATGTACAGGGAAAAACCCATTATGCCTACAGGAAGCGGTTATGACTTGGACCATAATGCCGGGAAGAAGGTATGTCTACTGAAGATTTGCTTGATCTACGTATTTGCCAGCTTGAGAGGCGTCAAGAAGATATTGAACAGGCTAAAGAGAAGCTTAAGGAGGCAAGGTTGAAGAATAAAGCATCATTTGATAAAAACCATAGACTACGACCTCATGCTATCAAAGATGGTGACTGGGTACTTGTTTATGACAGTAGCTTGGAAAATCAATATATTCCTACGCGGAAAATGGTCAAACGGTGGTTTGGACCATATGTGGTGCTTTATGTTTTTGATAATGCAACATATAAACTATGCAAAGTAGATGGCACTGTGCTCAAGGTGCCAAATTGCAGGAAAATGGATCAAGCTATTCAAGAAGCGAGAAGGCGAGATTGTTCTTGAGGATTTAAATTCAGATTAACCTCCAGAAGATAATATTATGTCATTATGAAGAGAATGAGGTCTAAGAGGGCCTCTTTATTTGGAGGTTTAAGGAAGTCAAATCTTTAGTATTAAGAAAGTAATCAAAGGACAATTTTTCAATTTAAATAGGCAAAACGGCTAGTTTATTTGAATTCAAAGTTCCCCCCCAAAATGAAATTTAAAATCTAGCAGGTAGAACCTCATCATGTAGCATATCAATGGAAAGAGCTCGACGTATAGATTGCATATCTATGATCTCCACTCAAATCGGAGATCATATGTGGGAGTTATGGAAGGCCAAAACTTATAAAATTTTCCACCTCCTTTTTCGGCAGAAAAGTGCATCCTTTGACCACTCTTACACATCTCTTACACACCCACCATTCTTGCACACATGGCGTACACCTATTCGTCAAAATGTTAATCACCTCCATAAGCTCATGGCAAGTAAACAGGCCCTCCTACACCCCATCCTCTTTGTGAGGTCCCCACCCCATCGTCTCAAAACGACGGATCCGATGTTAAACCTGATGGCCACTAGATCTACAACGGAAACAAACAATGTGGTTTTGGGTTCAACTAACGGACGATCTCTCATCACCAAGTGAATCGAGTTCCAGCCTACTAGCATCGAGATCTAGTTCCACCTTGCAGGGGAAGCGTGTCTAATCAATTATCGGTCCTAAAACCCACCTTCCAAGAGGAGAGCAGTCTCGAGTGCCTTTTTTTCCATAGCTTTCAGAGGCACATACACTTGAGACGTCGCCGCTCTTGGGGTAATGAGTAATACTAGTGTCGATTTATAACACTATGGGGACGGAGAGTTCCCGACCAATCGGCACCACCCTTCTCATAGGCATTGGCAACCTGAGCCAAGCCCCCACTTTCCACCCCCACACTCACACTTCTTTGTGTGTCCTAATTACTACCACAATGGTTGTTCAACATATAAGTTCCTTGATTAGGTTCCGATTCACAAGGTTCATTAAGACATCCCTTTAACCAGTATTGCAAAGCGGCACCAAGACAATAATTCTAGTAAAACATTTACTCAAAACTTATTCATTAAAAGTTCCAATGCTCTGGAGGTACAACATCCCCCCTCCAACGAGAGTTTACTCCTCCTGTGTTTGCCTAGCTGCCCATACAATTAGGTTGTCCACCGCTTAACCAGCAGTCGTGGATATCCATCGCTTAACCAGCAGTCGTGGATTCAAGAGACCTTAACCAGGAACTTTAGCTCCTGTGAATAACTTCGCGAGCTGCCCCCTGTGATCAAGAGGGTGTTGGTTCGGACTAGATCAACATTGGAATTAGAAATGAACAGGCCGAGCTAAATTTTCCCTAGCAGACATTCTTTCCTATCTCAAACAATATATCCAACAACAATTCTTTCCTACTTAGAATTTAATATATATTTCAATTCAAATACTGAGGTTTCCGTTGGACTTCTCCAACATGTTTAGGGATATGTTCTTTCCTAACTTATCGTATGCAATGTTAAATTAAACAAACTTGAATTAAAATGTGACCTACCTCCTCAATTTCCTTGTCGTTACTTCGTAAGATGGTCGGTGCTTGCTCGTCCATGGGAGCTTTCCCCTTCCCGTTAGAGTTGCTCGTGCCAGCATCACAGTCGTGAGATCCACCGAAACGAGCTCTCTTTGTTGCGACCATTTTATACTTACTACTTTAAATTGATAAATTCGGGAAAAAGAAGAACTAGTGTTCGAGAGTATCATGACAACCAAGATGACAAGAGGTAGTCTCAACGAGCAACTTCTCTTATGCGAGAGGATTAGATTTACTTCAAGACATGGCAATCGTTCATAGCTACATCAAATTTAGGATAGCATCTCAATTGTTCTTATGGGAACTGACCCTAGAATTAATTACTCGGTCTAGATAATTAGCTCTTGATTAATTAGAGTACTAAAGATGAATTAGGTATAATAGTTGCTTCACTAATGCAATGCAGAATTGCCATGTACATAGGTGAGAGAGTTTCCTTTCTAGAGATAACCATAGGGAATTAATTTCTCTAATTACACCTTAATCATATGCAATTTGAATTTAAACTTAGCTAATTGATCATTGTGAAATGATAGATTGAATTTGGTCGTTTAACCACATTGCTAGATGTTGGTATAGTTCTATTATTCATTCACTGTGATGGCTAGCGGTTTATTCCTTTTTGCTAATCATGCATTAATTTATGATTAGGAGAGCTTAATTACTTGCATAATTGATCATTTTAGATTATGCAATAGGCTAATCATATAGTGAATTAGAGAGTAGATTAGCTAGGACTATGCTTAATACAAGCGGAATTAAGAGAATGATAGAGAGAATTGCAGCATAAGCATGAAAATTAAATTTGATTACCGTAGGTTGGGCTGATTTTTACTTGATTTGCTGATCCAATGGAGTTCTTGAGGCGAGAATTTGGCAGCACTTCCGTCCTTTGATCTTCCTCTAAAAGTTGTGTGTGCCGGCAGCACCTCCCCAATGTATGTGTGTGTCGGAGTGTGTGTGTGTGTACTGAGTATGTGTGTGTGAGCATATGAGTGCTTGTGTGTGTGTGAGCATGTCCTTACATAGTGCTCATCCTCATGCAGGTCGATTTCTACTGCTATATGCATCTGAGTGAGCAACTTAGTCTTGCATGGTAAGTTCAATTGCACACTTACCAAGTGTCCAACCTGCTTGGTAATCACTTATGCTCTTTCTCCCTTGCATGGATGAGCCCCCACGAGTTCTCCTTGTGAGAGAGGGCGCCCCCTGCTGCTAAGACTAGCCTCCAGTGGCCTGGGGTTGGTTCCCGCACAGCTACCGAGCCCCGGTGCCTCCCCGCACAACCTTAGTAAATTTTGATGTTAGGCTAAAACGGGCGATACGAATCGGAATTTAATGCCGGAACTTTCTATACTAAGCTCTAACTAAGTTGTATTAACCTCAGTACCTGCCATATTTAGCAGTCACCGGTGTCCGAAAATGCATTTTTTTCAAATTCGGGATACGGGTGCAGTTTTTCGAGACGGTTAAAACTAGACGGGTTGGGAGACCAAAAACTTACTATTTTTGGAAATTTTCCACAAAAATTATTTTAATTCACTTTTGGAAGCTTTATGAAATTCTAAACATCATAACATCGACAGATTTTGGAAAACTGCTAAAAATAGTAACTTTTTTCATTATGATTGTTTCATGGTACAATGGTGTTCTTTTAACTCGGGGTCGGAGACCTTACATCCTTCCCAACGTGAAAAATTTGAGATGTCCTCATCTCAAGAATACATCTGGATAAACTCTATGCTAACTACTTAGGTACTTCTATCCTTTGTCTAAAGTAAAGACATCCTTTGATAATAGAATAGTCTTTAGCTTTATGCGTCTTATTCTGTTGAACTTTGATGAGATCCTGGTGCTTGAATTTTTGCTCACTAGGATTAGCAGTTGCAGCATACAGAGCTGCTCTCTCATCAGCTTCGTCACCCACAGTTGGTTGTCTCACTACGGCATTAGCGAAAGCTCCGCTTCCTTGTCCTATGTTTCCTCTTCCTCGGCCTCCTCTTTCGTTTGGTTGACCTCGCCCGTTGATATTCACAGGTACATTATTAGCGCCTGATGTTTGGGAAATCCTTTTTGGACATCGACTTTTGTAATGTCCATACTCCTGGCACTCAAAGCATCTTATATTGGGAAACTCGGTAGCTGTCGTAGTAGCTACTACCGGACGATGGTCGTATGCAGGGTTGATTGGTCTCTTACTCTAGTTGTCTGGCTTGGCCCTCTTTCACAAATAGTATTGACTATCTTGGGTAGTCCTCTGATTCTCTTTAGCTAACGGTTTGGCCCTTAGCAAGGCATCTTGCAGAGTTGCTGCCCTAAGAACTTCTAGCTCGTTGTTCAAGGGGTCAATGAGTCCTTGGCAAAACCGTGCTACTTGCTGTTCCAATGTCATCCTAGGAGCATATCTTCGAAGTGTGATGAACTTCGAGTAGTATTCTTCGACGGAAGAAGTCATCTGTCGAAGTGAGAAAAACTCATTCATCTTCAAGGCTTTGTGAGCGGGTGGTAAGTATCACTCCATCACAGCATCCTTGATGTCTTCCCATGACTGGGAAGATCCCTTGATATCCAAGTCCCTACAATATTTCTTCCACCATATCTTGGCATCGCCAGACAAGCGGAACATCGCAAGCATGGTTTGGTTCTCGAGTTGAGTTCCCGCAGCTTCGAATTAGTCGTCCATTGCTTCCATCCATACTTCCGCATATCTCTCCACATTAACCCCTTCGCCTTTAAAGGTTGGAGGCTGAGCTTGCTTAAGGAGAAGCTTTTTCTCATGAACGGCGGTATATAGCGCAGTAGACAGTACGTATCCAATGGTATAAAACTCATTACTATAGCACTCTTCTCAAATGAACCTAGGCTTTTCCATACTCAAGAAGAAATTTAATGTTTTGGGCTTAACCAGCCTACTTAATCTGTACAGCTATCACAAAGGATTTAACCATCCCACCATTAGTTTAAATTACATTGAATACATCCAAAAATTTTCGATAAATAATCGTAAAAACATTACTCGAGAGCTTTCATCCATACTTATAAATTTATGTGCATCAACATGCTACTTGCCCGCAGCACTAGTCGCACCAATGACTTCTCAAAAAACATCATGTGGAACCCACTGAATCCCAACAAGCTCAACGAGTAAAACTCTTTAGCATCACTCAGGAGACAATCCACTCGAAAAATCCAATGTCAAACATCATGCTCAAGCTTTGAGTACAAGATATCCTACTATCCTACAAGCTTTGAGTACGAGCTATCCTACTATCCCTTATTTTTTAAAATTTCAAACAATATCATTTTCGAGTTCGTAAACCTATAGCTCTGATATCAGGTGTGAGGTCCCCACCCTGTCGTCTCAAACGCCAGATCTGATGGTAAACCTGATGGCCACTAGATCTACAACGGAAACAAACAATGTGGTTTTGGGTTCAACTGGCGGACGATCTCTCATTACCAAGTGAATCGAGTTCGAGCCTACTAGCATCGAGATCTAGTTCCACCTCGCAGGGGAAGCGTGTCTAATCAATTATCGATCCTACAAGCCACCTTCCAAGAGGAGAGAAGTCTCGAGTGCCTTTTTCCCCATAGCTTTTAGAGGCACGTACACTTGAGACTTCACCGCTCTTGGGGCAATGAGTAATACTAGTGGATTTATAACACTATGGGGACAGAGAGCTCCCGACCAATCAGGACCACCCTTCTCATAGGCATTGGCAACCTGAGCCAAGCCCCCACTTTCCACCCCCACACTCACACTTCTTTGTGTGTCCTAATTACTACCACAATGGTTGTTCAACATATACGTTCCTTGATTAGGTTCCGATTCACAAGGTTCATTAAGACAGCCCTTTAACCAGTATTGCAAAGCAGCAACAAGACAGTAACTCTAGCAAAAATTTTACTCAAAACTTATTCATTAAAGTTCCAATGCTCTGGAGGTACAACATCCCTCCTCCAGCAAGACTTTTCTCCTCCCGTTGTCGCCTAGCTGCCCATACAACTAGGTTGTCCACTGCTTAACCAGCAGTCGTGGATATCCACCGCTTAACCAGCAGTAGTGGATTCAAGAGCCCTTAACCAGGAACTCTAGCTCCTACGAATAACTTCGTGAGCTGCCCCCTGTGATCAAGAGGGGGTTCGGACTAGATCAACATTGGAATTAGAAATGAACAGGCCGAGCTAAATTTTCCCTAGCAGACATTCTTTCCTATCTCAAACAGTATATCCACCAACCATTCTTTCCTACTTAGAATTTAATATACATTTCAATTCAAATGCCGAGGTTTCCGTTGGAATTCTCCAACATGTTTCGGGATATGTTCTTTCCTATCTTATCGTATGCAATGTTAAATTAAACAAAGTTGAATTAAAATGTGACCTGCCTCCTCAATTTCCTCTTCGTTACTTCGTAAGATGGCCGGTGCTTGCTCGTCCATGGGAGCTTTCCCCTTCCCGTTAGAGTTGCTCCTGCCAGCCTCACAGTCGTGAGATCCACCGAAACGAGTTCTCTTTGTTGGGGCCATTTTATACTTACTACTTTAAATTGATAAATTCAGGAAAAAGAAGAACTAGTGTTCGAGAGTATCATGACAACCAAGATGACAAGAGGTAGTCTCAACGAGCAATTTCTCTTATGCGAGAGGATTACATTTACTTCAAGACATGGCAATCATTCATAGCTACATCAAATTTAGGATAGCATCTCAGTTGTTCTTATGGGAACTGACCGTAGAATTAATTACTCGGTCTAGATAATTAGCTCTTGATTAATTAGAGTACTAAAGATGAATTAGGTATAATAGTTGCTTCACTAATGCAATGCAGAATTGCCATGTGCATAGGTGAGAGAGTTTCCTTTCTAGAGATAACCATATGGAATTAATTTCTCTAATTACACCTTAATCATATGCAATTTGAATTTAAACTTAGCTAATTGATCATTGTGAAATGATAGATTGAATTTGGTCATTTAACCACATTGCTAGATGTTGGTATAGTTCTATTATTCATTCACTATGATGGCTAGCGGTGTATTCCTTTTTGCTAATCATGCATTAATTTATGATTAGGAGAGCTTAATTACTTGCATAATTGATCATTTTAGATTATGCAATAGGCTAATCATATAGTGAATTAGAGAGTAGATTAGCTAGGACTATGCTTAATACAAGCGGAATTAAGAGAATGATAGAGAGAATTGCAGCATAAGCATGAAAATTAACTTTGATTACCGTAGGTTGGGCTGATTTTTACTTGATTTGCTGATCCAATGGAGTTCTTGAGGCAAGAATTTGGCAGCACTTCCGTCCTTTGATCTTCCTCTAAAAGTTGTGTGTGTCGGCAGCACCTCCCCAATGTATGTGTGTGTCGGAGTGTGTGTGTGTGTGTACTGAGTATGTGTGTGTGAGCATATGAGTGCTTGTGTGTGTGTGAGCATGTCCTTACATAGTGCTCATCCTCATGCAGGTCGATTTCTACTGCTATATGCATTTGAGTGAGCAACTTAGTCTTGCATGGTAAGTTCAGTTGCACACTTACCAAGTGTCCAACCTGCTCGGTAATCACTCATGCTCTTTCTCCCTTGCATGGATGAGCCCCCATGAGTTCTCCTTGTGAGAGAGGGCGCCCCCTGCTGCTAAGACTAGCCTCCAGTGGCCTGGGGTTGGTTCCCGCACAGCTACCGAGCCCCGGTGCCTCCCCGCACAACCTTAGGAAATTTTGATTTTAGGCTAAAACGGGCGATACGAATCGGAATTTAATGCCGAAACTTGCTATACTAAGCTCTAACTAAGTTGTATTAACCTCGGTACCTGCCATATGTAGCAGTCACCGGTGTTCGAAAATGCATTTTTTTTCAAATTCGGGGTACAGGTGCAGTTTTTCGAGACGGTTAGAACTAGACGGGTCGGGCGACCAAAAACTTACTATTTTTGGAAATTTTCCACAAAAATTATTTTAATTCACTTTTGGAAGCTTTATGACATTCTGAACATCATGGCATCCACAGATTTTGGAAAACTGCTAAAAATAGTAACTTTTTTCATTATGATTGTTTCATGGTACAATGGTGTTCTTTTAGCTCGGGGTCAGAGACCCTACATCCTCCCCAACGTGACAAATTCGAGATGTCCTCATCTCAAGAATACATCTGGATAAACTCTATGCTAACTACTTAGGTACTTCCATCCTTTGTCTAAAGTAAAGACATCCTTTGATAATAGAATAGTCTTTAGCTTTATGCGTCTTATTCTGTTGAACTTTGATGAGATCCTGGTGCTTGAATTATTGCTCACTAGGATTAGCAGTTGCAGCATACAGAGCTGCTCTCTCATCAGCTTCATCACCCACAGTTGGTTGTCTCACTACGGCATTAGCGAAAGCTCCGCTTCCTTGTCCTATGTTTCCTCTTCCTCGGCCTCCTCTTCCGTTTGGTTGACCTCGCCCGTTGACATTCAGAGGTACATTTTAGCGCCCGATGTTTGGGAAATCCTTTTTGGACATCGGCTTTTGTAATGTCCATACTCCTGGCACTCAAAGCATCTTATATTGGGAAACTCGGTAGCTGTCGTAGTAGCTACTACCGGACGATGGTCGTATGCAGAGTTGATTGGTCTGTTACTCCACTTGTCTGGCCTGGCCATTTTCCATAACCATAGCAATGTCACCGACACCTATGATGTCACATGCATAGTTGTTTCCAAGTGTGATAGATCCAATAGTCTCCTCATAGGTGGTAAACCGCAAAAAGCACTATTTTGGAGCCCAAAAAATGACCTGCAAAAATGAAAATTTGCATTCTTCCTGCAAGTATGGTTGCAAAAAAAACATACGCACTTGCAATAATCCCTCCTCTCAAGCTTGGGAATGTCCCTCAAGGTTCCATGAGCACAGATCTGGTGGTTGCTCATGAATCTCAAGCTTCCACCGAAAACGAGCTCACCATAGCCAAAATCTCACTTCTCTGCACCATTCCATCTATTGCGAAGCCAAAGCTCTGATACCAATTGCTGGATTGGGTGTAGGAGCAGGAAAAGAGAGTGTGAGAGAGAGAAGAGAGTACACAGACACGGGTGAGAGTGAACCTTGCCCTCCTACACAACACACACTATATCGAGATAGTGTGTATGGCTTGTAATGTTTTATCTATACAGTTGGATAAAAGAAATTGTGAGTGAGTTAGTGACGGTCAGTCAATCACAGGCCAACAAACCCAACAAGCACCACAAGACAAGCTTATAGACCAAGTTTCATCCAATTCTTAGCACATCGGTATCATACGCGTATGGTGTCTTAGGTCAAGATCTGAAGGTCCAATTGCACTTCTGACCACATAGAAGGTTTGGAAATGATGTGTTAAGTTTGTTTGCAAAAGTTTCAACTCATTTGGACACGTATCTTTGAATCTAAGGAGATTTTTGTAGACCCAAGAAGGTAAAGATAAAATAATAGTGATTTTGAGCAATTTTGACATAAAAAACTTGGTGTGATCGCATATTCTTGTTTTATGCATCAAGGAGTGCCTTGGATAGAAATATAAGTGAAATCTGTGCCAAAAGACATCATACACGTATGATGTCTTAGAGGCCAGATCTAGGTCAAATAAGACATTTGAGTATACATAGTGTCCTAAGGCATAAAAGAAGTCCCTAGCCAAAATTTCATTAAATTTAGAGCACATTTGAGCTAAAAAGTGCCAAACGACGGAAATTGGGTAAGGTTCATGCTTGTATTGACCATAACTTGCACAAAAAGTGTTCAAATTGAATTTTGGAAGTTGTTGAGAGTTGCTTGAGTGATAAGGAGTCTGTGGAATAAAAGTCACTTCAGTTTGCAACATAAGACATCGTATGCGTATGATGTCTCAAGTACCAAATTAGAGGTCAAAACGTGCAATCACAAAATAGGCCTAGAGACCTTTGGTCATAACTTGAGATCTCGGTATCGGATTCAAGAACTTTTTTTATCAAAACAAAGCTCAAGAGTAGCTTTACAAGATTCAGTGTAACCCTGAACAAAAATCATAAACCCTTTGGGTCATTCATTGTTGGTCAGTGTCCGATGAAACATCATTTAAGGCTTTAAAATTCATCCAGAAGTTGGGGGTGTCTAAAAGTGACAAATTGAGAGAATTGTGAGGAAACAATCACTATTTTGAACATAGTTTCGACTTTTCCCCGGCCATATCACTTGAACAAATTAGAATAAGTCTTCTTACATCGAGATAGAGGTGTTAAGCCTAGAAATCATATCTACTTTATAATCAAACTTAACTTATACAAGCTTCGGGATCCCAATGATAGAGGAGCATCTAGCCATAATGGCTCTTCCAAACTTGCAGTTGATATAGACCAATTTTGTCGAGAGATTTTGGATGACAGATCATGAGAGTCAAGGATATATGGATACATTGACAACAGTGAGGTCAACCTTTATAGGTGCTGATTACAAGCTCTTATATGTCTATACATATGGAGTCGACTATCAATGAAAATCTATAGTTGTTGACACGTATGGACGACAATAGAGAGTTGTAGAAAGCACAAATCCACAGAATGCATTAGAATTGGGTGGATATTTGTTCAATGAATTACCATAGATACCTCCACCAAACACGAGAACTCCTACGAGAATCCCAAAAAGGGAGCCACCTGGATTCCCTTCTAGAGGGATAACGAGAGACGAAATGATCACAGAGATGGCAGATATGCCTCCTCAAGTGCATCTCCCTAATGGACCAATCTCCAAGAGAACAACCAATCCCTTCAAAGAAGAACCTTGTCATAGTAGAAGGTCTGAAGCAAGAGAAGTTTTGGGAGAGTCTATGATTAGACTTGTAGACAGTCGGTGAGTTAGATCGTCCCAAGTCCAAAAATGGGTAATAGGAAATACTCCGAAGAGAAAGATCTGAGAGATCACATGGAGGCTTTGAGAAGAGTGATTAGAGTAGAGGGAGTTTTGGATTTTGTGACATAGTTTACGGGATTCAGATTGACTCTAGAAGATGACATGACTACATGGTTCGACTCAGTGGAAAGTACTCTAGATGAGTTGTTTGAAGAATTCATCTAAGAATTCTTGTAGAAAGGCATAGCTCACAACACAGTCTCACAAATTCAGAGATTCAAATAGAACGAGGGTGAATCAGCATGCAAGGTGGAATTATGGCTCAAAAGATATATCAAGTTCTATCCAAGAGTGAAACTACCTACAAAAGCACGATTGATGATGATCTTTATCAAGGGAATGAGACATGTGGGTCTTTAGAAGGATCTGCATATAATAATGAGCTTGACACTAAATGAATTGATTAAAGAAGCTCTTTATCTGGTGGATAATTGTGAAGAATATAAAGAAAAGGATTGTAAGAGTCAAGAGGATAACACATCCTCTCAGCACAATGATTCAAAGATGATTGATTCCATTGCAAAACCAACGGCACCTATCAATCAAGAAAAGTTTATTGACAAAATGGTCAAGAGGTTAATTCCTTTTGTAAATTCTGATCCGAGGGAGCTTAAAGTGGTGAAAAATTGAGAGAAAATGGACAAACCATACGAGGGAAGAGCAGGGAATATGATAGGGAGAGGGATGTACAACCTATCCTAGTACCACCTACTCCACCTAGATATGTTACAAAGAATGCACTAGGTTCAGTAGGAGTTTCAAGACCACAGTCTATCTTAGGACAACAACCTTCCCTTCCATGTGCTAGAATGCTTGTAGACATGAGACACATGCCAATGATGGAAGCATTTATTAAACAAGCTCTAGTACCAATGATGGGGGCTTTTCACAAGCCAAGCTCCCATACCCCTCTTCTCTCGTCCCCACCCCATGAAAACCCCCTCTTAGGGAGGGAGTGATAAAAGGCATTCGAAAAAGTAAGAAAAAAATAAAGTATGATTATGTAAATATATAAGAAAGGTAAAATAGGCCACCGCATGCCTGCGAGGTAGCCCATCCCCACCTTGCCTCTTTTTTCTTCACTGTTGCCCCGTCGGGTGTCCCTTTTCCTCTCCTCCACTCAAAAGGTCAACCCCCTCTCTCTTCCCCTTGTCCTTTCTCCTTTCTCTCTCCCCTCAAGCTACCCACCTCTCACCAATAATGCATTCTAACTCACCAATAATGCACCCTAACTCACATGCAACTTACTCTATCTTCCAAAATAGTATACCCCACCCCCCCTTTCTCTCTCCTATCATATCCCATGACCCAAATACCCCCCTCTCTCTCTAAAGGGCGCCATGTCTCTTGTCTTGTAGCTAAATAACCTCCCCCACACTCACACACACTCAGTTTCACTGAAAAAGGTGCCCACAGACCCATCCCCACCCGGTGGTTACCTGATTTTTCTTGTGTTCACACACATCCGCACACAGATTCACCTCTGAATACACTCCCCTCTCTCCCCTCTTGTAATTACTTTATTCTCCATGTCACCTCTCACTTTTTTTCATCAACCCATCTCTCTCTCTCTTAGTCTCTCTCTCGTGAGACTGCTGTTCTGGCACATATACACACAGCCAGACAAGTGGGGCCCACAGTCACATGGCCTATGTAGATAATGATTTCTTCATTTCTAAATCCTAGAATTTCTCCCCCCTCCTCCCCTATATAAAGAGGGGTCACCATCACACTAAACACACACACAACATCACCAAAGAACACACTATGCACTGTGTGTGCCTAGTGCATACACACACACCCACACCATCACCATCACCGCAATCACCATGCTTGTCTTGAGCATGACCTCTACACCCTTGGCTATGGAAGATGAAGGGCAACTAAATGAAGGATGATGGCCATAACCCTCGTGCGAGTCTTCGCCATCAACTCCCACCTATCCGCCATGTGCTCTACCACGCTCTCCCTTCTCATTCCCCTACCCTATGCTCCCCATTTCATCGCCTTATTCTCTAAATAAAGCTTGAGGTTTTGTGAGTACATTTTCTTGCAATGTTTTGCCCATGTGAGGTGTGCGGAATCGCCACCTAGTCTTGTGTTTGGAGTGAGCTTGTGTATGTGTGAAGGGTGTGCGGATTCGCCATCCTTTTGTGGTGCCTAAGTACTAAGCCGCTACACCCCCTCCCTCACTCACTCTCTCTCTCTCTCTCTCTCTCACTTGATCTCATTCCCTTTCCTCTTCATCATTACTCCCAAGCATCCATCTCTCTTGGATGAAAACTTTGTTATGGTGGTGTGTTGTTTGCGTCCTAGCCACTGAAGCTAGGTGGTGCCCCCTGTTTGCTTTACAATGACAGGCTCGAGGCGCGCCATTCGATCCCCGGTGTTTTAGAGGCCGTCAGGGTTCGGGGTTCGCTTTGCTCCCGTCATTTGGTGCCCCCACTGAGGATCTTTTCATGAAACCCTTCAGTTTACAAGACTGAAACCCCTAAACTATTGTGAATGGATGAATGGCTAGTAGGATTTGCTAATTGGACGACAGAAGAAGAAGAGCTCCAAGCACAACTAGACGAACTCCGCATCTCCATCGAAGCTCGAGTGCCAGGCGTAACGATAATCGATTTGTAGTGGGAGAGTCAACCAACACGCCAAACCTAGTGGATATACATAGGCCAAGTGCCAAGAAGAAGAAGGAGAAGGTCGAAACCATGTCCGCAACCTACAACCAACCCACAACAACAAAATGGAAGGAGCTCTACACAATAGAGAATCAACACTATTCTACTTTGAGAATCGGGTAACTTAAGTCACCGAGGTAATTATCACAGTCAGTTTTCAAGTCGCACCTGATGCTGCAGCACAGATAACGGAATCATTGGCTCACACTCTCACTAGAGAAACTAGGGATCTACTGAGTTTGTTTCAGGAAAGAACACCACCCTCTCCCACAAGCTTGGACAGTGACTAAGCACCTCTAAGCTTCACATGAATCAGTACAACCTACTTCAAGACAGATCACACATACCAGCACGTGTACGCTCAATCAAGGTAATACTGGACTTGAAGGCTCACTACCAGCACGTCATTGACACCATGCCAGGTGGGGAGCTTTTTTTGGAGGTTCTCGCATCAGATCAACCATTTGTCTTACCTTTGGTACAAGGCAATGTACCGTTTGAAGTTTTAATCTATGTCCTAGTATAAGAGGGTATACACGCCTCCTTGTAAAGAAGAAAAAAACTTTTTCAAGTTAAGCAGTGTGTCTTTCTAGCTCTCTCTCAGTAATCATGGCAAGTGTAGTATTTCCAACATTTAAAGGAAAGAAGGGGGAGGATTTGGTAACAGACTTCCTAGATGACTTTGAAGTAGCATGTGTAGTAAGCAACAAAGATACGGATGAATCTCGGGTTAGAATCTTTAAGCATCTCATGAAGCTAGAAGCTAGATCATGGTACAATGCACTTCCACAAGAAACCAAGGATGACTGGGAACCCTTAAAAACCGCTTTTAAGAGGCGCTTTGGGGGAGGTACCACTTCAGAAAAGTTGTGGGACAAGTTGAGAGACTTGAAGTAGGAGGGTCTTTTAGAATATGCCACCTATGAGTCCAAATTTGTGGATTTGTGGGAACAGTGGGTTGAGTCACTAGCTAGGGGGGAAGCTACACCCGATTTCCTAAAAAAAGATCGGTTCACGCATGGCTTATGGCCGCTTCTCAAGGAGAAGGTGAAAGGTAGATTCCCGGCTACGTACGAGTTAGCCGTTGAGATTGCTCGCCTTAAGGACAAGATGCTACGAATGAAAGCCAAAGAAACCGAGTCAATAGAAGCAGGAACATCGTGTCGACCAGCAACTATGACAACCACCATTCCACCACCACCACCGGCTCTTGGGGTAAGAGATGACCAACAAGATATGTTGGCCCATATTACTGACCAACTGCAGAATTTGTCTGTCCACTTAATACAGCAAGGGAGGAGTCAAGAAAGAGATCAAGACCCTGGAAGAGCACGACAACAAAACAGGGAGTATCACTGCTACAACTACGGAGAAGATGGTCACGGTATGTACTACTGTCCCAAACCACAACAAAACTATAATAGAGAAGGTAGGAGGAACCAATTGTCACCCCCTAGAGAAAGAACACCCCCACCCCGAGCACCAGCCCCACCAACACAAATTCTACGTCCGCCACAATCACCACTTACAATCATCCTACGCCCACCACCAATTGGTACCCGCACACCAAGTATCATTGGTCTTGCAGAAGAGGTCAAAATGAGTGTAACAGAAGAAGGATCAAGTAAGAAGACTATTCAAAGAACTCAAGCAGTGGAACAAGAGGTTAAAGAATCAAAAGATGCTACCCAGGTGGGGGAGGTAAGCCAAGAAAATTGTGTTACAAATGTGAGTACATCTTTAACCTTGAATGAAATAGGCACCAAAGAGATCAATCGACAACATTGGGCAGTAAGGGTAAGAATGTGTAAAGTGTTGATTAGGCCTCGTCAGAGTAAGAGGAATGCAAAGGGCATGAAAGATACAAGAGAAGAGGAAGACCAGCCTGCTAGCAAGGCTTTGCAGAAGGTGGGCAACATATCAATCAAAGGGGAGGGCTTTGAAAACGGAAGCCTGTGCACCAGCATGGACCCAAGACAGTGTAGCAAGCTAAAGGAATCTTGCATCAAGGCAGTTTCACTTAAGGACCATAACGAAGAGGTAAGTATGACTGAAGGTTTGGAGTTGGATATTGCTCCAGAGGCTTGGCAGCCGAGCAAGACTTTATTGTGTAGTGTTATAGACTTAGAGATGGGTAATGCCTCTAGTCTACTGAAGGGTGTTATAAACTTGGAGATGGATAATGCCTCCAGTTTATGTGACGGTGTTCAGAGTAAGTTTGATGATCAATATGCTGCCAACCTTTTAAGGATGTTCCAAACTCCTCCACAACACAGCATTGTGTTTGCATGGGATGCATCAGACCTATGGCTATGGCTAGCCGCTATAACATATAGAGAGAAGATCAGCATGGAGATAAGAGCAAAGGAGCCATGGATAGACAAAAGCCTGATAGAATGCAAGAATGAAGACCTCATTCGCAATTTGGTACATTTTTTTACAAATAGTGCATCCTCTCTTTGGAGAAAGGTAAGTGGATTACGCTTGTATTTAAGCCGCAAGGTAGGTGGCTTGCTATTAGCATCAGTAAAGGAAGCTGACATGTTTGAGCACACCCAAAAGAAGCATGATATGCTTGCAGTTTTTTCTGATGGCAGTAATCAGGACTCTGAAGACAACTTGAGCTCACCACACCAACAAGGCGGCCATATATGGTGGATTCTTGGTACACTCTTGGGAATCATAATTTTCAGATCTGTCTTTGCAGGAGCCAAGATGCTCATTTCCCCTCTCGCTACTGGTGGTTACAAATTTGGTCCAATTTGGCATGCAAATTTTATTGTTCGGACACTTCAGACAATGATCCTATTTTTCACTTGGGATCCAGGAGGACACTGGCACAAAGTTCTGGAAGCCATGGGCTTCCCCTTTAATCAACCGACACTATTCCAAGGAACAAGTTATCACTCCGACCTGTTACAGATTCATGAATATCCCAGAAATCTCACCAATGGCCAAATGGAATGGCTAGTTTAGAAGGCAACTCGATATCGGATCCTACAGCCAAGCGGAAGAAGAAACAGAGCTAGAGACATGAATGCCTCTAGCCAAAAGGGGAGGGATAATGATGGGGGCTTTTCACAAGCCAAGCTCCCATACCCCTCTTCTCTCGTCCACCCCATGAAAACCCCTTCTTAGGGAGGGAGTGATAAAAGGCATTCGAAAAAGTAAGAAAAAAATAAAGTATGATTATGTAAATATATAAGAAAGGTAAAATAGGCCACCTCATGCCTGCGGGGTAGCCCATCCCCACCTTGCCTCCTTTTTCTTCACTGTTGCCCCGCCGGGTGTCCCTTTTCCTCTCCTCCACTCAAAAGGTCAACCCCCTCTCTCTTCCCCTTGTCCTTTCTCCTTTCTCTCTCCCCTCAAGCTACCCCACCTCTCACCAATAATGCATTCTAACTCACCAATAATGCACCCTAACTCACATGCAACTTACTCTATCTTCCAAAATAGTATACCCCACCCCCCCTTTCTCTCTCCTATCATATCCCATGACCCAAATACCCCCCTCTCTCTCTAAAGGGCGCCATGTCTCTTGTCTTGTAGCTAAATAACCTCCCCCACACTCACACACACTCAGTTTCACTGAAAAAGGTGCCCACAGACCCATCCCCACCCGGTGGTTACCTGATTTTTCTTGTGTTCACACACATCTGCACACAGATTCACCTCTGAACACACTCCCCTCTCTCCCCTCTTGTAATTACTTTATTCTCCATGTCACCTCTCACTTTTTTTCATCAACCCATCTCTCTCTCTTAGTCTCTCTCTCATGAGACTGCTGTTCTGGCACATATACACACAGCCAGACAAGTGGGGCCCACAGTCACATGGCCTATGTAGATAATGATTTCTTCATTTCTAAATTCTAGAATTTCTCCCCCCTCCTCCCCTATATAAAGAGGGGTCACCATCACACTAAACACACACACAACATCACCAAAGAACACACTATGCACTGTGTGTGCCTAGTGCACACACACACACCCACACCATCACCATCACCGCAATCACCATGCTTGTCTTGAGCATGACCTCTACACCCTTGGCTATGGAAGATGAAGGGCAACTAAATGAAGGATGATGGCCATAACCCTCGTGCGAGTCTTCGCCATCAACTCCCACCTATCCGCCATGTGCTCTACCACGCTCTCCCTTCTCATTCCCCTACCCTATGCTCCCCATTTCATCGCCTTATTCTCTAAATAAAGCTTGAGGTTTTGTGAGTACGTTTTCTTGCAATGTTTTGCCCATGTGAGGTGTGCGAAATCGCCACCTAGTCTTGTGTTTGGAGTGAGCTTGTGTATGTGTGAAGGGTGTGCGGATTCGCCATCCTTTTGTGGTGCCTAAGTACTAAGCCGCTACACCCCCTCCCTCACTCACTCTCTCTCTCTCTCTCTCTCTCACTTGATCTCATTCCCTTTCCTCTTCATCATTACTCCCAAGCATCCATCTCTCTTGGATGAAAACTTTGTTATGGTGGTGTGTTGTTTGCGTCCTAGCCGCTGAAGCTAGGTGGTGCCCCCTGTTTGCTTTACCATGACAGGCTCGAGGCGCGCCATTCGGTCCCCGGTGTTTTAGAGGCCTTCGGGGTTCGGGGTTCGCTTTGCTCCCGTCACCAACTACAATGTGTTATAACAACCAAAGCAGGTACTTCCCTCCAAAGCGAGAGAAGATGAGAAAAACACATGGAGTGGTGAGGCTGGTACAACCTCCATCTCTGCATTTTAACATGAAGAAAGAAGGTATGAGATGGAAAAAAGGACATTTCAGTTCATTTTGAATAGATGCTTAGCGAGGTCAGAGCCTGTTTACAACCAAGAAGAAGTTCAAGAACAAGCTCTCAATCAGAGAAAGATTCTCACAAAAGCTGTGACAACCACTTGGTCAAACAATGTCCTTAGACAGAGATCACTCAATTAAATGCCTATTGTCTTGATTGTGGTGTCATTCATTTGATTTCCAATTGTCCAAAAAATCCAAATTGAGTAAAAAATATCACAAAAAAATTCTTAGGAATCGTTCAGCTACCTAGTAGCTCGGAAAACGAAAACGTCATACTAGTTCAAGTAGTTACAAGAGCGTAAGCTCAAAAGGAGGTTTATGAGAACCCAGAGACAAAGACAACAAAAATCGATGCGAAACTAGAGATGGTTAAACCAAAGCCTGACACACCTAGTAAAAAAACTAAGAGCAAACAACATAGTTGGAAAGCTAGAAAGGCTAGGATGAAAGCACAAAGGGAATGAGAGCAAAAATCTCTAGATGAGGAGCTTACGCAGGTTAAAGAGAAGATAAGACAACATGAGAAAAGGGTTGCACCTTCTCTTACATAGATATATCAACCTTCAGAAGAACCATCAATGAAAGAGAAATCAAGAAGTGCTAGTTCAGGAGGATCAGTGTTGGTCAAGAAGGTTAATGAGACATTAGATGCACTCTTGAAAGTATATGAAGTGCGGCTCAAAAACAACCAAACCCAAGAATAGAGGTGGATGACATATACATATGTGGAACTAGAAAAGCAAAGGCTTGAAATGTGCCAAAAAATGATTGAAATAGCCCAAGATTTACTAGAACTACCAATTGGAAAACCCGAGGATTTGATCCTTGTCCCACCTACACCAAAAGAGCTAGATCCCAGTTACAAGCATGTACCAAAGCTCAAGGACACATCATTAGAACCAAGAATAGTGTTGGATATCATGGATAACTCTTTCAAGGAATTTAACCTAGCTATACCTGAGGGTTCTAAAGAAATAGATGGTCTTGACAAATTGTGAAAATGATTCAGAGAAGCCAATGAAGACAGTGACCTAAGCAGATCATTAAACCGGACCGATGACGGAAATGGAATGTTTCTTCCACCAATAGAGGAAATTGAGAGTGGATCTCAAATGAATCTAAAAGTAAAATTGTATTGGGGAGACAAAGGATCTATACATTCTATAGAAAATCAATCCCATTTTTTAAGAACACTATCGTCATATATGGGAGAGCACGAGTCCAAGTCAGATGTTATTGCAGTCCCATCAAAGAGACTCTCTTCCAACAAGGTCATTGATTCAAAAGGGTTAATAGATATTTTGTTAACACAAGTTACCTATACGATAATGTTAGCAGAGTTCCTCATAATAAGACCAAATATGTGGACTGTTGTGGAAAAATGCATGGAGAAATTTAGTATGAAAACCCCAATGAATCAAGGAAGGGATCAAAGAGCTTGAAATGCCTCTGGTAAACACTAAGCTAGTGCCTCCACTCTCCTCCCTTCTCTTCCCACTTACACCCTTAGACTTTTTAATTTGGGCATAGTTCCCTACTAGAAATTGACGGTTTTAGGGATTCTGAGGGCATAAAGTGACCAAACGGAGGGCTGTAAAGCACGGCACGTCCCTCTGACCGAGATGCTCGTTTTGAGCTATCATACGTTCTATTCTATAGCTGGGTCAGAAAAAAAGGACCAAAAAATCAAAAAATAAATAAATAAGAAAAGACTTGGGTTGCAAAACACCCAAAATTACTAGGTGAGCAGCCTTCACGGGCACTCACTGACACTTCTAGGGGATCCAAGTCATATGAACCTACACTCTGGACGAGTGTTAGAGTACGAGAATTTTGGTAGTGCCTCCATTTACGCGGGCACCCATTATTCCTCCACCCTAGGTTCTGGACCTTCGGCTGGGACTCAAGGTAGCGCGACCCAAGATCCTCATATCGCGTCTAGTGATTCTTCCTCTGACTACGAAGTCATGGAGGGGTATCCTACACCAAACCCTGATAGTTCAAGTCAAGACATGCATGCCATGGGCCCACGGCCCAGGTCCAGCGTGTTTAGCCGCTTAAAAGAGACCCTTAGTAGAGCTACTCGCTCCGAACATGCGGTTAATGAAATAAATGAAGGGAGTGGGGAAGTAAATTCGTCATTCATGTCTAAAATAGACCCTATGCTTCTTGAGAGTGTGCATGTGAATGTTCCATCCACTACACCTCCTGATCCTTTAGGACTATCTCCCTCTGAGGTTCTACTACCCGATGGTAGGAGTCTTGCCGAAGTGCAAGAGATCGAATGCTATATGCAAGCAACAAGGGAGAGGGAAATTGAGAACCTACGAAAGCTAGAACAAAGTCGAGCCCTGAAAGCAAAGGCTCCTATGACAAAAATCATGCCAGCCGAGCAACCGAGTGCTCCCAAGGTAGCAGTCACGGAGGGGCAAGCGATGGGGAGCAATAATGCTTCCACTTTGAGGGAAACCTCCAGCACGCCAGGCCTAGATGGGATATTCCTAAAAGAAAATTGGGAGTATGACCTACAAGCAGAAGCTTTAACTGATCGGTACACAGGACACACCTATCATGTGGGTTGGTTAGATGTTCTACAATCCACATCGGGTGCTACTAGCATAGATGAGCAACAACAGAAAGTCTGTGATGTCCTCCATAGGATTGTGGAGTTAGAAAGAAAGAACACAGGGATCAACATGCCTTCAACAGGTCTAATGAGATTCTTGGATACAGGAAATGTTAAGTATGGAGCCTGATTTACCCTTGTAATTTTCTATGGTAAAAGCGCACATTTGTAAAGCCCCCATTATGAGGAGAAGCCATCGTGCGTGAAGGAAAATCACTCACCGGAAACCAAAATTTTCACGGACAAGAATCAGGGGCAACTTTAAAGGCCTCGGGGGCGGAGGCTCCCGAGACTTTTTTTACTCCAGAATATTATGGTCGGACGGCGGCCGGAAAGTGGTCGGAAAACAACAGGTCGGTTGGCCGGTGGTTGGAAGTCAATGGCCGGTGGCCGGTGGCTGAATTCAAAAGCGGACTTGTCTTCTCAAGGGCGGCCATACATGGGCGGATTGGAGGGTCCGATTTGGACTTATTCACACAAGGGCGGCTACACATGGCTGTCTCTCATAAGAGAGGGCAGCCCTTTTGGCCTATAAAAGGAGGCCATTTCTACACACATTTCATAGTGTGAAGTTGATGCAACAAGGTGAGTGTGAGGTGGTGAGAGTGAAGCAAGGCGGGAGCTCCATTAAGGGTATAATCCCTTTGTAAACTACTTCTTGTTTTGAAGTACTAAAGCCATTGAGTGGCTGCTTTCCCGTGGACGTAGCCCACATTGGGTGAACCACGTATATCGTGTGTACTCTCTCTCTCTCTCTACTCTATAATCTCGTGTATATAAATCTGTCTCTCTCCATTAAGTAATCTACTCAATTATCTATTTAGCTACGTCTTATTTCCTAACAATTTAACCATCCCACCATTAGTTTAAATTCCATTGAATACATCCAAAAATTTTCGATAAATAATGGTAAAAACATTACTCGAGAGATTTGATCCATACTTATAACTTTATGTGCATCAACAGGCTACCTGCCCGCAACACTAGTCGCACCAATGACTTCTCAAAAAACATCATGTGGAACCCATTGAATCCCAACAAGCTCAACGAGTAAAACTCTTTAACATCACTCAGGAGACAATCCACTAGACAAATCCAATGTCAAACATCATGCTTAAGCTTTGAGTACAAGCTATCCTACTATGCCTTATTTTTTAAATTTTCAAACAACATCATTTTACAGTTAGTAAACCTATAGCTGTGTAATAAAATAAGCCAAGCGTGCGAAACTTTCTAAGGAAATAGAGCGGAAAAATTAGGGAAGAGGGATAAATGTACAATTTGACTGAAGAGATTGCATTCGACATGGCCAACGCGTTTCGACCATTACTGGTCTCATCAGGGCAAAAAATACAATCTCTTAGTGGGTTTATATAGGAAAGGGGGATGGGGGGGTTGGCTTTGGAGTTAACCATGGGTAGGTAGAGCACGGATAAATGTGTAAGGACTTTAGTTATTGAGGGTTTCTTTCAAGAAACTGATATGATGGGTTTCTCAAATTCATAAATTGAAAGTGGAAGTTTGTAGTTTTCAGGGTAAAGATAGTGACTACTACAAACTTTCAAGAGTGAGGTACCATAAATTGAAAGTGAGTTTGTAGTTTTTCAAGGTCAAGCAGGTGAGTGCTACCAAAAAAATTTATTGCAAAGGGAGGCTCTTTCAGAAATTGAAGGAATACTTTTGGCTTCAAATAATGGGGCCATTGTAGGGGGAAGAAATCTAGGTCCATAGGTTAATGACTTAATAAAACCAAAGTTTAACAAGATTGAAATTATGGGGGTTGGGGTGCTTGGAAACTATGCTTATAAAAAATCTAGGCATGATTTGGATCTCAGAGGCTCAGTGTAATTGGAAGGGGGTTATATCAAGGGTTGTTTTGGATTGATCTGCGTGTTAAAGGTTTGATGATGAAAATTATGGGGGTTGGGGTGCTTGAGAACTATGCTATAAAAAATTCTAGACATGATTTGGACCTCAGAGGCTCAGTGTAATTGGAAGGAGGTTATATCAAGGGTTGTTTTGGATTGATCTGCGTGATAAAGGTTTGATGATGATAATTAATTGCAATAGGAAGTTTAAAAATTAAGGATAGAAAATCCAACAGTAATGGGATCCTAAAGATGTGGAATCTTGCAAAAGATGTTGACTTTGGGATGGTTTCCATGTTACTAAATTGGCTCAGGTATGGCATGCCCTCATGTGAGAGGGAGAGAGAGAGAGACATTCAAATCATCACCAAGTTTTGCAAGGTTCTGAAGGAGCTCTGGGTATCTCGATCTTGACTTTGGTTATATGGAGGAAAATAAAGGGTTTAGTGAATGATGTAGAGCCAGATCTCAATGCATTGGGTTGAGTATCTTTGCGACATGAGCAAGGGAAAAGGTTGGGTTTTGAGACGAGGTTCAACAAGAGGAATAGGTTCTACAACAATGTTGCAGAGGCAATTAGATGGAGTTCATTAATTTCTGATATGGGATAGGTTGGGGGTCTGGAAAAGAATCTTCAAAATAGATTGTGGCAACTAGGTTTTATGAATAGTATCAAACCTAGTGTTGGCAAAAGGTAGTTGAAGAAGACTAAGTATGGGCCATCGACAAGATTTGGGCTACACATCATTACTCAAGCATTGAAGGAGACAAGTGATAGCTTAATAAGAGAGGAGAGGAGTGTGGTCTCAAGGTTTAGCAACAACAGATGCATTGGACTAGCAACAAGATTTGGGCTACACATCATTACTCAAGCATTGAAGGAGACACGTGACAACTTAATAAGAGAGGAGGGGCAGCAACAGATGCATGTGGTTGCTTCTGCAATCTTAGAGCTCTTCATAGTCCATTTAACCTTGCGACCAAACTGGCGCTAGGGTTGGGGTGTTGTACCTCATTGCAAAAAATCTTAAACAAGAACACATCCTGGGCGCATGCGAGGGGTGCCAAAGTACGGGCATAGAGATGACTAATCTTGATGCTTCAGCGGTTCAAGCCATTTCTTAGGGAAACAAGAGAGATTTTAGTGGGTTGGGTTATGCGCCATGCAAATTTTCTTTAGAAAAGGTGAAGGTCATGTAGCCGTGTAGCCATGCCTCGTGTTCAAGCCATTTATGATGGAAAACCCGGGAGATGATAGAGAGTGGGGCTATGTACCATGTAAATGTTCTTTATAAACAAAGACAAAGGTGAAAGCCACCATGCCTTATGTTTACCCAAGAGTTCGACATGTTCAATTGAGTTTTTAATTTGATAGGTGATCTAACAATGAGGCAATGGAGCATGGGTGGGTGTAGAACCAAAGTAGTAGTGTCAAGGCTATGACAAAAACATTAGTGGAAATGGTTGCAAAACTGTCAGCCAAGATAATGGAATGGGGCAAAGAAAATTGGAACCAAAGGACTCTGTATAGGGGCAAAGACATGGCTGTGTGGAGCAGGCAAGGTATACTTATGAAGTCTTCACAACATTTATTATTAAAATTACGGGCACTTACAAAGAGTGTTTTCCAGCGAAGTTGGGTGCGACAACTAGTAGAGAGAAGATAGAGTTGTCGGCACTGACATAAGGAAGGTGAAGGTGTTGAAGGTCTCATAAGTGGCACATGGTGTACAAGGTTTTGAGGAGACTATCTTCATGATTGCAAGGTCGCTCGGTGGTGGCTATGAGATGATGAGGCTTGTATTGGTTTGAAGGCTACATCCGATGAAGATTTGGGTTACCAAGGTCATGCCATTGAGCAACAGGTAAGCAGTACCAATGGTCAGAGATGTAATAGCGAGGGTCATTGATGCTAAAGAAGGTGTCAAGAGATGTTGTAGCATGGGTTGATGATGCTAAGGGAGCTATTAGGACTGGGATCAGGTATTAATTAGTTAAAAGATTGTCGATCATGGTATGGGTCACCAAGGAATTCACATCAGCTGAGCACGAATAGTATTGGCACATGACTAGTAGAATGTGGTGTCACGCTAGGGCAAGATATGCAAGATTGGGGTAAAGCTTGGAAAGTGCAAGAGATAGGGCTTCCAACCTATCTTCCAAAGCTTGGCGGGGTACAAGATCAAGAGGAGCCACATTCGTTTGCAAGCGATCAAGAATTGTCTTGACCATTCAACATTCAAACCAAGCTACCAACATTTAGAACAATTAGAATAAGCTACCTTGGTTTTCAGAACCTTGCAAAACTTGGTGATGATTTGAATGTCTCTCTCTCTCTCCCTCTCACATGAGGGCATGCCATACCTGAGCCAATTTAGTAACATGGAAACCATCCCAAAGTCAACATCTTTTGCAAGATTCCACATCTTTAGGATCCCATTACTGTTGGATTTTCTATCCTTAATTTTTAAACTTCCTATTGCAATTAATTATCATCATCAAACCTTTATCACACAGATCAATCCAAAACAACCCTTGATATAACCTCCTTCCAATTACACTGAGCCTCTGAGGTCCAACTCATGCCTAGAATTTTTTATAGCATAGTTCTCAAGCACCCCAACCCCCATAATTTTCATCATCAAACCTTTAACACGCAGATCAATCCAAAACAACCCTTGATATAACCCCCTTCCAATTACACTGAGCCTCTGAGATCCAAATCATGCCTAGATTTTTTATAAGCATAGTTTCCAAGCACCCCAACCCCCATAATTTCAATCTTGTTAAACTTTGGTTTTATTAAGTCATTAACCTATGGACCTAGATTTCTTCCCCCTACAATGGCCCCATTATTTGAAGCCAAAATTATTCCTTCAATTTTTGAAAGAGCCTCCCTTTGCAATAATTTTTTTTGGTAGCACTCACCCTCTTGACCTTGAAAAACTACAAACTCACTTTCAATTTATGGTACCTCACTCTTGAAAGTTTGTAGTAGTCACTATCTTTACCCTGAAAACTACAAACTTCCACTTTCAATTTATGAATTTGAGAAACCCATCATATCAGTTTCTTGAAAGAAACCCTCAATAACTAAAGTCCTTACACATTTATCCGTGCTCTACCTACCCATGGTTAACTCCAAAGCCAACCCCCCCATCCCCCTTTCCTATATAAACCCACTAAGAGATTGTATTTTTTGCCCTGATGAGACCAGTAATGGTCGAAACGCGTTGGCCATGTCGAATGCAATCTCTTCAGTCAAATTGTACATTTATCCCTCTTCCCTAATTTTTCCGCTCTATTTCCTTAGAAAGTTTCGCACGCTTGGCTTATTTTATTATATAGTTTTGATATGAAAATTAAAAGCGTTGCACTTTCAAATGCCTTTGTCGTTTTTTCTTGCCCATTTACTTACTCGAACCCTTCTACATTGCCACATCAGAATACCAAAGCTTTCACCCGTACTCTCTCCCTTTCATCCTTTCCCTCGTGTTCCAATTGGTGGACTAAGTCTCAATTTCCCTTTCTTGTGATGAAGGGGTAAAGGTCACAAGGCCACGACAGTTCTATTGTGCTCTGTCTCTAGCTGTGGTGAAGGCTCAAGAGCATGGCGCTGAACAGCATCCTCTTTCGCCTTCCTTCTCTTTCTCCCTTGCACTCTCTCTAGGCCTACCTTTGCAAAATCGTCACCATCACCCTCTCTCTGCGTTCTCAATGGCTGAGATACCACCCCAGCTGCCTTTGTAGAATCCCTTTGCCTCATGCGCCAATCATCCTCCCTCTGCGTTCTGAATGAATGAGGTTCCCTTTCAGCTACCCTCGCAAAATCCCTACACCTATTGTGCCAATCATCCCCTTCAGTACCTTCTCCATAGCCCTGCTTGATAGCACCCTTGGTGCAACAGGGTCACGTTCTCTCTCTGCGTTCTCAGCAAGCCCCCGTCTGTTACAGCAGATTCTGCATTCAATAGGGAATGGGCGAGTCAACTCCTACAACAACATCCACTTCAACTTGTGTGCTTTGCAACACTTTACCTTGGCGGCCTTCTCCCAGGTCCGTGTCCTGAGGTTTAACCTCGCCAGGAAGCCGACACTATGCCACATTCACAAATCTGTCGACTTTAGCTCTGTTTTCGCCATCAGTCAAAGCCACACTAGTATGCCAAACTTTGGTTTACTTCAGCCATCTCCCACTTGATCATGTGCCAAGGTTCCCTTACCATCTGTCAAAGCTCTCCAATGACGCCCTCCAGATATGCTCTCCTTGTTTCTGGGAGTAACCTCCACTGTTACTTTCAGCAATGTGCCCCTGTTTCCTTGATATTACCCAAGCTTGGCTCTCTTGCCTTGTAGCTCTACTCCATGCGGCACTCACCATCCTAGTTTCTACATTGACAGATCCTCCTTGCCCTTGGATCTTTGGGAATGTTATAGGTTTCGGCCACCTAATTCCTCCTTTGCTCTAGCGGCTACCCTTGAAATTCTTTGTACATGCTCTCTACTTGAACTTGGTCTCAATTCCTAAGCCTGAACAATTTCTGCTACTCTTCTTCAAATATCATTGGCTTATCTTCAAGGCCTTAAAACCACTCACCCTACTATACCCAATCTTTAAGGTTGAAGGGTTTACAACTAGCTCATCTGGTGAGCGCCCTTTATTCCACTATATGTCATACTCAATTGTTCAGACTTGTTAGAGTCCCCAATATCTACCGCAACCTATCTACAAGAGATACTTCCTTGTTGGTACCTTGTTGTTACACATATGGAATATATTTTTCCTAATGAAATGGAAATGCAAGTTGTTCTCTCCATTGATGCGACTTGATTATCCAACTCTGAACCATTAGATTCATAGGACATGACTATGTGATAATGTAATTGTAATACATTATCTATGGAAGACACTCGGCTGGATGATTCTAGCATCGTTGCCCTCTTAACAAAAGAGACAAACCAAGCAAGACACGGTAGTTCTTCCCCCACACAAAACCAATACCTGTACCCCCCTTCCTTTGTCAAAATAAACACCCTCAGTTGGCACACTCCAATGCATACCATCCTCTTGCCCACCTTTTGATGTTGCCCCCTACTGGCCTTCAATAATTTTATCTTCTTTTCCTAGTGCTCCCCTCCTTGTGCTCATTGCACTACCACTACAGATGTAATCATCACAGAACTGGCATTTTATTACACCCAATAACTACCTACTGATTGTTTATGAGGATAGCCCCTTGGTAAACCACTTCAAGGCTCATCAAGCAACAAACGTTTTGTTTGTCAGTTTAGCAATACAAGCAAGGGTGCTATAAATGTAGAAAACCAAGGTAGCTTATTCTAATTGTTCTAAATGTTGGTAGCTTGGTTTGAATGTTGAATGGTCAAGACAATTCTTGATCGCTTGCAAACGAATGTGGCTCCTCTTGATCTTGTACCCCGCCAAGCTTTGGAAGATAGGTTGGAAGCCCTATCTCTTGCACTTTCCAAGCTTTACCCCAAGCTTGTATATCTTGCCCTAGCGTGACACCACATTCTACTAGTCATGTGCCAATACTATTCGTGCTCAGCTAATGTGAATTCCTTGGTGACCCATACCATGCTCTCTCCATTAAGTAATCTACTCAAAAATCTATTTAGCTACGTCTTATTTTCTTACAACTGGTATTAGAGCAGGGTTTTCTCATAGGAAAGGATTCCTTGAATTGAGTGGGAGTTATGGCGGAGGAAGGGAAGCTCAAGATTGAGAAGTTCAACGGCAAAAACTACCAACATTGGAAGATGCAGATTGAAGACTATCTCTACCAGAAGGACCTCTATTTGCCACTAGGCGGTCTTGCGAAGAAGCCCGCAACAATGGCAGATGAAGCATGGATTGTCCTTGATCGAAAGGCACTGGGAACAATCCGGTTAAGCTTGGCGTCAAGGGTGGCCTTCAATGTTTCGGAGATGAAGACCACAGAGGACTTGATGAAGTCACTTGATGACTTCTACGAGAAACCATCGGCATCCAATAAGGTATTTCTTATGAAGCGCTTGTTCAATCTAAAGATGGCAGAGAATGGTTCAGTTGCAGAACACCTAAATGACTTTAACACAAACATAAGTCAACTTCGATCGGTGAAAATCAATTTCGATGACGAAGTGCCAGCTCTCCTTATACTATCATCTCTACCGGATAGTTGGGACAGCCTTGTGATGACTGTAAGTAATTCTATCTCTGGCACAAATACTCTTAAGTTTGATGATGTTGTGGGTGTTCTCCTAAGCGAGGAAATGCGAAGGAGAAGAACAGGAGAATCATCAAGTGCTGCACTATCAGTGGAAACAAGAGGAAGGCCTAAGGAGAGGTTCAAAAACCAAAAGGGTCGTGATCGCTCAAGGCGGAGCAAGTCACGCACAAAGTCAGTTCTTGAATGTTGGAACTGCGGCAAGAAGGGCCACGTCAAGAAGGATTGATGGTCCAAGAAGAAGAAGGAGACTGAGTCTCAAGACAACAAGCCAACATCGGAGGCCAATGTGGCAGGTAAAGTAGAGCAAGATGCTCTAATTCTCTCATTAGACAATGTGTCTAATTCCTGGATAGTAGATTCCGGGGCTTCATTCCATGCGACACCACACAAGCAACATTTCCAAGACTACACCAAAGGTAATTTTGGGTATGTATACTTGGGAGATGATGAAGCTTGTGAGATTATTGGCAAAGGTACAGTTTCTGTCAAAACTGCTAACGGAAATGAATGGAAGCTTAAAGATGTTAGGCATGTTCCTTCTCTTCGCAAAAATTTGATCTCTACAGGACAATTGGACGATGAAGGTCACAACATTGCATTCGGAAACAAACGGTGGAAGATCTCAAAGGGATCTTTGGTGGTTGCCAAAGGTGAAAAAGTCGGTACACTTTACTTGTGTACTGTTAGCACGCAACCTTCAGCTTGTGCAGCAACTACAGAAGTTGACAGTGCGGTGTGGCACTACCGACTTGGGCATATGAGTGCCAAAGGAACGCAAATCCTTCAAACAAAGAAGCTTCTACCAGGTTTGAAAGAAGTGGACTTAGAGTTCTGTGAAGATTGTGTTTATGGTAAACAAAAGAGGGTAAAATTTCAAAAATCAGGAAATGAAAGAAAAAATAAAAAACTTGAGTTGGTTCATTCTGATGTTTGGGGTCCTGCAAGTACACCATCACTTGGTGCCTCATTGTACTATGTGACATTCATAGACGATGCGACTAGAAAAACATGGGTTTATGTCATGAAGAATAAATCCGATGTATTTTCCATATTTCAAAGGTGGAAATCCTTTGTGGAGAATGAAACAGGTACCAAGGTTAAATGCCTCAGATCCGACAATGGAGGCGAATATTGCAACCAAGCTTTTGAAAGCTTCTGTGCTAGCAATGGCATTCGGAGGCAAAGGACAACCCCAAGGACACCTCAACAAAATGGGATTTTGGAAAGGATGAACAGGACAATCATGGAACGAGCACGAAGCATGCGGCTACATGCAGGCCTACCGCTTGAGCTTTGGGCGGAAGCTGTAAGTACGTCTGTGTACTTAATCAATCGGTCACCCTCAACGGCATTGGATGGGGGAGTTCCAGAAGAGGCATGGACAGGTAAACCGGTGAATTATGCATTTCTCAAAGTGTTTGGGTGTGAGGCTTTCATGCACATAGATAGAAGCCTAAGATCAAAGTTAGATGCAAAGTCCAAAAAGTGTTTCTTCATTGGCTATGGAGAAGGAGACTTTGGGTATCGCCTATGGAATCCTGAAGATGGTAAAATCTTAAGGAGTAGGGATGTAATTTTTAACGAACAAAATATGTACAAAGATTACTTGGAAAGAAAACAAACAAAAGAAACAGGTGATGAGTACATGGAGCTTGAGGACGGTGAAGACTCAAGGACTGCAAACGGTGACAATGTGCAACAACGTCAACCAAATGAGGAGCCTCAACCTATTCCCCGAAGATCTACAAGAGCAAGTAGACCTCCAGAAAGGTTTGTTCCTTCCTTCAACCATCTCTTGATCTCAGATTCTGGAGAGCCGGAATCATATGAAGAAGCTATGCAACATGAATCCAAAGAAGAATGGACAAAGAGCATGCAAGTGGAGATGGACTCACTACATCGCAACCAAACATGGGAGTTGGTTGAGTTGCCTAAAGGTAAGCGGGCACTTCAAAACAAATGGGTGTACAAGCTAAAGGAAGAAGAAGGTGGGAAGAAAAGGTACAAGTCTAGGCTTGTGGTAAAAGGTTTTTCTCAAAAGAAAGGTATTGACTTCAATGAAATATTTTCTCCTGTTGTAAAAATGAACTCAATTAGGCTTGTCTTAAGCCTTGTGGCTGCTCATGATCTAAATCTCGAGCAAATGGATGTAAATACTGCATTCCCTCACGGTGACTTAGAGGAGGAAATCTACATGCTTCAACCAAAGGGATATGAAGTAAAAGGTAAGGAGAAAACGGTTTGCAGATTAAAGAAGAGCTTGTATGGTTTAAAGCAAGCATCAAGACAATGGTACTTGAAGTTTGATCGATGGATGTTGGATCATGGATTCACAAGATGCAACTCGGATCACTGCGTCTACACGGAGAATTTGGGAGATGGGAAATTCATCATCCTAATGGTGTATGTTGATGACATGTTGATTGCAAGTGCTAACATGCAGGACATCAAAGACCTAAAAGAGGAGCTGTCCAAATCTTTTTCAATGAAAGATTTAGGTGCTGCAAAGAGGATACTTGGTATGAAAATATCAAGGGACAGGACGAAGAAGACAATAAAGCTATCTCAAGAAGATTACATCAAGAAGGTACTAGAAAGGTTTGCAATGCAAAATGCAAAATCAGCTTCTACACCTTTCGCTGGTCATTTTAAACTAACGAAGGATATGTGTCCAAAGACACAAGAGGAGATAGCCTATATGTCTAAAGTTCCATATGCTGTAGCGGTAGGTTCTCTAATGTATGCTATGGTCTGGACAAGGCCAGACATTGCACATGCAGTGGGAGTTGTGAGTAGGTTCATGGACGACCCAGGTAAAGAGCATTGGCAAGCTGTGAACTGGATACTTAGGTATCTAAAAGGGACAACAACAAATGCTTTGTATTTTGGAGGAACTGATATTTTTTTAGAAGGGTATGCTGATGCAGACATGGCAGGTGACAAAGATACTCGAAGGAGCACTACTAGCTATGTGTTCACTGTTGGAGGCACAGTAGTAAGTTGGGCTTCAAAGCTGCAGAAAGTGGTTTCACTTTCTACCACGGAAGCAGAGTATGTAGCAATGACGGAGGCAAGCAAAGAAATTATGTGGCTTCACAGATTCTTAGAAGAGCTTGGATTCAAACAAGGAAATTGTGTCTTGTACAGTGATAGCCAAAGCGCTATCCATCTTGCGAAGAACTCAGCCTTTCATTCAAGGACAAAGCACATTGAGGTGAGATATCACTTCATACGCACTCTTTTGGAAGAGGGACAACTAAAGCTAGGAAAGGTGCATACAAGTGAAAATCCTGCAGACATGTTTACAAAGGTGGTCAACAAGGAGAAGTTGAGCTTTTGCTCATCTTCAATCGGCATTCAAGGATAAGAAGCCAGAATGGAAAGCAGTCACAGGTTTGGTTTGGAGATCAGTCTCCAAGTGGGAGATTGTTAAGTATGGAGCTTGATTTACCCTTGTAATTTTCTGTGGTAAAAGCGCACATTTGTAAGGCCCCCATTATGAGGAGAAGCCATCGTGCGTGAAGGAAAATCTCTCACCGGAAACCAAAATTTTCACGAACAAGAATCAGGGGCAACTTTAAAGGCCTCGGGGGCGGAGGCCCGCGAGACTTTTTTTTCGCCGGAATATTATGGCCGGACGGCGGCCGGAAAGTGGTCGAAAAACAACCGGTCGGTTGGCCGGTGGTCGGAAGTCAATGGCCGGTGGTCGGTGGCCGAATTCAATGGCCGGTGGCCGAATTCAAAAGCGGACTTGTCTTCTCAAGGGCGGCCACACATGGGCGGATTGGAGGGTCCGATTTGGACTTATTCGCACAAGGGCGGCTACACATGGTTGTCTCTCATAAGAGAGGGCAGCCCTTTTGGCCTATAAAAGGAGGCCATTTCTACACACATTTCATAGTGTGAAGTTGATGCAACAAGGTGAGTGTGAGGTGGTGAGAGTGAAGCAAGGCGGGAGCTCCATTAAGGGTATAATCCCTTTGTAAACTACTTCTTGTTTTGAAGTACTAAAGCCATTGAGTGGCTGCTTTCCCATGGACGTAGCCCACATTGGGTGAACCACGTATATCGTGTGTACTCTCTCTCTCTCTCTCTCTCTCTCTCTCTCTCTCTCTCTCTCTCTCTCTCTCTCTCTCTCTCTCTCTCTCTCTACTCTATAATCTCGTGTATATAAATCTTTCTCTCTCCATTAAGTAATCTACTCAATTATCTATTTAGCTACGTCTTATTTCCTAACAGGAAAGGCCAAACAACCAACCCTGTCACAAATGGAGACTCCCTCACTGAGCCCCATTGATCCTCCATATGTTGTTTCGCCAGGAGCCTCAGTACAATCTGAGCCCACAAGTGGCAGCTTTACCTTCCCAGATCTAGCTCATCTTTCTCTTAATGATACTACGACTACCATGCATATCCCAGTGGTGAGCATGACAAGAAGTACACCATGGAGTTCATTTGTTAACACTACGCCGATGCCTAGTAGCACAATGCCCCCAACTATACCTACATGTATGTATCAATCGTCTGCACCTGTCGTACCTCAGCCTCATGTAGCTCCTACACCTCCGATTATTCCAAGAGCTTACAATCCACAATGGCATTATCCAAGATCTTATACAAGTGGAGCCATGCCATTTAATAATAAATGCCATATCAGGCACCCCCTATGCCTAGGGCCACGCCTGTAAACTTTGGATCACCGTCTGGTACACCACCATACGAAATATGGGACCCAAGAGCCGCGCGTATGCCAAGGCCAATGCCAACTCCCATCTCACATGTGGTTCCAGGAGCACATACACCCATTATACCTGCTCAAATAGGAGATTTGGCAGTATTTGCTCAAACTATCAGTCGCTCTATTGCGGAAAACATGCGTAGTGCACCTGATAGAGAGCCTAGGAGCAAGGCAGTTCAAGTAGCTAAGCTCACACAAAAATTCAGTGGAGACGAAGATGCTAGAAAGCATATGGAAGTCTTTGAACATGTGTGCAATTCCTTGGAAGAGCACAATGAGCTACATAAGTGTAAGGCTTTGAGTTTGACCCTAAGCGGAAAGGCTGGAGATTGGTATAGAACCTTAAGAGTAGAAGAGAAAACGATCTACTCTACTCTTAGGAGACTGTTCTTAAAAGAATACATACGAGAGGGAGTACTTTGGGGTGTAGCCTCTCAGCTCCAGAAAGCCCAACGAGAAGAAGGTGAATCCGTGAGAGACTTTATTAGTCGCCTAAAGAATTTGAATTCTCGATGCAATCCAAACGAGCGATTCAACAACAACCAATTTCTCGATAGATTCATTAGGGGACTACGACATGAAAGTATTTATAATGGCCTAGTCATTAGAGGTATCACTACTTGGGAAGCAGTCACCATGAATGCAATCCAATTGGAGGATACTTTAATGATTGCAGGAGAAAGAGTGTCTGTCGAGCCGAAGTCTAGTAGCTCGCAAGCATCAGGGCATGAGCCAATGAAGATAAAGCCAATCGTGAAAGAGCAAACGATATCTGAGATGACTTTGGCAGATCTCACCAAGGCCATCCAAGAAAGCCTTAGGGGTAATCGTGCTCCACAAAACACTCATATGTATCCAAGAAGGGAGCACCAATGGTGCTCAATCTGCTTGGGCCCACATACTACGAGTGAATGCCCTACTTTCAGATTAAAGTTTAACGGGACTTGTAACGCGTGTGGTAGGTATGGCCATCAAGCGAAGGATTGCCTAATGCTTAAACGCATCATGGAAAATAGACCGCCTATAGCTTGGGCAGACTCACCTCGAGTTCCTGCATTGATGCCCACCCCACCCATGGAGCAACAGTTGCCATTACAGCACATGGTCCCTAGAACCCAAAATGTGGTCCAAACCACACCATTGCCACCTCCAGTGCTAGGACCGCAACCCCCTCATCCAAGAGTTACACCTATGAACCAAATAGGTTGCGAGTCATCTAGTACTTATGTAGATTGCGAAGAGGACATAGACTCTAGTATCACCTATGGAGTCGACATGCTTGAGGAGTGTCCCATGTACTATATGGAAGACCATTGGGGACAAATCAAACCGGTATATCAAGCTATTGCGCTAGCAGCAAGAGGCCAAAACATTAATAGTTTTGCCAGGAGACCGCCTCTTTAGTGCTACGAATGTGGTGGACCACATTGAGTAGCTGAGTGCCGCGTTAGAATGCAAAAGAATGTTGCGCTAATGCAAACAAGTGAAGGGAGTGCATTGGCAATGCCAATACTCACTTGTAATCGTTGTGGCATAGATCATTTGATCGCACACTGTCCTAACAATCCAAACGGACCGAAAATCACACCATTGAACATAATATAGATTGTTGATGGGCACCACCAACTATAAACATAGCACCAGTGAATGCACTCACATGGTCGATGCTCCAAAAGCAAAATTACATCCTCGAAGAGAGAGAGAGAGAGAGAGATGATGCATCCATTGGCCAAGCGAGAAAGAATAAAACACGAAGAAAGAAATCCCTTAATGCTTATAGCTCAAAACCTAGTTCAAAGACTAACATAGGGACAGGAGAGGATCCCGTGTATATGAATGACCCTGAGGATGACTCAGATTCGATAGAGATCACGGAAACCAAAACTGTTACTACAAAGGAAAAAGCCAGTAAGGAGGATCACGAGAGGGAATTACGACGAACACCAAAAGAGTATTCAAAGTTAAACCACCCAGTTGCGAACCCCCAAGATAAGCTACGAGAGACAAAAAATGAGGATTGCAAGAGAAAGATTGAAACCTATCCAAACCCAACAGTGGAAATTGAACGAGTCCAACAACTAAGGGGTTTGGTGGAAGAAACTCAACGAACATTAGAACCTGAACCCAAACATATCCAGATGTCGGACAAAGTGTTTCCCACACAAGTTCAACCTCACAAGAACTACAGGCTGTTAGCTATACCCAGTATCATTCGGAAAGAGAGTGAGGGTAGGACATCTGAAAGTGGACACACACCTTTCCTACTAGAGAGAATGTTTGGTGAGGGAATGCCCGACCCCCTTGAGGAAGTGGAGATTCCATCTTCACCATTCTCTTGTCAGGTTCCTACGTCCCACAAGATGCCATTAAATGTTGCCAAATTGATGGATTTCATGTCTTCAGAAGTTAGAACCACCATCATGTCCAAACTATATAAAGACCCGAGCTAGTCTCAGCTCTTCGAGCCTTCCTCAATGGAGAATTACAGGCCGGATTACCACAGTTTGCACATATGAACAAACCTGACTCGGTAATGAATGATGAGGAACATTTAGCACCACCATCTGACCTAGCGGGACATGAATTTGTAATTGAAGTACCCGTTAACAAGTTGGGGCAATACTTTGAAGGTGATGAATCTAATGCTACTCTACCAATCACTACTAAAGGATTAACTGTAAAGGGGGTCCTTGACGGTGGTGCGGGAGTCAGCATAGTGACAAAGAGTTGTTGGGAGTCTATGGGGCGACCTCACCTTGAAGCCACAAGTGTAGTGGTAAAAATGGCTAATGGATCTATTGTTACGCCTATTGGAATGCTAAAGGATCTCAAGATCAAGGTCTTGGGACACAAGGTAAGGCAGACTTTCATTGTTATGGATTTTTCCAAGCATCCTATGTCATTTGAGATGATCTTAGGGCGTCCATTCATGAGGGAAGCAAAAATGGTGCATGACTGGTCCAAAAACCACGTCTACTTACAGTTCCAAGACTCTGTCATTCGAGTTGATCTTTTAAGTGGTCGAACGCATCCTCTAGGAAATAAATTCATCATTGATAATCGATCAGACACAACAATTCACTCAGCTCCATTACAGTATTGTTACACGTGTAACGAAGACACAGATATTGGGGAGAACTCTCCTTATATGGATATCCTACCCGGAATGGCTGAGTCATACAATGTCGATTGGGTACACCTAGCGGCAACTATAGATACATGGGGAGCTAGAGGAACAACCTGGGTAACACCACATGGGGAAGAGATACCACACATTGCACCAGTAAACATGTTAGGTGTAGCGCATGTAACATCGGATGATAAGAAAGAGGCACGCCTACCTGAGAGTGAAACTGATGATTCCTCAAAGGCTTCAGGCCAATACACATCGGAAACGGAATCTCAGGAAGAAATAGATTCAGAACCTGAGGAAACATCGAGTGAACCAAGTATAGAAAATAAATACTCAAGGCCTAGTACGACCGTCTATGGTAATTTATATGAGAGTGAAGAAGATACAAGCGAAGACCTATCAAGTGAGTCGAGTTCAAACATTTACCAAAATCAAAACCTTAACAAGAAACAAAGTTCATATAAGAGACGACGATATCGAGCAAATGTGAGAGCTAGGATAAACAAGGAAAGATCTACTGCAGAATGGCTTAGCTATCTAGGGGCATGTGATGCTCATCGAAAGCTAGTAGACAATTGGGGTGAACATCTCCGGAGTGTCATGTGGTGCAGCCCGCGACCCATTGACCTCGCTCAATTGGAGGTTACAGAGCCAAAATTGAGTCGAACTATAAGAAGACGTCAAAACCGAGAGTTAGCACAACAACAAAAGGAGGTAGAACTAAAAGAAAGGTCTTTTTCAGGACAAGAGCCTACTGACTTACATACGGCTCCTGAACATTTTAAATCTTATACCACGGGGGAGCGAAAGGTTGTGTATGCCAAAGCCTAACGAATACCTACCAATGGAAGCAGTGGAGTCTATGATGGTCCACCGGTAGTTAAAGAGATAGAATTAGAAGAACCAGGTGAGGAGTCTAAACTAGTCTTTATTGCTCAAGACCTTACCGAAACTGAAGAGGCGGTACTTCAGGAGCTCCTCAAGGAATACAAGGATATCTTTGCTTGGACATATCATGAAATGAAGGGCGTTCCACCTTCTGTGGTGCAACATACAATTCCCATGATCAACACTACTAAACCCGTCCAGCAACAACCCTATCCAATGAATCCTAAGTACGCCAAAATTGTACAAGAGGAGATTGAAAAACTTATCCAATGTGGATTCATATACCCTATTGAGCACTCAGAATGGGTTTCTCCAATAGTCATTGTGCCAAAAAAGAATGGGAAACTAAGAGTGTGTGTGGACCTCAAGAAAGTTAATGCAGCTACTAGGAGAGATCATTATCCCTTGCCATATTCAGAACATGTGCTTGAAAGAGTTGCGAGCAAGGAAGCTTATAGCTTTTTAGATGGGTACTCTGGTTACAATCAAATCACAATTGCATTAGAGGACCAAGCTAAAACTGCTTTTATCACGAGTTTGGAGTGTTTTCATTTCGTGTTATGGCTTTTGGCTTAACAAATGCCCCTGCTACATTCCAACGATTAATAAACACTGCGTTTAAAGAATTTCTAAGGGAGTTTTGTGAAGCTTTCCTAAACGACCTTTGTGTTTATTCTTCTTGGGAGAAGCATTTGTTATATCTACGAAAAATATTTGAAAGGTGCAGATTTTATCGCATCTCATTGAACCCTTTCAAATGCCAATTTTGGGTTAAGCATGGAGTCATTCTAGGGCATATAGTGTCCAAGAACGGGATATCCACAGATGAGAGTAAGATTAAAGCCATTGCCGATTTGCCACCACCTACGAACTATAAAGGAGTTCAAATATTTATGGGCCATGTTGGTTATTCTCGAAGGTTTATTTTAAACTTTGCCGAGATAGCGCGTGCATTGTACAAGATTCTTATCGAGTTTCACTGGACGGAAGAATGTCATCAATCTTATGAGTTATTAAAGAAGGCCCTAACAAGTGCTCCAATTCTGCGAACAAGGCCCTAACAACCTTTTCATGTGCATATTGATGCATCAAATTTTCCTATTGGGTGTGTTCTAACTCAACTAGGAGAACATAAATTGGACTACCCTATTAGCTTTGCAAGTCGCCAATTAAATGATGCCGAGATGAACTACACTACTACAGAGCGCGAAGGTCTAGCTATGATTTACGCAGTAAAGAAATTTCTCTGTTACCTTCTTGCTACCAAGTTTGTGTTTTATGTTGATCATCAAGCATTGCTATATTTGGTAAACAAGCCGTGTTCCACAGGTCGAATTACACGATAGTTGTTAATTCTTCTTGAGTTTGACTTCACCGTTGTTGTGAGGCCTAGGAGGAAACATGTCATGGCGGATCATTTATCTCGTATCCCTAATGGCGAAGCTCCTACGGGGGTTGATGATGAATTTCCTGATACTCCTTTGTTCATTGTTGAGACAATGCCTGAATGGAGTGAAAAGATTGTTAACTTCTTAGTTAATGGTTTTCCACCCAAAGAGCTGCGAAAAGATATAGCTCGAAAATTAATCAAGGAATGCGAACCCTATTGCTTACTGGCTAGAACTCTCTATAAGAGAGGAAAAGATGATGTTCTTAGACGCTGTGCCCGCGAGGATGAGTATTTATATATTCTACAAGAGGCACACATGGGCGTAGCTGGTGGTCACTTTTCAGGAAAGTTGACTGCCCGAAAGATCTTACAGTCAGGCTATTGGTGGCCCACTCTGTTTAAGGATGCATCACTTTTTGCAAAGGGATGTGATGAATGCCAACGCTTCAAGAAGCCACAAAGAAGTGATAGGATGCCTCTACATCCCATCAAGGTAACCCAACCATTTGAAAAGTGGGGCTTAGACTTTGTAGGACCGATTAGTCCGGCTGCACGTAACACGCAATCACGATATATCATTGTGGCTACCGACTATGTAACCAAATGGGCTGAAGCAAAAGCAACACGAAAGGCGGATGCAAAAACAACAGCTAAGTTCCTCTTTGAGAACATTATCACACGTTTTGGATGCCCCTTTGAACTTGTGAGTGACAATGGAACTCATTTTATAAATGAAGTAATAAAAGAACTCACATCAAACTTCATGATATCTCACCACAAGTCTACACCCTATTATCCCCAAGCAAATGACCAAGCTGAGAGTACCAACAAAACTCTCATCTCCATTTTGACAAAGACAGTTGAGGCTCATCGCACTGATTGGGACCTAAAGCTTACATCAGCTTTATGGGATTATCGTACCGCGTATAAAGTTGCTATTAATTGCACACCGTTTAAGATGGTGTATGGCCAAGAAGCAGTTATGCCATGGGAGTTTGTCATTCCTAGTCTTCGAGTAGCTTCTCAAGAAGGTTGGGATGGTAACCCCTTAGTGGAGCAATTATATATCCTGGAAAGGCTAGATGAAGAGAGGCAATTAGTTGTGCGAAATGCTCTAGTGGAGAAGGATAGGAGAAAGAAGTGGTTTGATATCCATTTAAAGGATAAAGACATCAAGGTTGGTGATAAAGTTCTTATGTACGGGGTACGTAATGAAAAGAAGAAATTGAAATACGCTAGTAAGGGACCATATCGAGTGTGTGAAATTACCCCGCAAGGTACCATTCGTGTGGAGACTCTAGATGGAGTTGAAACCATTGGATTCCTTAATGGGAGTAAATTCAAAAAATATTATGATCCTTTAAGCCAAGAAGAGTTGCAAGCCATCCATCAAAAGAAGGCTGGCAAGGAACAAGCAGAGCTTTAAAAAATCCAAGCAAGAGTTGAGGCTCGAGAACGACAACAACGTCTTAGACGCCAATGAGAGGCTAATCTGGGAATCACGCAAGCATTTTTCGAGGACACAGATGACGACTCATTAGAATCTGAGCCACCCCTGCGATACCCAATTGAGCTAAATAGCCCCTATGGGAAAGTACTATACAATGCCTTATTAGATACGGGAGCTAAACACAATTTGTTATCCTATGGAGTTTGGTGTCAATTAGGGAAACTGAACCTATCCCCGAGTACGATGCAAGTCAAGGGCATTACTAAAAAGAAAACTGCTATTCTTGGAGTCCTTCAGACCCCTGTTGTCTATGACAATGGAAGCATAGTGCAGAGGTTTCTAGTCATGCCCGCGGGAGCTATGGAAGGCAACGTAAACCTGGGACGCACGTGGATGTTGGCAACCAAATGCACTATTGATTGGGATATTGGTAGTGTCACGACGCGACCACCGACTCTTACCCCTATCATTCAAGCAAAGTCACCTACGTTGCAAACTCTAGCAAAGTTGAAGGATAGCGAACATTCACAAGCCAAGGTGGTTAACTCGTCTTTGCCGGCTACCCATGAACCTAGCACTTCAACACTTGTAGTTGCAGCAAGCAGTAATATTGCAAGTACTCAGCCTGCACGACCTAAGAGTACATATCAATGAGTCCCCAAGGCCTTACTTCCAACTATCTTAACCCTCCCATCCATTTCAAGAAAAAATTTCCCTAGAGAACTAAGAGCGCGCTCTAGGAGATTCAAGACCAAATCACGATGGATTCCAAAACGACTATTAGAAGCCCAAGGCTACTATGATGGAAATGAGCAAATTTGGGTACCTAAACGTAAAATGTGTCCTTCCCTATCGACAACAAACCCATATGAGTCAAACAGTGTAACGCTAAAGCCAATGGCAGACCGTGGGAAGGGAAAGATCACAGAATGCTACACACCTAGTCCAAAGCTAGTTTGGGCTCCAAGGCAAAACCAATTTATTCCACCTAGCTCAGGAAGGGGGGAGTTCCATGAAGCTTCTAGCTCCTCATGTAATACATCCATAGAGGTAAAAGCTTCTACACAGCCTCCACCTACAATAGTGGACCTCCATAAAGCTACAAAGGAATCCACACCTTCCAGTGTTCAAGAATCACCTAATGAACCACTTCAAGTTCGATCCTGAGAGAGTACCTTACCACCCTTGCAACTCGACGAGGCACCTAAGGTAATAGAAAACTACTGACAAAAATCTTCACCTATAACAACTTGGAACAACTGGTTTCAAAGGGTGACGACATTATTTCAAACGATATGATCTACCCAAGGAAGGGGGGAGTGCTTGTGGACATCCATTATTCACTTGCTTCCCTCTCAACCTTTGTCCCTGACCTCTTAATCTCCAATCTTAGGGAATGTATATATAAAGCCTTATACTCACAAAAACAAGATAAAAAAGTAAAAGAGAAAGAGCCATAACACAAATCATAAAAACAAATTATGCACAAGAACACGACCCTTGTAATATTTGCACTCTAACCATCATCTATTTGCGTGTACAGATATGGCTAGTACGCTAGAGTCATCCACTCCTGCCTTGGGTGAGCGGTACCTTCGTTACTTTTCACAAATATTTCACATGGTCTTTCCAGTGCTTGCATGTGAATGGGATTTGATAGGTACGCTAGCATGTGAGAGGAATTTTGAGGAGTTAGAATGGCTGATACGTCTCTTGACCACGTCTGATCCATACTGAGTAGAGAGCGTTTCTCCCATTGCACAAGCCTACCCTTTTGACCAAGATGACTATAGGCGTCTAGTGACCTTCTTAGTAAACACGGGCACCTATGATGAAGAAGAAAATTTACAGGACTACACAGATGGCACATATGGTCTCATGGATGATGACTTTGTTTATCTCGACGATGAGGATAGGGGTTTAGCCTTAGGGTTTCCCCCCAACCTCTACAATATCCTATTCCCTTGACTCTCTAGGGGGAGTGCAAATAATTAGGTTAGGGTTCCTTATGATTTTTGTTGTGTTCAATAAGTGTTGGTACCTTTTCCCACTAATGTGCCGCTTGGAGGTATTCCTTTTGTTTCCTAGTGTGTACAGGAGCGTGTTGCTATTGATAGGATTTGGACCTTCATGGAATCTTTATCTCGACTCACTCTTCAAATCAAGCGCGACCATCGACACAAACAGGTGTTTCTTGTCCATTACCATTGCCCCTTATCTTTTTTGCATCTATGATTGTCTGCTTTAATTGTGATTGGTAGCCTAATATTCACCGCATTTGCTTAGTATCAAACATTTAATTCAATGTAATTTTTTGTCATAATCACTTGTCTAGGTTTAAAAATCAAGCAGTCCGACTAAGCTAGTTTGACCAAGTTAGGTGTTAGAGATCTTCTCTTAATACCATGGGGAATGCCTTCCTAATAATCAATGGTTACTTAGGTTCTTAATCCGATTTAGGCAGCATTGTGTGAAATGTACTAGGGCTTTCTAGTGGGCTTGACCCTATTGACCTTTAGCTTAAGTATTATAAAGGGAGTTAACTAGTGTGATGAGCCTGGGGAGGTGTATCAGTGTTATATGACCCCCCAAAGTTACAAAATTAAAATGCTGAAAATGAACAAACAAAAAATCAAAGTGCCACACTGTAAAATCTTAAGCTGGAAGAGAAATCTCAGCTTGATTTGGTACTTCACTCACATGTATTGTCTATGGTACTAGATCCCTAGAGGTTCCCACTGTGGGCGCTTTTCCTTGAAAAGCAAAAAACCCAAGGCATACAAAATAAGCACACACATCAAATTGAATCACTGTGAAAAGACTTTGGGGGGTCAAAGAAAAAGTAATCAGCCAGGCGATGATTTCATGAGAAATTCCTTTTATGGTAGCTTAACTACAAGGTCTTCTAGATATAGCCTCTAGTCAGCCCTCGAACATGAATACTTGGCTCTCGCGATTAAACAACTTAATTGACCACAGAAAATTAAGAAGCTTACCCATGGTATTAATATTCGATCTCTAGTGCCTTTCGACCGTCAAATTAGCGACCCTAGACTTGTTTAATTTTTTACCTTTACATCTGTTTATGCATTTGATTACATTGCAATTTAATGTTCATTGCTGACAAATTGTTTGAAATTCTTTTACCAATCAATTTGTCTACCTAAAACTGCATATGCTTTTTAATCACTTATGAGAATGCAATTACTGTGCCAATGTTGTTTGATTTTGCAATGACTGAAGAAGGCTAAGGACATTCATCTCAAATGCTCATCCACCTCGACGAACGAGCTTCAACTCAATAGCTTCCGAGGACGGAATCTACAGCAAGAAGGGGGGCATGTTAACCCTCACAGCTCACGGACACCCCATCACCTACGACGGACATGTATTATGTATTTGGTAGAGTCAGGTACCGGGCTTGTCGGACCAATAGGAAAAGGGTAAGAGTGATCGCCGATGAGAGGCGCACTCTAACTGGGACATTCAAGGGATTAGTTGGCTAAGCATGGGCGCCCAAGTGTGAATGGGGTGAGCTCATATAAAAGCCAACTAAACCTAAAATTCACTCATTCTCTCATTTGTGCAATAGAAGAGTGCTCTTGCTCCATCTCCATCTCCATCTTCTTCTTCTTCACCTCCTTGTGTGTGTGTGTATGTGAGAGAGAGAGAGAGAGAGAGAGAGAGAGAGAGAGAGAGAGAGAGAGAGAGAGAGAGAGAGAGAGAGTGCAATCGAGCATTGCGGCGGCACGACGACGGTGAAGCGGTTGAGCACGACGTAGTGGCGTCTCCTTCTTCTTCGAGGGAAGGAATCCTCCACGGCAGGAGCATAGAGCGGTGAGTGACACACCATTGCCCTCTTTTGACATTACTAGTTAAGCTAGTTGTGTGCTTGGAGCCGTCTGTGGCTCGCACACAGTGTTAGGCAAGGCCCTTGCTTCGACAGTGCGGCAAGGAGCGCACAGCTATAGGCCTACCTTCTTGAGTAAGGACTCCCCCTAAAGCAAGTTTGCTAGCATCTGCTATAGCTTCAAACTCCTTGCTGAAATCCAGAAGATTAAGAACTGGGGCTGATACTAGGTTTCGGGGGATTCACCATGGAAAACTTACCACACCATGTAAGTGCAGGGGAGGGCGGTTTTTTTACAATTTACATAAGCTTATAAGTTAGGGGCAGGCCCCCTATAATTCATCTACCAAGCTTAAAAATAAGGGAGGGGGTATTATATTTGGGGGAGGGTGGGGGGGGGGGGAGTGAGAAAAGGGGAAAATGAGAGGAAGTTTTTGTGTTTCAAGATCATTGCTTCCCAAAAGAGTCTGCCCTAAACCTTGTGAGTCAATAGCTACAAAGATACATGCAAGAACTAGAAATCCTTTGTATTAATTGCTTTTTTTGTGATTATAGTTCATTTATTGAGGGATAAAAGCTATAAAGAGTTTGTATAGATGCAAATTTACATGGAGAAACTAACACAACTTTATAACCATGTTTTTTGAGTGATTTAAATGGATGAAAATTGGATGAGTAGCTAGAGTGCAGGCTGAACGTGCACATAGTTTGAAATTCAAACTAAGACACATTGAGGGTACATCTAGTTATCAACAGAAGTAGTTCCTTAATACATTGCCAGTCACTATGCTACACGCTTTTTGACTAGTTTTACTCAATTAGATCATGTGAGACCTAAATTTTATATGTAAGATAGGGGTCTGATAGTTTTTTGCATTGATTGTCGTATAAGCGTAGAAAGGGGGGTCATATTCCCTAATATGAGTCGTATATAGGGGTTTTATCAAAGTTGTCCACTCGCATGTGGCGTCCCGTTTTGTATATAGAGTGAATCCCTCGGGTACTAGGTATCCTTTTAACTTTGTAAAACTGGCCTCATGTTCTGTTCTCCATTAGACCCTCATTCCTTTCTTTAGCATTTTGTTAGAGGTGCTGCGATGATGAGAGCATAATCCTTGACAAATATCCTATACCATCCTGTGATTCCAAGAAATCCCCTTATTTCACTGACAGAAGTAGGTTGAGTCCATTCTACGATGTCGTTAACTTTATCTGGGTCAATTGAGATACCGTTGGAAGATATAATGAAGCCAAGATAGCTGATCTAGGAAGAACAAAAGGTACATTTACTCTTCTTAGCATAAAGCTGATGTTGTCGTAAGAGTTGTAATACTTTACGAACGTGCTCTTCATGATCTACCTCATCTTTAGAATAGATCAAGATGTCATCAAAGAAAACCAAGACAAAATCATCTAGGTAAGGTCTAAAAATATCCTGCATTAGTCGATTGAAGCTTGCAGGAGCATTAGTAAGACCAAAAGACATTACTGTGAACTCATAATGTCCATACCTGGTATTGAAAGCCGTCTCTGGAATGTCTCATTCTTTGATCCTTATCTGATAATACCTAGAGCGAAGATCAATCTTTGTGAAGATCTTAGCCCCATGTAGCATATCCAATAGCTCATCAACCTAGGAATGGGGTACTTGTTCTTAACAATAACTTAATTAAGCCAGCGGTAGTCTATGCGAACTCATAAAGACCCATCCTTCTTCTTTTGAAAAAGGACTAGAGCACCCCACGGAGAAGTACTTGGTCGGATAAATCCTTGCTAAATAAGCTACCTAATTTGATCTTTGAGTTCAATTGCTTTAGGGAGCAACATTTTATATGGTCTCTTTGAAACGGGTTCACAACCAGGGATAGTCTCAATTTCATGATCAACTTCTCTAGGTGGTGGAAGACTTGTAAGATCCTCAGGGAACACATCTAAATACCCTCTCAACCATTCAGGTTGAAAGTTTGAATCTGTGTCTTCTACCTTGTTAAGTTTAACTGCATAGATCTGTTGACCCTTTCGTAAACCCTTAAGAAGTCTACTAGCTTTGACTAAGTGAGCTTTAGGTTTCCCATTCTTCCCTTGAACTTGAACTTCATTCCCTAATTTTTCTGTAAAGGTAAAATTGCCTTGTGCACAATGAATATGAGCTCGATTTTGCTTCAACCAGTCCATTCCCAATATCCCATCGTATATTCCTAGAGGTAAAGTATGAAAGTGAGCAGAAGTAGAGTATCCCCCTCGTTCAAATTCTACCTGTCCTGCTGTATGTTGAGTTAGGAGTTCCTTTATGTTTGCTAGTTCTACAAATAGCCTTTGAGCAGGATACTGGTCTAGTTTTAGTTTCCTCATGCATTTAGGAGAGAGAAACGATTGTGTGCTTCCACAATCAATTAAGAATTTGATTTCTTCCCTTGGCGAGATCCTGGTGCTTGAATAACTGCATATTGCTGGCGAGCATTAGGGTTGACAATAGCGGCATGTAAAGTTGCTTTCTCTTCAGCTTGGTCTCCTACTTTTGGCTCTTCCATTATAATGGCATGAGTTTGAGCCATCGCTCTTCTTCCACGACCTCTTCCTATGTTCCTTCCTCCACGACGAACAGGTTGGCCTCTACCATTTGGTGCTACAGGAATGGCCTTTGCAGTAGTTGCTACATTCCTTCTAGGACAGTGACACTTGTAATGACCCAACTCATTACAATCAAAGCAACGAACATTTGGATACTGTGGTTGATTTATTGTAGTTGCTGCTACTGCAAGGCGAGGTTGATAAGCTTGATTAGCAGATCTAGGGTTCCAATTGTTTGGCCCGGCCCTTTGGTTTCTAAAGTTTCCTCTTCCCTGATTCCTAGCCATAGGTGTTGCCCTTAAGAGAGCATCTTGACGTGATATGGGTCTCATTGCTTTAAGACGGGTATCCAAGGGATCATTCAGTCCTTGAAAAAATTGTGCTATTTGTTGCTCAATGGAAATTTTTGGAGCATATCTTTGCAAGGTTACAAATTTTGGAGTAGTACTCTCCCACCGATAAAGATAGTTGTTTTAGAGCAAAGAACTCATTCATTTTGGCGTCGCGATGAGCGGGTGGAAGATATCGTGTTGTAAGCTTCTTTTATATCCTCCCAAGATTGAGAAGATCCTGAAACACCCAAGTCCTGGCAATGTTGTTTCCACCATATTTTTGCATCACCAGTTAGACAAAACATTGCAAGCATAGTTTGGTTTACAGGTTGGGTTGCTGCATCTTTGAAATAGTCTTCCATTGCCTCAATCTAGGCTTCAACATCGTGCCCAACATGGGTTCCATCGCCTTTGAATGTGGGTGGTTGGTCTTGTTTTAGGAGAAGTTTTTTCTCATGTACGGCCGTGTATAACGCATTTGACGGTACCTACACAATAGTACGCTTGTCGATGGTTTGATTTAAAGACTTAACACAATATCGAGTGCTTTAAACTTCCACAACTTAAGACAAAATTTGGAAAGCAACTATCTTTATTAAATTCAAGATGCCATAGCTTTATTTATATCAAGATATGTACAAAGTTGAGGTTTCATCAAGAAGCTAGGTGAGCATCTTTTTATTCTATTATGATGTATACAAAGGTTAGCTCTGCTAAAAAGCTATATGATTCTTAGAGTTGGATTTCCAGGGACATAGTGGTACAATCGATACTATTTGTGGACAAGTTTTTATAATCTACTATTCCATCTGTGTAGTAGCTCTTATACACATCTTTGTGGGGATCATAGAATACAAGACTCTTATTTTGAGGAAAGATACCAGGGACAAAAATGGGTTTGATCCTATAAATAGGGATCACTTTCACCACTTGATTGAAAACCCATTCATTTAAGGTCATGTCAAGGCCATCTTCAGAGATAACAGTGTAGTTATCCCTAGTAGTACCAACAAAGTAGTAAATCTGGATAACTTGCAACTCTTCCCCCCACCGAAGCTTCTTTAGATCAGAGGAGAGGCATCCGAGCTTCCTAAAATTGGCACCAAAAAAAACTAAAATCGGCACCAAAAAAATCTTTCCTAGAAGAAAAACAACATACAACTCTTCTTCATTTAAATATCCAAACCCCAAGAGTTCACTCGTCTTGGTGAGAGTTTATAGCTCCCTCTGTCTTTAGTTGCCCATACAACTGAATTGTCCTGCAACCTGGGTACAAACTCGCAGTGACTAACTTGCAACCTGGGCACCATCCCGCAAGTATTATCTTGCATTCTGGGCACCAACCCGCAAGATGTGTGCAACCATATGCATTGCTTTAGCATTCACTCCACTAAGCTCTCCTCCCTGGATATCAAAGGGAGTTTTGACTATATCAGTATAGGATTTTTAAATGAAGAAGATTCGAGAGTTCCTCTACTAGGCAAACATTTCTTTCCTATGAGCAAACAGACTAATTTCCAAACAATCTTTCCCTATTAATAGAACTTTAAAAAAATTAACAAGCTCGATTGATGCGGTTTTGAATTTGGAATGACCCCATGTTTAGGTAGTTTTCCTCTTCCTATTTACTCATGATGCAAGGAACAAAAAGAAATTTCCTACACGTTCATGAGCAATAACGCAACTTCGTAGGATAAGTGGCATATCCTCATTCATCGGGGCCTTTCCTTTGCCTTTACCATCACTGATTCCGGCTTCGTGATTGTGTGATCCACCATAGCGAGTTCTCTTGGGTGCCATTCCCACTACTAGATACTTAACTTAATCTGAGAAGTTGTAAGCTAAAGTATAAGAATACAATGGAAGTAGGGTAAATGATTATAAGTATTTTAATTCCAAAACATATATGGTTACTCTATGCATCAACTCAATACATATGCTTGCTTGATCTTGCCATAATCTTATGATACCATGCGTCATATCTCATACACTAATCACATGATTAATTACTTATATATACCTGGAAGAATAATCTGTCATTTTACACGGACCATTTCTTGAATATAATTAGCTAATTCATGCAAACATCTAGGTTACATTAACGAAGAATTCTGCATGCAATCACCACAATTGTGCAATCAAGCAGTGAGACCTTCATTACTTTGCAATGTAGAGAATTTACCATAAAATAGGTATAATGATGGTTGATTTCCAATTGAGATATGTAAATAAGAGTAAAGCATTTGATAATAGAGTAGCAATTGGAAAGGATTCCAATTGAGAGAAGAGATTGATAATAACCTTGATTTTTTTAGAGATTTACATTACCCAAATGTGCTTTAAAGTTATTGATCTCTCAAAGCCTTGTTGAAGCTTCACCAAGAAACGAGTAGCCACAGCAACAGAGTCTCCCTATCTCCAATGTGTGTTCAAATGTGTGTAAAATTGGATGTGAATGCCTTTTATATAGGGTTTGGAGGTTCCTTGTTACCCAATTCAGCCCCATACCTCTTACAACAATATATTTATCATTAGCTAATCAGAGGTGGAAAGACTGCCAAAAATAGTAACTTTTTGCATATGGCTAGAATAGCTTGATATGTATTCCTTTACATGGGAATCCCCTCTCCAAGGGTGGCAGAGACCTTATAGTGGCTGCCCTTGGAGAAGATAAGTCCGTTTGAAATCGGCCACCGGCCATTGACTTTCGACCACCGGCCATTAACTACCAACCATCGGCCAAACGATCGGCCATTTTCCAACCACTTCCCGGCTGATGGCCGGCCATAATATTCCGGCTGTGAAAATTTTAGTTTCCAACGAGTGATTTTTTTTCATGCACGATGGCTTCTCCTCACAATGGGGGCCTTACAAATGTGCCTTACCCCTTAAGGGGTAAATCAAGCTCCATACTTAACAGAGGCAACCTAAACTAGAGAAAAATCCAAAGTATTTACTTAAATTTCCATTACTTCCTCTAGTTTTAGCTAGAGTAACACCTTTTTCTGACTTTATCATGGCTAACAGGTGCTTGAGAGTAGGGATACTCGGTAAGGACCTCATGAGCTTTAGTTTAGTAGGACGGATTAGGTAGAGGGTCCTTGAGACAAGCTAGTGGTCGGTAAGGGCATCACCTAAGTAGGAAGTAGAAATTTCAGACTGAAGGCTGAACTTTTTACCTTTTGTATTGCTCTTTCATGTTCAGTAGGAATAGGATAAGCAAACAACCATCAGGATTGCATCTGATTTGAGCTACACTAAGAAAACTATAAAAATCATCAGATAGACAGAGGGTTTCTAAGACTGACATGGTACAATTGAGCTTGCAAGGTAGTAGACCAACTTAATTAGACTACTCCCTTTGATTTTGGAACCATTTAGATCAATAGAACACTTGGCCAAGCCCAAAATTGGAAATAAAACATAGACTTTAGAAAAAATTCACATGGAAAACCCAAATCATGTTAAAACTTGAAACCACGGTGTGGATAAATCCTAAAACTTTCGGGAAAAGTAATCTGTGAAGAAAAAGATGAAAAATCTATAAATTTGGAAGAGTTTTTATCTTAGGCGCGTTGAAGATAGAAAACTCTCCAGAGGGGGGTATTTTAACAAAATTTCAACTCATACACTTTATTTAGACCATAAGACAACTCCTGAACAAGTTTCATCATATTTGGAGTTGTATAAGGGTACAAACACCAAGAAAACTGGAAAATCAAGCCACGGGATCAAAAACAGTGATAAAAACATTGGTGAATTGTCCAAACTTTGTGAAACTTATTGTACAATCTTGAAATCACAAGTAGAATCCACTCCAAGTCACAGTGGCCAAAAATATGTTCAAATAGAGAAGACGTATCTTAGGTGCACCGAAGATAAATCTCCCACCAAGAAAGCAGTTTTGTCATTTTGACACCAGGATTGACTTTGGCAAGCTGTGGAGATCCCAATTGTGTGATAAAAGTTGAAATAGACACTACATATAGGTGCAACTATCTTAGGCGCGCCTAAGATAAAACTGAGGAAAATTTTTGCACATAAGGTCTATTGGGCACTAGAGAAAGGAACTTTTGCATATTTTGTGACTCGGGATTGACAAATTGTGGAATCACATACGACTTTAAGTGTTGTCGTGCAGAGAATTGCAACTTTGTGAAGGATAGGAGAGCAAACGGCAAAAGCATTGCTTTTGAAACTAAAGACAACCTTCCAGGTTTGAAGTATCATTTCAATTAAGTTGTGTAAATCCATATATGAACCTAAGATCTGGTAGAGTTTTGGAAAACTCGATTGACTTAGGGAAGAAAAGGAGCAGAGCGTCCACAGAAGAGAGCCTAAACCAAAGGACACCATCAGAAACTATTGCGGAAGAGGATGGATGACCATACCATTGATTTTGAAGAGGAGGTTAGGGCAAACAAACAAGATGACTTGTATGTAGATCAAAATGGAGTACAATATTGCAAGATACAAAACCCTGATTCAATGGATAAATGAAGATTAGAGGTCATTAGGAAAAATATGGACTTTCCTAGGGCCCTTTTGATTAGGGAAGGGTTAGTGGAGGACCAATGAGAGGGCTCTTGGGATATCACCTATAGCCTAAGGAGAGATAGGGGGGCAGCCTATTTGTCCCCCTCTTCAATGCCTGATTCCTAGAGAAAGGGGAGGTGGACGGGGGGGGGGTAAAAAGTGGGAAAGAGGTGTCATAAAGCCTAGAGAGGGACCCTTGACAAAAAGGGACCCCAAAAGAAAAATTGCGCAGGTCAAAAAACCCTAAAAATTTGAAATTTTTGAAAAGTCTCAAAAATGACCATTTTGTTGAGATGTCGAGCTCTACATCTTGAGCTGGCATCCACTATAGGTCTTGGCCGCTTACGACATTTACTCACTGGCGCGTTAGGTGACCGACACGGAGGATCTCTGCCAGTGATTCTACAGCTGGACTACACTTATAGTGCCAACCTAGTACGCTTCTAGCGAGTTCACACTTAGTGACCGCATGTACATATGTGCTACTTTTCAGTTTTAGCACTTAGTCATTTTGTACTCTCTTTTCTGTGAGAAGAAGAAGAAGCTTTCCATCTCTATGTGCTTCGTGCTTGTCTTGTGTAGCTCTCTTGCATCCTCTTTCTTTACATGGTATCAGAGCTTGGTGCAGGCAAGAGAGGCTAAGAGAGCAAGAGCATCACAATCCCTTCGATCGCAATCCACGACCAGATGCCGGAGGCGCCCCACATAGCGGAAAAAATTTTAGGGGTTTTTCGTACAAGTTTCTGAACAGGTCTCCAAAGTGCAGTACACAGATTTACTGTACAAGTACAGTGGTTGTATGTACGCTTGATTGTGGACACTCGTTCAGTGTAGAAAGCGTTACAGGTACCACGATAGCAGGTTCAGCCGATTTGCAGGTTTTTGCAGATTGCAGCTATTTTGTCTTAGTGCTTCAAGATGTCTGACGGTTTCAGTCAGATTGTTACTGAGAAGCTTGAGAAAAATAACTACCCTACATGGAAGTTCAAAATAACTAATTTCCTAAAAGGAAAAGGTTATTGGGACTATGTAGAAGGAGACAATGAAAAGGAACCAGAGATTCCCGAGGCAAATGCTACAGCAGAACAAAGGAAAGCTTTGAGGGACTGGCAACAAGGCCAGAGCAAAGTGATGTATTGGCTTTCTATGAGCATCACAGATGGCATGATGGGCTATCTACAGGATGCTGAAACCCCCGCCATTGCATGGAAAACTTAGGCAGAGTGTTCGAGGTAAACACCAAGGCCATGAAGCTTCAACTAAAGTCGGAGCTAAATCAGGTTAAGAGGAACAACCTCTCCATCAATGATTATGCTTTGAAGATCAAGAGTATCATCGAGGCTCTTGGATCTATTAAAGTCTCAGTGGAAGACGATGACATTGTTCGTGCATGCTTGGATGGTCTAGGAGATGAGTATGTACATTTCAGGTCTTCCATGAATACAAGAGACGACATCCCCGTGTTCCAAGATTTGATTTCTATGCTTATTCTTGAGGAGAAGAACCTTGACACATCTTCTTCTCATGGCAGAAATAATTCTGAACAGGCCTTCTATTCTAACTCCAACAGAGGTAGAGGTAGAGGTCGTGGTCGAGGCCCAAGGGATTGCAGGGGCCAATTTCAAGAAGTTCAATCAAATCAAAACAATACAGGTGGCAGGGGAAACCACTCTCAAGGCAGGGGGAGTCAAAGAGGTCGTGGTGCAGGATCAAGCAGGCAGCAACATACTTCAGATAGCAGAGAATGTTGGACTTGTGGTGAAAGAGGTCACATGTCACGTGACTGTCCAAAGGGAAAATCAAGTGGAAAGAGAGAACAGGGCAACTATGCATCTACTAGCAAAGATGCAGATGACAGCAAAAACAAGCGCATGTTTGTTATGCAGCATGTAATGAATACAATGACTGCAGAGAATTCCACCCAAGATGATGTTTGGTATGTGGATTCAGGTGCCTCTAATCACATGAAGTCTCGTGGAGAGTGGTTTAGAGATATGCGCAAACCAGATGTGTCAGGCTATGTGCAGACAGGAGATGACACAGCTCACCCCATTGCTCATGTAGGGGACATACCTCTAAATACGAAGAGTGGGAAATCAAAGTACTTAGCAGATGTACTTCATGTCCCAAACATTACAAAGAATCTTGTTTCTGTTGGACAAATGGTTGAGCAGGGTTTGCAGGTTCGCTTCAATCCAAATGGCTATTATGTAGAAGATTTCCAAAATGGCTGTAAGCTGATCACAGAGGGCAAATGTGTGGGCAAAATGTTTACGCTGAATGTAGACATGCCTGAGGTAAAAGCTGCATTATTTGCACAGGGCACAGGTGTTGTGGCTGATGTTGACATTTGGCACAAACGCATTGGCCATGTCAATGAGCAGAGATTGCGCAGATGCAATCAAAACAGATTGTAAAAGGTTTGCCCAAATTCAAGGTCGATGGTATGCATAAAGTGTGTGCAGCATGCCAGTTTGGAAAACAGTCAAAGGGCTCATTTCCACATGAGCGCAATGTATGTAAAAAGCCACTTGAGGTGGTGCACACAGATGTTTGGGGTCCAACCGATACTGCAAGTATACATGGTTTCAGGTATTATGTCTCTTTCATTCATGACCATACAAGGAAAGTATGGGTCTACTTCATGCGTAACAAAAGTCAAGTGTTTGGTCACTTTCAGGACTTCAAAGTCATGATTGAGAAGGAGACAGATATGCAAATCAAGACATTGAGGTCAGATGGAGGGGGAAAGTACTTCTCCAATGATTTTTCAGATTTTCTGTGAATGCATGGTATACGCACGCAGTTTACATGCAGATATACTCCACAGCAGAATGGGGTCGCAGAAAGGAAAAACAGACACATTGCAGAGGTTGCATGTGCATTGATGAATGAGAAGAACATGCCTCATCATTTCTGGGTTGAAGCTGTAAATACAGTTGTGTACATTATGAACAGGACACCTACAGCTGTGGTGCATGATGTAATGCCTGAGGAAAAGTTTACAGGTACAAAGCCTGATTTGGCACACTTGAAAGTGTTTGGCTGCATAGCTTACGTGCATGTACCAGATGAGTTGCGTAGGAAATTGGATCCTAAAGCAGAGAAATGTATTCTTGTGGGATATTCCCTTGAACAAAAGGGGTACAGGTGCTACAATCCTACTACACGAGAATTACGAGTGATCAGAGATGTAGTCTTTGATGAGATGAGCAGCTGGTACAGTAATGCACATGGCACTATTGGGGCTGATGTAAAAGATGATGTGGTTGTACAAAATGTAAGGCCACAGTCACAGGTTTTGAGTGGACCACAAGAGTCCTCTTCTCGTGGCTCTGTTGAGAAGACATGAAATGGTAGACTACGTATGCAACTCCACCAGCAGGTACAGGGAATGTATCACGAAAAGGAAAGGAAAAGGTAGATGAACCTCCCTTTATGGCTGATGCATCATCAGGGTTTTCACATGTAGACATGGATTCAGATGGTTTTGAACAAAGTCTTGATGAGGAATTTGGAATTCCTGCTGTCAGGACACCTGGTGTAAGGAAAGTACAAGAAGATGCTAGAGGGCAAAAGAGTGACCCAGGACCGTGCAGATCTAACAGAGTCAGAAATCCAGTTCAGAAATTGACTTATGATGGGTATCTAGTGCATCACCAAGCCTACATGGCTAAGCTGATACAGGATGTGGAGCCCACATGTTTTGAGGATGCAATTGGAAATGTGCATTGGGATGATGCAATGAATGACGAGATGGCTGCATTGGAAGCAAACGACACATGGGAGTTGGTGCCATTGCCAAGTGGCAAGAAAGCTATTGGTTGTAAATGGGTGTATAAAACCAAGCATAAGGCTGATGGTAACATTGAGCGTCACAAGGCAAGGCTGGTCGCAAAGGGTTATGCACAGGCGTATGGCATAGACTATGAGGAGACCTTTGCTCCAGTGGCAAAGATGACGACTGTGAGAGCTATCATAGCAGTGGCTGCATCTAGAGGATGGATTATGCATCAAATGGATGTAAAGAATGCCTTCTTGAATGGTGAGTTGCAAGAGGAAGTGTATATGGATCAACCACCTGGTTATGTCGATCCAGGTTACCCAGATTATGTATGCAGACTTCTGAAAGCTTTGTATGGTTTGAAGCAGGGCTCTAGAGCATGGTATGACAGGATTGCCAAGTATCTTGTCAGTATTGGGTTTAGGAGAGCTCATGCTGATCATTCACTCTATGTATGTGAGATTGATGTGGGGATTGTGGTCATTACCATATATGTAGATGACCTTATTATTGTGGGTGACAATGCTATGGAGATTGACCATGTGAAGGGTCTTCTCAAACAGGAGTTTGAAATGAAAGATTTGGGCGAGTTGCGCTACTTTCTTGGCATTGAGGTGATCCGGACTCCAGAGGGTGATGGCTGTCACAGAGACAGTATGCTTTGGACATGTTGTCAAAGTATGGTATGGCTGATTGTAAGCCAATTTCTATTCCCTTGGATGTGAATGCAAAGCTGAGTGCAGAGAAGGGCGATGTTGTTGAGGATATCAAGATGTACAGGAAGATTGTGGGTAGTCTAATCTACTTGACTATCACGAGGCCAGACTTGAGCTACACGGTAGGCTTGGAGAGTCAGTTCATGCAGCTTTCGAGGAAGCCACATTTGGATGGAGTACGACACACACTTCGGTATGTGCAAGGGACTCTTGACTACGCATTGTTCTATGCAGTAGATGTGCCATTAGCATTGTATGGGTATACAGATGCAGATTGGGCAGGTAGCATTGTTGATAGGAGATCTACGAGTGGCTTCATGTTCTCTTTTGGGAGTGCTGTTGTTACTTGGAGCAGCAAAAAGCAGCCTACAGTTGCTTTATCGAGCACAGAGGCCGAGTACAGAGGTGCAGCACTTGCGGTGTGCGAGGTAGATTGGCTACGCACATTACTTGAGGACTTGGGAGTGCAGGTGGACCAGCAGATTGTCATCCATTGTGACAACCTCAGCAGCATGCAGTTGGCTAGGAACCCAGTGTTCCATGCCAGGACCAAGCACATAGAGGTCCATTACCACTACGTTCGAGAGCGAGTGTTGGCGGGCGACATCGACTTGGTCTACGTCAGCACAGAGGAGCAGATAGCAGATATCTTTACCAAGGCCCTCAGGGATGAGAAGCTTCGACGTTTTCGGACTATGCTTGGACTCTGCGACATGCAGAGCTCGAGGGCAGAGTGTTGAGATGTCGAGCTCTACATCTTGAGCTGGCATCCACTACGGGTCTTGGCCGCTTACGACATTTACTCACTGGCGCTGTCAGGAGTTTTTTGGAGCAAGGTATTGCGCATATGTACATATACATGCATGGTGCATCAAATAAAGTATTGCCCATTTTTCAGAGCCAGGTGGTTACGTGGGGCCCACATGTGTACAGGTAGGACAGGGTGTACATAGTGCAGCGATTTTCACTATTATCAGTACTAGTGTGTTTTTTCTACAATAATGAGGAGTTTATAGCGTGTAAAACTTCTCGAGGAAGCTATCCGCGGGACGACGACATGAGGTCAGCAGGTGCGTCAGATGGCATCTAGTGGCGTCGGGAGGGCGAACGAGGTCAATATTTGCACGCAGATGAGGACGGACACAACGTGGGTGTTTTCTTGTGAGAGTTACGCAGAAAGGTCATCATTGGGACCACTTTTTGGGGCCACTTCACGTGGTGGCAAGATGCATTATTGGAAAAAAGCTGAGTGCCAGGTGTGCGGATGATGCAAAAAGGTGACAACTATGCACTGCGAGGTCAGTTTTTGGCCTGTTCGGGGTCCGTTTGAGGTCATCTAAAAGGCCAAGGGGGCCCAAGTAATAAAGCTAAGTGTGGGAACTGAAAAAACTAGAAAAGACCAGAAAAAAAGTGGAGAAGAGAGGAGGAACAGCCACAGGTGTGTTTTTTGGGTTTTTGGAGCCTGTTTTGGCCGTAAACTGCTCATCCGATGTCGGATTTGAGCACTTTGACATTGTAGACTGGGGTTTTGGGCCGTTCCGGACGCGATGGCGCTGTCCATTTTGCCAAATTCCTCACTCTTTTTCTTCTGTTTTTCTGTGTAATCTTCTCCGGTGAGTGAAGCTTCTTCTCCAATTTGTGATTGTATATGGTATCTTTTACCCATATTGTGTGAGCTGTTTGCCCCATTGGTGTTGGCCCAAGCTCATTTGTATCTAAACATCAGAAGTTCTCCTCTTTTGAGCTGAGTTTTTGTGTGTGTGTGTGTGTGTGTCTCTGTGTGGAGTGGGCAAGTGGATAGTCTCTCTCCTCTCACTCCAGAGGTGTGTTCCCTGTCTCGGCCAGGTGTGTTGTGTAAGCCGAGTGGTGCCCCATAGCGTGTGTGTGTATCATTCCAAGAGTGTGTGTCGGGTCGTTATAGAGGCGCTGTGTGTGTTTTCCTCCCGCTCACAGCGCGTTAGGTGACCGACACGGAGGATCTCTGCCAGTGATTCTACAGCTGGACTACACTTATAGTGCCAGCCTAGTACGCTTCTAGCGAGTTCACACTTAGTGACCGCATGTACATATGTGCTACTTTTCAGTTTTAGCACTTAGTCATTTTGTACTCTCTTTTCTGTGAGAAGAAGAAGAAGCTTTCCATCTCTGTGTGCTTCGTGCTTGTCTTGTGTAGCTCTCTTGCATCCTCTTTCTTTACACATTTCCCCTCCAAAATTGCCCAAAACATAACCAAACATCAAAAAGTCACTTTTTCTCCCCGAATTACCTCTCTCTCTCTCTCTCCCACAATATTCTCTCCCCTGCCCCCTCCCCTCCCCTCACTCTCTCTGTGCAGTCAACCCCCCCTCAACCCCACCATGGCCAAAAGCTCACTCTCCATCTTCTCTAGCTCTCCCTCTCCTCCCCCTTCCATTCCCTCTGTGCTGTGCAGCCCACCATAGCCCAAAGCTCATCACTATCCTCCTCTTCAGCTGTCCCCCCTCCCTCTCCTCACTCTCTCTACAGTCAACCCCACCATAGTCAAATGCTCACTCTCCATCCTCTCTAGCTCTCCCTCCCCTCACCCCTCCATTCTCCACAATGCAGCCCACCATAGCCCAAAGCTCATCACTATCCCACCATAGCCAAAAGCTCACTCTTCATCCTCTCTATTTCTCCCTTTCTCCCCTTCATTCTCTCTGTACTGTGTAGACCTCACTATCCTTCTCTCCAATCCTCACCCCCCTCCCCCTTCCCAATCTCTCTCTGTTGTGTGGCCACCCGACCTCTTCCCAAGAATGTCCACCCATACCACGCATAGACGGCCCAAGTTTGAGATACAAAAGGTCATACTGCACAACACAAAGAGCTCGAAGGTGGAATGGATCCCACAGGTATTTAGCAAGGCTCATGGGTCTACATGCAACCATTCAGTGTTGTTCCTCATGGAGTACAATGTCGAGGCATACTGGAACACCATTGGAAGTGAAGATTGATGGCTTTCAAAACAAAATCTGGAATGGTGGCCATCACTCAACATGTGTATAGTGTAGCTGAGATCCACTTGCAAAGAGATTCAAACCAATTTGCACCTCATTGTAAGTCTAATGCTAAGTCATCTTATGGATATGTCCTCTTTAATTTGCATGTGTTCATATTTTTTGACAACGTGTTGAGCCAGCAGAGGATCACACCCACATTTTTGCTCACACTCATCATTTTTGTAACCATTGATTGTAATAAATGTCTTTCCGACATTGATTTTGATTGGAGCCATTCATTAAGTAACGGGACTCAATTGAGTTTCTAGCTTGTAATCCCGAAGTAATTTCACTTGCTGATGTAATTAGTTAGAGATGTTCTCACCTCCAAGGCTGAGGTATATAAGCCAAAGTTTTGTAACCTAAAAAGGGGGATTCAGATTATTAATCAAAGTGAGTTTTTGGAGCGCCGTGACTGGGTCTGAGAGAGAGAGAGAGAGAGAGAGAGAGAGAGAGAGAGAGAGAGAGAGTCTTATCTCCTTGCTACGCGAGCTACGGAGCCGCCATTGGAGAAGCGACACCGCCATTGTGTTAGCAACGGCGAGAGCTACGCACTAATACCAAGAGTGCGCGCTATCGGCTTCTATGTGTGGTAAGTTCCTACGAGCTTCGGTGTGAGTTTTCTTCCAACTCGTGTGTCGGAATAGAGCGTGCAGCATATCTATAGAAACACAACGAGTAGAGCTACACATTAGTACCATCGGGGTCAAGTTTCGATCACCTGTATTTTTTGGCCTGTCTTCATACGCGTTTACCGCACGGAGTGATTATAGGTTGATTTTGCAGTTCAAGTCTTTAGGGAGTTGTTCTTACCTAGTGTATAGACTTCCCCTTGAGTTTGAGATCGATTCAATGATTCTAGATCCTGTTTCGTATAGCATTCGTTCGTAGTACGGATTTCAGTCACTTGCGTATTTTAGAACTTAGATTTGATTTCCTTAGTAGTGATTGTCATTAGAAGGTCGAGTAGGTGATTTGACACCCACCTAGTTGTTTCCATGCGCCTGCGGGTCAAGCTCCGTCCTCGTCTGACAAATTCTGTTGTTGGTTGAGTTCTCGCTATTTAGCTTCCGCTAGCGGCGTAACCGCCTTAACACAACGGTATTTGTGAACGGATAAGAACTAATCTATATAACTCAACAATGTATATTAATTTAAACTATAGTAGCTAACACCATATTTGTCGTATTACAAGATGTTATTGCAGTGGATGCTTGGGCTCAACTTGGTTTGGTGTCAAGTGGAAAGTGCGACTTCTCCAATCAGAAGATCATTCTAAACTGTCTTTGTTTGGTGTGTATACTTGTGGATATGGAGGTCCATGGAGTTATCAATGATGAGACAAGACTTGCTAAGAGCATAGCAATTGCCTCGGTCTATATTCCATTCAATGTATTTGATCCAGAACATAACATCCCAAGCTATTATTGTAGCCAAGCTACAAACTTTGTAATGAAACTACTTGAATAGAAAGCACTCTTGTTTCATTACATTTTTGTCCACTCTAGTTAATCTTCAACTATATGATGTTGTGCTTGTGATCAATTTTTGTTTCATCTAATCTTGTATGGGTATTGTGCTTCCTGCCAAATTTTTGGTGCTCATAAGTGAATTGATCAAGTAAATTGATTTTTTGGTAGCAAGTACACCTTTGCAATGTGCCTGCATGTAGATCTAGTAAGCCATCTAATCTCAAAGGTCAGATTTGATTCATTTTCTATTGTATGAGCACTTAAAGTTTATCTCAAAATGGTGGCAAGCTTTAAATTCTTAGAAGAATCCCATACTCAAGACTAATCTAAGCAAGATAGAGCAATCATATTGCCTTGTGTTGCAGGCATAGACATGAGCCTCCTTTGGCATTCAACAAACATTTAGTTCATGAGCACTCAGAGTTTATCTCAATATATTCGGCAGGCTTCAAATTTTTGAAAGAATATACTCAAACCTAATCCAAGAAAGATAGAGCAATCATATTCCATCATGTTTGCAAGCACACACATGAATCCCCTCTTGGCATTGTGCAAACACTTCGTTCTACCTTTGCCATCAATAATGCAATGGCATGCTATTATGTTGTATTTGATATGAATTTTTGTAAGTTCAACCATAAGCTTGTGTTCTTTGAAATCCCCAAGGAACACAGACTATGAAATCAAAATAAAGAAAAGAGAGTGAACAAACAAGATAGAGATAGGGGATATATATATATATATATATATATATTGTACATAGATAGATGGAGGATAAACAGACAGATAGACAAATAGATATAGATAAATACATTAATAGATAGATAGGTGGATAGATGGATAGATAATTTGATAAATAGATACATAAATAGATAGATAGATACACATGCAGATAAAAAACACAAAGATAGATACATAGATAGATAACTAGGGATAGAGAGAGAGAGAGAGAGAGAGAGAGAGAGAGAGAGAGAGAGACCCTTTTGGAACTCAAGGGCATTGCCCCTTTATTGAGGATACACTCTTATGATGGATAAATGACATGATACATGGATCAAACCCAAGACAAGTTATTCCTTGGATTGCTTGCTAATTGAGTATGCATCATGCATACTTTGAGCCATCTGTAGCAGAGAATGAGTAGAGAATGCATCATGCACATGGTGAGACATCTATAGCCATTTGTAGTAGAGGATGAGTTTGCTTTTTCTAGATATATCATATGAGCTATAGTTTTGTAAAATTCTTCTTTGGATGGATGTTCATGGTTATCTTGTAGGCCCAAGGCCACCATGCCCAAAACTAAGCAAGCACAAAGAGTAGGAGGCAAGGCAAGGGGTGCATAGGCCTTGGGAGGCCCAAAGAAATCCTGCCACAAGGGAGCGCATTTGGGCCTTCCATAGACCTATGGAAGGCCCAAATGCGCTCCCTTGTGGCAAGCTTTCTTTGGGCCTCCCAAGGCCTATGCATCCCTTGCCTTGCCTTCTATATGTGCCAGCTTGCTTTGGCATGGTTGACATGGTCCTACAGGATGTTTAAACTTCACTCAACCATACAATAATAGCTATCTCATACCATGGTGCATTGCAAGCCCCCCTTTGATTTTCAGGATAGTGCCCCATAGTGTGTATGCTCTAGTTTTGGTCTCTAAAGAAAAAGGGGGTGCTTTGCTTGGTTGTACAAGACACTTTTTAGTGTCACAAAGGTCTACTAGTGAAACAGAGCTGCCCAAAAAGGAGAGATAACAGAGAGAGATAATTGATTCTTAAAGAAGCTACCCATAAAGGAGCCAATATTCTATTAGTACAAAACACTACTCTATAATTTTATGCAAAAAATAATTGATCATACATGGCTAGCTAGCTGAAAGCAAAGAGTTATTGGGGGGGAGAAGAGAGAGAGAGAGAGAGAGATAATAAAGGTTTTCTAAACCCATCCCATGCCTCTTTTCCATCCAATGCATGAATAGGCACCCTTGCCTCCTCTCCTAAACTAACCAACTAGCCCCTACCTTTGAAGCATTGGTTGATATAGTTTTGCAGCCTCATAAATGCTACCATGATGCAATTACATGGCCCATCTTGATGCAGGCTTATGAGTGATTGGTAATCCTCCCCACTAGCATAATTCTCAACATTGGTTCAACACTTTCTATATTAGTTATGAACCCCTAGTATTCACCAAGAATTTACCGTATTCATGTGACACACTTGTATAAGCATCAAACCCCTCAGTAAGAATCAAATCTTCAAAGAAATTGCTACATGGAAAATAATTTGCAAGATCAAAAATTTCATATATTAAAGCCATAGCGCTTGTTGTTACAAAACCATGTCCATTGTAGACCACCTCAAACATGATTTTATGAGATTACAAAGGAAAAGCTATGTTGATAGCTTTGAGCATTATGGATACATGATCGGCATGTATAGAGTACAGATCTAAATTCTTCAAATGTTGCCTCAAATACACTCACGTTTGAAACCGGTGCCCTTGTGTAGAGTAACATCACCATTGCTTGACATACTTGACCTTCCTATGCTTGGGATCCATCTCTGTCTCATGGCTATGGAGTTTCCACCTGTGGTGCAGTGGCACCCTTCTGTGTCCTTCCAACTAGAAAGTTTGTGATGTGACTCCACCTTACATGAAAAAGAAATATTTTGTTCCATAGCTTGCAAGAAGTTGGGTATGCTAGAGTCTTTTCCATAGCTTGTAGAAGTTGGGTATTAGTATTGTGGGATTCAATAGAGGCAAAGGTGGATGTGAAGACAACTACATTAGCTTGTAATCAGGGTGGGCTTGGTTGATAGGGTAAGTTGAGTGGGAGGGAAGGGGTAGGGTCAGGGGAGGGGACGTTGACATTGAAATGGAAGATTGAGGAGGTAGATGAAGAGGTAGTTGCTGTAGATCTTGGTATTTTTGAGGGAGGACAGTGAACAATGAAAGAGGGTATAGAGATAGAAAGAAGAGAGGAGAGCAATGTGATAGTGAGAGGAAGGGTTTAGCAGGTAGATGAAGAGGCAGATCCAGGAGTGTGTGAGAATGAGAGGGAGAGTTTAGCAGGTAGATGGAGAGGGAGATGCAAAATTCTGTAAGAATGAGAAGGAGGATTTAGCATTTAGATGAAGAGGGAGATGCAGCAGGTCCTGGCTATGGTGGGCATGGCTACTTTGAGGAAGGGGAGTGAGAGAGAAAAAGAGGAGACATGGAGAGAGAGAGAGAAAGGGATTTTGGAGGCAAAAAATGATGTTTTGATATTAGAATAGGTTTGGGGTCACTTTTTGGGGGGAAATGACTACTTTTGAAAATTTCAATAAATTTCAAATCTTTAGGGTTTATTTTTGGCCGAGCCTTTCGAAATGAAAGGTGGGGTTCTCTTTTTTTACAAGGGTCCCTGTCCCTCTTTATGACACCCCCTTTTCTCTAGGAGATGCTGAAAAGCTAGAGAGAGAAGATAGCCTCCTAGTCACTACTTACCCCACCTTTTCTAGGCTTGAAGGCTACAAAATGACCTACCAAAATAGCCCACATCATTTCCTTTGTCTCCCTTAATCACAACATACTTCCTTAAAATTAGGGATTCTTACAAGGCCCATGGAGAGTCCATATTTTTCCTAATGTTGATACTCTAATACCAGATAAAGTTGTAAAAGGAGGGACCTCCAATGTTAGAATTAGAAGGGTATGAGTTAATAGATGCTAAACCATTGAAACGCATGTCCATAGATAACCCAAGACTTGGAGTTTATTGCTTGGAAGAAAACAATATTAAGGATTTTTTATGGACTACCTATGCCAGATTAGGAAAATTGATGCCCTTGAAAATTGTGTACACTTTTAAAATTAAGAAAAAGGGACTATTAGAACTTCCCGCTCATCTCTTTAGGGATTGTTACAATAATGAATTTTTCATGAGATGACTCCGAAGGAGATTAAACAAAACAAGTATCAGGAACACTCTATCCATGAAGTGATCATGAGAATTGTACAGGAAACCGATCGGGATGTGGATCCAAATGCTAGATCTTATGATAGCATGGCCAATCAATGAGGAAGTGCAGCAAGGAGTAACCACCTCAATGATGCCAACAAAGAAACAAAGGTGGACACCACCTATAACAGGGGAGGAATGAGTGACATGAGGACGAGAAGAGGACCACATGACTCATGAGTCACACTTACCAAACAACTGCATTAATGGGAGAAACACTGGCTAGAAGGTAGAGACTGGGTGTTGAACACAATTGTACAGTTAGACCATCATATTTCCAAAACTGGGTTAAAAAATATAGCGGGACATGGAACCATATGACCATTTGGCCAGCGTAAGACAGGTTTTGAGAGCTGAGCGCATAACCGATTTCCATACACAATTTGAGGGATTTGGGATGACCTTGGAGGGCAAATCCTTGACTTAGTTCTAGACCATACCTCGTGGATCAATAATCGACTTGCTAACTTTGGCCATGAGATTTGTCGCTACATGTTCCAAAATGGGAATAAATCATAGTATTGTGGCACAAATCTATGGTTTCAAACAGAAACAAGGAGAAACTATCAGAGATAGCATGAGTCGAATGAGGCGGTACATTGACAGATGCCTAGAGTTGGAGATTCCAACCGAGGAAATACTAGTCTAATTGTTTCTAGAGGAGCTATTAAACAAAGATTTGCATGCTATTTTGTATAGCAAAAAGCACATGACCTGGGAAGCATACAGTTTAGATGCGATAACTTGAGTGACAATTGTGAGATCTTTTATGAGCAAATCAAAGCTAAAGATACTCAGAGCAAGCGAAATATGTCCATTGTGCCAACATAAGTAGGATCAGCAGATACAACTCCTACCAATGCAATAGAGGACATGCTTAAACGCATGAACAATATGATGAACAACATGTAAAGAATACCAATGTGAGGACTAGTGCAGGGACAACCTATGGACAACATAGGAAATTAAAATGGTGCACTATTGAAGGGAAATGGGCAAATCATGAGACAAACGAGTGCTACTACAAGCCGAAATATGATGGTAATGTCTAGTATGTGTCAATGAGGTCACAAGGGCAACCCATGTATAGATACCCACCCAATATGGCACCCATGCAAAGATCACTTGTGAATATGGAGCAACCACAACCAGTATTAGGTCAGCAATCTCCACTTCCATGGAATAGATCTATACCGATCAAGTACATGGTGTTTGAGGAACAAAGAGAGGAATAAACACTAGTACCCATTACTTCATATCCTGAGACTAGTTCAGTAACAATGGGGATAGATGAAAAGTGGTATAACCAACCTACTCTAGTCCATCCTTATCAAGCCGATGTGCCAAGCACCCACTGATCCAGCAAATGTTTATTTTATTGCAAACCAAGGGGCGAGACCACTTATGGTCAAGCCAATGCCCAAACCAAACAGTGGAAATTGTCACAACTGTGGAGCAGATGACCATTGGAAAAATGATTGTCTTGAACCGGATAAGAATGTGAGACCTATAGAGGCATATTGTGGAGTGTCTAGACGCAATGGTAGATGCTTTTTTGAGGACTGCCCTAAGAATTTGGCAAACAAAGGGAAAACTTCCTTAAACATAGTTCGAGGTGATGATGAGTAATTCATCAAAAGGGAACCAATAATTCCAATTCAAGTGATGACTAGAGCACAAACCGAGCAAAAACAAACAGAAAAACGTGAATGGATCGCATACATCCAACAATTCCTCAAAAAACTCCAAGAAAGAAAGAAGCAAAAGATACGAACTCGAGAGACAAAAATAGCAAAAGGAGATTGAGGGGAAGATACGAAAGAAGACACAAGAAAACATACAAAATCCTTCAACAGACTTTAAGGAACCCGAACCAAAAATGGTTGGATCTGTTCTGGTTGATAAAATTCATGAACGAGTCAATGCAACTTTGCAAGATTTTCAAATTGGACTGAAAACCGAGAAAATGTTGAAAAACCAATGGAAAAACTATCCAACGCCTGAAATGGAAGTAGCTAAATTAGAAGCTTACACAAAACTAGTGCAAATCACATAAGCCCTGATAGAAAAAAAAGAATCCTCGGTAGGAAGATATAGGAGAACCGAAAGAAGTTGAGACCAAAATCCTAAGAGAAAAAGCTCAAGAAAAGGAAAGGTCAAAAAATTGGGAAAACGATGAAACGCAACCACCTAAACTGGAGTTCCTAATAGTGAAGAAGGATGGGACAGGGTGCCAAACTTGAAGACAATTGGCCAAACTATCTGTGAAAACGAGTTAGGGAAGCAAATATGGGAGCTTCACTTTGAAATCAGCACCAATACAAGAAGTTTGGTTTGACAGATCACCCATGAAACTAGATGAGCAATCATTTTATGGAGATTGGGGATCAAAACAATTAGACTCTACAAAAGCTGAAACCTTGCACACACTACTATCTTATTTAGGTGAGAATGAAGAGAAATCAATGGTCTGCAAAACAACAAAACTAAAAATTCCAAGACAGACTTTGGATGTGGCTAATTTACAATTCATTATGTCGACATCAATTCAGTGCACAATCACTCTGGATGAGCTAATGAAACTGAGACCACACCTCTAAGGAGATATACAAACTACCATGGGAAGGATGAGATTGAAAGGGTATTTCAAATGAACCTGGAAAATTTGCAAAAAGAAGAGACACAGACTAGACTTGTCAAGTCGGCACCTATGAATAAGGTCGCGGACTATTGTGAAGGGAATGAGGGAAACATGACCCTTCCAATACAACAATACAATGATGTAACAACTATGGCTATTTTAGACAGTGGTGCAGGCATAGCCATAGAAACCAAAGCTATTTGGGAAGCTTGGGGAAAGCTAGCAATTAGACAATCAAGGATAAAACTGCAATTAGCATATGGACACATAGAGAAACCAATGGGCCTACTAGACAATGTAATAGTCACCTCCTGTGGGATTGACTACCAACACAATTTTTCCATTGTAGACTTTGAGAAGAAACTCAATTACAAAATAATCATGGGAAAACCGTTTATGAGATAAATAATATTGATCCAGGATTGGGGCAACAATTATCTCTACTTGAAACAAGTAGGGGTAGTCACTCGAGGGAACTTTAAAGACCATTCTTACAAGGATGTCCTGAGGACACCAATAGAGGAATTGGACTCTAAAACTTGTGTGGAAATAGAACTGCCATCATGGGTACATAAAAACACTCCAATTTAGATATGTGGTGCTTCTCAATCAGGAAGCTTACGAAAGGAAGATTGTGTTCTGGATAGAGATGTAAATGACACAAAGTTACATACTAGAACCATTCCCTGAACATATGTTTGGACCCTTTGAATGGACTCAAATCCTGGCCACCATGGTTGTATGTATTAATAGATCTACACCTACACATTTTTGTGACGAAAAGGGTTATGATATAGTTCCCATCTCTATTGAGATTATCAAGGAGCAACAAGTCTTCTATGATCACTATTATGATGCTACGGACGAGTGGGAAGAATAACTAATTACAACAGAGGGATCGGACTCTGAGAAGGAGCAAGTAAGAGCCAAGCTTCTACTCATAGGAGGGAAGAAAGATTTTTTGACTTTCCAAACCAACACCAAAGATGCCAACAAAGATACCGAGAAAAATGAGACCATAACTTAAGAAAGAAAACTAGAAAACATCCATTGGAAATCGAGACTCAATTCTTGATCAAAGTGAACGCAGCAGGCTGCATAAAAGCAAGATAACTGGAAGATATCAAAACGTAGGGCATGCAAAGATACAAAACCAAGGTCAATTAAGCCAGATAAAATCAAAGGGAAAGAACCTCTGATGAACAAGATGGAGCAAAAAGAAAAATACAAAGAACTAAAACGAACCTTGAAAGAAGTATGGGCCACGAAAATGGAATAAGATAGTGACAAATTTGGAAAAATCAGTGCTCCAACGCATTATAAGAAACACACTTTATAAAATTGCACGATCATTGTAGAGGAACCTTTGCAACAATCAATAGAACTGAGAAAGTCCTATGAAGAACGGAAAAGACCAAACGAGTTGACCTTTCCGAGCCTGGAGAAGAGCCAAAACTAGCATACATAGCCAAGGATCTATTGCAAGAAGAAGAGGAGATTCTCACGAGAACGTTAAAAGAATACATTGATGTTTTTGCATGGTCTAATATAGACCTCAAAGGGATGGATCCTGCCATATGACAACACACTATCCCTATGAGAGATGACGCTAAGCCAAGTAGACAAAGAGCATATACCTATAATGAGACCTTTGCCAAATAAATCAAGGAAGAGATAGAGAAACTCAAGGAGCCTGAGTTTATCTATGAAATAGAGCACACTGATTAGGTATCACCAATTGTAGTGGTGCCTAAAAAGAATGGAAAACTTAGAGTGTGTGTAAATCTCAAAAAGGTGAACTCCGCCACTATACGCGATAACGATCCTCTTCCCATCATCAATCACATGCTAGAACGAGTAGCTAGCAAGGAAGCCTATAGCTTTTTTGATGGCTTCTGTGGATACAACCAATTGACTATCGATCCCAAGGACCAACATAAAATGGCCTTTGCCATGGAGTGGGAAATTTTTGACTATCGAGTAATGACTTTTGGATTGACCAATGCACCAGCAAAATTCCAGAGGTTAATGAGCCATGCCTTTAAGGAGTATCTGCAAAAGTTCTTTGAAGTATACATGGATGATCTTTGTGTGCACTCCACAAAACGAGCAAGTCATTTTTAACATATACGATGTGTCTTTGAGAAATGTCGTCTATATAGGATTTGCTTAAATCTTGAAAAATACGTTTATATGGTTAGACAAGGCAAAATTCTTGGACATATTGTTTCAAAAAATGGTATATACACGACATGGAAAAGGTGGCGATGATCGCGGAAATGGCTAAGCCAACAACAGTTAAAGAAATGCAGGCATTAATGGGACATTATTGTTACTACCATAGATTTATCTACATGTATGCAGTAATTGCTCAGCCCATACAAAACCTTATCACTCACTTTGAATGGACTGATGAATGTGAGGAATCATCTTAAGCAAGCTTTGAGCTCAGCACCAATACTAAAAGCTCTAGAGTGGAACAAAGTATTCCACGTATGTGTCGATGCTTCAAGTTATGCCATTGGCTACATCTTAGCCCATGAGGAATAGTGGATTTTTCTATCTCCTATGATAGTAGACAATTAAACCTGGATAAAAATAATTATACCACCACGGAAAGAGAAGGTCTTGGTATGGTGTATTCAGTCAAGAAATTTCAACACTACTTGTTAACTAACAAGTTTGTCTTCTTCGTAGACCATAAAACCTTACTCTACTTGGTGAATAAGCCATACAATATAGGTAGGATAGTAAGATGGTTTATCATCCTACTTGAATTTGATTTCATAGTTGTGGTAAAAAAGGGAACACTCACCAGCGGGCAAATCACATGTCAAGACTCACCACGGGGGAAGCACCTAAAGAGGTAGATAATGACTTACCCGATGCATATCTGTTCTCTATGGAAATGATTCCAAGATGGTCAGAAGAATTTGTGTCTTTAATGACTATAGCACAAGTGGATTCTCAAATACCAATTCCTATTACACCACGATTGATTGAACAATTTGCTATATATCAATTGTTGGCAGGAAGATTGTATCATAAAAATAAGGATGGAATCCTGCTCTTGTGCATTAATCCTGAGGAGCAAGACGCCTACTTGAGTCAAGCTCATACCACAATCATAGGTCTTTGCGCGAGACCAAACCCTACAAAGATTAACCTAATTTTTGGGTGTTTACTGGCCTACCATGAAGAGAGATGTTCATCGCTATGTGAATGATTGCTCTCAATGTAAAGGAAAAGCCGCCATATCCATGCCACATTATTCCACATTTCAGTCACACCCCCGATGGAGCAGGTACCTAGCTGAGTATCTGAGTAACAGAATATTCCCAGAAGACATGAGTAAAAGACAAACAAGATACTCAGCAGGTACCTAGCTGAGTATCTGACTAATAGAATATTCCCAGAAGACATGAGAAAAAGACAAAAAAGAAATATAGAAATTGAGGCATCCAACTACACAATGATTGGAAATCAACTCTATCGACGTGAAAAAGATCAACAACTCAGACTATGCACCAATGAAGAGGAATATCTTCCTATTATGGAACAAGCTCATGCAAGTCTAGCAGGGGGTCACTTATCTCACAAGACCATAGCCAAGGCTATATTGATGGTAAGCATTTGGTGGCCAACTTTATTTGTTGACTTGAAAGAGTTTGTTTGACGATACAATGCATGTCAACAAGAAAAGATGCTAACAAGAATGCATAACATGCCATTGCGACCTATGATGGAAGCACGCACATTTGCTAAATGGGGTATAGACTTCGTAGATCCAATACAACCACCAGCTTACAAAACTCAATCATAATATATTATTGTGGCAATAGATTACTTAATCAAGTGGACTGAGGCACGAGCCACCGTGAAGAACGATGCTAGAACCACTATTGTATTCCTGTGTATGAATGCGTCTTTACTAGATACGGACTTTCTATTGAGCTTGCGAGTGATTGCGGATCGCATTTCCTCAATGAGGTGATAGAATATCTACTAGATGATTTCATGGTAATCCATAACAAATATGCACCCTACCACCCTCAAGAAAATGGTCAAGTAAAATGTACAAACAAAATTTTGAGCTCTGTACTAACCAAAATTGTTAGTTCAGGCAAAACAGACTGGGAAATGCATCTTCCCTCTGCCTTATGGGCTTATCAAGGTTCCTTTAAAACAGCTTTGAGCACAAATCCTTTTAATTTGGTCTATGGTCTGGATGCAATATTGCCAATGGAATTCTTATTACCCACACTCAGAGTTGCAAATGAGTTGGAATGGAAAGGGCATGAGTTATCAGAACAACTTAAGGACTTAGAACGCCTGAATGAACAATGTTTAGCAGCCATTGCCCACATATATGCACAAAAACAAAAACAAAAACAATTCTTTGACTTGCATTTCTAATTAAAATTTTTAAGCCATGGGATTTAGTCCTAGTTTACTCGTTGAAACAACATATACCCAAGTTCAAGAAAAAAGGACATGGTCCTTTTGTCATTGAAGATGTTTCACCAAGTGTGGCTGTCAAGTTAGCCACGGTACATCTTTTCAACAAGAACCACCGCTACTAAAGATGAAATGGTTATGGCAACCAAAGGAAAAATGTGCAGCTCAGAGTAGAAGAGCAACTGTAATGGAAATGGCCTATGAACTTTGGGAATAGCGGAATTAAGAGAATTAAAGTGAGCATTTTTGTGAGATCACTTTGAGAACATAGAGGGTGAACTTAATTGATGGTAGCAACATAAACATAGTACTTAATTAACTTGGCAGGAACAATATTTATGCAAGAGAGAGAGTATTAGAGGACATGACAATAGTTGAGGACCGGATTTACTTGGAGCCAGTCTCCCCTCCAAAAGGAGTTTGTATTATAGATTCTCCCATCAAGAGAGACTTGATACAATACAATCTTTGTGTTCCTTGTGACCTTGGTGATGCTATGAAGATGGAAAGCTTCATGCATCATGAGCATAACATAAACTTTGCAAAAAGCATTAATTATCCCAAGCCTCAGTCCCAAGGCGGCCTCAAGCACCTTCGAAGGTGGAGAGAGCTAGAGGGGCATGAGGGTAGGGAAGAGGAAGAAGAATCATTCATAGGAGAAAGAAATAGTTCCTCACTTATCATCACTCTTCTTGCTTAGCATAGCATAATAGCATAGTAATGAAGATGAAGAAGCTGGAAAGCTTAAGCATTGAAGCTTGACTCTTGGCTGGATTTGCATTCCATAGCCAAGAGTGTTGGTGTAGGCTCTCCACTTCTCAACAAGCTTGGAGAAGGAGATGGAGCTCTTGCACTTTGCACGTCACATAATGATAGAATGTGTGTGTGTGTGTGTGTGTGTGGGAGAGTATAAGCTTGGTCCACCTCTCTCTCTCTCTCTCTCTCTCTCTCTCTCTCTCTCTCTCTCTCTCTCTCTCTCGTATTATTTAATTATATCATTTGGACATGTGTCCTCTTTTTTCCTCTTTGAGAGAAAGAACTTATTTATTTATTTTTATGCACCTAAATTCTGATTGGACCCCTTTTAAACCTATCCAATAGGATTCAAGCACATTATGAGGGCCACATGTGGAGGATTTTGACATGTGTCTTTTATGCTTCTTAAGTCATTTGGTTTGAATTGAACACTTCAAGTACTTAGTCAAGTAAGCATGGAAACTGTTTATGCCTCTTGTTGAGAGTTTATCTCTGAATTGAACACTTCAAGAACCTTAGTCATTTCAGCATGAGAATCACCTCAAGCTTGGGCAGGGTTCCCACAAACACTCTAAGCACTTTGGTTAGCAAGCCGACAAGCACCTCATACTTGGGTAGGATTCCCACCTCAAGGTTAGTCCTAGCTTGCCTAAGGTCAAAGGACTTTTTAAGTTTAACTTTTGGAGGTCTTTAATGAAGCTAACCCTAAGGTCTTTTAAGCTCCAATAGATGCACATTGCTCTTTGATAGACTGCCTCCTTTTGGACCCCTATTGAGATGTAACCATCTCTCCTCTTAGTCCCTTGCTGAGGTAAATCTAGAAGTACTTATTGCACATTGCTCTTTAGTAGACCGTCTCCTTTGGACCCCTATTGAGATGCAACCATTTCTCCTTTTGGTCCCATGTTGAGATAGGTCTATAAGCACATATCTATATCCTAACTCTTGTTCCCCTTTTATCTTCCCATATTAAATGATCAGTTTAATATGAGAAAATCATTTGGTAAAGTTAGATATTATATTTATGACAGACTATGGGGTAGAGAAGATAAAGCCTAGTCATTAGTCCATGTTTCTAAGCGGGTAGAGGATCCCTTTTTACCCTACGACATCATTCCAAAATGGATGACTAATCTATTTGGTACTCAGGAGACTTAGCTGCCACAAGCATGCCTGCTCTTTAGTCCATATCATACTTCCAAAGTAGAGTCACAAGTTCTACTTGGTGTTTGGAAGATGTCGTCATCACAAACATGATCCTAAGCATACATACTTCTTAAATTTTGTGCACAATAAAAGAAAGAGAATGAGTCTTATAAGACAAAAACATTGTTCATTTAAAATGTATTTTCATTTGCTTACTCTAGTGTAGTCCCAAGGCCTCAAACACCTTCGAAGGTGGAGAGAGCTAGCAGGGCATGAGGGTAGGAAAGAGGAAGAAGAATCATTCACAGGAGAAAGAAATAGTTCCTTACTTATCATCACTCTTCTTACTTAACATAGCATAATAGCATAGTAATGAAGATGAAGAAGATGGTAAGCTTAAGCATTGAAGCATGGCTCTTGGTTGGATTTGCATTCCATAGCCAAGAGTGTTGGTGTAGGCTCTCCACTTCTCAACAATCTTGGAGAAGGAGATGGAGCTCTTGCACTTTGCACTTCACATAATGAGAGAATGTGTGTGTGTGTGTGTGTGTGTGTGTGTGTGTGTGTGTGTGTGTGTGTGGGAGAGTATAAGCTTGGTACACCCCTCTCTCCCTCTCTCTCTCTCTCTCTCTCTCTCTCGTATTATATTATATCATTTGGACATGTGTCCTCTTTTTTCCTCTTTGAGAGAAAGAACTTATTTATTTATTTTTATGCACCTAAATTCTCATTGGACCCTTTTTAAACCTATCCAATAGGATTCAAGCACATCATGAGGGCCACATGTGGAGGATTTTGACATGTGTCTTTTATGCTTCTTAAGTCATTTGGTTTGAATTGAACACTTCAAGCACTTAGTCAATTAAGCATGGAAACCGTTTATGCCTCTTGTTGAGAGTTTATCTTTGAATTGAACACTTCAAGAACCTTAGTCATTTAAGCATGAGAATCACCTCAATCTTGGGCAAGGTTCCCACAAACACTGCAAGCACTTTAGTTAGCAAGCTGACAAGCACCTCATACTTAGGTACGATTCCTACCTCAAGGTCAGTCCTAGTTTGCCTAAGGTTAAAGGACTTTTTAACACTAACTTTTGGAGGTCTTTAATGAAGCTAACCCTAAGGTCTTTCAAGATCCATTAGATGCACATTGCTCTTTGATAGACTACTTCCTTTTGGACCCCTATTGAAATGTAACCATCTCTCCTCTTGGTCCCTTGCTGAGGTAAATCTAGAAGCACTTATTGCACATTGCTCTTTGGTAGACCGTCTCCTTTTGGACCCCTATTGAGATGATCATTTCTCCTTGTGGTCCCCCTATTGAGGTAGGTCTAGAAGCACATATATATACCCTTATTCTTGTTCCCCTTTTATCTTCCCATATTAAATGATCTGTGAAATCATTTGGTAAAGTTAAATATTATATTTTATGACACCAACTACCCAAAGTAGACAAGTCAAGCTATGGGTACCAAAGACCGCACCGCAACTCAAGCCAACATCCATCAGATACAAGTGGATACCTAAAGTCAAACCACCAACCACGATTGAACCCATTGGTTCTAATCAAAACACAACAGACTATATATATCGCACCATAAAAGAACGTACTCAACTGCTACAGAGTTTACTCTTCAAGAGAGTTCAACCACCTACATACCTCGCCAACGGAAACCCTTGAGTACAATACTCAAGACCCACCTCTTGCACATCATAGTGTGTTTAATTGCATTGACATCAATAGCATTATAGGTCCAATTAGGGCCATGCATAGACACGAATTTCTAACCTACACACTGCACAACGAGAATACTAATTATTCCGACAAACTCAAGCAAGGAGGAGGGGAGATGATCTGAAACTGGACAAAGCATATCGATCTGGAAAAGATGCGGGCAATGTTTTAAAGTATTGTGTGTTAATGTACGATCTTTCTTGAATAAATTAGTCGATTGCCACGTAGCACAATAATCGGGAAATGCAATAATTTATCCTTTGATATGTGTATATATTGTACATAATTGCCAAAATCCATAAATAGTGCAGTTTTTACTTATATTGTGTGTTTTCACGCCAAAATCATTATGAAAATGGAGTAGTCCACAAAAATATGGCCAAATAATAAATTTTGGAGTGTTTTAATATTTTTGCGTATAGGATGGAATTTTTGAGCAGTTTAGGTTAAATTTGGTTTAATTTTGCTCATAAAAGCTAATAAAAGCCAAGAAATTTTTTTAACAAATTGAGTAAGAATGTCAAAATTGGATTTTGACTTCAAACGCCAAATCTCGAAGCTCAATGGAACAACTAAATTTCTATTTGAAGCAAATCCGATCCAAAAACTCGGCGGCCACTCTAACTCACTAGTCTCTGGAGCATAATGCGATAAGAAGGTCCACGGATGTCAGTTTTCAGATATTTTTGACCCGAGAGTGCATTGTAAAGCCTATTAGACTCATCGGGTAGACATTAGACATGGGGTGTCTAAAAAGTCCAGGCATGAATAGTCCCTTGGGCCATATTTTCTCTCATTTGCATACTAGACTTTAGAGGGAGAGCTCCCAGTTGTGGATTTCGACGACCTTCCACGCTCTCCTACGCCCTATTTTTTGGCTCTTACTCACTCCATCCATGAGGGGTAAGTTCCTAACTATGCCTAGAAGCATTTTGGATATCACGTTGTCAACCACACGAGCAGTAGGAGGCACAAATACACAAATGAATCTGGGAACTTTGGGATCGGAACCACTAACATCGGCCACACCAGACCTCCATATTGCACAAAAGTGAACCATAGGCTCTTCACTAGTAGGGCAACATAATGCTAGGGTCAAAGATGCAAAAAGTCTCATTAAAAATGACCTACTATCTTCGATGCGCCGAATATAGAGGACCCATATTTGAACCAATTGTCACATATCTAGTGGGACTATCATGTTAGGGATTTCTCGAGAGTTAGGGGTGCAATAAAGTTCCAATCATCACTGAACAACAAGATGACCATATCCTTACCGCAAAGCGACCTTTTGCACCACAATGCAAAATATTGATCCTTTTCACCTCAAACTCAAAGGGGGCACTCTATACCTTACAATGGAACCCTACCAACCTTTAGTGGGAAGATAGCTAGTGACTAAAGACTCCAAGTCACGCTCGGCTCAAAAGAGAATTGTCAAACCTAATCGAGGATACCAACAAGTGCAAGAAACACAACCAAGGGCTTCTCCCTACATAATTAACTTAGTAGAAGCTATATGGGGCAAGATTAGGGCCTAAAAATTATCTTAGGCACATCGAAGATAATCTGCTAGGATGGAAGCACGTTTTGCACACACTTTCACATTGGCATGATTCCCCTACCCCTCACAGAGCCCACATCACACTGGTACACTCATTTCATGCATAACTACTCTCAAATGCATTTTACAGCAACCAAATAGACTCAAATAACCAAAAACTAACTTTTAGCCTATCAATTTAGAACCCAAATTTATGTGACATCAAGGATCTACCCTCCACAACCAATCAGGGTTCCAGAAACACAAAACCTGCCCAAATTAGTCATTTTTATCTTAGGCGTGCCTAAGATAAAAATGTTATAGGGAAGGCCTCAATTGCGTTTGGATTACACAGATATATCTACAATGGTCAAATAAAGCACCCTGACAAGTTTCATCAAGTTTGGCAGAGTAAAACCCTATCAACCACCAAAAGCTCTTAAAGCAGAAAGCGGACCAAATTTGTGCACAATTCTCAACACAAGTGTCCAAAAGCTATCCAACTCCATGCATATCACCAACAACCTATACACTTCCTATGCCTTCACTTTGGCACAAGATTACATGCACCTGCACCCATCTCTGTCTTAGACGTGCCTAAGATAAATTTTACCAGGATTGTGCTTTTTAGAGCCCATTTTTGTCTTATTGGTTTCTCTACTTGATTGGGACTTGTTAACTTGGTCTGACCAATGAATTGGATGCTGCCCTACCAGGTTCACTCTCATCTACCTAGGAGCTCCAAAGAAGAAAACCATGAAGGAAAAATTTGATGAGCTTCCACCACACCAGTTACAAGAAGATTCCCTCAAGGAAGCAAAGGTCACATGGCTGTCAAAAGAACAGCTTGAAAGTCAACATGTCACTATATACCATGGCTCATTCAAAAGCACACATGGATCTAAAGTGGAAGTTTAGATGTTGCCAAAGGAAGCTCAAGATCTTGTCAAAGAAGAGGCACTTGAGCCACTTTTAAGAAGAATTGGCCTCAAACAATACCTTGAATTGGAGCCTTGTGGTGTAGAATACAAGAGGTCTCATGAGCTCCTACACAGCATCACAGAAGAAGGAAGGCCAACCATCTCGTATTTGAATGACTCTCCAATAGAGGCGCACATAACAGAAGACCAAGTTGCTGAAGTCCTAAGGTTGAAGAAGAGGAAAACCTATGAGAGACAAAGGATTTGAATGACTCTCCAGTAGAGGTGCACATCACAAAAGACCAAGTTGTTGAAGCCCGAAGGCTGCAAAGAAGAGGAAAACCTGTGAGAGATAGAGGGTTACCCACAGCCCGCATTTTCACCAGTTGGTCAACCTCCTTCTCAAATCTAAAGGAGAGAAGGATAGAGCGTGCACTTCGGCTCTCTCGTCACCACTTTCATTTCATTGCTAAAATGCCTCCTAGATATAGAGTTCCAATCATGCCGTGGCATCCACATTCACACATGCCTCAAAGAGAGAAGGCGTGATAGAATTAGACCACGCCGGATATATTCACACCACTCTCACTCATGTGAAAAATCCAGAGAACATCACCTTCTTGGGAGCTCCAGAAGTGTTAACACGGATTGCTTACCATGTTATCGGCTAGGCAAATCATCTACCATCTGCCCAGAGCAAAATTTATGGCTATTGAACAACAATGAAGAAGAAAAAGTGCAAACAAGAGCTCCACCAATGAGGACTAGACTAGTCGATGTCCCTAGCCAGGAAAAAACTACTATAGCAAAACCCGCAGAAAGCGACAAGGAAGAAGAAGAGATGTTGGAGGAATAAAATCCTCTCGAAAGAAAGAAAAGAGAAAAGGCAAAGCAAAGGTAGAGGACACAAAAGCCACAAAACGGCCATGCACTACAGTAGCAACAGAAGAACCAATCCAAAAACCAACAAGTGTAGAAAGAGAGAAGGCGGCTTTTGAGCTAGAAAGAGGACTCAAAGGGGATTTTGAGGAAAAATGGAAACCATCTCCACGAAGAATTAAGATTCAAAGAAAAACACCCAATGTTGATCAAAAGGAGGATCCTCGGGCGGCTAGTTTAGAACATCTCTATCATAAAGAAGAATGATGAGAGTAGGAAAAGGTACAAAAAGAAGGCGATACACCACCTAGGGAGGATTAACCCAAAGAACTGGTCAACCCTACTGCATAAGTTCCATATTTCTCCCCTCCAAGTGCATCACCTCAGCCGAAGGACACCACACAACCACAACCAGAGGAGACCAATCCCATTGCTAGCAATATGGAACCAGATACAAAGTTGCCCAAAGAATTTTTCAATGAGCAAGAGGGTGAACCAGCTAGCCCAATAGAGACACCAAGTACTCAAGCCAACCAGCCAAATGAGTCAATCATTGGAGCTCATGGCACACAAACAGATCAACCTAAAGCGAGCAACACAAGAAGAATGGAAAATCTGGAGGACATAGATGAATATGCCCAGTATGCACATGATGTGGTGGAAAAAATGAAAGATGAGATCTATGTTCACCACCAACAATTCCATAGCGTATATAGGTGATTGCAACTCTCAGATGAAAGGCTAGACATGGCCAATGTTTGTGTCAAATCATACAAAGAAGCCATGGAATTCAAAGAAAAGGAATTGACTAAACTAAGTGCAAAGTTAGCAACGAATTTGAAAGCTCTCCAAACAAAGAATTAGCAGCACGAGCAACAAGTCACAACGGCCACCATAGCTCTACAAAAATCTACTTCAACAATCAGCATGCTACAAATTTAGCTCAACATTGCAAATAATCGGTTACCACTGTCATAAGCCAAGTCCAAGAGCAAAATACATTGCTACACCAACTCAAGGACAACCCTATAGTAGCCACACTACATGGCATAGATTAGACATACAAAGCAGTGGAACAAAAAGTTAAAGACTTTGAGATGGAGCTGAAGTTAGAGCAAATGAAGAGAAGAGAGCTCTATATCAGGTTTATGCAGCACGAGGAGAGATATCAACAGGAAATAGACCAACTAAATGCAGAATTGAGCAAAACTCAAGCAGCCGCCACGACACAGGCCACCACACAAGAGGAAGGAAAAGTAGATTCCACAATGCAAGATAAAGGTACCCTATAATTTATGGATTTTCAAGCAACAGCCACCGGAGAGGCGAGTCTTCCTGATCTAGATATTTCTCATGATGAAGATGGACTCTCTGCTCAACCGAAAAGCTTAACTACTGAGAAAGAAGCAGCATTAAAAAAGCAGGTGGAAGAGGAGACACAGACCATCTGGAAGAAAGCCATCCAGTGGGAAGAACGAATACTGCATTCCATCAATGTCAACCTCCTCACACCACCAGATATCAATGAGGCATGGCATCAACAAGCTCTACCCTTTCCTCTCATCAAATTAGAAGTACTCCAAATGAAAAGAGAGATTACTCAAAGATTTCCAAGCCGACTCAACACTGGCACATCCTAAATGGCGGGAGATCTAGCTGAACCGACACACCAGGTATTTGATCTTGTATACAAATGCGCCAACTCATATCAAACAAGATCCTCTGCAGTGCCCGGTACCAAGAGTCCAAAGTTGGCAGCAACACTTTTTCCTCCAGCAAAAGCGGCCTACTTGGCTCAACTACCCAAGGTTTCCACCCCCTTCAAATAACCAACCCATAGAGGATACATGGTGGAAACACTGTCCTCTACCATTCAGCTGTTTTGCAGAATTCCGAATTCAGCATGCATCATACTGGTAAAGATTGCAAAAATGCTCATAGCTTGTTTGCAGACTTTCACCGTGCAAAGCAAACAGATGCGGCATGGATGTCCTTTATCAAAGGCAACAAGGGCTTATGCTATGATTTATCAAGACAACCCTCCAAAGAAGTGTTTCATGGCTTCTATGCTAGGGTGATGTTTCTACCATCCTACTACATGCAGACATTTGAAGAAGCATTCTATACGGGCTTCTTCACTTATCAATCCAAGATATTTGGCCCTGTCATCACCAATATGCTGGCAGGATTTGTCAATTACTCCGCAATTTAACAAAGAAATGAAGTAACCATGCAGTTTATGTCCATTGAACAAAAAGAACTTCGTCTCAGATACCAACAAGGTCTCAAGCAGCACGCACAAAGGACAGTGGCAAGGAAGCCCGACCACTACTTATAGCACCCTAAGAAGTTGTGTCGCGGATGACACAAGCAAGGAGGGGGGGAATGTTAGCTATTCAACTAATAAAAGTTGGAGAAAGAGCATCAAAAGGGGTGCCACTCATTTTTTTAAAATCCAATCTAGTGTTTTAAATTCCTTTGTGTCACTGAAAAATCTCGCAAAGTCCAAAGTCGTTGTAATATTATTGATTGCTAATGAGTCTAAAGGGGTTGAGGGCCTCCAAGTTTGTAATCATGTGCAGTTTCTAAGCTTTGTATTCAACCCAAATAGCTAAAAATCCATTCTTTGTACCTTGGCTAAGGTATAAAAGACAACTTTTGTAATTAAAAACCTAAGTTTTGGATAATGGAAGTAAGTGTTTAATGCAGAAGCTCAATGTGAGTCTACTGTTTCTTTAATTCTTCGTGTCTCTCTTGTACGCTGTTACATTGCTATTCTGAGCATACCAATGCGTTCATAGGTGAAAGATCGTCCATTTAATGTAAGTTTCTTGCGATGAAAGTGTAGCTTTAATCATGTTGTCTACAAGCTGATTTTGATCCCTGCACTATACACACATCAAAACTGGTTTTTGACCTTAGGAATAGGTAGAGCACGTCTAGAGGAAGCTATAGAGTGCTTTAGAGTCCGAATTTGACTGGCCTAAAATAGGTTGTTTATCTTAGGTGCAATTCTTTTCGAGTTTCAGATATGACATTTGAGTACACGGGAGTGTTAAAGGTACTCTGCTCATGCTAGGCATAAAGTTTTGTTTCATTCAGAGACTCATAACTATACCAAATCATCGGAACAAGCTTGCGGTAAGGAAAGTAGCTTTTGATGTGTGACACACATTTGAGACTGAGATAGGTAGGAATGGCTTAGACTTGGGTCTTCCAAGAGATTAGTTATCTCTCATAGCCTCCATGCACTAGTTGGATCAACCACGTCCCACAGATTGACATTTTATGTCCGTGGTTCTCTCTTTGCTAGCATCAATCTGGTGAGGCTTGGCAGTTGGCCGACACCAGGTGGAAGAAGAGCCAGTAGTCAAGTACAAGGGGTGGACTTGTGCTAGAGAACAAAGGGCTACACGACACCTATAGATGGAGGGGATTTGGGGGAATGGACGATAGAGAGCTGATTATTATTATTGAGAGCAGCTGGAGAGTATCAAGGTTTGAAGAAGCGCCAAGAGCACGGGAGGACTCGACGGTGGTGCTACTTGGGGAAGTTTTTTGATCTGAGGGTTGAAATTCAAAGGGCATGCCGAAGCAGGCGTATGCAACGAAATTGTAAAAGAATAATAAAAAATCTTGAGTTGTATCACTTGTCAATTGACGACATCTCTTGAGTCTCATTTCTATGTTTCTTATCGCCTTGTCAATTAATAACGTTCTTATTTGCTGTCTTTTCTCTTAAACTCTCTCTAATCACCAGTATTACATGTATTAAACCTTAATTAAGTGTATCTGCACTCATTTATCCTAGTTTGAATGTCTGCTAAGCTCTTGTCTATAGCCAGAGACTCGGTGCGTTCTCGATCAACCTTGGATAAAAGCGCACTTCGATAGTGGCAATGCTTCAAGGGAAATTGCAAGAGCTCCACATATTGAAAGCCAACATGGAGGGAGCCGTTGATGCTACTCACCCTGATTTAAAAGATGAGGTGGATCGTCTCAAGGTATCCCTAAACTTATTCTTAGGTACATTAATCTGCAAACGTGAGAATAGTCGTGTATTAGGGAAATAGGTATAGGCATTGCATTAGTACATTCATAGGTGGATAAATTCATAGCAAATGAAAAAGTTGAAGAGATACATGTGGTCGGGTAGGTCAACTCTGTTCATGGTACTTTATTTTGTTATGGTTTTTTTTGTCATGCCTTTTTTTTTCTATATGGTAGTGCCCAAGATACTTGACACATGATGACATGGCAGCTTTTGCTTGGCATGGTAAATGTTTCTATTATGGTGTAAGTGCCGTAGGTTTTTGACATGGTAGTTTGTTTTTTGCTTTAAGGTTCTTTTGTGACATGGCTGTTTTTTTTGTTATGGTTGTTGTTCCCAAGGCACTTAACATGGTTGTTATGTTATGGTGATTTGTCTCTTTGTTATGAGAGTTAGTTATGTTATGGTGGTAGTGTTCAAGGTACTTTGCATGGTACTTTTATTTGTTATAGTAGTGTTTTTTGACATAGTCATTGTTTATGATATTGTGGCAATGCCAAGGTAGGTTTTTTAATCTTTTTTATTATATGGTGGTTTCTTTTTTTATTGAAGTTTGTATATTATAGTAATTGGGCACAAGATACTTGTCTTGGGTAGTTTGTTCCACCATATAAGGTACTTTTTATTTTTGTTTTTTCTTCTATGGTGGTTTCTTTTTTATTGAAGTTTGTATATTATGGTAATTGTGCACAAGGTACTTGTCATGGTAGTTTGTTCCACCATAGAAGGTACTTTTTTTTTCCCTTCTATGGTGGTTTCTTCTTTAATTGAAGTTTGTATTTTATGGTAATTGTGCAGAAGGTACTTGTCATGGTAGTTTGTTTCACCATAGAAGGTACTTTTCATTTTTGTTTTTTCTTCTATGGTGGTTTCTTTTTTATTGAAGTTTGTATATTATGATAATTGTGCACAAGGTACTTGTCATGGTAGTTTGTTCTCACATGGTGGTTGGTGTTTTTTTTGGAGTTTGTATGTAGTGGTGGTCGTGCCCAAGGTACTTTATATGGTAGTTTGTTGTCTTATCGTGTGTTTTTTTGGGAGTTTGTATGTTATGGTGGTTGTGCCCAAGGTACCTTATACGGTACTTCGTTCTCTTATGGTGGTTTTTGTGTGGAGTTTGTATGTTATGGTGGTTGTGTCCAAGGTACTTGTCATGGTAGTTTTTTCTTCCATGGTGGTTTTATGGGTCATGGTTGTTTTTCCAAGTTATCATGTAGTGCATAAGGTACCTATTATGGTACTTTTCTTGGTCATGGTGGTTTTTTTGTCATGGCAATCTTTCTTGTCATGCTGGTAGTGGTTTGTTTACATGCCATTGTACTTTTCTTTGCCTTGGTGGTTTTCTTGGAAAGGTAGTTTTCTGTTATGGTGGTAGTGGCCAAGGTACTTGTCATGGTATTTTTTTGTCATGGTGCTTCTCATATCTATACCCGTGGGCTAATCTTTGTTCATTCGTTATGCAAAAAGAAGTGACTGACTTGGAAGCATCAACAAGTCAGTGTTTGCAACAAATCAACTTTTGTGAGAGCTTGTTGGAGCAGGTTAAGCAAGGGGACACAATGTTATTGCTTCCGACAACTGGCCAGCATGTGAGCCACATGCAAGCTATAGTGTTTGTTCTAGGAATATGTGTTGCATGTGGGCTTGCATTTATGGCTTCCGATGTGGTTTGTGTGTACACTCTAGCATGCGATCATGCATACCATGCTCTGTGTTTTGCTGGTTGGGTTAGATTGGAGATGGTATGTGCTGACAACTCCTGTAAGAGGAGTATTCTAGACTCAATTAAATCAATGCTTCTGCATACAGGTTGGTTGCGGTTTCTTCAAATCTCATTTAAAAATAAAAACTTTTTTGGTTGCCTTCAACTATCTGTTGACTATGCAAGCTACAACTTTACTAATCTACTTGCAGGTTCTGCTCATATTCCTTGTGTGGTGCTAGTACAAGATGACATGCCAAAGGAGGACAATGGTATTCACTACATTGACCAGACAACTCCAACTGGCAAGGAAGAGTCGCATGTGGCTAGTGAGAGTACTCTAGTTGTGGAGGTGGAGCCTTTTGTAAAGACAATAGCTGAGTCACAACCAGGTGAAAGTAGTCCAAAGGAAGATGCAAAAATTGACCTTGCAGAAGTAGTAGCGCAAGAGGGAGTGAATGCGGTGCAGTGCATGGTAGCCAGCAGTGATGAGAATCTAGATTCTCCCATCTTTCTAAGTGACATGGTGAAGGTATCAAAGAAGCACAAGAAAAACAACAATGGTAAGTGGTAATGGTATTGGACATATCAACTTATAGGCAATGGCTACTTGTGACTAATGTGTGGGTTAATGACATAGCTAGACCTTCCAAGAAGAGTAGATCTTCTCCAACCACCACAGGCTCAAAGCAACATACTCAGCAGGCCCCAACTGAGAGTGATGGTGAGTCTTGCTTTAGTAAATGTCTACTTCAATGCCTGCTCATCAGCATATTTATTCTATTGGTTTTTGGTTTCAGGTGCAGATGCTAATATGAAAGAAAGCGAAGTGCCGAGATTGCCTCCTGCCATGAAGAAGACCCCCAAGAAGAGTACTCGCCTCCACAACCCTTCTATTGTTTTCAACTCCTCAAACCCTTCTACTCTTTCCAACCCCCCAAAGCCTCGAGTTTGCAAGAAATTGTGACATTGAAGGCACATTAGTCTAATGACACAAATCTGTGATTCTTGATTTCTCAATGCAAAAGCAAACTTTTTGTCGGCCTCTATTTTTTGTCTCTATTATGAGCACGGTGTGTTTTGGTCAAATCTTGCCTCGTCCTTATTTTTCAATGTTGAATGCTATTTGTTATAGAGATTCCAAAGGAAAAGGGGGGCCTCAAGTTTCCTATAGAGGAAATTATAATCATCAAAGACCCTCCAAAGTATATTTCCCCATCTATCGCCTCCTTGCCTTTTGATGATCTGACTCAACCAACCCTTATACTAGATCTGAACGGTGTACTCTATCTTTTGTGTACACCTAGCAAAGACGAACCTAAATCTATCTCGAATATTGATGCCTGCTCATTTGACAAACACGAGGAGGAATTTGGCAGGTTAACTAATTAGTTTTGTTTTGAGTTTGGAAAAGTATGTACAGTGCATTCCACTTGAGTGTAAAGTAATGCATTTTGTAGGTACTTGTTTGTTCCAAAACATGCACAAGAGTTTATTGCATGGGTTGTGACGTGGGAAAATGTATACACTTGGAGCAGTGCAATAATTGGAAAAGTTAAGTCAAGGATTCAAAGATGTTTTCCACAGGTTCACAAGTATATTAGTGGTTGGGCCGGACATCAATTTTGCAATGTGGGAAATTATTGTTTTGGTGGTGGAAGACCAGCTTTTTTCAAAGTCTTGCATAATTTTTTGGCAGAGGTACAACGGTATGATGAGGGTATGATGAGCATGGTGTTCTTTTGATTGACAACACCTTTTATAAATGCCATTATAATCTTCTTGGTACATACATCGTAGTACCTGATATCGAGCATGGCCATGCCCAATACTTGTCAAGGGATTTAAAGGATTGGCTGGTAAAGTGGCAGCATGCTATGGATCGGCAGTGCTTGGCTAAGTCTTTCAACACCCTAAAGCCTATAGAGGATGACATATATGTCCATGAGGCAATCGACAAAGGTTTTAAGAAGACCTCATATATGAGGAATATAGATGTGAGCCACAGCTCAAGCCCACTCTCTACCATCAGGTTTAGGGTGAAACCACCTGTTGACTATTTGTATAGGCACTTTGAAGCTTCAAACTATTACTTTCCAAGGATTGAGTCTAAAAAGATTTATATTGGGCTACAAAAGTACTTTGGCTACAAGAATGTGTTGGACTGAGCTACACATAATGTGTTGTAAAATTGCATAGGTCCTACAAAAACCACATGTCCACTATCTTTGTAGGTATTTTGAAGCTTCATACTGGTACTTTTATAAGTGACACTATGCAACCTACATTGTTATTGGCATGCTATTATACACATTTTTTTGAACCTCTGTTGCTAGTTTGAACTTATGTGGTTCTCCTTCTAAGGGTTCTAAGGGTATCTTAATTGAACTAACCAAGTGTGATGCCAGAAGGACTTTTGGTTGACTAATAGGTATGTAATAAACATCCTCAGCACCCTCAACCAACTCATAGTAGTACCGCTCAACCAAATAGGAATTTGTTGAAATTATGTTTCCCTAGGAATCCCTCAAGAATCTTATTGTTTTTTATTTCTCCTTTGAGCACCTCAAAAGGTAGAAGTCGGCTCCATCTTCATTGGCATTGGTGGCAAAGTTATCACCAATGCATAGTGCGTCACTAATTGTGTCATGGTGCCCACCATACATGGGCAAATTTGATCCTTCATCGTCGCTAAAATGTTCACTTTCTACATCGTCACTGTCCAAGGCCTCAAGAGTGAGATGCTCCCAGTTGTTGACATGTGTGGTGTTCAAGCATAATCTCCAATGTTGGGACATATAGAATTTACAAAAATAAGAGAGAAGTCTGCAACGGAGTGAACATTTGTCATTCCTTGAGTATCCATTGACATAGTGTAGTAATCATGAGCCTTTAACTCACTTGCAGTTCCACTTCTTCTCCCTAGGCACCTTAGCAACCTGGACCTCCCAAAAAATCCGATTCACCCATGTATGGCCACTTTCTTGCTTCAAGAAGCCAACAACATCCTTGGCACACTTCATGTGCCATGTATCAAGCTTCAATTGCTCATGTGTTAAAGCCCTCTCAACAACTGCCCCTGCCCCATCATGCTCCCCTTTGCCATGGCCCGAGGCAAAGAAATTACACACCATTTCGATGCCAGCCAAAGTGTAATACCTAAAACAATGAAACAACTTCAATGATCGCCAGAAACAAATCTCTAGAAACCATTCATCAGAGGTGGAAGAAAACTTAGCATACCTTGACACAAAGAAGAATTGTCTAGATGACTTGAATTGAGTAGTACATCCATCCGACCACACCCAACGCCGCTTCACAAAGCTGAAACCTTCCTCTTGCAGCCAAGCACTGTGCAGCTACAAGCAATGTTGCACAAAGAGCGTGTCATGATGTTTATCATCTAAAATGTAGAACTGTGTGTATTTTAACACCTTGTCTTCCTCTACTCAAATGTATGTGATGTGCACCAAGATAGTGACTTGTGAAGAGTACCAATGCATTGATTGGATTTTGTTTTGCTCCTTAAAAGAGTACTTTTTTTGCAAAGTCTATAACACACACACACAGTTTGACCTTCAGGTCAATTATGTATAGAGTGCAAAGGGAACTCCTGGAGGGGGGGGGGGGGGGGGGGGGGGGGGGGAGAGAGAGAGAGAGAGAGAGAGAGAGAGATTGCATTATCATCCACGGAGGTCAGATATGATCCATGGTACCAAGAACAAACACTATGGTAATACATATCAGTTAAGGACTGAGGGACGATCAAGAGGGTAAAAAGGAAAAGGGGAAAACAAAACCTAGGATGGTGTGCCAGCTATGGGAAGACCTGATTTGGGATTTTGAAACTCTTGGATGATGGCTTTTCCACCTCGGTAGACTGCCCATTTACCTTGTTTGCAAGCTTCGTGTACCTTCTTGAGCTCTCTTGCCTTAGCTTTGAGTTGATTGGTGGTCAATTCTTCGGCAATCCAAAATGATTTTTCCTTGAGGAGACGGGATTGGCATAGTAGCTTTAGGTGTTCTTCTTTGTCCTTGAAGGTGAGAGTGCAATGCTCGAGTGGCACTTGTCTATGTGTGTCGTTGATCCAAGAAATGGTCTTAGGCTTGATGTGGACAGGTTGAAGAATGTCATTGGGCTTGATGATTACTTCTTAAAGAGTGTCCTCACTAGTCCACCATGGTGAGTGAAGTCCTCCAATCCTGACCTTGAGGCCAAGGGATTTTTGTATTCGGCATTCTTGTAGAGCTGCTTGTATCTTTGTGTCAATCTTCCTGTGATTTGCTTCAAGAACTTCCTTCACTGCCTTGACGATTTCGGTCAGGGATGCTTCAACACCTTGGGCTTTTGCGAGTAAAGGTTGGCTCTCTACTTCCTTCGTCTCCTCTAGCTTAAGCAGGGTGAAGCTTGAGTTTCTCATTCTCTCCGATGACTTCTTGGATTTGTGTCTCGAGGGCGCAATCCTTGCTTCTTGGCGTCTGGCCGGATCTTTCCTTGGTGCAACTGCCACCGCGAGGAAGCTTCTGCGTGTGGTTGGGGGTCTTAAGGAAGACATTGGGCTTCCTCTTTTCTAAAATGGTAGAGTATGGACGGTTGGCTCTTGGAGAACTACGTGTTTGTGTCAAGAGCCAGAGAAGGATGTTAAGGGACTTGAGGCGTGTCCGCTTGGTCTCAGGGCGAGGCTATGTGTTAACGCCCCCCCACAGGGCTTCCCTCGCCCAAGGGGAGACACAAAGGGAGAAGCCTTAGGGTTCGGAAGCAAGTAGCTGATAGAGTGGGGAGAGAGAGAGAGAGAGAGAGAGAGAGAGAGAGAGAGAGAGAGAGAGAGAGAGAGAGAGAGAGAGAGAGTTTGGCAAAAGCGTAGGCAGACAGTCTTGCCTTGGTACTAAAAGCACCGTTATATTAGTTTATAGCTTTTTCTACATTTTTTAAAAAAAATGAATTCATCTTTTAGCTTTAGATAATCGCCCACAAAACACGAACTACAAGTGCCTCACAAGAAGTGTCAATAACACTTCTATTTATACCACCAACCCATGCTTTCACCCAAGTACAAGAGTAAGTTTAATGTGAGAGAATAAATGCATTGTTTGAATATCATCAATATCAACTCTACACATAGAGTGAGATAACTTAGGTCTCGACCCTCCGTAGATGGGGAAACAAGATGGTAAGCTTGTTGCTAGTGATGATGTTTTTGGAAATGGCACCATGGGGACCAAATCACTTACGTCCCTTACTCTATGGCTTGAGTGGAGTTTCTTTGGTGGAAAGATGCATTCATAGACAATCCTGATCATTGACTTCAAGATGGAGTCTTCCAACTAGAGTCGCCTTTTAAGTTTGCATCCTTCTAGGTAACACAAATCAAATACTATGCATACAAGCGTAATTTCTGGCATTGAGAGGCATTACAAATAGGTGCTTGGTTGTGTCATATAGGGCTCAAGTTTGTGTGCACGTGTATGTGCTTGTCTTTCTTGCAAATTATCTCGCATGAAAAAATAGTACCAAGTTTCAATGCAGGCGGGACTGCCGGTATGCACGGGCAAGGAGTCTATATACCTATAGATGAAGATGACAACTACATTGTTGTTGCACTTCTTCACATTGTCCTTGAGCATGTTGTGAATATCATGCTATGCTCGTGATTCCCATGGCAAATGGGCTTTGTTTAATGGTCTCACATAGATGAACTAATTATTTCCATAGAGCTTGTACAATATGTTCCTCCTCCTAAATTCCAGTATGGTTCTATGGAGATTAGTTCTCCCTTTGTTGTATAGTAGCACTCAAAGACTATAAAATTTCTTACATACAACCTCAAAGGATATGTTATGCTTGTGATGCACGAAGCTTTTTATCTTCATTGCATCACCTAGGTCACAAGGAACACAAAGATTGTATTGTATCTAGTCTCTCTTGATGGGAAAATCTATAATAAAAAAGCCTATTGGAGGGGGGACTGGGTCCACAAAAATCAGGTCCCCAACTACTGTCAAGTTCTCTAAACTCTCTCTCTTGCAAAATTATTGTTCATGCCAAGTTAATTAATTATTATGGTTATGTTGCTACCGCTAATTAAGTTCACCCTCTATGTTCTCAAAGTAGTCTCACAAAAATGCTCATTCTAATTCTCTTAATTTCGTTGTCCTCAAAGTTCATAGGCCATTTCCATTACATTGGTATCAGAGCTATTGGTTTCTCTTTTCTTGCTTAAGAAGAGAGGTCCTTAAGTTGTCCATGAAAGGTTGGGCATGTTCATTGCAATAGGATCTATTATCTTGGTTGAGAAAGAGTTAGTTCAGGGTACACCATTGGGAGCTATTGTCTTAATAATGGAGCCTTTTGGGGCTTGCCTTTGGCTTCACCGTTATTCAGCTACGAGCAAGCTCAACAGAAACAATAATCAACCGAGCAATGTAAGACCCTCTCCACTAGTCTTTGCAGTCAACAGTGTCTAAACCACCGGTGTGGCTGCTTGAGAACTAATTTTCAAAGGTAAAGAAGAGTAGCGACTAAGGTTTTTGAGGGTACCAAAGCATAAAGTAATCTATACATAAGTTTAATTAGCATGGCTGACAATAACCAAGAGAGTAGAATGAAAATTGATAAATTTGATTTTGCACATGAAGCTGCTAATGATGATGCCCCCATGTTTGTTAATTATCTTGTTATTAGGTTACATCAAGCTATGGGCAGCCCTGCTTTGCAAGCCGAAGTTACCCAACAACTTGGTGCTTATGGGATTTCCCTTCCTCTCCAAGAGGAGAGAGAACTTAGGAGGCCTCTTGATGAGACTCCCAAAAGAAGACTCTCTCCCATACAAGAGGAGGAATCCAAAGAACGAGAAAGAAGTGAATCCCTAAGTTCCTCTGAAGATGTGTCTCCACAAAGACAGTGGTCTAGACGGCCGCCAACTCCTGTCAAGAGGAAACGGTCAACCCATAGTCCCTCTCCTCATCACTCCAAAAGGGAAGAGAGGAAACAAAGGAAGAAAAGGGCAAGAAAGAGGTCACCTTCTTCTCCTTCTTCTTTACCTTCCTCCTCTTTCTATGAAAGAAATAGCTATTCTCCTAGAGAATATAAGAGGAGAGGACATCGCAAATCTTACCCTTGGTGAAGGTCCCAAAAGCTCAAGATGTTCAAAGAGGAAGTAAAGAGTATCTCTTTTCTCACCTAGGATGGCACCTTTGGTGCCAGCGACAAAGTATTGGCCTTCCACCAGCAGTTTGATGCGGCCTTTGGAGACAAGGGCTTCACAAAGTCCTCCAAGCTACACCATGTAGCTAATGCACTTCCAAAAATTGGCTCGTCAATGGTGGGCTAGCGTTCGTGGCAACAGCGAAGCCCCAAAGACATGGAAAACTCTCCGAGTTTCCATCATGAAGCAATTCCTTGCAAGCAATGCAAAGGACAAAGCGCTTACCGATCAATGGTGGAGTTTGAAGCTTCTCTCCCATGAGTCTATCCACAAATATGTGGACATGTTTTGGGACTTACATCTCAAGGCTACTATCTTTCAAAAGATATACTTCATCAAGCAAAAGCAACAATTCTGTGCGGGATTACCTGAAGAGATGGCCGAGTATCTTAACTCCCAATGGCTTGGTTCTATTACTGAAGTAATCCACCACACTATGGTTGCTTTGCACATCAGTTTCCAACAAGGGGCTAAAAGGAATACTAAGCCCATGGAAATCAAAGACAAAGTGATGCAAAGGGGAAAAACAATGCCCAAAATTCTACCCAAGGAAATTCCAAACAACAACAACAACAACAATCGGTCCAAGGAGAAGGAAGTTTACAAAGGTAAAAATAAACTCTCTCTTGAAGAACTTGAAGCTTTTCATAAGGACCACAAATTTTTTGAATGTGGGGAGCAAGGACATGGCTATCGTTCTTGCCCTAAGAAAAATGCCCACAATGAGACTCCTAGAGCTTCCACGGTTGAAGCTCCAAAAGAGGATGCTCATTGCAAAGGATTACCTCTCTCCTATGCTTGGGGAAAGGTAAGGGAGTATGATGCCTTCATCTTGTTTGACCCTAGATCTACTCACAACTTCATATCAACGGAGTTGGCCACTAAGTTGGACATTCAAGCTTTCAAGATGGGAGATATTGTAACTGCCGATGGAGCTTTCAAGTGACAACAAGCCTTTGTTACTCCCTTGATTGGGAAGTTGAGGCTTCATGTCCAAAGCTACGTCGACAAAGAAGACTTTTTTATCTCTCCTCTTCAACATGAGGATGTTATCCTAGGGACACCATGGTTCAACCAAATGGCTGCCAGCATGAAGTTCCCTAAAAAGAGAATTTACTTCACCTACAGGGGAAAGAGCATGTATATAGATGCTCTTAGAATTAGTGTTGTAGAGAAATGCACACAGCTTGGAGAAGATGAAGGGAGCTCAAGGCACACAATAGCGAGTGTATTACTTAGTGTGCAATTGAAAGATAGGTAGCCCTAGAGTGATGGGTGTATATACAATGCATGTGGGAAAAAACCTCCTAAAGAGGGAAAAAATGTCCCGGCGGTCCTAGTGTGTTCACACACATCACTACCACATGTATATGGTAACAAATCCCCCCACGAGTGATGTGGTGAACAAGAGATGGCACATTAGTAAAGTAAAGTGCCATGCCCTAAGGACATGATCAGTCCACAAAGGGGAGTAAGCCGAAAGCTTTGCGGAAAGCTTTGAGCTTCTCACGAGACAATGACTTTGTGAAAAGATCTAGAAGGTTGTCCTGTGTTGGCACATAAGCCAAGTTGATCTCTCTTGCTGAGAGCCTCTCCCTGACATAGTGGTAATGCACCTCAATGTGCTTTGTGCGAGCATGAAAAATTGGGTTCCTCGCAACTACCAATGCGCTTGGACTATCAGTGTATATAGTGTTGGCAGTGTCCTATCCAACACCCAAATCCTCCATAAGGCATATGAGCCATACACACTCAACCGTAGCTGTGAAGACTGCCCTGTACTCAGCCTCACAACTAGAAGTGGCCACAGTAGGTTGCTTCTTGCTCAATCATGATATACATGAAATGCCAAGCATGAAACAAAAACCACTTGTGGACAGTTGCGTGTCAAAACAATCAGCCCAATTTGAGTTCAAAAAAGCATGTAAGTCTGGCGGCAATGATCCCCCCTTGGGATAAAACAAGCCAAGATGTAAAGTGCCACTAAGGTAGGAGAAAATCCTCTCGACAGCCTACCAATGCTTAGACCCTGGGCTATGCATAAATCTACTGACCTGTGAGATTGCAATCTGAATATCTGGCCTCGTGTTGCATACATAAATGAGGCAGCCAACAACAGTTTGGTAATGAGTGACATCAGCAGAATCACAAGCATCATGTAGACTCAAGTTCAAACCTCTTTCCATGGGAGGGCAATAGGTTTGCAATCCTCAAGTCCAAATTTACATAGTAATGTCTCTATGTAACTTTTCTGACACAAAGAAATAGCACCATCACACTGCTTAAATTGTATGCCCAAATAATGATCCAACAGCCCCAAATCTTTCATCTTGAAAGTAGCATTCAAATCAGCCTTAAATTCAACAATATGTCTCTCAGTTGGTCCAGTGATCAGCAAATCATCTACATAAAGAACCAAAATGAGAAGTACATCACCCTCACGCTTTACATACAATGTGCTTTTTGTTGTGTTACAAAAGCCTCGTTTTATTAAATGAGTGTCAGCCTTCTCATACCAAGCACGAGGAGATTGCTTCAACCCATACTAAGACTTCTTACATCTGCACACTTTGTCCTCTTGTCCTTTCTTGACAAAACCGCAAGGCTGCGTTACATAAACTTCCTCAAATATGTCACCATTCAAGAAAGGAGTAACAATGTTTGATTGATGTACATCCCAACCAAAATGAGTTGCCAATGCACATAGAAAACGCACAGTAGTCATACGACAAGTGGGAGAAAAATTTTCTTCATAATCTATCCCTTTTTGCTGTGCATAACCCTTTGCAACAAGTCGAGCCTTATGGCGATCAATCTGGCACCATCCGGCTTGCGTTTCGACTTGTAAACCCACTTCGTACCAATGACCTTTTTGCTAGGAGGCAAATCACATAAAGTCCATGTGTCATTTTCTATAAGTGCATCATATTCTGATTGGATGGTAGCCATCCAATTTTTTGAATTTTGTGCCTCATCAAAAGAGAGAGGTTCCTCAACATCATGTAAGCTAGACATAGCCAAAGCATACCAATTTGATGCATAAGATGCATGGCGAGAGCTTGAACGAGTATGACTAGACAAAGGTGCATCCAATTTACTGTCACGCAAAGTATGCACCAGCCATTTTGGCATACTTCTAGGACACTCATTTTCAGCCCTTTCCTCATCAAGTACATCATGTACATCTGCATTAGTAATAGGTTGATTTGTAACATTTTCGAAAACCCCCATAGGCTGTACATTTGTCTCATTGGAATTTACATTCGAACTTCCACCACTGAAAAGAGGCAGCAAAGTGTCATAAATGTCCTGTGAACTTACATTATTGTCTCTAGTACATGACAACAAGGGCTGAACAGAATCTTCCACAAACACTACATCTCGGGAAACCAGAATACACTTTGTTTGTGGAAGATACAACCTGTAACCTTTGCTTTCAACACTATAACCACCAAAAATACATTTGACGCCTTATCATCCAACTTTCTGCGTTGTGTTTGTGGCAACAAAGCATATGCCAAACAGCCAAAAACATGCATGTGCTCAATAGAAGGCTTTCTATCATTCCATGCTTCATATGGAGTAATTGACTGCAAAGCTTTCGTAGTACAGCTGTTAAGTACATAAGTGGCACACATGATGGCCTCAAGCCAAAAAGAATGTGGAAAATCTTGACTTTTGACCATACATAGTGCCATTTTCGTAAGTGACTTGTTTTTCCTCTCAGCTACACCATTTTGTTGAGGCATATAAGGCACTGTACATTGGTGTTTTATCCCACGACTAGCCAGATATGCATTAAATTCATGAGACATATACTCCCCCGCTCGATCGGAACGGAGGGTGCCCATAGTACCTTTTGAGACATTTTCAGGCATAGCCAGAAATTGTTTGAAGCACATAAAAACTTCGGACTTTGATTTAAGAGAAAATACCCATGCATTCCTGGAGTAATCATCAATGAAAGTCACGAAGTACAGGTAATTGCCCAAGGACGGAGTTTGCATGGGCCCACAAACATCATTATGCACAAGCTGCAACCTGCATGTGGTCCTAACTGAACCGTCCTTTGAAAACTTACAACACTGCATTTTACCCAAAATACAGCCTTCACAAACATGTTTGACAGGTGCTTCAAGAAGCGATAAAGAAGAAACCATATCAGATTTCTGCAAACGCAGCAAACTAGCAAAATTTAGTTGCCCAAAATGTGCATGCCACAGTTTTGCATATGAAACAGCCCTTGAATCTGCAACTGCATTTGCAAAATTTTGTCCATAATAGTCATACAAAGTGAGCTTATACAGCCCACGGCACAAAAGGCCAGATGCAACAATTTCATCACCAAAATTGAGATCATGAACTGTACATCTGTCATCCACAAATCTAACTACAAGTCCAAGTCTAGCAAGTGCGGATACAGACAAAAGATTCTTCTTGATCCCAGGTACATAAGTGCATCAACAAGTGTGAAAGAACTGCCATTTGCAGCAGTAAGCACAATCTTTCGAACCCCCTGAACCGGATAAGAGGCATTGTTGGCACAAGTGATTGAATTCCCATGAGAGACAGACTCTAGAGAGGTGAACAATTCACGATGTGAGGTAATGTGCTTTGTAGCACCACCGTCGAAATACCACACATGTGAATGTGCAACAACTGACATGCATGCATCATGGATAGCAGGATTGTACATGCACTCTGCACTAAAAGCCCATTTTGCATCAAATCAGCATCACAATCTCCTTTTACAGAAGACTCAACAATGGCTGCATTTGTAGTGGAACCAGCATTTGCAATGGAACCACCCTCTTTCTTCTTAGCCTATTTGGACTTCAACTTGGGACACTGCTTGATCAAGTGATCATTAGCTTTACAATAATGGAAATGCATCTTCTTTTTGCCCTTATCACCAGAATTTCCAAAAAAATTTGCTACGAGCAGAAGCATTAGGAATAGATGATTTTCCACTCGCAGAAGAACCATAAGAAGTGGTTGCATTGCTGTTACCACCATTTCTTTGAGCAGCAATAAAAGCATGTTTAACTCCACACTGTCTAGTCCTATTTTTTCTGGAAAGTGACTCTTGCAACAGCAATGTGCACAATGCATCAAACTTGACAACTTCAGGATTTCCTTGGGTCATAAGTCACCAAGTACTAGCAAAAGTCTGGTAAGAGTTGGCAAGGCATCAAGACCAGTCTGCACAAGGAAACTGTCTAAAATGACTTCACCTGTAGAAATAAGTTGCTCATTGATATCCTTAACACCAGCAAGGAAGTGTCCATATCATCTTCCTCATGCATAATCTTCGATTCCAGCTCTTTACACAGCAAAGCAATTTTTGCCTCATTGCGGCTTGCATAAAGACCAGCTAGAATATCCCAAGCCTATTTTGCAAATTTCGCTGAACAAATGTGAGGAGTAATGGTGAGCTTCACAGACAATGGAATCAACGCATGAGCCTGTGCATCCTTTACATCCCAACGAGCTTGTTCTACCATAGGCAAAACAACTCTAATAGCATCAACTCTTGAAACAAGACCTCAACATCCTGAACATCGCCTACATCCTCAGAACTAGGACTTACATCAATGCCTTGCACAATATTCCAGACACCCTTTGACACAAGAACATGTTTCATCATGTAAGCCCACATAGGGTAATTGTCCCCATCTAGTCTATCCTCAGCAACCAACATCTTGAGCACATCTGTGTTGTTGTCAGCCATGGAAAATTCTTGCACTTGATATGAAAACTACCAGAAATGAGGAGAAACTGAGTGAGAGCAGCACGTGCTATATAGCACAACCACAGTAGACTATATGGGACCTGTTATGCAGTATTTGGCACTAACAAAAATTCTGCACAAAATGACAAAATTGCCTGCGCAGACCCGGCTGTAGTGGAAATGGAGGCCGGAATGAGCCCGAATCAAAAATCTAAGCAGACCTACAAACGCTCGCCAAAGCTCACAAAAATCGGAGAAAGTGAGCAGGGATCTGCTAGAGCTGCTGGCGACTAAGCCCGGAAGAATAGAACCTGCTCTGATACCAATTGTTGGAATTAGGGTTGCAGAGAAATGCACACAGCTTGGAGAAGACGAAGGAAGCTCAAGGCACACAATAGAGAGTGTATTACTTAGTGTTCAATGGAAAGATAGATAGCCCTAGAGTGATGGGCGTATATACAATGCACGGGGAAAAAAACCTCCTAAAGAGGGAAAAATGCCTCGGCGGTCCTAGTGTGTTCACACACATCACTACCACATGTATATGGTAACAGATGCTAGTGAGTCCGGCCGTACTATACCACTTGTAAATTCTCCTGCTTTTGATAAATCAATGAAAAGCTCAGTTTTTGCGTACATGATTTTTGCTAAAGCGTCCCTAGAAGGTCCTAATGTTTCATTAAATGTAAATGATAGGAATCAAGAAGAGTTAGACTTGTCTAATTTTCTAAAAGGATTCCAAGATGTGTTCATCGATGATATCCCTATGGGCTTACCTCCAAAGCGAGGGGATGATGACCATCGAGTTGAGCTCCTACCACAAAGCTCGCCGCCTAACAAGCCTCCTTATCGAGTTTTCCAAGCTCAACAAGAGGAGATCGTGAGGCAAATACAAGAATTGGTAGACAAAGAAAGGTGAGGCCTAGCTCCTCTCCCTTTTGTTCCCCAGTCCTTTGAGTGCAAAAGAAAGATGGTACATACCGCATGTTTGTGGACTATCGAGCACTAAACCATATCACTATCAAAAACAAATTTCCCGTATGGTGGGTAGAAGGTATGTTTGATAAGCTACAAGGTTTGACTATTTCAGTAGGATTGACATCAAAAGTGGCTACCATCAAATAAGGATAGTGAATGAAGATATCCTAAAGACCGCGTTCCGTAATGTTTGGTCTTTATGAATATCTAGTCATGCCTTTTGGCTTGACTATTGCACCCAACCACGTTCAATTGTTTAATGGAAAAAATCCATAGACCCTACCACAAATTCACTGCAGTGTTCTTTGATGATATCATCATCTACCTCAAGTCTTTGGAGGAACACAAGCAACATGTCCAGGTAATTTTTCAAGCTTTGAGGGAGAACAAGATTTTTATCAATCAAAAGAAGAGCAAATTTTTCCTTCAAGAGATTCAATACGTACTTAGGTCATATTATCTCGCAAGATGATATCTGTATGGATCCATCAAAGTTGGAGGTAATAAAAGCATGGGCTTATCCAAGGAATCTACATGAGCTAAGAAGCTTTATTGGTATGTGTGCATACTAAGGCGCTTCATATCAAAACTCTCTCAAATAGGAGGACCATTGCATGACTTAACAAAGAAGAATGTTAAGTACTTATGGACTGCAAAGGAGCAAAATGCTTTTGACAAACTCAAAGAGAAGCTTACCTCCCAACTAGTCCTTATGCTTTCGGATCTCTCAAAGCCATTTGAAGTCCAATGTGATGCTTGTGGTGATTGCCTTGGAGCAGTCTTGCTTCAAGAAGGGCATGCCATAGCATATGAGAGCCGAAGGCCCAATGCCAATGAACGAGTCTTGGGCATATATGAAAAAGAGCTTTTAGCTGTTCTACATGCCCTAGACACATGGAAGCACTATTTATTGGGACTCCATTCATTTTGCGAACGGACCACCAAAATCTCATGTACTTCATGACGCAAACCAAGCTTTTAGACAAACAAATGAGGTGGGAAAATTTTCTTTCGTAGTTTTATTTTCATATTGCTCACGTTGCTGGTAAGCATAATCAAGTGGCCGATGCACTTTCATTACGACCAAAAGTCAATGCAGTGTCTATAACAACTCACAATGATCTATCTTCTATGATAGTTGAGTATGCTACTGACCCTGACTTTAAAGATATAATGTCATCCCTTGCCTTGGGGAAGAAAGAGGAACCATTCACCTTGCAGGATGGTTATCTTCTCCATGGAAATAGGCTATGTGTTACCCACTCCCTTTGTGAGAAAGTTATGTATGAATCCCATGCTCCTCCCTGTGCGGGGCATAGAGAGGTATCCAATCTCCTCTTTGTGGAGTAGAGACATACTTTATTGGCCTACCATGAAAATGGACATACAAGAGTATGTTTCAAAAAGTGTGGTATTCCAAAAGACCAAGTATGATAGAGGGAAGCAAGCTGGATTACTCCATTCATTAACAATCCCTAATTCACCATGGGAGAGTATATCAATGGATTTTATCTTCAGATTACCCAATTCTATCCATGGAAATACGGGAATCTGAACAATAGTCGACAGGTTTAGCAAGCAAGCACACATTATTCCTGTCAAAAAGACTATTAAGGCACACCAAATGGCAACTCTCTTCATATCTCAGATTTTCAAGCACCATGGATTGCCAACATCCATCGTGTCAGATAGAGATCCTAGAATGACCAGTAATTTTTGGAAAGGTCTCTTTGAAAATCTAGGTAAAAGATTGAATTTCTCTTCGGCCTATCTGTTATAGACAGATGCGTGGCTGTCCTGCAAAATACATGAAACAACATACTGCTAAGCATAAATGAACGAATTTGCATACCTGACGCCTCGCATAGCACATGATCAACGATGTACGCAAATCGAGAGAGACAACGAGCGAGAGAGAGTAAGCGAGAACCTGCCATTGCACCTCCTAGAGTGGAGTGCTACGCCGGCACAACGAGAGAGAAGAGAAGAATACACAGACACTGCGTGCAATCTCCCCCCGTGCAAGAGTCACCATTTCCCTCTTGCATGTATTTGATTTATAGATTTCTTGAATGGTCAAATTGAGTACAAACTGGCCGGCCGATCATAAATGGCCAAAGCTCATAAGGAGCACTTGAATAATCAAATATTCATAAAATATAATATCCTTTTGTAATAGCCTAGCTCGATCAAGCCTTTTTCCACCCGTCAGCTGCAATAAATAATAAAATATCAATTCCATAACATACCTCTTTATTGGAAAGCAACTATCCTCACTTGCAAAGATATTAAATCTACAAATGATACTTGTCAAAAACAGTGATCAGAAATTTGTGTCAAAAAAATAGCATATAGTAAAAATAATGAAAACTAACAACATTGCTTATGCCTGCCGTCATCCACATACTACCTATTCTAGTGTCCCCTATCACATATCCTGATGAATCAAGATATCATTGGTCACACTCATTGTTCAATAATCAATTCACATCAATCTCAAGTTTACTTTCATAAATATTGTCGCGATAGAAAAGCATCATATACCAATTCTCAATCCAATTACAAATATCTGCCAACATATACCCATTTCAAATCCAAATCCAAATTTCCTTCATTTTGTATACCCGAGTAACAAAATCATACCAGTTATAGTGGTGGCCAGCCACTGCAGCATGATTTTGTGATCGTGTTGCCTCAACCAGCGAGTCTACACCAATAAGGCGTGCTGCCTAAATCGGGAAAACTGCATTTGATATTGTTTAAAAATCAGGAATTTGTAATTTATCAATGTGCCGCCTAAATCGGCGGATATGCACCAAGATGAGTATCTACACACTACCTAAATCGACGAATCTATGTGTGCGTGACCAATGGACTAGACGAGACATAAACATTACAAAACATTTACCTGGTACCAAATTATAATAGGTTGGACGAGCTGCAGTGTATACCAAATGTTGACGATCGTCGCAAATAAGTTGAGCTCATGTAAGTAGTTGTATAATTTCATGACAAATCCTATGAGTAGAAGCTACAACCGATGTAAGTACACATTATGATGTTAGAGATAATTAATTTTATGTATTATAGCACAATGTAAAGAAGGAAAAGAGTTTTGTTTGCAAGAAATGTGTGTGAGTATAGCCTCTAGAAGTATCTAGGGATTCTCTAATGCGGGAGCATTGTACTTGGTTTTATTTGCAAAAATGTTCTTCAAAGACAAAGCACTACAATATTTTTTTTATTATATTTAAGAATAATTTGACTGTACACTAATGCATTAATATTTTAAACGTTGTTAATGATAAAAGTGATGCGATGGTGGTGTTGTAAATAGGCAGACATGAGCACAAACAAGTAGATAACAGTAAAATATTTCGCATCACACATTACAAATCTGAAGTAAAACAATAAGTGAATAGGCCATTACAAATCTGAAGTAAAACAATAAGTGAATAGGCAGATAAGGTGGTGTTGTAAATAGGCAGACATGAGCACAAACAAGCAGATAACGGTAAAATATTTCGCATCACACATTACAAATCTGAAGTAAAACAATAAGTGAATGTTACCATTCATGCATGAGCTAACAATGTTGCCATGATAATACCGCCATAGATGTGGGATTTACAAAAACAAACGCCAAAAGTTTGACCCAACATTGAGCGTCCCATTCATTTTCACTTCAAACCTCGGTCTTTGGCAAAAATTAGACATTTTGAATTGCGTGGCATCTACTCTAAATGTTCAATATCATGATGCGCATGCCAATGAGACATTTTAAAAACAAGCAAGAATCAAGATGATCATAAAGTAGGTTACACAAGTGACGATGATGAGGATTACAACGAGCCCATTATTTTCTCATATGCTTGATAGAGGTACGATTGCACCAAGCTTGACATCAGCAATGACCCATTAACCTTGATCTCATCCATTAGGATCTTATTGAAAGCAATGCAACGGGTGCTAAAATATAATCTAAAGAATTGTGTCACGACAACCCTCAAGCCTTGAGCGGATGCACTCGATCTATACAATAGTCGATGCATAATTGCAAGAACCATAACTTGGATCTTCTGTGGTGAAATTGGCAGCCCCACCAAAAACACATAATCGTTGAAATTTGTTGTAATAATCGATGAAAGCGCAAGAAGCATGAGAAATGGTATCTTATAGATTGTTGAATTTGATGCAAAAAGAGTGAAGCCCAGGGAGAGGTTAGCAATCCCTTGACAGAGGGGTGCTCACCTTTACCTTTTTGAGCTTGTGCTTTCGAAGAGTGTTGGTGACGACAAAGGTATGAGCTAATGTCAACTTGTTCATGGCAGCAGGATTTATCAGGTTGTTTGGTAGCATCAGAGAAACTTTGATGTTAGTGTTCACGAGCTCTTCAAGAATTGCAGGATTGGCATCATATATCTTCACCTTTCCCTCCTTCATACCTTAGATCAGGAATATAACTGCCTCATGATGGGAGAGCAGATTGCTGCCAAGCTGCCCATATTTCACCCCAATGGTATATCGAGCATCAAATTTAGAGGCAAATCTCAAAATTTGAAGGTCGGATTACATGAGCAGGTGAATCGGTCTTTGCCATTGGAGAGGAAGATTTTAAAAATAAAAATAAAAAAATAAAAAGAGTAACTTTGTCTAGCTTAGGTCGGTCAAGCTTGGCAGACCAGCCAAGAATAACGGCACACCTAAGAAAAATAGACGACAAACTATATCGCTGCTTGCATGACAGGCTGAGTAGTGGAATGCAAAGCCAGCTGGAGCTTGATCAATCGTCTGGCAGAGAGTGAGCATCATTGAGGCACTCAGAATAGGGTTAAATCTGAGTGTTAGTCGGATTGTAGAGAGACGGCCGCTTGTGCCTCGCGGGCTCCAAGTTGGATGGCTGTTGTGGTTGAATGCTACATGCTCCAGTTGATGCGTAGTCGTTGATGATGCCTGCAAATAGCCGATTGAGATGCGACTAGGGAAAAACAAAAAACAAAAACAGTTGCATTGCTTGCGCTGACATATGCATACCACTCCCCGCATTGGGGGGGGGGGGGAGGTCCAACCCACACAGAGGAGGATCGGATGCATGAAGGAGGGTGGCGGGTCCACTACAAGCTGAAGAGACCAAGCAAGGTTGTTGGGGAGAGCTAGAGAGGACGTACACCATCTGCAGGGGTTTGAAGTGTGGAGGTCATACATGGGGATGGCCACTTGCAAGACCAGGTGAGCAGAGGCTGGAAGGTAGCACTAGAGAGAACAAAGCCACCATACCAGGAAGAGGAGCCACCAACTGCACAGAAGGAAGGTGGGTGTGCGAATTCAAAGTGAGTTGGAATTGTGGGCACCACGAGGTGGATCTATTGCACCTCAGAAATCAGGCGCCACTGATTGTTGGGTGGGTGGATGACATGCAGGCCCAAAGGTTGGTGGCCACCGAGAGAGAGAGAGAGAGAGAGAGAGAGAGAGAGAGAGAGAGAGAGAGAGAGAGAGAGAGAGAGAGAGAGAGAGAGAGAGAGAGAGAGAGAGAGAGAGAGAGAGATTCCTGCTACACGTTAGTCAGCATGCGGCCACAAAATTGGAAGGCCCTCATTATCGCTAGTGGTTGAAGTCTGCATGGCGACGGTTGGAAAGTAGGGGGTGAGAGCGAGAGTTCAGTGGTCGCCATGGGCATGCAAGAGTTGAGAGCTGGTACAGGTTGGTGGGTTAAGAGGAGCAGGTAAATTGTGGTTGGCGCGGCTCAATAAAAAGAGAGAGAGACAGACTGCGATTCTGTAGATAACGATGGTTGTGTGTGTGTGTGTGTGTGTGTGTGTGTGTGTGTGTGTGTGTGTGTGTGTGGGTGAGAGAGAAATAGAGAGAGAAAGGGCTCGATTGTACTCAATGTGGCCGCGAGCTGAGGAATAGAGAGAGATTGAGTGGGATGTGCATGTCACAAGCGAACAAGGAGAGAGAGAGAGAGAGAGAGAGAGAGAGAGAGAGAGAGAGAGAGAGAGAGAGAGAATGTTGGGCGCACAACAGGCCGCCGTTGTTTGAAGCCGGAGTCTGCATGGCAGGGCGTTCCACTGGCTCGAATAGCATTGGTTGATGCAGAAAACATCTACTGGCAACAATGAGATGGGATCTGCGGATGTAGCGACAGGAGCAGTGGGATTGTTTGCTAGATGGTCGGGCACTACCACTATCGCATATAGGGGTGGTATTGCAATTGTTGGTGCTATCAACAGGGAGGGTAGCGATGGCCTAAGGTGGCACTACCATGCTCCTTTGGTGGCTGGCGGGGAGTGTTTGTGTCCTGTGGCTCCGTGGTAGATGAGTCATTGCCCACTTGTGCCACCTGTTGTAGAGTATGCTGCCATTGTGTGCTTTAATTTAAAAAGAATATGTTTATGACTTTCAGTGATGCTCACAAAAACAACTTGAGGGTCGTTCCCACTAAGTGGAGATATGGTAGATTAGTCAATTTAGTTCCTTGTCTCCTCCCTATTACTTCTACACTCGGACACTCCCCAAGGTCTCTTGGGTTTATTCCTACAACAATCTACCCTAAATTCTTCTTCTACTTCTGTTTCTCGTAGCCCGGAAGAAGCGAATCAAACCTCCATTACCTATAATTTGACCTTCCTAGGTTTAACGTACATAAACTTGAATTTGATTGCATGCATCATAATGACGAATATTATGCTCTAGAATGTACTTATCGTACAACCAATTATCCTTACCTAGATAGAGACTCGATTAATCACACAAAAAATTATCCAATATCTTTAAACAATTTGAGATGCTTATGTTGCAAAGAGGTTCGTAATAATCATGTACCTCTAATTTTATACAAGGAAAATTAAATGTAAGTAAGCATGACTTATCTTTGTTCACCATAATCTTCATAGCCATCATCGCTGCAAGTCCAAGAGCATAGCCACAGCTCTGATACCACTGCTACAGACGGGATGTGTGGTTGCCCTGCAAAATACCCGAAACAACATACCGCTAAGCATAAATGAACGAATTTGCATACCTGACGTCTCGCATAGCACATATTCAACAATGTACGCGAACAGAGAGAGACAGCGAGCGAGAGAGAGTAAGCAAGAATGTGCCGGCGCACCTCCTAGAGCCGAGTGCTACGTCGGCATGACGAGAGAGAAGAGAAGAGAGGAAAGAAGAATACACAGACACTGGGTGCAATCTCCCCCCATGCAAGATTCACCATTTCCCTCTTGCACGTATTTGATTTATAGATTTCAAATTGAGTACAAATTGATCGGCCGATCATAAATGGCCAAAGCTCATAAGGAGCACTTGAATAATGAAATATTCCTAAAATATAATATCCTTTCGCAATAGCCTAACTCGGTCAAGCCTTTTTCCACGTGTCAGCTGCAATAAATAATAAAATATCAATTCCATAACACGGTCACCCACAAACGATGGCCAAAGTGAGATGGCCAATCTTACGATTCTCGATCTACTAAAGACTTATGTTACAAAAGTAGAACAATGCTCACAATGGGAGAAGTACTTACCCCTTGTAGAGTATGCGTACAATAATAATGTCCATACTTCTATAGAAAAAGCACATTTAGAAATCATAGAGGGAAGACCTAAAAGTCCCTTGCTACTTAAAGTACATGGGAAGATCTTCGATGTTGATGAGTATAGATGTAACCTACAAGAATCTTTCCAAAAGATTAAGGAGGCTATATCCATCTCTCGACAAAGGCAAAAAGCTGCTGGTGACAAGCATAGAAGAGCCTTAACGTTCAAAGAAAATGATTGGGTCTTACTTAAGTTTCCCAAGGCTCGATTGAGGCAAACCACGAGTAAAAATCCTACAGGCCATTAAAAGTATTATGCTAAACTAGCAAAAAGATACTATGATCCTTTTCAAATCTTGAAGCCAATTAATGAGATGGCTTATCAACTCAAGCTGCCCAACCATTGGCTCATACACAATGCTTTTCATGTGAGCCTACTTAAACCCTACAAAGGAGATCCCCCAAGTGAACCAATTATTGAAGACCCTCCATGAATCGAAGACCAAGAAGAGGTGCTACAACCCAAAGCTATCCTTCGGCATGAAGACAAGGTACTACGACATGGTACTAAGATTATTCGACGGTATCTTATTAAGTTGAAAAATTATCCTTTTGAAGATGCTAGATGGATGTGAGGAATAAATCTTAAGGATAGTATGAACCTTGTCAATGCTTACAATGCTACATTAGAGTAAGCAAATGTACATGTTTCTTTTAAATGACCAATGTTGTTGTCTTATAAGACTAATTCTCTTTTTATTGTGCACAAATTTAAATAGTATGCATGCTTATAATCATGTTTGTGATGATGACGTCTCTCAAACACCAAGTAGAATTTGTCACTCTACTTAGGGAGAATGAAATGGACTAAAGAGCAGACATGCTTGCGACAGCTACGTCTCCCAAGCAACAAATGGATTAGTCATCCATCTTGGAGTGATGTCGTAGGGTAAAAAGGGATCATGTACTCGCTAAGAAACATTGACTAATGACTAAGGCTTTATCCTTCTACCTCATAGTCCAGGACGACTATGATTTCAAGAGAGAGGTAATGTCATAAAATCTAATATCTAACCAACCCAAATGATTTTCTCATATTAAACTGATCATTTAATGTGGGAGAATAAACAAGAACAAGGGTTCAAATATAGACATGTGCTTATGGATTTATCTCAACACGGAGCCAAGTTAAAGGCTCCCAATGAGAGATGGTATGTCAAAGAGCAATGCTAGCTAATGGAGCCCGACTCAAGCTTGAGGTGCTTGTCGTGCTTGCTGACTAAGATGCTTGAGGTGCTTAATGACTAAGGTGCTAAGGTGCTTGAGGGGCTTGAGGTGTTCCACAAAGTCAAAGCACATCCCTACAACATTTAGAGGGCAAGCCCTCGTTGTAGAAGCTAGAAGAGAACACACACACCCTCACACAAGTCAAGTCTTGCCTAATGAAGCAACAAGGACATATGTCAAGTTCCTCTCTATGTTGCCCTCATAAAGTGCCTAAAGCCTATTGGTTGGCCTCTCAAGGGGTCCAATGATAATTTAGCTAATTTGATTAATTTTGTATGCATTTAGCAAGTCCTCTCTCTCAAAGGGGAAAGGGGGGCACTTGTCCCAAGGCTAGCACGCTTGCTTAATATGCACTCTACATGTGATTGGCCAGGCGGCGTGAAGAGGTCCAATGAGCTTCCATCATGAGCTAGAAGAGGGGGTCGACCAAGGAAGCTGGGGGCTTGCTTGCAGGATATACTCTCCCACTCTCTCTCTCTCTCTCTCTCTCTCTCTCTCTCTCTCTCTCATTGCGTGAAGTGCAAAGTGCAAGAGCTCCATCTCCTTCTCCAAGATTGTTGAGAAGTGGAAAGCTTACACCAACACTCTTGGCTATGGAATGCAAATCCAACCAAGAGCTATGCTCCAATGCTTAAGCTTGCAATCTTCTCCATCTGCATTGCTATGCTATTATATATGCTAAGCTAAGAGTGATGATAAGTGAGGAACTATTTCTTTCTTCTATGAATGTTTCTTCTTCCTCCTCCCTATCCTCATTCCCTGCTAGCTCTCTCCACCTTTGAAGGTGTTTGAGGCCTTGGGATTGAGGCCTGGGATGATTAATGCTTTTTTCAAAGCTTATGTTATGCTCGTAATGCACGAAGCTTTCCATCTTCATTGCATCACCTAGGTCACAAGGAACACAAAGATTGTATTGTACCAAGTCTCTCTTGATGGGAGAATCTATAATACAAAAGCCTATTGGAGGGGGGACCGGCTCCACATAAATCCGATCCTCAACTCTTGTCAGGTTATCTAAACTCTCTCTCTTGCAAAAGTATTGGTCATGCCAAGTTAATCAAGTATTATGGCTATGTTGCTACCGCTAATTAAGTTCACCCTCTATGTTCTCAAAGTAGTCTCACAAAAATGCTCATTCTAATTCTCTTAATTCCGATATTCTCAAAGTTCATAGGCCATTTCCATTACAAGAGGCAAGCATAAGTCCCCCCCCCTCAAACATTGGAGGGGATAAAAGCGGCGGGGGAAGGGCACATTCCCTACAGTATTATTAACGATGTGGAGGTTGGTGCCAACTCCACACCATATGATGTATGGTTTTTTTTCTTTTTTTTTATGAGCACAAGCATCCCTGTGCACGAAATGTTCCTTTGCATTTATAAAGATATCGCTTGCAACTTCTCCTCCTTCACACATCTAACTTCATATTATAACTGTGTGGCAAGGTTGAAGAGCTTTCTAAAAAAACTTCGAGGAGAGATGCTACAAAGTAGCAAGAACAAACTATGCTATAAGGTAAAATGTGCAACACTACTCCGCTTTTTGAATTCTTTTTTGGTAAATTGCACAATTTCCGTGCGAGATGATAAAGTACATCCATGAGCACCAAACGGGTCACTTGAATGCATTCGAGCTGATGACCGTGGTCACCAAGGATGAATGCTCAAACGACCAAGCTAGCTCCTTTGGACAAAATGCTTTTTGGCCTGCCCCAAAGGGGCAAGGCCTTAGTGATGCCTTCCCTTTTTGCTAATGAAAAAAACGATGTTATTTTTTTAAAATAAAAAAATTGATTGATTGAAAAAAATGAAACATCCTCATTACAAATTGATTAAAATTAAAAAAATTGATTGATTGAAACATCCTCATTACAAAGACAAGAAATACTCACATCAACATGGAATCATTGAAAAGAGACTCACAGAGTCACGAGATTAACAACAGTAGTAGGGACTGTGTGACCCCAATTTCAAAGTTTAGGTGCTCTCTCTCTCTCTCTCTCACACACACACACACACACACACATTTCTAGAATTTGGATTGTACTCAAGAGTCTATTAATTAGAACGGGATGGTATGTATTGCTGCAATATTTTTGCCAATTGTAGTATTCCCGCCCGCTACTCACACGGGAGCATCACTTGTGACTTAACCCACCAGTCTTGGCCCGCTTACAATAGAGCATAGGGGAGAGAACTCTAGGTTTGCTTATGATTATCTCTCTCTCTCTCTCTCTCTCTCTGTGTGTGTGTGTGTGTGTGTGTGTGTGTGTGTGACCTTGTGGAGGTTGTGTAGAAGGCTCTTCTCCTTTCTAGTTATGTGCAAAATCGACTGCAATCCGAGAGAGAGAGAGAGAGAGAGAGAGAGATCTCACCTTGTGGAGGTTGTGTAGAAGGCTCTTCGCCTTTCTGGTTATGTGCAAAATCGACTGCAGTCCGAGAGAGAGAGATCTCTGACGGCTCTCTCTCTCTCTCTCTCTCTCTCTCTCTCTCTCTCTGAGAGACGGCTCTCTCTCTCTCTCTCTCTCTCTCTCTCTCTCTCTCTCTCTCGGCTCTCTCTCTCTCTCTCTCTCTCTCTCTCTCTCTCTCTCTCTCTCAGAGAGAGAGAGAGAGAGAGAGAGAGAGAGAGCCGTCAGAGATCTCTCTCTCGGACTGCAGTCGATTTTGCACATAACCAGAAAGGCGAAGAGCCTTCTACACAACCTCCACAAGGTTAGAGAGAGAGAGAGAGAGAGAGAGAGAGAGAGAGAGCCGTCCGATGCTAGAAGAAGCCCCATTGATGAGGACAACTCTTCCACGAGCACCTAAAGGGCCTTGTAGAATGCAGGTGGCCCGACGAAGCAGGAGAGAGAGAGAGATAGATAGATAGATTTTATTATCGTCCTCGGAGGTCAATATGACCTATGGGACCAAAGTTACATGTGATGTAGTATGTGTACGGCTGATGAGTGACTCTCGATGCTCCAAAATTGTAGTGATGAGAGTCGCAATGGAGAGCCCACACTTTGGCTGGGAGAGGAAAGTGTGTAGGTCTAAGTTATGGCTGAAAATGTGAGAGAAGCAAGTTCGGATGTGATCAAAAGCTGAGCACTCTAGTAGTGTGTGGTACTCAGACTCTCGAACTTGCAGTGAGCATAATGTGCACAATCGATTTGACTCTTCTCCATTGCCCCAACGCCCTATCTCGCATCGAAGGAAATGGGAGCTAAGCCGAATTGCTGCGATAGTGCGTATCGCGGACAAGGGAATAGGCTCAAGCATGTAAGTGTGAGTACGGTTTCCTCTCTCAGCGAAGAACATGGTTTTGTAGTTGGGGGCAATATAGGTGGTGTAATGTATGAAGCGTGACCCACCGGATTTCTCCCAAGCCGTAATACATTGGCGTTGTAGAAAAGCTTCATTCACTTGAGAGTCAATTGAAGCATCATGTAGCAAGTGTAATGCATCCCATCTCCCAAACCACTTCTTTATGTCTTGCATCCATCCCGTGCTCAAGATCTTGCTTTTATGCGTCTTTTGAACTTTTTTGCTTGCCTCCCATGCAATTGTAGGAAGTCGATGTGAGGGGTTTTGACGCATCTTTATCATGTACTCCACAACCCTTTCCATGCCCATAACCTCAATTGGAAGAGATCCCGACTCAAGAAGTAGGAGCATATATGGTATTTGTGTCTTAACTTGGAGAAAGTTTGTAAGAAAACGCTTTTGGACATTCTCAAACTCTTTCCAAGTAGACTTTGAGATGCTCCCACCCCACACTTCAACTCCATAAAGAAGAACCGGTGTCACCGATGCATCAAAAAGATACTTCTTGAGAACCCAACACTTGATGTTTCCCGCATTACACATGTTCTCAAATGCATAATATGCTCTCTTTCCCGCTTCCAAACGACGCATAGCACATTCATGCCACTTGTGATTGGATGGAACCTCAAGGCCAAGGTACTTAAAGCTCTCAACAACTTCAAGTGTCTCGTTGTTGTACACAATGCATGGCTTCTCCTTATGGTTGGTTTTCACAAGCATAACCTTTGTTTTGGATTCATTTACAATCAGCCCACTATGCAAGCAAAAGTTCTCAAGGACAACCATAAGCTTTTGTGCATCTTCTAAAGTGTGTGCTAGAAGCACTACATCATCCGCATACAACAAAAGCATGATTACCGCATTGCAAATAGTGACCTCTTCAATGCCTTCTTCTTGCATAAAGTCAAGTACCATTTGTTCCAATTGATCGATGCATAGACCAAAGAGAGTTGGTGACAATGGACATCCTTGTTTAACCCCAATAGTGCTTACAAAAATTTCTGAAATTTCTCTTCCCATGCGCAATTGACAAATCACCTTCTCATAGATTCAAGAAACCGCAAGCATAAACTCACTTGGCACTTGGAGTTCTTCCATCCTTCTCCACAAATTGTTACATGGAATCATATCAAAGGCTTTCTTAAAGTCCATAAAACAACAATACAATCGCTTGCCTTTCAACCGACTTTCCTCCATGAGAACACGAAGAGTGACAAGATGATCAATGGTGCTATGGCATCGACGAAAACCCGCTTGTCCCTTTGCACGCTTGTCATTCTCTTCAGCCCAATCACTCAATTTCATCTCCATTATGCACCCAAATAACTTTGCCATAAGAGACCCAATCATTATAGTCCGGTAGTTGCTTACATTCTTTACATCCCCTCCTTTATGCAAAGGCTTAACCCAATTAGTACTCCAATCATAAGGCATACCATGTTGAAGTGCAAGGTTGAACATATCACACATCAACTCATGGGTAAAATCTCCCGTCCATTTGATCATCTCCGGCTTGATACCTTGAAGATCTCCCGCTTTGCGAGTAGCCAACTTTTCAAGCCCACCGCATACATCCTCAATTATAAAAAAAGACGGCATACATGGGAGTGAACCATAAAATGGTATTTTTTCAGTATTTTCTTGCTCATATAATTGCCTACAATGTGTGTACATATCCACTAGACTCAAGTTACCAAAATTCTCAACCCGCTTGCCTCTCAAGTTTCTCCAAAATCTTCCACATGCATGTGCCTTTTCTTGGACTTGAAATTCTTGTTGCTTTACTTCCCATCTTCTTCTTTTCTTTTGAATCAATGCCTTGTATGTATGCAAATGACTTTGATAGTTGTCTTTGTCCATAGTTGCATCAAGCTTTATCAAGGACTTTCGAGCATCTTGACATTCTTTATCAAACCACCTTTTGCGTGATCTATCTTTGTTGATACCATGGAGATGCTTTATGGCAAAGAATTCTTCCGCACAAGAACAAATAGCTTTCTTGAAAGCTTCCCATTTAGTTTCCAATGGTGCATCACATTGAAGCTTTGTCATCCATAATTTTTGCTCAACCATTTCAATGTACATTGGTGCCTGTTTGAAATCCATACATAGTGATAACTTCTCTTTCCTTTGGCTGAGATTATCATGCTTACTTGCTTCTCCACATGAAAGGTCAATACATAAGGTGCGATGGTCGGATTTCGGGGTCCATTGACCAAACATAAAACTCTTTATGCGATACATGATGGCTTCAGAGAGTAGCATATAATCAATCACACTATCCCCATTATGTCTTCTACATGTAAATCCATTGGTTCCACTCCACAAAGATACACCATTGGCAATGAGCATACCCATGCTATTACACATGTGTAAAAGTAACTTTCCATAGTGATCCGGCTCTTTCTCATCCATTGAAGTACGATCATACAAGTGAACTTCCTCCAACTCCCTTGAAATGTATGGCATATCAAATTGTTGAGTATCATGTTGCAATGTTTTTGTGCGAGCATTCATATCCCCAAATACAATAACATCACCTTCACCTTTGAAATAAGCAATGTCCTCTTCCAAATCAGAAAATGGTTGATCTCTATCCATGCAAGCATAAAAGGGAGAATCATGATGAGGAATGTAGCAACCGGCTACAAAAATGGGTGCTCTTTTTGGTGTCATAATTTTCAGCCATACATAACGTTTGTACTTGTCATCTTTCACAATTGATACAAAATCTTCCAATCCTTTCTTAACCATACATGCTAACCCTCCTTGTCCTCTTCGTTGCTTGAGATTCTTTGACCACATCAATGAATGTACATTGTAATCCTCCAAGCCGTTAATCCTTTGTGTATCATGCTCCCAAGTTTCAACAAGAAGTACAACATCGGCTTTGCTTGTTAGTTCATCAATGCCAACCCCCGCATTCCATGGGTATCCATTACAATTCCAAAAGCATATTTTCAATTGTAACTCGGTCTCATAGGTCACGCATCCCTATTTGCTTGAGAGACTTGCCTCCTCCTTGGGCACATTTTCTTCATGAGAGATTTTCTTGTTTTTATTATTCTTTTCCTCATATGCCTTGCGACGCATATTTTGTTGCTTAATAGTGCGATCTTCACATACAAAACATTTTGTATTCCTCAAGTAGATCCAACTATTATCAAGAATAATCTTTCGCTTGGTCTCATCCGGCATGGTGCATACAATTGGCCGTTCTCCCGAGCGAGGAGCTCCTTGCTTCCCCACTCTATGTGCTCCATAGACCATAACTCCGGACATACCAAAGTGGGTTTTGAAGAAATCTTCAATAACAATGGCAAGAGAAGGAGGTGTCTCTAACTTCTCTTCGGGAATTCCACGAATAACAATGTTCTTGGAACGTCGCTCCCGTTCCTTCAACTCCTCCACATCTACATTCTCAACATTCTTTGTTTGAACCATAGCTTGCATGAGTGAGGAATTAGAAACCACATTGTTACCACATACATCAGCCCAAGACTTGTTTGTGCATACATTTTTCATGTCGCATACATCCCGGCTCATAGTGTCAAATTTCTCCTCTTTCAATACATGGTCATGCTCTACTTTGCTCATCCGCTCCTTCAAAGCATTCAAGTCCACAAGAGAGCGTTTACATTCCTTGACTTCCTCTTCAAGTTGCATCAAACGTGTTGTTTGCATCTCAAGTGTCCTCTTGAGATTCTCATTCTCAACCACAAGTACCCTTAGTGTGCCATTCTCCATTGCAAGTGCTCGTAAGTCTTCGCCTTGTTTGTTTACGGTCTCTTGCAATGATACCAAGTACGCCATGATCATGGTTTCCGATGTCGTTGGTTGGGTGGTTGTGTTGCTATCTCCACACTTAGGAGATTTTGGATCATTTTCCACAATGGTTGTAGACCTTGTTGAAGAAGAAGAACCCTTGCGAGTGCCGGAAGACATTGTATGTAAAATAGGAGATGAGAATCAATTTTGTTGAACCTGTTCACTTCAGAAATGCTGCTACAGAAACGCCTTCCATAACTCTGAAAATTTCTGTCTTTACATCAATGCGTAGAGGACTTCGTGCTCTTCGATTGAAGCTATAGATCACCCAAATCGGAGTTCGGATGAAGAAGTTATGATCAAAAGAGTGGACTGCTGTCTACTAGGTCAAAAAACGGCTGCACTGAGAGAGAGAGAGAGAGAGAGAGAGAGAGAGAGAGAGAGAGAGAAGAGAGAAGTGTGTGTGTAAGTAGGAAATTAAAGAGATAGATAGAGAGCGATGTGTGTGTGTGTGTAGGAAAGAGAGAGAGAGAAGTGTGTGTGTGTGTGTGTGTGTAGGAAAGAGAGAGAAAAAGAGAAGTGCGTGTGCGAGAGAGAGAGAGAGAGAGAGTGAACGTAGAGAGCATGAGTATAAGCAGCAATGCGTTGAGCATCCATCCTACGAGTGTGCCAGTCAATGGACCATCTACCATTAATCTGGAGGTGCAAATTAAGAGTAATCAAGACCTCAACAACAATACTCAACACTCCAACACCCTATCCAGCCCACCTGTCTCGTGTCACTGCAAGGATATTGATTCCATAGGTATAAAAACTTGCCCCCTCCCCCCCCCCCCATGTTGATCCGATGGCCCAAAGTCTCCCCACTCCGCCGATCACGCACCTCGTCGTAGATCTCTCGACTCCATCCCATGGCATTTATAGAACAAGGAGGGAGAGAAAGATCACACACAGAGGGAGATTGGGGGTGATTTATTTTTGGGTAGTGTTTTATCTCCATTCAATTGTTGCATCTCATTGTCGTTGGCAGGCTTTGTGATTTTATCACTTGATGAATTCTTATCATATGCATAGTGAAGCACTCAAGGCACACTAGTTATTGATAGTGAGGCCAACCAAGCACGACTAGGCTAGTTCCAGCGTTCCCAAAGAACATTTTTCCAAACAAATAGAAAAATTTGGGCTTTCGAAATTTGCGGGGTTTTCTCCAAAGTTTTGCAGGTTCTTTTGAAAATTCTAACTGAACTAGGAAAAATTTTACAATTTTTCCAAATTGCTTTTACCAAAACCTAGCAGGTTGTTTTCTGTTGAATTCCAATCAATGAGCAAAGAAAATCAAGCAAAGCCAAATTCCGGGCGAATATGAGCAATAGTGTTGACAAATTGATGCGAGAGCAAGGTATATTGAAGAAAATAGTCATGTCATGCTAGATTCTAACATCATCTCAACCCAAAAGTGTTCTACATCTAAAACTGCCACAAAGCAATGGAGGCTTCAAAATCTCAAACCTCCTTACATGTTGAGGCCCTAGCAAAAGGCCAAGTTACAGAAGTAAATTCAAGTAGTTAATTATGGATGTTTCAAAAACGCAAAGAAAAAGACTATGACTAATAAAGTTCCAGCACGTCTATGAGTCCACTCGGGTGAAACAACTCCACTTTTGTGAGTGCAATCTGATGCAGAAACTCCAAGAATACCCATCAAATGGTTGTTCCATACCATACATGCTTGAGTTATTACGTTGTGGTGGCATCTCAAAAGCAATATATTCATCGTACTATAATGGAAACTCATAAACTTGCATTACTTTTTGAGCTTGACTAAGCACGCCGATAATGTCAGTATGGAATGCAAGGCATCTAATGATATCAACATTAACAACACTTTGCTTAGTGATGGATATTGTCTCAATGTTCCTCTTTGATAAATACTGGTCAAATCTTGGAACCGACGTCACTTGTAATGGAGAAGTAGGTAGAACAACCTTGATGTAGAAACGAGAAACCTCCTGATCAATAGCATTAACATCCTATTCCATATTATTTTCTCTGTGCCCAAGCTTTACATACTCTCTTGAGAAAGTGAGAGGACGTCACATGTTCAGATGTGTCCAAAAATGCTCCTCTAGTCTTTGGCCCAATAAAATAATGGCCCGAGCTAGATACCTAACGTGTTCTGCCCTATCATCTAAAATCCCTTTCTTGGTCAACCAAAGCTTGGGTGATCTTAAAATTTTTGCCTTGCACTAAATGGGCAAAAAACGTGCATAACGACCAGCAAAAAGCATTGCATGTTAGAATCCTATCGAAGTGCAAAGGCTTTACGGGTTGACATGATGGGCATGTTCTTTTTTATGGGACATGCATGCCAAGTTCTTTTTCCTGCGGACTGGTGACAACATTCGATGTCGAGGGACTCTAGACGAGCATTGAGCTTCCTTTAACTCTTTGTGGGCTAGCAAGCTGCAACTTCAATGTACTTGTAGTACATGTAGGCGCACTGAGTGAGAGAGAGAGAAAGAGAGATATGACTTTAGTATCATCTCATCAGAGCAAAATTTCTTGCAAAGACCCTCTTAGGTAGTTGGAGATGGAGGGTTTGCTTGCGTTATGCAAAGACAGAGAGAGGGTGAGAAGGATCTAGCCACTGTCCACGTTTCCCCCAGTCACACCTCCTCATGGTGCAGTTCAGCCTCGCGTAGCCCCCTAAGGACATTCCTGCAAAGTTTGTGGCTAATGCTAGTAATCAATTACCTAAAAAATCATAGACAAAGACCGCATCTTGGCAGTCTGTGCCCAATATCAAAGATATGAATTATGGACTGAGTGTTGATGCTTCTGTTGCTGCGGTATTTGCAGCAATACGAGGTGCAAGAGTAATGAGGCAAGATTCATCTAATAATAAATCTTCTTCTTCTTCTGGCTTCTCCCATAGAGTCCATGAAGCTAACGGACTGCCTGTGGATAGTAGTGGTGGTATCTCTGTGGGATTGGAACAGAGTGACGTGAAGCTTGCAAAGGCCGTCGCGGAACTGGCAGGTATCACGGCGTCGCATGAGGCAGTCTAAAATTAAAAGCAGAAAGGCTTAGAAAAGCAAAAATGTTTGCAGCTATGATTAAAAGTGGGAAGTGTGGGTCGAAAAGTGCTGAAAAGCCACTTGAGCATCCCGCTCCAGGGTGTTCCAAAGAGCAAGCAAGGAAGCCTACATCGTTTTGGTGTGGTGGCGGTGAGGGTGCTGTAGAGCTAGGCACTGTTTGTAAACACGCCGATGTAGATTAGCGTAGTATGTAGAGCACGGAGTTTTGTACATGATGATGCAAAGCAAGCTCGTGATACCGGGGGCGGGGGGGGGGGAAGGGAGGGCGCATATAGCTCATTCAAAGCCCCTTTGAAACCTGACGAAACCAGTCCGGACTGGTTCCAACAGGTTTTAGCGAGCTCATCATCACGCAATACAAAGTACTTCATTTTGTTTTTTTCCTAGGGAAAATTATCAAAATATCCCTCTAATTTGTGGAAGTTCTCAAAATACCCCTCAAATTTCAAAAAATCTTAAAATTCCCCCAATATTTGGTCATAAATTTCCAAAATGCCCTTCAAATTTTTCAAAATTCCCAAATTACGCTTGGTTGGAAAATTAAATTTGTCCAAAGTTTTTTAAAAAGTGTAGTTTTTCATAAGAAGCATGGTTGTCTATCAATACAAGATGCTAAAACTAGAGTTTGAGTTGGTTATGTAGGTTTTGAGATGAATTGCTTCATTACTTTTAGACATAATTGCCCTTTTTTGCGAGGTAATTTGTGGCAAAATTACATGTTAAGCACTCAAAAACGAATCTCAGTTGTCAAAAAGCAATAAATATTATAAAATCTTGAACAATCCAACCAAAATAGATAGAAGTTTTTTTTGGGAATTTTTGAAATTTTAGGGGTATTTTGGGAATTTCCACAAATTAGAGGAATATTTTGGTATTTTTTCCTTTTTTAAACAAAATTGGCTCCAACAAGCGCATTTGGCCTTGGCCAAACTAGTCCAAACCAATTCGTGCGATGCAAAATGGTTTCAAGATGGAGAGGGTATCGTTATCGACGACGATGGATCCAAGCAATGTTGTGGCGGGACCAGCGGGGCGATGCTACGACAGATTTTTGGTGTTTTTTTATAAAATCATCTTCTTGGTTATATTGGATCACATTGATCGTATGAAAATTAAACGGCCCTGGATCATGTTGGAGAAGCCGAAACTATGGGTTACAGCAGATTCAAAAATCCCTCTTCTGTAGAGCCTTCATTCAAAACAATCCAAAACTTCCTTGGCCACTCCTTGGTAGAACTTTGGTCCTAAAAGTGAAATTGATGACAATGAATTTGCAGGAAGAAAGTCGCAGTATATTTGCATAAAATGCCCCCCCATAGCTCCCTTGACCTACCTTTGTTGTCCTACGTTGCATTCATGCATTCCAATAGACCCAAAAGTGTGTGTGTGTGTGTGTGTGTGTGTGTGTGTGTGTGTGTGTTTCTTTGCTCGGAATAGTTGCTTGCTAAGAAATAGTCGCTCGCCTGTGTGAACACTGGCTAGTTTCACATTTTCTCGTCACCTTGGTCATTGGGTAAATGCGTGAAACTTGGAAGATTTGTACATGATGATGCAAAGCAAGCTCGCGATACCAGGGGAGGGGGATGAGAGGCGCATATAGCTCATTCAAAGCCCCTTTGAAACCTGACGAAACCAGTTTGCGCCGGCATGGATTGGTTCCAACAGGTTTTAGCGAGCTCATCATCACGCAATACAAAGTAGTTTTGCTAGGGAAAATTATCAAAATATCCCTCTAATTTGTGGAAATTCTCAAAATACTCCTCAAATTTCAAAAAATCTCAAAATTCCCCCAATATTTTGTCATAACTTTCCAAAATGCCCTTCAAGTTTTTCAAAATTCCCAAATTACGCTTGGTTAGAAAATTAAATTTGTCCAAAGATTTTAAAAAAATGTAGCTTTTCATAAGAAGCATGGTTGTCTATCAATACAAGATGCTAAAACTAGAGTTTGAGTTGGTTATGTAGGCTTTGGAGATGAATTGCTTCATTACTTTTAGACATAATTGCCCTTTTTTGCAAGGTAATTTGTGGCAAAATTACATGTTAAGCACTCAAAAACGAATCTCAGCTGTCAAAAAGCAATAAATATTATAAAATCTTGAACAATCCAACCAAAATACATAGAAGTTTTTTTTTTGGAAAATTTGAAATTTTAGTGATATTTTGGGAATTTCCACAAATTAGAGAAATATTTTGGTAATTTTTCCTTTTTTAAACAAAATTGGCTCCAACAAGGGCATTTGGCCTTGGCCAAACTAGTCCAAACCAATCCGTGTTGATGCAAACTGGTTTCAAGATGGAGAGGGTATCGTTACCGACGACGATGGATCCAAGCAATGTTGTGGCGGGACCGGGGGGCGATGCTACGACAGATTTTTGGTGTTTTCTTATAAAATCATCTTCTTGGTTATATTGGATCACATTGATTGTATGAAAATTAAAAGGCCCTTGATCATGTTGGAGAACCCGAAACTATGGGTTATAGTAGATTCAAAAAGCCCTCATCTGCAGAGCCTTCATTCAAAACAATCCAAAACTTCCTTGGCCACTCCTTGGTAGAACTTTGGTCCTAAAAGTGAAATTGATGACAATGAATTTGTAGGAAGAAAGTCGCAGTATATTTGCATAAAATGCCCCCCCATAGCTCCCTTGACCTACCTTTGTTGTCCTACGTTGCATTCATGCATTCCAATAGACCCAAAAGTGTGTGTGTGTGTGTGTGTGTGTGTGTGTGTGTGTGTGTGTTTCTTTGCTCGGAATAGTTGCTTGCTAGGAAATAGTCACTCGCCTGTGAACACTGGCTAGTTCCACATTTTCTCGTCACCTCGGTCATTGGGTAAATGCGTGAAACATGGAAGATTTGTACATGATGATGCAAAGCAAGCTTGCGATACCAAGGGAGGGGGGATGAGAGGCGCATATAGCTCATTCAAAGCCCCTTTGAAACCTGACGAAACTAGTCCGCACCGTCGCGGACTGGTTCCAACAGGTTTTAGCGAGCTCATCATCACGCAATACAAAGTAGTTCACTTTGTTTTTCTCCTAGGGAAAATTATCAAAATATCCCTCTAATTTGTGGAAATTCTCAAAATACCCCTCAAATTTCAAGATATCTCAAAATTCCCCCAATATTTTGTCATAAATTTCCAAAATGCCCTTCAAGTTTTTCAAAATTCCCAAATTACGCTTGGTTAGAAAATTAAATTTGTCCAAAGATTTTAAAAAAATGTAGCTTTTCATAAGAAGCATGGTTGTTTATCAATACAAGATGCTAAAACTAGAGTTTGAGTTGGTTATGTAGGCTTTGGAGATGAATTGCTTCATTACTTATAGACATAATTGCCCTTTTTTGCGAGGTAATTTGTGGCAAAATTACACGTTAAGCACTCAAAACGAATCTCAGCTGTCAAGAAGCAATAAATATTATAAAATCTTGAACAATCCAACCAAAATAGATAGAAGTTTTTTTTGGAATTTTTGGTATTTTGGGAATTTCCACAAATTAGAGGAATATTTTGGTAAATTTTCATTTTTTGAACAAAATTGGCTCCAACAAGGGCATTTGGCCTGGCCAAACTAGTCAAAACCAATCTGTGTTGATGCAAACTGGTTTAAAGACGGAGAGGGTATCGTTACCGACGACGATGGATCCAAGCAATGTTGTGGCGGGATCAGCGGGTGATGCTACAACAGATTTTTTGGTCTTTTTTTGTAAAATCATCTTCTTGGTTATATTGGATCACATTGATTGTATGAAAAGTAAAAGGCCCTCTATCATGTTGGAGAAGCCGAAACTATGGGTTACAGTAGATTCAAAAAGCCCTCATCTGCAGAGCCTTCATTCAAAACAATCCAAAACTTCCTTGGCCACTCCTTGGTAGAACTTTGGTCCTAAAAGTGAAATTGATGACAATGAATTTGTAGGAAGAAAGTCGCAGTATATTTGCATAAAATGCCCCCCCATAGCTCCCTTGACCTACCTTTGTTGTCCTACGTTGCATTCATGCATTCCAATAGACCCAAAAGTGTGTGTGTGTGTGTGTGTGTGTGTGTGTGTGTGTGTTTCTTTGCTCGGAATAGTTGCTTGCTAGGAAATAGTCGCTCGCCTGTGAACACTGGCTAGTTCCACATTTTCTCGTCACCTCGGTCATTGGGTAAATGCGTGAAACATGGAAGATTTGTACATGATAATGCAAAGCAAGCTTGCGATACCAGGGGAGGGGGGATGAGAGGCGCATATAGCTCATTCAAAGCCCCTTTGAAACCTGACGAAACTAGTCAGCACAGACGTGGACTGGTTCCAACAGGTTTTAGCGAGCTCATCATCACGCAATACAAAGTAGTTCATTTTGTTTCTCTCCTAGGGAAAATTATCAAAATATCCCTCTAATTTGTGGAAATTCTCAAAATACCCCTCAAATTTCAAGAAATCTCAAAATTCCCCCAATATTTTGTCATAAATTTCCAAATTGCCCTTCAAGTTTTTCAAAATTCCCAAATTACGCTTGGTTAGAAAATTAAATTTGTCCAAAGATTTAAAAAAAATGTAGCTTTTCATAAGAAGCATGGTTGTCTATCAATACAAGATGCTAAAACTAGAATTTGAGTTGGTTATGTAGGCTTTGGAGATGAATTGCTTCATTACTTTTAGACATAATTGCCCTTTTTTGCGAGGTAATTTGTGGCAAAATTACATGTTAAGCACTCAAAAACGAATCTCAGCTGTCAAAAAGCAATAAATATTATAAAATCTTGAACAATCCAACCAAAATAGATAGAAGTTTTTTTTGGAATTTTTGGTATTTTGGGAATTTCCACAAATTAGAGGAATATTTTGGTAAATTTTCATTTTTTGAACAAAATTGGCTCTAGCAAGCGCATTTGACTTGGCCAAACTAGTCAAAACCAATCTGTGTTGATGCAAACTGGTTTAAAGACGGAGAGGGTATCGTTACCGACGACGATGGATCCAAGCAATGTTGTGGCGGGATTAGCTGGTGATGCTACGACAGATTTTTTGGTGTTTTTTTGTAAAATCATCTTCTTGGTTATATTGGATCACATCGATCGTATGAAAAGTAAAAGGCCCTCTATCATGTTGGAGAAGCCGAAACTATGGGTTACAGTAGATTCAAAAAGCCCTCTTCTGCAGAGCCTTCATTAAAAACAATCCAAAACTTCCTTGGCCACTCCTTGGTAGAACTTTGGTCCTAAAAGTGAAATTGATGACAATGAATTTGCAGGAAGAAAACCTTCATTCAAAACAATCCAAAACTTCCTTGGCCACTCCTTGGTAGAATTTTGGTCCTAAAAGTGAAATTGATGACAATGAATTTGCAAGAAGAAAGTCGGAGTATATTTGCATAAAATGCTCCCCCATAGCTCCCTAGGCCTACCTTTGTTGTCCTACGTTGCATTCATGCATTCCAATAGACCCAAAAGTAAGTGTGTGTGTATGTATGTTTCTTTGCTCGGAATAGTTGCTTGCTCAGAAATAGTCGCTCGCCTTCTGGTAAGACGCGTTTTCTGTGAACACTGGCTAGTTCCACATTTTCTCGTGCGTGAAACTTGGAAGAAGCACAGATCCCGTGTGGCTGACTGCACACTCCCTTGCTTAACGAGGAAGGAGTAGGGCCAAGGTTTATCTCTGAGGCGGTTTTTGAAGTCGTTCTGCTCAGCCATCCCGTCCACAGAGAGAAAGAATAATCGGAGTTGATAAATCACTTGCTGCCGCCTCTCGGTGCCAGGTGGAAGCCTTAATGGCAGATCAGGCGGAAAGGGCGCAGGATGCTGCTCATCGCCATGTGCTCGTGGTACCCGCCGTCCCAGAGGGCCATGTCAATAGCCTGCTCAGCTTTGCTCTCTTGCTCGCCCAGCGGGGTCTCCTCGTCTCCTTCGGTTACCCTGCCCGCCCCCATGCCCTTGCTCTCAAGCGCAACAAACTCTCTGCGCTCCCTTCCTCCCTGCGTGTGCATGTCATCAACGATGGCTACCCCTTGGCGGAACATGAATTGACCACCGGGAGCCATTTTGAAGGCTCTGTCCAACTCATGCGTGATGGCATAGAAATCATTCTCCAGCAATATCTTGCGACAGCAAATATGCAGGCTCTCAGAAATAATGAAGCTTTTAGTCTAGTATCTGAGAACGGGTCTTCTACCTCATTGACATGGCCCCCCATCTGTTGCATCATCTCGGACACGTTTTTGCCCGGATCGCAGGGCTTGGCTGACAAATTTTGTATTCCAAGAGTTGATTTCTGGACTTGCAATGCCACCATCTACGACATGGTTGTTCATCTTCCAGAAATAACAGCAAGAGGGCTTCTTCCACTACCTGGTAAGTGCACATGAAGCATTCTGCCGGAAGCCCATTCAAGTATGTTCGTCCTAAGTTCCAGAGAATGAGTGTTCCATACATATAGACCAAGGGTATTAAAAGACCATGGCACATAGTTTCTCTATAATGGCAAACATACACTAGATACTGTAGGACGCTGAGCTTTTGACTGGGTATTCTGCCTTTAACTGACTTTGATTGTTAAGAATGAGTTAACAACCACTGTTGGCTCTTACTCTCTTTTTTGTATGTATTTGCTCTCTTACCTTTTCTTGTTTATGTTTGAAATTGAAGAAGTGCTTGCTTGCACGTGTGCCAATGTGCACGTATGTTTGTATTCTTGTTGCTAACTAGGGGTGTGCAGAAAACATTAATTAGGATGGGGGAATTTGCATTAGCATCAACCTCAAGCCTCCCTGGTTAATCCAAGCTCTAAGAATCACATTATTGTCACATGATCTAATATGTCCAATACAAAAGAATAAGGTAACAACTGCTAGAAATGTATACAAAATAAGTGAACCAGTAGAGCCAGTAGAGCCAGTAGAGCCAGCTGGTAGCATGTTTTCCAAAGCTTCATCTCCTGAATAGGCATGGCATCAATCTCCTCCTTTGTAAAGAACCTCCTAGGAGCTGGTCTATACTTCTCAAGAATGGCCTGGATGCGATGGTGGTATATTGAAAGTTGACATAATTTGTGAGAGAGACAAGGGTGCCGAGATATCCGAATCTCTGTAGCTCTTTCTAGAAGAGTCCCATAAATTGGAAAGTGAACATGTCTTGAGGTTATGCTTAGGGCTGCTACTCTTGAAGAAATTTGTCGCCTGCCTTCGAATAGGTCCTTTGCTAAAGTGTGTAGAACTCCATAATAAACCATGCATGTGCTTGCTTGACTCTAGCAAGAAAAGCCCTAGGTATCTCTGATTAGTGTAATCCATCACTTGATAGGTAAAGCTCCACCAACTACACTTTATTGGGATGGCATGTGATCAATAGCTATAGTTTCTAGAAAGACAGGTAGGAGATCAGCTCACCCGGGAATGAGTTGAGTCAAGTTTCAACCTCCTCGAGAAACCGGCTTTCAATGCCAGAAGCCAACGCACAAGTGTCCTGTGATCAAGGGTCACATAGATCAGCAACCTCGTGCCATTCCCCATAGCACCCTTCAGAGACTCGATCGGTCCTACATGCTCTAGCAAGGAAGGAGTAACTGCCTGAGCTTGTTACTTATAATGAAATCGAGTAAGAATGCCATTCATCCACAACTCTTTGAGTGTATTGAGTGAAGTTAGATGTCGATAAGGAAAGCGAGTAAAAGCTGCAACATGAGTGACACAAGCTGCCGCTGATTGGGACCAAATCTGATGCGACACTAGCAGATTGAAACTTTGTCGGGCAATTCCTCTGAATATGGCTTGGGCCACCACACTTGTGATTAATCACCTTCTTGGAATCTCCACTAGAGCTTGAACTTTCATCCTTTTGTTGTTTTGGCTTCTGCGATGTTTTGGGTGACTGTCCAATCAAGACCTCAAAGCCCCCTCTTAGTCTATAGCTCCGTTTTATTGATCCTCTTGATCCAACACTGAAACCGGCCTATAACCTTACTAACAGGAGGTAAATTTTCACCCAATCTATGCGCTATTTAACTTTACTTGTACTTTATGACACAAAGTGACTTCACAAATAAACGTGTAACTAGAATTCACTACTTCAAAGCAATCCGCGACTTGGTAGCTAGAGAGCTCCCAAGTAGACAACGACACCCTCTTGGCCCCAAGGACTGGTGCCCCTTTTGGTATTTCTTTATTCTTATTGCAAATAAACAACCCGAACACTTTCATATAACTCTCACCAAGCCGTCCAAACCTGTCAAGGGCTGAAGTTGCAGGTTTTCGACCCAATTTCGGCAGTATAACGGTGCCAAAACCCTTGTAAATCAAAAGTACACGTCTAGGAAGGTTTCCCTTGCATTTTAGAAGCCTTCCTGTGAGCTGCAGGTCAATTTCAGCATGCTGTAATTTCCTATTTTGGTCAGTGTTAGGTGCCCAAAACCCTGTACAAGCATCCCAAGGCTTTCTCGAGGTTCCCTTGGTGTTATCTTTTAGTTTAGGTGCGAAATCCTATACCTGCGAATAAAAACAGGAGGCTGTAACTCTTTGTTTTGGATCGTTTTGAGCGAAGCAAACATGTTGACGTGTGTCTCAGCAACCCCCACACGCAATGGGATAGTTTCTCTGAAGTTTGGACAAGTTTTCAAGCGAGAAAACTCTCTGTTTTCGCAATTTGTCGCGATGGAATTGTGTACACCCTCTCAATAAAATCACCATCAAGAACAGAGTCCCTATCCCGAGGATCGATGATATACATGACAAACTTCAGTTTAGCAGAATTGATTTGAAGAGTGGTTATCATCAGATCCGAGATGCTCCTGGGGATGTCTACAAGATAGCTTTCAGGACGACTTTGGTTTGTACGAGTACTTGGTGATGCCCTTTGGTCTCACGAATGCTCCGGCTACATTCAACCGCATGATGGATAGGTTTTTCCGAGAGTACCAATCATTTGTGATGTCACGTGACACATCCAACCCTGTGTCCGTGGACAAGCTACAACACGACAAGGGTTCAGTCAGCCCAGTCAATCTAGATTTAGAAGTGATCTGGCACTTTTGTGAGTCTGTTCGCAGACCGTGCATGCCCAGACACTTAGAGTAGATGCATATCCTCCGGTTGCGCACAGCATGATCATAAGCATTCCCATCAGAATCCATTAGAATTCTTCAGGGGAATTTTCCAGTGCATTTAGCCTATTTTTCCTATTTTTGACATTTTTCACTTATTATTTTTAAGTGACTTTTGTTGGAAAGTAGGTAGGGCAAATTGAGTAAGTTTGTATATAAGCAAACCTAAACTAGCACTAATTGGCAGAAGAGGCAGCAAGAGCACCATTGCTCAACAGGCAACTTCTCAGCAAGAACCTTGGTGGCGTTTTCTCCTCCAAGCAAGATCCCCCATCTCCTAGCGTTTTTCATCAAGAATCGCCACAGATTCCCCCCTTGGCTAGCGTTTCCAACAGGAGGACTCCATCGCCATAGCCTCTCATCAGTAGCGTTTTCATCAGCAAGCTATACCATAAGAAGACCCACAGTCCTAGCGTTTTCTAGACCCAAATCGCCCTCCTTTTTGCTGGCGTTTTTCAGCAGGTAAAGACCAACAGATTTCAGCAATGAAGACCACCCATATCAGCGTTTTTAGGATTAGAAATTCAGCAATGAAGAACCAGCCACATCAGCGTTTTTAGGAGCAGATTTCAACTAGCAGAATTCAGCCTATCAGCATGTTTGGACAGCAGATAGAAAGCCTCAGTTTTCAGCCCTTAGATCGGTCTTGCCATCCCTGTCGGTCTTGTCTTTCCCTCAGTTTTCAAGGTAAAGCTAGAAGGTCAAGTTTGACAGGCAAAAGGCACCAGGGTTATTGCAACCACTACCTATTCTAGATAAACCATGGGAAAGTATTGCTATGGATTTTATCTTTGATCTTTCGAGAACGTAGACAGGAAACGATGGTATTTGGACCATCATTTGCATATTCAGCAAGCAGGCTCATTTTATTCCTGTCAGGAAGAAGGTAAAGCCAGATCAGATGGCACGCTTGTTTATGAGCAATATTTTCAAGTACCATGGCATGCCACAGTCGATTGTTAGCGACCGTGATTCACGCATGACAAGTTTGTTCTGGAGAGGCTTGTTTGAGAATATGGGCACAATGCTCAAATTCTCTTCGTCATTTCATCATCAAACAGATGGGCAGTCCGAAGAGGCAAATTCTAGTGTCCTAGATCTGCTAAAGTGCTACGTGTCAGAGCATAAAGGAAAGTGGGAGCAGTATTTGCCATTGGTGGAGTATGCATACAATAATACAGTGCATTCATCAACTGGCAAGGTACCTTTTGAGATAGTTGAAGGTGGCAAGAAAGTTCCTCCCATACTGCATACAAAGGACAAGATATTTGAAGCAGATAAGTATGTTCAGGACATGGATGAAATGTACAAGAAGGTCAAAGTGGCCTTAGAAAAGACTCAGGCAAAGCAAAAGAAAGCAGCTGATCGTCACCGTCGTGAAGTGGTATTTTCACTTAGTGATTGGGTGCTTCTACGCTTTGAAAAGGCAAGGTTAAAGAAGATGAAGGGCAAGGAAAGACTGTTTCCAAAGCTCAGCATGCGTTACTTTGGGCCTTTTCAAGTATGCGACATAATTAGTGATGTTGCATATAGGCTGAAATTGCCTAAGAGTTGGAAGATTCACAATGCGTTTCATGTGAGTCTTCTCAGACCCTATGTGGGTGATGTGCTAGAGGATATGTCAGCTGAAGATCAGCCGGAGGTCGAGGAACTTGACGAGATTTTGGTCCCGGGACAGATTCTAGCACATAAAGAAAGAAAAGTGAAAGGCAAGGTTGCTAGGCGTTACTTGGTGAAGTTCAGAAACTATCCACCAATGGATGCTAAGTGGATGGAAGAAGGTGAACTTGCAGAGTCACCAATTGTGTTATCACTTTACCTTGAAGCCTTCGATTTGCAACCTACCTTGATCCCTTGAGTTTCAAAGCTACATGGATTGTCAGTGTGACAATGGCTTCTAAAACAAATGATGTAAATCAAATACATGTTACATGAATGTTAGAGCTGTACAGATTGTCAATTTGGCAATTGCTCTTATGGAAAGTCCAAAACTTTGGTTAGTGCTATAGAAGTGAGTATTTCTTGTCAGTTTGTCAAGGATACAATAATTGCTTCTGTTAAAGGGTACATGTGTAACTGCATTCTTAAACTGTCGGTTTGGGTCTGCTCGAAAGTGTTACTGGATCCAACGTGTACTAAAAGACAGTGGCAAAATGCGTAGCTACCATTTTGTCATTGGAAAGTTAATGACTCAAAGCAATGGCACAGTGCGAAGCTACCACTACAGGTGTCGTACATGTGTCTACAGGTGTTGAATACATCAGTGTTGACTGTGAGCATGTACGACATAGATGCAAACGAGGACATTTGAGATTTCAAGAGGGGGGTATGTCACCAGCGTGTGACTACTATCTATCCTTTTTGTTGATTTCTTTCTTATTATTTATTCATTTTCACTTTTTGGAAACACCCCTTGAGAAATCTAACTGCCCTGCATTGCATAGCTAGTGTGGAACTGTTAAGAGGGAGTCCAGTCCTGAGGGCAAGAGAGCACTAAGGTTGGACAAGGACTATGGTTAGCCAAAGTGGGGTCATTGACTAGCCAAAGTGGAATCCTTTGCTACAGAGGCTACATTTTAGTTCTTGGTGTGGCTGCAGTGTACAAAGAGGGTCGGATGACCTAGAAAGATACAATGGCAGCATCTCCTAAAATTTAGGGAACTGCTATTTTGGGACCTGAAAATGTGTCCACGTCATTACATCCGGAATGACCAGGGGAACATTTTATCACTCTGCTGCAAAGTCAATTGATGCACCAATTGAGAGATTTTTAAGCAGGAAGCCCAATGTGGGGAAATTGCATGTATGAGTGCCAAGTGGCACTTTTTGGTCAATTTACCAAGTTTGGGAGAAGAGAATCCGTAACTGACTTTCTGGAGCAGTTTTGGAGGCTGATAACTGTGATTTTCAGCCATTTCTCTCCATTTTTGAGCTTCCCATGACTTTACCTAGGACCAAGGAGCTCATTTTCAGCATTGGAAGGCATCAGATGCGTGTTTACAGGGCTGTTTTGTTGCGTTTTCAGCGATACACAGGTTTTGACAGCCATGAAAATCTTCCCCTTTTTGCATCTATTTGTTCACAGATACATTACAGGTCAAGGGCAGAAGAGGGGGCGCTTGATTTATACTGGGAGGATGCTTCTTTGAGAGTCTGTCACGGGTTAAGAGCTATGGAGTGCTTCCTTTCCCTCTTATGTACAGTGCGGTGCCAGGAGTGATGCCCTGCACGCTACGCATTGCTCTCTCTCCCCCCTATGGCAGTATGTTATGCCCCCCTAGTGGGATTTTCAATTGACCAATGTACAGTTGTGTGGGTTCATGCGCGATTGCCGAGGCAAGAGCCTCTTGCACAGGTACTGGATTAGCTAGCGGCTAATCCCCCGCAGGTACAGGTGATTCGAAGAGGTTTCACGTGTGAAATCTCGTCCGATTCAAAGGGCAAGTAGCCCTACAGGTGCGGGAGCTCGAGGACTTGCTACGGATGCGACCGGCACGCGAAACGGAACCCGAAACAGTAAATTACAGCCTGCTGTGTATTTTTGCAGGTTTAGGGTTTTGGCCCTAAACAGACAATAATACCCCCACGAGGTTCGAGGACGCAAGGGGACCGCTGTACAAGTGATCTGGCGCATTTTCGGGGCCGAAAACAGAGAATTCAGCGTGCTGCAGATTCTCGCCAGGTTTTGCAAAGTGTCCGTATGCGTCGGGAAAGTCATCCAATGCGTGGGAATACTGACTGTGAAGGGTCCTAGTATAATTATGTTGCCGAAATCGGGCCAGAACAGTTGAAATTCAGCCAAGGTTGTGTGGGGCAGCTTGTAGGGAACCACAGCTTTTATTCCCTGTGTTAAAGAATAAAGAAATACCGAAAGGGGCGCCTAATTTAGGGGCCAGTCTGGTGTCGGTCTTCTCATACAGGTGCAATCTAGCAGCCTGTATCCCTCTCCCCTTTGTTGTGTCTTGAAAGTACAAGTAAAGTGGGCGACGAATTAAATGGGTGAAAGCAAATGAGGTTTAAGTCTAAGGTCTACCGCCCTTTTTGGATTGAACAGGCCGGTTTCAGAGGCAGTAGGAGCACCATTGCTTAACAGGCAACTTCTCAGCAAGAACCTTGGTGGCGTTTTCTCCTCCAAGCAAGATCCCCCATCTCCTAGCGTTTTTCATCAAGATCCATCGCCACAGATTTCCCCCTTGGCTAGCGTTTCCAACAGAAGGACTCCTTTGCCATAGCCTCTCATCAGTAGCGTTTTCATCAGCAAGCTACACTGCAAGAAGACCCACAGTCCTAGCGTTTTCTAGACCCAAATCGCCCCCCTTTTTGCTGGCGTTTTTCAGCAGTTAAAGACCAACAGAGTTCAGCAATGAAGACGAGCCATATCAGTGTTTTTAGGAGCAGAAATTCAGCAATGAAGAACCAGCCATATCAGCGTTTTTAGGAGCAGATTTCAGCCAGCAGAATTCAGCCTATCAACGTTTTTGGACAGCAGATAGAAAGCCTCAGTTTTCAGCCCTTAGATCGGTCTCGCCATCCCTGTCGTCGTCATCGATCTAGCCTAGACTTGCATCAGTCACATGCATTCACTTTGTACCAGATTGTGCAATCAATAGTAGACCACTCTCGCCGATGAGAGTGGGTCCTTTGGAGGAGGGTTTTACAACGTCTCTGGTGTCGTATTCTCTTCTCTCTCTTATCTCTCAGTCTCATACACTTGCACTCACAGTGTCCACTCACTTTGTTCGTGATCATTGCACTCTCATTAAAGACGGAAGGCTCTCCCTTCCATAAGAACCAAAAGGAACCTTGAGCACATTATGGAGCACTCATCTTGAGAAAGAAGAACATTCATTCCGCTGCAGCTTACATGTGGACACCTTTTTCGACGACATCGTCGTCGTCTCCAAGAGCGAGGCAGAGCATAGACACCATTTGTTACAGGTTTTTAAGGCATTGCGGCAACATAGATTGGTAGTAAACGTGAAAAAGAGCGAGTTTTTTTTGCCAGAGATATACTTTTTGGGACACATCGTGTCAGTGAAAGGTGTAAAGATGAACCCGACCAAAGTTGAAACCATTCGTGATTGGTCCGATTTGAAGAATGTTCATGAAGTTCGAAGCTTCTTGGGTTTATGCTCATATTATCGACGGTTCATTCGAAAATCTGTAGAGATAGCTTCTCCATTGCATGTGTTGACTCAGAAAGGGGTTCTTTTTACTTGGGGACCGTAAGAGATTGCAGCCTTTCAGACTCTCAAGGAAAAGTTGTCAACGGGTCAAGTATTAGTTTTGCTAGACTTGCAAAAGCCCTTTGAAGTTTACTGTAGTTTGTGATGCTTGTGATCGCAGTTTGGGATAGTCTTGATGCAGGATGGCCATGTTATATCTTACGAGAGCAGGATAATTTTACATCTTGACCGGGTTGCTCAGATTTATGAGAAAGAGCTATTGGCAATCATTCATGCTCTGACTCAGTGGCGACATTTTCTACTCGGAGCCGATTTCACTGTACTCACTGATCATCAGAGTTTACCCTACTTTTTACCTTAGAAGTTGCTTTTGGAAAAGCAGATGAGGTGGGCTAACATTTTGTCACAATTTCATTTCCAGATTGTCCATGTTCAGGGACATAAGAATTTAGTGGCGACGCGTTGTCCTTAGTTCTCGCTATTTCCGCGATTCATCATAGAAGCTTCGAGGATATGGTCGATCAGTAATGCCACCGATCCTGGTTTTGCAGACCTCTTTCAGCGGTCGCAGAGTGGGGAGACAGTTGCAGGCTATTCAATACGGGACGGTTATTTGATGCGGAAAGGATGTTGTGTGTTACACAGCCTTTGAGGGAAAAGGTTTTGACAGAGTGCCATTGTCCATCTTTTTCGGGCCACCGTGGCATAGATACCAACTTGAAAGGTGTTGAGTGTTACTTCTATGGGCCAAGGCCCAAAAAGGATGTGGACAAGTTTGTTCGCAGTTGCTTAGTATGCCAAAAGGTCAAGTTTGATAGGCATAAGGCAATAAAGTCTCCTACAACCTCTACCTATACCATCCTGTCCCTGGGAAAGCATTGCTATGTATTTTATTTTTGATCTTCCCAAAGACTGAGAGTGGGCATGATGGCATTTGGTCAGTCATCGATAGATTCAATAAGCAGGCTCACTTCATTCCGGTAAAGAAAACAGTTAAGCCCGATCATTTGGCGAAACTGTTTTTCTTACAGATTTTCAGGTTACATTGTATGCTTGAATCGGACAGAGATCCCCGATTCACTAGTTTATTTTGGAGGGCAATCTGGGAGAACATTGGCACGTGGTTGCAGTTCTCGTCCTCGTTCCATCCACAGACAGACGGGCAATCGGGGATAGTCAACCCAGTGGTTTTAGATTTGTTGAAAATCTACATTTCGCATCAGAAGACTCAATATGTTAGGTGTAGTGGAAGTGTTTATGGATTTGGCTTGGATCTCGTACTGTGCACAAACACGAGGGACACTTTAACTTTACTTCACTTGAACTGAACTGAACTGAATTGAAAGAAAGAGAGACGAGAGAGAAAAGAGACGACATAGGGATGTCGGGTCCCAACCCTCAAGGGCCCCCTTGCTTTGTAGCCAGAGCAAGTACTTTCTTTATTCTTGCACAAATGCTCATACATTGATTGAATGCCGAGATGGTAGATGCTGATGCTAATGGGTACTGATGCTCTGATGTTATTGATTACCACGACGTGGCTAGGTTGAATCTACTGGCTGATGGCTGAGATCTGATGATGGCGATCGTGAGCTGAAAACGCTGATCTTGATTTGTTGCCTAGTCTTCTCAGAAAACGCTGAGCTGCTGGCTGTCTTGCTGCATGGTCTGTGTACCGCCACGTCCTCGGGTCTTCTCCTCTACAAGCGCCAAGTCTTGCTGCTAAACAAAAACGTTGATGGGACTTTGAGGAGGGGTTGGTGATCTGGTTGAAAATGCCCAAGAGGCGGAGAAACTGTAGGTACTTCTCCTCCTCTGCTTCCTACCCTACAAGCGCTGCCCCCTTGTAGCCTATATATCCATAGAGGCTGGGTCGAGCAAACTAATAGGCAGTCCCACGACTTTGCAAAAAGGATGCTGAAATGACTTAATAAATTAAGTCAAATAAGAGGTGGTTCACACGGTCAAAAGCCTATATGCTGAAATTGCTGTCCTGTGCAAGAAAGGGTGTGCAACTGTGACTGGCCTGGTCATGCTAGATTGTGGCAGAACATGTCACAAGACGGGCACCACGTGCGAATAGAAAAGAACAGACTGAACAGACTTTTAGCACTTCAATAACAACTGAACTGAAAGAGAGCTGACAAGCGACATGGAGTGGCGGAATTCCACCCCAGAGAGTATTGGCCCCAGAAACTGCCACGTCATCAGTTGCGGGTCCTGCTTTATTTTAATCTTTATGTCACTTGGGGTCCCATCGGATGGGGTCCCCATAAGTTGGTAGGACTTCTTCTTCCGTTACTTGTCTTCTTAGGGTTTAGGCCCCTTGGCCAGCATCTGTAAGTTGGCTCCATTCGTTAGGGCTTTGACATGTCAGCAGTTTGTTACAGAACATGTCCACGTAGCGCAAGTGAAGCGCGCACGTGACATCCCACCCTTCTAAAGGTGAGGCACAACTGTCGAACCTTTGTTTGTAGTTTTGATGCTAATTGCTTTTGATGCATGTGGATGCATAACCAATGAAGATTCCTCCAAACGGGTGGGTATTACGGATGTAGATCTGGTGCGATGTAAACACCTACCATACGAGTTTCTAGGTAGCCTTATTATTGTCGCAGGATACCAGCCTTCCTGCCGACTCTTCCTGCTGACTCTGCCTTGCGAGCAAGTACGACCACTCGAATAGTCTTGTCGTAAAAACATTGCAGGTGAAGCTGAAAGGTAAGGGTGCTCGGAGGTAATTCCAAGGGTTTCATGTTGACGGAAGTGGATGCACGCTACATGCGAATGCGAATGTTGAAGAGGTTTAGGGGATCTTGTCTCCAAGTCCTTCCATATCCGCATAAGAGGCAAGTAGATCCTGGTACTCAAGATCTGGGTTGTCGTGTATCCGATGTCGATCTTCCTTCAAAGACATTGTCAAGTGCAGCAGATGGTTTATGGATTTAGCTCGGATCTAGTACTCTGCACAAACACAAGGGACACTTTACTTCGCTTGAAAGAACTGAACTGAACTGAAAGAAAGAGAGAGACAAGAGAGTGGAAAAGAGATGACGCAGGGATGTTGGGTCCCAACCCTCAAGGGCCCCCTTGCTCTGTTGCTAGAGCAAGTACTTTCTTTATTCTTGCACAAATGCTCATACAATGATTGAATGCCGAGATGTTGATGCTAATGTGTACTGATGCAGGGAAGTCGACGACGACGATGAGGCTATGGCTGAATACCGAGCTGCTAACTGTGTCGATGCTAAAGGGAAGTGCAACCATGACGAAGCTAGTGCGGGAATCTGCAAAACGCTGGCCTTGCAAAGCTGAAAACGCTGGTTTTGCAAATCTGAAAATGCTGTTCATGCAAGCTGAAAACACTGGTTCATACAAATCTGAAAACACTGGGCTGCTGGCTGTCTTGCTGCACGGTCAGGTGCACCGCCACTTTCCCCGGGTTCTTTGCCTTCTACAAGTGCTAAGGCTGCCCCCTTTTATAGATGCCAGAAAGCTGGTCGAACGGGCTCAAGGCAGCCCTCACGATTCTATTAAATGGCTAAAGTCACTTATTAATTAAGTGACCCAACTAAGAGGTGGTTTATGCGGCACAAAATGCCTACATGCTAAAAATGATTGTTCTGTGCAAGAGAGGGTATGCAACTGTGACCGGCCTGGGCATGCACATCTTGCTAGAGGCTAACAAAGGTGCCTGACTCATTCGTAAGCTAATGAGTCATGCTAGATTGTAATAGAAGCATGTCCACGTAGCGCAAGTGAAGTGCGCACGTGACATCCCCCTCCCCCCTTGTTAAAGGTGAGGCACAACTACCGAACTTCTATCTCTACTGCTGATGCTGAATGCTTCTGATGCATGTGGATGCATCGATCGATGAAAACTCCTCCAAACGATTGGATGATGCGAATGTAGATCTGGTGCGATGTGAACACCTACCATACGAGTTATCAGGTAGCCTTACTATTGTCGTAGAATACCAGTCTTCATGCTGACTCTGCCTTGCGAGCAAGTACAACCACTCGAATAGTCTTGTCATGAAAGCATTGTGGGTGAAGCTGAAAGGCAAGGGTGCTCTGAGGTAATTCCAAGGGTTCCTTGTCCACGAAAATGGGTGCACGCTACATATGAATGTGAATGCAGAATGGTCATGGATCTTTTCTTCAACAACTTCCATATCCGCATACAAGGCAAGTAGATCTTGGTACTCAAGATTTGGATTTTCGTGTATTTGATGTGGAGATTCCTTCAAAGACATGGCAATGAGGATGGGAGCTAATGAGCCCACGATTGGGATTCGAAGATTCTTTCAAGAAAAAAAACTAGGAGAGGTTCTTTGGATTCTGCTTGGGTACTTAGGGTTCTTTGGTTCTTGATGGTTCGAGGTTTTTGGGTTCTTGGTTCTTGGGTTCTTGGGTTCTTGGTCGTTCTTCCCTTGAGTTCGCGAAGCCGAAGCACGCACAGAGCTCTGATACCAATGCCAGGTGCAGCGGATGTGCTTATGGATTTAGCTCGGATTTAGAACTCCGCACAAACACAAGGGACACTTTACTTCGCTTGAAAGGACTGAATTGAAAGAAAGAGAGAGACAAGAGAGTGGAAAAGAGACGACACAGGGATGTTGGGTCCCAACCCTCAAGGGCCCCCTTGCTCTATTGCCAGAGCAAGTACTTTCTTTATTCTTGCACAAATGCTCAATCAATGACTGAATATTGAGATGCTGATGCTAATGGGTACTGATGCTGGGTATTGATGCTACTGATACTGGGTAGTACTGGTTCTATGGCGAAGACGATGACAACGGCGACGAGGCTATGGCTGAATGCAGAACTGCTAATTGTGTTGATGGTAAAGGGAACTGCAACCACGACGAAGCTAGTGCGGGAATTTGCAAAACGCTGGCCTTGCAAAGCTGAAAACGCTGTTCATGCAAGTTGAAAACGCTGGTTCATGCAAATCTGAAAATGCTGGCTTGCTTATTGAGAAAACGCTGGGCTGCTGGCTGTCTTGGTGCACGGTTTGGTGCACCGCCACTTTCCCCGAGTTCTCTGCTTCTACAAGTGCTAAGGCTGCCCCCTTTTATAGATGCCAGAAAGTTGGTCGAACAGGCTCAAGGCAGCCCTCACGATTCTATTAAAGTCACTTATTAATTAAGTGACCCAACTAAGAGGTGGTTCACGTGGCACAAAATGCCTACATGTTATAAAACCGAGGAAACGATTCCTTAACTATCTAACCAACTCCAAAGTGGCTTGGGATTCAGGACAATGCTTCCACTTGATCAAATGTTCAGGATACGAAGTCTTGCAAGACTTACGAACCCTTGATTAAGAACCGATTCAGGTTCGAGTGGGGCGTAACGGGTGGTATCTTGCAAGTTTGGGACTTGCTCAGAAGGAATCACTAAATCATCCTGCGCTAGCCGTTATTTTAGACGGCTTACGTGGAACACGGGATGTATAGTAATGCCTTGAGGCAAGTCCAACTTATAAAAAACCCCACTTATCTTATTTGTGATCTGAAACGGACCACACTAACGAGAATATAATTTCGAGCATGAAGCAGTTCGGATCGTTTCGGAATCCTTCGGCACTCTAAGGTACACTCACATGCCCTCTTGGAGTTCGCGGGGTTGCTGATGTTGATTAGCGTAAAAAGCGGCACGATCTTGTGCCATCTTGATGCTTTCTTTTGCGATATGGAGCATTTCTTGCATATCATGTAAGAAATCAGCTACCGTTCGCATCTTGATCCCCTTGAATCCAATGGCAGTTGGTGGTTTCGGCTCATAACGGTACATAAGCTTAAACGGGCTATAGCCAGTAGCCGAGTGCTTTGTACTGTTAGAGGCAAACTCAATTTGTGGGAGAACGTTCCCAATCAGATTGACGTCTGGAGACATACGCTCGTAGCATGCCCTCCATAGTTTGATTTATGCGTTCGATCTGTCCATCAATTTCAAGATAATCTTGCATAGACGGGTCTCCAATTTCTGGAAGACCGTTTGCCAAAAATTATTTGTGAATTCTGCACTGACAATTTCGTCAGGCAATTAATATAATTTGTATAAATGTTCCACAAAGAGCTGAGCTAATTCGTGGCTCTTTATGGTGGAACATATAGGGATAAATTGTGCAATTTTTGTGAGTCGATCGACGACGACCCAAACGGCATCGTGCCCACCATTGGTTCGAGGTAATCCAATCACGAAATTCATAGAAATGCTCGTCCATTTGCTATTAGGAATTTGCAAAGGATGTAATAACCCAATGTGTTTTTGTTGTTCAGCTTTGTTGAGCTGACATTGCGCGCATTCCCTCATATACTTTTCAACAAAAGCTTTCATGTGCGGCCAATAAAAATACCGGCCAACCAAGGCCAAAGTACGATGTATGCCAGGGTGTCCTGCACTGGGTACATCATTACACGAACAAAATCTGCTTGCGGGTATCCTCATTAACGGGCACACACACTTTGTTTTGCTTGAAAAGTAATCCATTACGAATGGAAGACTTCTCCGCTACCTTTCTCTCCGTAGCCAGCTCAGAGGCGTCCGTATCACCGTAGCTTTCCGGGTTACATATTCCCTCTTGGACTCGTTGCCAAATTGCACCAAAGTGACGATTGTTTTGGCAACGCCCTTTGAGAGAAAGAAGTCAGTCGAAATTTCAGCAAACGAAAGAGTAGTGACCTCCGGAATTCTACTAAGGGCGTCAGCTACCATATTGGTAGCACCTTACGGTAGTGTATCTCGAAGTCGAACTCTTGCATGAGTTCGGTCTACCTTGCCTTCCGACCATGAAGGTCGGGCTGATCATAGAGATATTTCAAAGAATGGTGGTCCGTCCATACCACGAAGCGGGCACCAAAGAAGTAATGACGCCAAATTTTCAAGGCATGAATGACCACCAACAATTTCTTCTCCTGTGTGGAATAACGTGTTTGCGCTTATGGCCCTCAAAAGCTACAGGCCGCTCATCCTGATATAGGACAATGCTAATTGCATAATCGCTGGCATCCGTTTCCACCACAAAGGGTTTGTTCGGGTCCACTATTGGCAACATTGGTGCAATAGTAACAAGCCGCTTCAATGTTTGGAAACATTGGTCGAGCTCATCAGTGATCGACGGACTAACACTATGCTTTTTGCTTTGGACGCCCTTTTGCAAACGAGTAAAAGGGTTCGGCAATACGAGTAGTCCTTGATAAACTTCCGAAAGAAAACCGTAAAACCCAAAAAGGATTTCACTTGCCTGATCGTGCGAAGAATGTGTCAATCCAGCACAACACGTATCTTGGGGGTCAATGCATATGCCATTGACCGAGATGACATGACCTAGATACAACAATTCCGTGCGAAAAAAATCGCACTTGCTTTGCTTCGCATATAATTTTTCTCGTCTCAAAACACATAAGACGAGACGAAGGTGTTGCAGGTGCTCCTCTAGTATTTTGCTGAAAATCAAGATATTATCGAGGAAAACAACAATCCACTTTCCCGAATACAGACAAAAGAGATCATTCATCATTTGTTGGAAAGTGGCAGGAGCGTTGGCCAACCCAAAGGGTAACACCGAAAACCGGCAATGTCCATGTCGTGTACGAAACGTGGTTATCGAGACATCACGCGATGTATCCATAATCTGATGGATGGTACCTGTCACAAACTGCTGACGTGTCAAAGCCCTGAAGAAGGGAGCCAACTTGCAAATGTCAGCCGAGGAGCTTAAACCCTCAGAAGAACAAGTAACAAAAGAAGAAGTCCGACCAACTTATGGGGACCCCGTCCAATGGGCCCCAAGTAACATAAAGGATTAAAATAAAGCAGGACCCGCACACACACGCAAACTGATGACGTGGCAGATTTTCGAAAATTGCGTTGACATGATGATGTGGCAGGCTGTACGGATTTGCGCGTTTTGCGTTGACTGTTGTACGGGATTCCGTGATTTATGTTGGCAGCTTTTTGGCATTGCTTTTGGATCAGAAGCTTTTGAGCTTGAAGGCTTTTCATGTAAACTGCTTTTCATAGGCCAAGGGCCTTTAAATATGTGCTAAGGGCTCATTCTCTGGCATGCTTCCTGGAGAAGGTGCAGAGTCTGAAGTACCGGCTTGTACTGAGTTGATGCAATATAAAGAAATACCGAAAGGGGCGCTAAGGTTTGGGGCCAATACTCTCTGGGTTGGAATTTCGCCACTACGTGTCGCGTGTCGTCTCTCTCTCTCTCTCTCTCTCTCTCAATTCAGTTGTTATTGAAACCCTAAAAGTCTGTTTAGTCTGTTCTTTTCTATTGGTATGTGGTGCCCGTCTTGTGACAGTGGTATCAGAGCATCAGGCGTGTGCTTTTCTGAAAGCATACCGGTCCCACAACAGAGCAAACCAGAGACTTCTCGAATTTATTTGAGGTATCTTCACCCTCCAACCCGGACTTATTAGCCACTCTAACCCTTACTTCATCGCGCATCGGGCGCGCTCCCGTCTTCACCGCTGATGTCTTACAAGGCATAAGCCATTAAGATCACTTGCAAAAGAAGGATCCAAGATTTGTTTTGAGTCACTATTTTTCTCAGAGGCAGTGCCATGCAGATGTTGATGTCTGCAGCTACCAAGCAACACACTCCGAGGACTTGGCAAGCTTTCAAGAAAAATTTTGCCCGAAGTTATATGGTTTCTCACATCTTCCTTCGGAGTGCAACTTCTGGCAGAGTGGGGTATCCTGAAATGCTTGCCATGGAAACCCTAGTAGATTATAACTTGAAATTTCTCTACATCTCCTAGTAGATGTCTCTTCACGAGCAGATGACCTTGGAGGTCCAATGTGATTGCTATCGTGGGAGTACCATCGCCGCCAAAGAGACATTGTCTGTCCAGGAGCTGATGGACCATGTTGTGCTCGGCTACGACCTTATAAAATGAACCTAACCTTAATTTTTGGTGCAGGTTTCAGGATGGGAAGTCGGTCGACTTTTCGAGCTCTAGAAGTGTCGAGTGCTTTTTAAGTTTGAAATCTATTTGAGAACTTGTTTGGTGATCCTGTTTGGAATTTGTTTGAAATGGATGGTATCTGTTTTGAACCTATCCGATTTGAATTGTTTGACTCTGGTTTTAATACTGGTTTCAATGATTGGTGATTTTACTCCCGGGTGGAGTAGTGAGAAATGATATTTGAGAATGCTTGTTCATACTCATGGCCTGGATCCTTGTGGTTATTTGCGGGGGGAGCATTGAATGATTGAAAAGTGCTGTTTTTACTCATGGCCCGGACCCTTGTGGTTATTTACGGGTGGAGTATTGTTGTTGTTACTCATGGCCCGGACCTGGATGGTTATGCAGGAGTAGTAGTAAGAAGTCTAAGTAGTGGTTACTCTCAGCACCTCCAATCGACGCAGGCTGCGGTCTGGGGGGCGTTTGGTTGTAAAAGGCCTCTATATCTAATGGCCCGGACCTTTTTAGGTTATTTGCGAGAGGAGTGATGAGGGAGTCTGTAACAAACTGCTGACGTGTCAACGTCTAAAGAATGGAGCCAACTTACAGATGTGGCTGAGGGGCCTAAACCCTAAGAAGAACAAGTAACAGAAGAAGTCCTATCAACTTATGGGAACCCCGTTCGATGGGGCCCCAAGTGACATAAAGGAAGAAAATAAAGAAGGATCCGGACACACGCAAAAACTGATGATGTGGCAGATTTCCGAAAAATTGCGTTGGCATGATGACGTGGCAGGCTGTACAGATTTCCGTAAATTACACTGGCAGCTTTTGGCATTGCTTTTTGGACGAGAAGCTTTTGAGTTTTAAAGACTTTTTGTTGGGGATAAAGGCCCCCTGTGGCCCCCCTCTTGTATAGTGTACACATACTTATACTCAAAACTCACTTATAAGTGAGTACACACATTTTTATTAAGTGTCCGGCCACTTTGGCCGGATAACTTATAAGTGTACTTAATAAAACAAAGAACCCTCACAAAACACAATAGTGGGTTTCTTACGTTTGAGTCTTCTCTCTCTCTCTTTCGATCTGTTGCGCATCCTTCTTCCTGCATTGTGTGCCCATCTCCTCCTGCTCTTACACACTCCGTGCACTCAGCAAACTGGTATCAGAGCAAGGCTACGTGCCTTGGGCGAATCTTTCGCGCGTAGGAAGGAGTTTCTCTCTCCTGCGCAGATTTTCTCTCTCTAGAAACAGCAGCGCAGCAGTTTTCTCTCTCTTCTCCAAGTACGGTACGTCGACTACCATTGCTTATACGCTGAAAACAGGGAATTACAGGTCCAAAACAGGTGTTTTTGGCTAAAAACAGGCCATTTTCTGCATATTCAGGTGTATAAACAACAAAAACAGGTTTACAGGCTGTCACAGGGCACTTTGGGGAACCCAATTTCACGTTTGGAATTGGGGCTTTCTACCACTTTGCTGAAATTTGTCAAATTTCAGCAATTATTGGCGACAAAACGTGGGGCTTTTGCTAATTTGAGCAAAAACTATCAAGTTTACTCCTTACAAGTGGAGGTGGCGAAGCTACAGTGGAGAATTGAGCAGTGAGAATTTGGGGCTTTTGCTGAATTTTGAAAAATTCGGCAAAATTTCACTTATGTACTTACATTTGTGGTCAATTTGAGCAGAGAGATTGAGGCTTGTGGAGCCCACAGGTGTTTATTCAATTATTTGAGCAACTTTCACCTCTTATGTGTATTGCCAAATGTACTTTATGCAGTGAAACTGTGGCATGTACAACATTGGGGTCACTGCAAATGCATTTGGTGATGTATACTTGATGTGAGGTTGTTCTATGCGTTGAGTTTGACATGCTCAATATGTCATCTTGCTGAAAATTTTACTTTTGAAGTAAATAAATTACAGCATTATATTTGCTCTTGCAGGCACTTTTACAGTGTATATTTGCATTTGCTTTTGCGGTACAGTGATTGTATTTCTTGGCTGAAAATTATCAGCTTTTGTTTTGCCTCATTATGGCTGACACTTCGTCATCCTCGGACTCTAAGAGCCTCTTTGAGATCCGTAGGTTTGATGGTACAGGTTTTGATCTGTGGAAGGATCGCATACAGGGCATTCTTTTCTTGAAAGAGTGCGATGATGCATTGTCTACAAATAAGCCAGAGGGTATGTCAGATGCAGATTGGACTAAGCTTAACAGGAAAGCCATTACTTACATCAAGATGGCTGTGACTGATGATATCCTTGTTGATATCAAGGGACTTGACACAGCTATGGCTGTGTGGGATAAGCTTAAAGCAACTTATGAGAATACGACTCCTGTAAATCAGGTCCATCTCATGAGGAAGCTTGTAAGCTTAGAGCTTGATGAGTCCAAATGTGTCTCTGATCACTTGAATGCCTTTGGTGGGATTTTGAGTCAGTTGAGTGATTCAGGTTTGCAGGCTTTTGAGGATGATAAGCTCAAGGCTATCTTTCTACTTATGACATTGCCAGAGTCTTGGGAAGCATTGGTTGTTTCTTTGAGTAACAATCCCAACTTGACCTATGATGGTGTGCGTGGTTCTATCCTCAATGAGGAGATTAGACGCAAGTCAAGTGGAAGTGGCAGTGGATCAGCCTATAATGTGCGTGGACGCAATGAAAAAAGGCAAAATGTTGCAAATAAGCAAAGAAATCGCAGCAAAAGCAAGGAAAAACAACAAGACATCACTTGCTATCAATGCGGAAGAAAGGGGCATAAAAAGCCCGATTGCAGGTATTTTAAGAAAGAGCGGGAGCGCAAGAAGCAAATGAATGCAAAAGGCAAGAAAAATGACAAAGAGGGCAACTCTACCCTTAAGGAAAGTGAGTCTGAAAAGGCAAATGTGATCTCTAGTGTTGTCATTAAAGAGATTGATGAAAATGAAGACACTAGTGATCTTTGTGTTGCATCTTTAGATCCACATGTCATGATTGTTGAGGATATGCATATCACTAAGCATGATGTGATAGATGCTTTGCTTTCTACTCATGATGGCCTGTCACAATCTTGGATTGTTGACAGTGGTGCCTCTTTTCATGTAACTCCCTCTTTGGAGTGTTTTGCCTCATACATTGCAGGAAACCTTGGAAAAGTGTATTTGGGCAATAACTATGTTTGTGACATTGAGGGAGTTGGCATCATACACCTTGCACTTGATAATGGCCAGGAACTCACTCTTCATGATGTTAGATATGTGCCTGGTATCAAGAAGAGTTTGCTTTTAGTTGGGCAGTTGGATAGCAGAGGCTTCTTCACTACATTTGGTGGTGGCATGTGGAAGATCCAAAAGGGATCTATGCTTATTACTGGAGGCAGTAAGAAGGGTACTTTATATTATATGCATTGCAAGGCATTACCTGGTCGTTTTGTCGCAATTGTAGAAGTGCAGTCACACATGGAGCTTTGGCATAAGCGTCTTGGACATATGAGTCATAAGGGATTGCAGACTCTTTCCTCCCTTGGTAGGATTGATGTAAAAGGCTCTAAACTTGATTTTTGTGATGATTGTGTACTTGGGAAGCATGTAAAAGCTTCTTACTCTCATGGAGCCTCTAAAAAGGCTAGTATTTTGGATCTTGTACATTCTGATGTATGCACAATGCCAATAAAAACTCATGGTGGTTCTCGTTACTTTGTGTCTTTCATTGATGATTGTTCATGTAAACTATGGGTTTATTTGCTTAAGGATAAGAGTGAGGTTTTAAATGCATTTAAAAAGTTCTATGCCTTTGTTTGTACTCAAAAGGGTTTGAAACTTAAATGCATACGTACAGATAATGGGGGGGAGTATGTTTCTAAAGACTTTAATGTTTTTTGTGGTGAGAATGGGATTAAAAGGGAGCTTACTGCCCCTTATAATCCATCTTCAAATGGTGTGGCTGAGCGTATGAATCGCACGCTATGTGAGAAGATTCGGTGCATGCTGTCTACAACTAATCTCTCGCAATTGTTTTGGGGAGAGGCACTTAAAACCGCAGTGCATATATGCAACCGATCTCCACATCACTTGATGGTGGTATCCGTGAAGAGGTTTGGTCTGGCAAACCGGCTTCATATGACCACTTGAAAGTCTTTGGTTGTGAATGCTATGTACATGTGCCTGTTGACTTGAGGACCAAACTCGATATGAAATCCTTGAAAGGCATCTTCTTGGGTTATGGAGATGAAGGTGAAATGGGATATAGAGTTTGGATTCCGGGGTCACATAAGGTAATTCGCAGCCAGGATGTGGTATTTAATGAACCTAAGCTACTGAAAAATGCCACATCCAGTGACTTTGATAAGAAAAAGGTGAAATTTCAGCATGATCAGTCACTTCCACAGCCATTTTCTACTGAAAATTCCTTCTGTGCATAACCCTTAGCAACTAGACGTGCTTTGTACTTGGGTTTGTCATCAACACATTTGACCTTATAAACCCACTTGTTAGGAATAGCCTTCCTTCCTTTGGGCAAAGGCACACGCTCCCATGTATTATTTGCATACAGTGATTGCATCTCAGATTTCATAGCAAGCTCCCACTTATTCTTGTCTTCACAGGACTGGGCCTCTTTGTATGTAAGAGGCTCTCCCTCTGTTGCTAATTGGACTATTTTCTTATTATTAATCTTTTCTTTTTATGATATTTTATTATGTGCACTAAGAACTGTTAAAAGATTATAGCTACAGGAACTGCCATCAGGAACGGACAACTCTGATGTGTCATTTGATGGGTGACGGTAAACATCGCGAAGGAGTTTTCGTAAGTTCGGTGGAAAGGGCCGGGTTTCGAGTGCCTTTGATGCGTCACATGATGGGTGACGGGTGCATCAGTAAGGGGGCATCCCGTAGGCTAAGGAGGAAATCCGAACTGAGTAAGAAAATAGGCGTAAGAACGCAAGCACAAGAATAAAGATGGGTTCAATGAAGCTTTTTACAAAAAGCAGGAACAATCGCGGGAAGGCAGACGCTTTCCCGCGAGGAATCTATGTTTCGTGCATGTGGTGGTTGCATCCAGGGACGCCTGGGAAGTGTTGTTAAATGCATTGGTTTTAACTTATAAGGTTTTATTGAGTTTTTGGGCAGGTTTAGACCAATTTTAAAATATACCGGCCGCCCACTTAATAAGTGGGCAGCCACTTAGAAGATAAAGCAACAAAACCAGCCAGCGAATTCTCTCTCCCTATTTCGGGTAGAACAGCGGAAAAAAAAAAAAAAAAAACCGGCCGCGATCTCTGCGCGAGCAGTTATTCGTGCCGTGGTCAGGGAGCTATAAAAGCACCACATGCCCTCACTCACGGGGGGTACCAACATCAGCAAGAGAAGACTCTGCTGCAAGAGATCGCGAGACTACGAAGCACGGAAGTCGCTTTTCCTGCGCAAGAACGACAGGTATCTATTGTGGATTCGCCATACGAATTGTTGTCGCGTGTTTGTGTGGTTTGTTTTGCAGGAATCTCCCGTCTTACGGGAAGGCCCTTCACGGGAAGTACGGCTTCACGCCTAAGTCCCTTACGGGAAAGTACGGCTTCGCGCCTAAGTCCCTTACAGGAAGGAACGGCCTTGTGCCCAAGCCCTTTACGGGAAAGCACGACCTTCGGGTCTAAGATTACAGAACGGAGGGGTTTCCTCGGGTTCTCGTGCTTGTATACGAATTCTCCTTGAATAAAAGAATACTCTTAACGGGGGGGACCAGCCCATCTTCTGGTCCCCAATATTGTGTCGATCTTCTCCCTTCTCTCACATTTGCAAAGTATTTTAATTTTCAGATTTTCAAGTGCTCGTGTACGCTCCCGTTTTGTGATATCCTCATCCGTCAACAAGACACAATCCAAAGAGGGCTGAAACCTCAAAGGGTGTCTTCTTACACGTGTAGACCGCCTCATCCAATGATCTACATTAACCGGCAAGGGTTCTACATCATGCGGAACATTAACCCCATCAATTAAAGGCTGATTTTCAGCATTTATACGCTGCAGTAATTGATTTTCAGCATGCTGATTTTGACCCTCAGGCTGAATTTCAGCATCCTCTTGCTGTCCATTATCATTTGGCTCAATGATAACACGCTGACCCTCATGACCAGCATCAAAAGGAGCTGAATTTTCAGTAGAAAATGGCTGTGGAAGTGACTGATCATGCTGAAATTTCACCTTTTTCTTATCAAAGTCACTGGATGTGGCATTTTTCAGCAGCTTAGGTTCATTAAATACCACATCCCGACTGCGAATTACCTTATGTGACCCCCGAATCCAAACTCTATATCCCATTTCACCTTCATCTCCATAACCTAAGAAGGTACTTGAACGTTTTCATATGGCTGATGCTAAGCCTCGTGGTGTGCCTTAACCGCCACACTCAAAGCTTAGCAAGCTTGATTGCCCAAAAGATGATGCTGCCAAACAAGTCATGAAAGGGATTCCTTATGCATCCGCGTGTGGTTCTTTGATGTATACCATGGTTGCTACACGTCCAGACATTGCTCATGCAGTGGGAGTTGTTAGCCGGTTTATGTCCAACCCTGGCAAACCACATTGGGAGGCAGTGAAATGCATCTTTAGATATTTGAAAGGTACACAGGACATATGTATATGCTATGGTGGGAGTACACTTGCGCTGCGGGGTTATTGTGATTCGGACATGGCAGGTGATCTTGACACTAGGAAATCTACCAGTGGGTATGTCTTCACACTTGCCGGAGGTGCTATTTCTTGGTGTTCAAGGTTGCAAAAGATTGTGGCACTGAGCACTACAGAGGCTGAATATATTTCAGCCGCAGAGGCTTCTAAGGAAGCCATATGGCTTGGCAGGTTGGTCAGGGATTTTGGTCTTCTTGCACATGCTTCAGTGCTTGGTTGTGATAGTCAGAGTGCTGTATGCCTGGCTAAGAATGCCATGTTTCATGCTCGTACCAAACACATAGATGTGCGGTACCACTTTATACGACAAGTCTTGGATGATGGTCTTGTCTCACTGACAAAGATCAAAACACAAGACAACCCTGCAGATGTCCTCACTAAGAGTCTTGCAAAGTCTCAACATGAGCATTGCATACGCTTAGTGGGAGTTGCTTAAAGGTACCACATTGGGCCTTTAAGTGGGAGGTTGTTGGGGATAAAGGCCCCCTGTGGCCCCCCTCTTGTATAGTGTACACATACTTATACTCAAAACTCACTTATAAGTGAGTACACACATTTTTATTAAGTGTCCGGCCACTTTGGCCGGACAACTTATAAGTGTACTTAATAAAACAAAGAACCCTCACAAAACACAATAGTGGGTTTCTTACGTTTGAGCCTTCTCTCTCTCTCTTTCGATCTGCTGCGCATCCTTCTTCCTGCATTGTGTGCCCATCTCCTCCTGCTCTTACACACTCCCTGCACTCAGCACTTTTTATTGTAACTGCTTTTCAGGCCAAGCGCCTTTAAATATGAGGCTAGGGCTCATTCTCTGGCATGCTTCCTGGAGAAGGTGCAGAGTCTGGAGTACCGGCTTGTACTGTGTCGATGCAATATAAAGAAATATCGAAAGGGGCGCCAAGGTTTGGGGCCAATACTCTTTGGGGTGGAATTCCGCCACTCCGTGTTGCATGTTGTCTCTCTCTCTCTCTCTCTCTCTCTTTCAGTTCAGTTGTTATTTGAAGTGCTTAAAGTTGTTCAGTCTGTTCTTTTCTATTGGCACGTGGTGCTCGTCTTGTGATAGTGGTATCAGAGCATCAAGCGTGTGCTTTTCTGAAAACATACCGGTCCTACAAAAGAGCAGACAGAGCTATTGGAATTTTAGTTGAGGTATCTTCGGTCTCCAACCCGGACTTATTAGCCACTCCCACCCTTACTTCATCGCGCATCGGGCGCGCTCTCGTCTTCACCGCTCATGTCTTACAGGGCATAAGCCATTAAGATTACTTGCAAAGAAGGATCCGATATTTGTTTCGAGTCACTGTTTTTCTCAAAAGCAGTGCCATGCAGATGTTGATGTCTATAGCTACCAAGCCGCACACTCCAAGTACTTGGCAAGCTTTCAAGAAGAAAATTTGTCCGAAGTTATATGGTTTCTGACATCTTCCTTTGGAGTGCAACTTCTAGCAGAGTGGGTATACTAAAATGCTTGCCATGGAAACCCTAGCAGATTATAACTTGAAATTTCTCGACATCTCTCAGTAGATGTCTCTTCACGAGTAGATGAGCTTGGAGGTTCGGTGTGATTGCTATCTCTTGGGACTACCATCGCCGCCAAAGAAACACTGTCTGTCCAAGAGCTGATGGACCATGCTGTGCTTGGCTACAACCTCATGGAAGGAACCTAACCCTAATTTTTGGTGCAGGTTTCAAGATGGAAAGTCAGTCGACTTTTCGAGCTCGACTTATGTCGAGATTGCTTTTTAAGTTTAAGTTCTGTTTGATCTTGTTTGTGATCGTGTTTGGAATTTTTTTGAAATGGATGGTATCTGTTTTGAACCTGTTTTGGTGCCGATTTGAATTGTTGACTTTGGTTTGATACTAGTTTCAATGATTGGTGATTTTACTCCCGGGTGGAGAAGTGAGAAATACTGTTTTGGTATTGTTTGAACCTCGGAACGACGTAGGCCGATGCCTGGGGAGCGTTGTGTTGTATGGTAGAAAACCTTCGAACTACGTAGGTCGATGCCTGGGGAGGGTTTGGCCCGAACCTTTTTAGGTTATTTGCGGGGGGAGTGACGAGGTAGTCGTTGAGTGGCTTCATACCGCAGACCATTTGTCTCGGGGGAGTGCTCAGCGGCACTATTTATTGTGTCTTGTAACATGCATTTGTAAGCATTTAGGTTGCATTGTGATGTGCCAATTACTGAATACTCCTAATTGGATGAGATTGCCTGGGTATATAATTTTAGTGCATCAAGACACCCGTGGAAGGTCAGTACGGTCTGGGTGTGATGGCTAATTTTACTACGCCGGAATATCAAGAGTTCCGATTTGGACGAAAGGAGAAGCTAACTCCTTGATCAAAAGAGTAGAAAGGAGAAGCCAACTCCTTGATCAAAACAACCGAAAGAAGAAGCTAACTCCTTAATAAAAAGAGCAGAAAGGAGAAGCTAACCCCTTGATCAAAACAGCCGAAAGGAGAAGCTAACTCCTTGATCAAAAGAGCAGAAAGGAGAAGCTAACTCCTTAATAAAAAGAGCAAATTGATTGTCCCTCGGAATGACCCTTGGAAATTTTTGAGCTAACTTGAGTCGTTTTGCAGATATGCTGTAATCGCGGATGATTACTCTCTTTCAAGAGGGGGAGATGCAACAAACTACTGACGTGTCAAAGCCTAAAGAATGGAGCCAACTTACAGATGTGGCCGAGGGGCCTAAACCCTAAGAAGAACAAGTAACAGAAGAAGTCCTACCAACTTATGGGGACCCCGTTCGATGGGGCCCAAGTGACATAAAGGAAGAAAATAAAGCAGGATCCGGACACACGCAAAAACTGATGATGTGGCAGATTTTCGAAAATTCCGTTGGCATGATGACGTGGCAGGTTGTACGGATTTCTGCGTTTTGCGCTGGCTGATGATGTGGCAGGATGTACGGATTTCCGTAAATTATGCTTGCAGCTTTTGGCATTGCTTTTTGGACCAGAAGCTTTTGAGTTTTAAAGGCTTTTTACTGTAACTGCTTTTCAGGCCAAGGGCCTTTAAACCATAGTAACAGGGAATGGCCGTTTTCAGGTCTCCGTTCCCCGTTTCCATTCCAAGTTCCCGTCCCGAATCCCCGTTCCATGTTTCAAACGTGAGTACCCGTAACAGGGAATGGCATTTTGTTCCGCGTTCCGGTTCCCCGTTACCGTTCCGGTTTCTCGTTCCTGGTAACTATGCTTTAAATATGAGGCTAGGGCTCATTCTTTGGCATGCTTCTTGGAGAAGCTGCAGAGTCTAGAGTACCGGCTTGTACTGTGTTGATGCAATATAAAGAAATACCGAAAGGGGCGCCAAGGTTTGGGGCCAATACTCTCTGAGGTGGAATTCCGTCACTCTGTGTCGCGTGTTGTCTCTCTCTCTCTCTCTCTCTCTCTCTCTCTCTCTCTCTCTCTCTCAGTTCAGTTGTTATTTGAAGTGCTTAAAGTTGTTCAGTCTGTTCTTTTCTATTAGCACGTGGTGCCCATCTTGTGATATAGTCGTTAAACAGCTCATGGCCCGGACCTGGATGGTTATTTGCAGGGGGAGTGTTCATCGGTGGCTTTATGTTTCTATGTCTTGTAACATGCATATGTGAGCATTTGTGTTGCATTGTGATGTGCCAAACGTTGAATATTCCTAATTGGATGAGATTGCCTGGGTACGTAATTTTAGTGCATCAAGACACCCGTGGAAGATCAATACGGTCTGGGTGCGATGGCTAATTTTACTACGCCGGAATATCAAGAGTTTCGATCTGGACGAAAGGAGAAGCTAACTCCTTGATCAAAAGAGCGGAAAGGAGAAGCTAACTCCTTAACAAAATAAGCAAACAAAAAGTCCCTCGGAATTTTTTTTTGAGCATTTTTTATTGAGCTAACTTTAGTTGTTTTGCAGATATGCTGTAATCGCGGACGATTACTCTTTTTCAAGAAGGGGAGATGTCACAAATTGTTGATGTGTCAAAGCCCTGAAGAAGGGAGCCAACTTGTAGATGTCGGCCGAGGGGCCTAAACCCTAAGAAGAACAAGTAACAAAAGAAGAAGTCCTACCAACTTATGAGGACCCCGTCCGATGGGGCCCCAAGTAACATAAAGGATTAAAATAAAGCAAGACCCGCACATACACGCAAACTGATGACGTGGCAAATTTTCAAAAATTGTGTTGGTATGATGACGTGGCAGGTTGTACGGATTTTCGTGTTTTGCGTTGACTTGTACGGAATTCCGTGATTTACGCTGACAGCTTTTTGGCATTGCTTTTGGACCAAAAGCTTTTGAGCTTGAAGGCTTTTCATGTAAACTGCTTTTCATAGGCCAAGGGCCTTTAAATATGTGCTAAAGGGCTCATTCTCTGGCATGCTTCCTGGAAAAGGTGCAGAGTCTGAAGTACCGGCTTGTACTGAGTTGATGCAATGTAAAGAAATACCGAAAGCGACGCCAAGTTTTGGGGCCAATACTCTCTCGGGTGGAATTTCGCCACTCCGTGTCGCGTGTCGTCTCTCTCTCTCTCTCTCTCTCTCTCTCTCTCTCTCAATTCAATTGTTATTGAAACCCTAAATTTTTTTTCAGTCTGTTCTTTTCTATTGGTACGTGGTGTTCGTCTTGTGACAGTGGTATCGGAGCATCAGGCGTGTGATTTTCTGAAAGCATACCGGTCTCACAAAAGAGCAGACAGAGCAAACCAGAGACTTCTGGAATTTATTCGAGGTATCTTCGCCCTCCAACCCGGACTTATTAGCCACTCTAATCCTTACTTCATCGCGCATTGGACGCGCTCCCGTCTTCACCGCTCATATCTTACAAGGCATAAGCCCTTAAGATCACTTGCAAAAGAAGGATCCAAGATTTGTTTTGAGTCACTATTTTTCTCAGAGACAATGCCATGCAGATGTTGATGTCTACAGCTACCAAGTAGCATACTCCAAGGACTTGGCAAGCTTTCAAGAAAATTTTTGCCTGAAGTTATATGGTTTCTCACATCTTCCTTCGGAGTGCAACTTCTGGTAGAGTGGGGTATCCTGAAATGCTTGCCATGGAAACCCTAGTAGATTATAAATCGAAATTTCTCTACATCTCCTAGTAGATGTCTCTTCACAAGCAGATGACCTTGGAGGTCCAGTGTGATTGCTATCGTGGGACTACCATCGCCACCAAAGAGACATTGTCTGTCCAGGAGCTGATGGACCATGTTGTGCTCGGCTACGACCTTATGAAATGAACCTAACCTTAATTTTTGGTGCAGGTTTCAGGATGGAATGTCGGTCGACTTTTCGAGCTCTAGAAGTGTCGAGATTGCTTTTTAAGTTTGAAATCTGTTTGAGAACTTGTTTGGTGATCCTGTTTGGAATTTTTTTGAAATGGATGGTATCTGTTTTGAATCTGTCTTGGAGCCGATTGTAATTGTTTGACTCTGGTTTTAATGCTGGTTTCAATGATTGGTGATTTTACTCCCGGGTGGAGTAGTGAGAAATGATGTTTGAAAATGCTTGTTGATACTCTTGGCCCGGATTCTTGTGGTTATTTGCGGGGGGAGTGTTGAATGATTGAAAATTGTTGTTTTTACTCATGGCCCGGACCCTTGTGGTTATTTACGGGGGGAGTATTATTGTTGTTACTCATGGCCCGGACCTGGATGGTTATGCGGGAGGAGTATGAAGAAGTCCGAGCAGTGGTTACTCTCAGCACCTCCAAACGACGCAGGCTGCGGTCTGGGGGGCGTTTGGTTGTAAAAGGCCTCTATATCTCATGGCCCGGACCTTTTTAGGTTATTTGCGGGAGGAGTGATGAGGGAGTCGTTGAACAGCTCATGGCCCGGACCTAGATGGTTATTTGCCCGGGGGGGGGGGGGTTCATCGGCGGCTTTATGCTTCTATGTCTTGTAACATGCATATGTGAGCATTTGTGTTGCATTGTGATGTGCCAAACACTGAATATTCCTAATTGGATGAGATTGCTTGGGTACGTAATTTTAGTGCATCAAGACATCCGTGGAAGATCAGTACGATCTGGGTGTGATGGCTAATTTTACTACGCCAGAATATCAAGAGTTTCGATCTGGACGAAAGGAGGCTAACTCCTTGATCAAAAGAGCGAAAAGGAGAAGCTAACTCCTTAACAAAAAGAGCAAACAAAAAGTCCCTGGGAATTTTTTATTGAGCTAACTTGAGTTGTTTTGCAGATATGCTGTAATCGCGGACGATTACTCTCTTTCAAGAAGGGGAGATGTCACAAACTGCTGACGTGTCAAAGCCCTGAAGAAGGGAGCCAACTTGTAGATGTCGGCCGAGGGGCCTAAACCCTAAGAAGAACAAGTATCAGAAGAAGACGTCCTACCAACTTATGGGGACCCCGTCCGATGGGGCCCCAAGTAACATAAAGGATTAAAATAAAGCAAGACCCGCACACACACGTGAACTGATGACGTGGCAGATTTTCAAAAATTGCGTTGACATGATGACGTAGCAGGTTGTACGGATTTCCGTGTTTTGCGTCGACTGTTGTACAAAATTTCGTGATTTACGTTGGCAGCTTTTTGGCATTGCTTTTGGACTAGAAGCTTTTGAGTTTGAATGCTTTTCATTTAAACTGCTTTTCATAGGCCAAGGGCCTTTAAATATGTGCTAAGGGCTCATTCTCTGGCATGCTTCTTGGAGAAGGTGCAGAGTCTGAAGTACCGGCTTGTACTGAGTTGATGCAATATAAAGAAATACCGAAAGGGGCGCCAAGGTTTGGGGCCAATACTCTCTGGGGTGGAATTTCGCCACTGTGTCGCGTGTCGTCTCTCTCTCTCTATTCAGTTGTTATTGAAACCCTAAAAGTCTGTTCAGTGTGTTCTTTTCTATTGGCACGTGGTGCCCATCTTGTGACAGTACCCGGAATGTAGATCGTTTTGGTGAAATAACGGGCACTTGAGAGTCGATCCATAAGATTGTCGATGCGAGGTAACAGCTCTTATTCTTTACGGTGACTTTATTGAGACCTTTGTAATCCACGCAGAAGTGCATCTCATCGTCCTCCTTTTTGGCGAGAAGAACCGGAGCGCCCCACGGAGATTTACTAGGTTCAATAAAACCTTTGGCAAGATAGGCTTGAAGCTGCCTAGCTATCTCGTCTTCCTCTCTCGGGCTGAACATATAAGGTTGTCAAGAGACGGGATAGCTACGAGACCATGCCCACGAGACACTGGAAGCCCATATGGTAAAGCCAACGGAAAGACGTCCGCAAATTCAGCTAAAAGAGAATCCAAATAATGCTTAACAGTTACATTGCAATGAGAGAAGAGAGCTCAGAAGTTTCCGATGCAATAATATCACTTTTTGAAAGAAGAGAATGACGTTGAGACGGGAAATTAACAACAAAATCTTTAACCCAACGAACTGCAAGTTACACATTGGAATCATGAGACAACACATTGAATTCGCTAGCTGAAAGTAGATTTATATCATAATCGGCGATCAGGGAAGAAGGAGATCCCTCAACATGGCATGTAACAAACTGCTGACGTGTCAAGCCACTAAACAACGGAGCCAACCTTCGGATCCCAACTGAGAGGCCTAAGTCCTAAAGCAGTAGAACAAGCAGAAGCAGTAGAAGAAGTTTTACCAACTTGCAAAGTCTTGCTGAGTGGCCTTTTTTTAAAAGAGGTTCCCACCAACTGATGGGACCCCGTCTAGTGGGGCCCAAGTGACCTAAAGACATTAAAATCAAGGAAGACCAAGGCACACACACAAAAGAATTGCATATAAAATTGATGACGTGGTAGGAGCTGTACGGATCGCCTGCAAAACATGTTGACGTGGCACCTGTACGGATTTTCACAAAATGCGCTGATAGCTTTTGGACTAGTTGCTTTTGGACCAATTGCTTTTGAGTTTGAAGCGTTTCAGGTAACTGCTTTTCATAGGCCAAGGGCCTTTAAATTTGTAAAAATTAAAAGGTAAGCTAACACACCGGTATTTAGTTAAGTTCAGGAACTACCCGGCTTTGGATCCCAAGTGTATGGAGGACCTAGCAGGTACTCCTCAAATTTTAGAGCTTTACCTTGAAGCTTTTGGTTTAACACCGACTATTCCAAAAGTTACTTATGAAGCAACAGGTTGAATCTGGTGTGGTGCAGACCGCACAAGAGGGGAGTTACTCCGCTCCTTTGTCACAGGTTACCTCGATGAATTAAAGTCACTGATTTCTTTTTGAGATTTGAGGGATATTGATGGGCTAACAGTATTCTGCTGAATGACTTTATGTAAACTACTTTCAAATGGAAACCCTAAAAATGAATTTGTTACATGTGCTCTCTTATGTGTATATTGTTTGAGTGTATGTTTGAAAGACGAAATGGTTGCAACATTTTCGTCTTGTTCACCTGAGGGGTGCTGTGGATATGATAGTAACGAGATTTAGTCAATCAAGACGTGTCAAAGATTAGCGCGGTCTGGATGTGATTGCTAAATAAGTTACAATGATCATGATTCTCATCTAAGATCTTGACGGGGATAGTGATGTGAAAGTGATGTGATTGTCGTCTTTGTGAAAGTGCTGGATATATGTGGTCTAGTATGTCGGTACTTTTTGTCCTGTGTCCATTTTCCAGGGGTAATCGAGGATGATCACAATTCTCTCAAGAGGGGGATATGTCACAAAGTGATGACGTGGCAATTTTGGCAAAGCGTTCCAATGGGTATTCATATGTGATTGAATATGTTTTAAGTCAGTGGCAACTGAATCAGGATAACCTTCATAGCTACTGCTGTACTCATGTTGATCTCTTTGCTTGTGTCTAAACAGAGGGTGTTGGAGATAAATGGATTGTGGATGCTCCTTTGGTTGATTTCATTCCTGGACTTCCCGCGTTCCACTTAACTGAACTTCCAAGGGAGCTGCTCGAGGCAACAGATGTCTCAAATTTCAGGTTTCAATTTATGCTCAAAGCTTTTGCATGTGCCAAAGATGCGAAGAGAATCCTGGTCCATTCTTTGTATGAGATGGAGAGCCATGTGTATGAGTCAATGCACACGCGAGGCTTCCCCATCTATCCTGTAGGCCCACTATTGAATGATGCCACGTCTGATTCTGCAGTCTGTCGAAGGGATCAATGCCTAGAGTGGCTTGACAAGCAAGGCCCAGCATCTGTGGTGTATATATCATTTGGGACCATTGCAAAGCTTAGCTTACAGGAGATGCATTCCTTGGCTCTAGGGCTTGAAGTGAGCGGTCGGCGGTTTCTTTGGGTCATTCAGATAAAGTCTCTTCATGGCAGCAGTTTACGAGAAAGCTTGCCAGAGGGTTTCATGGAGAGGACCGTGTCCCAGGGTAAGGGTATCATCGTGACATGGGCGCCACAGATGGACGTGCTGAAGCATGTTGCTGTGTGTGCCTTCATCTCACATTGCGGCTGGAACTCCACATTGGAGAGTGTGTGGGAGGGGGTGCCCATGGTGGCGTGTCCTCGAGCAGCAGATCAGAGGTGCAACGCAAAGCTTATTGTGAAGGTGTGGAAGTTTGGAGTGGAGATGCAGAGGGAGGATGATGGTACCTTCACAACAGAGGCAGTGCAGAAGGCAATCAAGGACGTGATGGGAAACGAAGAGGTGAAGGAGAGGGCCCTTCATTTCAAGCAAGTGGCTAGAGAGACCATTGCTCATGGACCATCTCATTCCAACATTTTAAGTTTTGTGGATTATCTTCTCCATCTTCCTGTTCCTGATAGTAATTGCTCTTCACATTAAAGATGCCAATTTTATTTTATTTTACTCCCAAGAACACAGCTCAATTGGTTGAGCCCTGAGGGTCAACGAGTGCTAGCTCAGTTGATAGAGCAAGAGCTTGTTGTGTCCGAGGTCTTGGGTTCAGACCCCCTTGACAGCTCGTGTGACACGTAGCCCTTATGGGCTGTTCCCCAAGTCTATATGATGGGTTGGCCTACCTTATCCAGCAGGATGCTCCACCTCATGGAGTCGGGGGTGTGAGTTGTTAATTCAAGTTGTAGGTATCTCTCTGAAAAATTTGTCAAGCCCTCATAATGTAACACGAAGATTGAGGGTTCGACGCCTGTGTTGTGCTCGATGGGTGAAATTCAATGACTTCTTTACCTCAGTGAACTCTTGGGGGCAATTGTGGTGCATTGGATAAGCCTATCATTAGCACTGCATGGAAAGTTAATGATGGCAAGCTTTTTTTATCTCTTGGAAAAGATACTTGACCTTTGTTTTCCTATTTCAACGAAGAGGGGAAATGAGTCTCTACACTTTTCTCACCCTCATATGTATAGGCCATTTTGACTTTTTATTTTGTTTTGATGTACTAAGCAATGGTTTGTGTGTTTTTCAAGGTGAGTGTATGTGACATACAATTTTCATAGCATCTAATACTTGAACTTAGGATTAGAAGAACGGTACGCAAGGAAGATCTGAGAAGTTGCACTTTATGTTTATTGAATCCAATCTAGTGTTACAATTCAATGTACAACTAGGATAAGGAAACATCTTGTCCACTAATAAAAACACATACTTCGGTTCATTATCCCTCGGAATAGAGGGTTTTGTAGTCAATCAACAAGCTTAAATGCTAAGGTCTAGAATACTAGGATATCCAATTCCGAATCGGGAGGGAAAACGTAGAGGACGGTTCCATCTTGATGGCTTAAATTCATTGTAAGAAAGAAAGAAATTAAATCATATGTTTTCTAGAATGCAGAAGAAAAAAGCATGGAAACCTACCAATGCTCCAACCAAAACATAGAGTTACCATGCTGGTAGTGAGTGAAAAAATTAATACACTTGTATTTGATCGTGCCACATGGCAAGCGACTGTAAGATACAAGAGGAGTCTAGAACATGAGGCACTCACACGTAGCTATCCTTGAGGGAAAACAGATAGAAGTCGTACTTGTATCAATGGCCATATAATTTGGTGTTCCAATCAACACATTTGCACTTATATGAGACCCATATCAAAACAAAATGATTCCTAATATGAATCATAATTATATCCAAGGAAACGACTAAAGAAAACCAAGGGAAACTTTGGAGTTAGGGTTGCAAGAATGCACACTTAGCTTGGGGACGGAGAGAAATTTCAAGGAACACAATAGAGAATCTATTACGTTAGCCATAGAGTGATGGGTGTATATACTAAGCACGAGGGAAAAGAACCTCCTGATGAGGGATAAAAGTGGCCCGACGTTCCTAGGTGTGTTCACACACATCACTACCATATACACGGCAAAAATTCTCCCTTGGGACTGATACGGTTAGAACAAGAGTTGACACATAGATTCCAAAGAAGTCATGCCCTATGGACATGATCAGTCCACAAAGGGAAGCAAGCCCAAATCTTTACAAAAAGCTTCGAACTTCTCACAAGGCAATGCGTTTGTGAATAGATCTACAATGTTGTCTTGTGTCAGCTTATGAGCCGAGCGAATCTCTCTAGCTGAGAGTCTATCCCTAACATACTAATAATGCACCTCAATGTGCTTTATGCGAGCATGAAAGACTTGTTCCTCACAACTACCAATGCACTCTGATTGTCAATGTAGATGAGACTCTTGTCGAACTCCCAAATCAGCGATAAGTCATTTGAACCACACACAACAATAGTTGTGAAAGCTGCCATGTATTGAACCTCATGACTAGAGGTGGCCACAGTAGATTACTTCTTGCTCAACCAAGATATGCATGAATTGTCGAGCATGAAACAAGAACCAATTGTGGGGACACGTGTGTCATAGCAACTAGCCCAATTCAAGTTACAAAAAGCATGTAAATTTGGCATTCGATGAACCTCCCTCGGGATATAACCATTCAAGGTGTATAGTTACACTCAAATAGTGGAAGATTTTCTTCATTGTCTGCCAATGCTTAGACCTTGGGCTATGCATAAATCTGCTCACTTGTGAGACTACTAACAATATTTGGCCTTGTCATACATATATGAATGAGGCAAATAACAATTGTGTAACATATGAAAAATCTCCAACATCATGTAGGCAACTTCACATTTGTTTCCATAGGAGTGACAATTGGCTTGCAATCATCAAGTCCAAATCAACTTAGAAAATTTTGCACATACTTTATCTAATATAATGTAATACCTTCATCATATTGCTTAACCTGAATGCACAAATAATAATGCAAAAGCCCCAAATTTGATGTCTCAAATGTGGTATCCAAATCAACCTTAAATTGAACAATATATGTCTCATTTAGACAGTGAGCAGTTGAATGATTATGCACCTTTTCATATCAAGCACAAGAAAATTGCTTTAAACCATACTATGCTTGCTTACACATACATATTTTCTTTTCTTGTCCTTTCTTGACAAAAATGTGAGGCTACATTGCATGCTTCTCATCATACAAGTCACCATTCAAAAAACTATTTTAATGTCCAATTGATATACATCCCATCCAGAATCAATGCACAAATGATACGAACAATATTCATATGACAATTGGGAGCAAAAGTTTCTTCATAATCAATGTCCTTTTGTTGAGCATAACCTTTTGCAACAAGCCTCACCTTGTAGTGATCAATAACACCATCCGACCTATATTTCACCTTATAAATCCACTTTATACAAAAGGCCTTTTTGCTAGGAGGCAAGTCACATAAGGACCAAGTATTGTTCTTCACAAGTGCATCATATAGATTTTTCATATCAACCATTCTATTTTTTGAATTTTGTCACATGGGACCATGGAAAATTTGCGCGTTCAAGTTCAAGCATCATCGTGGGATGAATCATTCAAAATTGGCCTTTGGATCAAGCATGCAACCATGCCCTTGGGACAAAAATCTTGGGACCAACCATGCCCACTCTTTGCATGTTAGCATGGCCTTAGGACCAAGCATGTTAGCATGGCATAGAAATCCAACTCAATTTTTTCACTCAAACCTCCTCTTGGGACCATCCTTGTTCCAATATAATGAATTTGGTCCTAGGGCTAAGCATCCAACCTTCCAAAGTCTTGTGATTAATCATTTGAGTGTGGTCCTCAAGAAGAGCTATTTTCATGTCTTTATCATTCAAGGTAAACTTAATGAGATAATCAATATTTATGGCCAAATCCGAGGTATTTATAGGATTTTTTTCCTGACATGTGTCAACTGTCCTTGAATGTAGCCTAAGAGGGTCGTGGATCTCATTGTTTGCAAAATAACACTGGGCTTAGTGGATTTTCAACCGGCTAAAAGTAAAAAATTCAGGCTAGATTATGAGCTCACCTTGAAAAAAATTCCATTGCCACAACAGTGGTTTGTGATTAAAGAGAGATAAGGGTACACAAGATCGGAAGCTCATATGACAACTTGTTATGCTTTAACAAGTGCATATGGTTGTGCGTATTCACCGATGTAAACTTCCTCTCTTAGCATGGTTACATTTCTATGCAAGGATGCAAAAAAAATATCAAGGATTTGGGGAAAAGAGATGCTGAAACTTTTCCCATAGAGTATAGTCTGAAAAGGCAACTCACTCATTGACCTTACTAGCTTGTCAGTAGGATTTGAGTTTTAAACAGCTTCAAGATATAGTCCAAGCTGTTAAGTTGATCAGGCAGGATGAGGAAGCTAAATCTAAGAAATTGAAATTTCTTTGTAGACTCCATGCACTTCATGTCTCTACAGACACTTCTAAGGGGTCGTTTAAGAGAGTGAAGGCAAAACACAAAAGATAATGTGTGATAGAGATACTTATAGTTAGATGATGTATTCAAAATTTGGATCTTTTTGCTTTTCTTTGTGGTTTTAATTCCAAGAGCTGTTTACAAGGGCGTAATATGGCCACCTTTTAAAGTTGGCATGCGCCTTCTGCACCGGCAGTTACTAGTTTCCACTTTTGTGAGAGAGAAATGAAGGGAGATAATCATTTGGAAATGACACGAGAGGGAGCTCGCAAGGGGGATGACTGCTGACTGCTATTGGGCATATGTGAGCGCGACCAAAATGATCTAGCTTTCAATCACTCAAAATTCTTATCCATAGTATTTGTTGTGTGTTTGGAAAGATGTACCTAAAGCAAGTCCTTTCCTATTATAATAATCCTAAAACCAAATGAGTATCCAATTGTCACAACCTTGAGCTAGGACTACCTTCAATCCACTATATGAAAAGTCTTCATGGGTCTCTTTAGATAACTTGTGAGTAAGACTAGAGGTCCAACCCTTGCTCATTCAAAATACAATTTACCTATGATCTATTTGCCAAACTTTAAAGTAATACTGATGACTCTAGCTTTCACAACTAGTGCATACGGTCTAAAACCATAGTTAATCATGTAGTGCATTGTAGTGGCGACACAAATATTTCACTCAAAATTCAAGGAAACTTAAGGTGAAGAAGTAAGATGCCACCTTACAATGGTCTCAAAACGCTAGTGACCAACTTCATCATCTAGCAACAAAAATCACGTAAGAGGGCTCCCCCTTATAGGCCCACTAATGGCCTATGGGAAGGGCCCTCAAAAGACTATATGGGTCTAAGCATGTATTGGTGGTACCACTGTTTTACTTTTTGGGGTACCACCAAGAGACTACTTTGGAAAGGAATTTGTGATAAATTCAAAAAAGAAAAGGAGAATTTTGAAATGTTAATGGCCTTAGTAGTTGGAAGGGCCAACTGATTGTAGGGAGGGGTGGCTCAGTCATCATTTCAAGAATATGCGTGATGTGACTTGTCATAGGACGATGTCAACTTTTGATAGATTCTTCCCGCGTGCCAGGTGATCTCCTTGAGCTTCGAAACTCAAACGCTCATCTCATTCACTCTCGCCTTTGCTCTGCCGGACTGAGAAGGTAAACCCTACTGTTGTTTTGAACTGCTGAGGTTTCCATGTCTGCATGTGCCGTTTTTTCTCCTGCTTTTGAAGTGAAGCTTTGCATGCATCATAAATACTGTAGCACTTGGAGTTGTATGCATGCATTAGTCTTTCTCCTCTGCTTATAAGACATGCATCCTTTTTGCAAACAGAGGTCGCTAGCCGTGCTCATAGACAATTTTGAACTGTTGTCATAATAATCAATATCTAATTCTCCTAAATGATTTTCTCATGTTAAATTGATCATTTAATATGGGGAAGTGCCAGGGGAGAAAAAGCTAGAACATGCTAGTAGACCAGCCACAGTAGGGATCCAAAGGAGGGAAAATAGGGATCCAAAGGGGGGGGGCATCTGCAAAAGAGCCATGTGCAACAATGGGCTAAAAAGACCCTAAGGTTCAGCCCATTAAGACTTCCAAAATGCTAAGGTTCCAAAATTCAAAGGTTGTGTCCAAAGGTCAACCTTAAGGGAATTGGATGCTTTGTGTGTGTACAAAAAAGTCTTTGCAATCCCTACTTGGGAGGGTGCGAGCCTTGCATGTAGGGGATGAGAGAGAAAGCCACACACACACACACACACACAAAGGGAATGAGGGACACATGTCAGCTCCCTAACCCAGATGCCCACAAGGTGTACCCAATTCCTATTGGATGGCCTTGGAGGTGGACCAATGAGAATTAGGCTAGAGTAAATCTAGTTTAATTAATTTAAAAACACTTAATAAAAAGAACCAATGAAAATTAAGTCTCCTGGATGACTATTGGACAGTCTCCCAAAGGGTCCAATGAGCATTCAGCAGCCCAATGGCTTGCCTGATTCCTATTGTCCAGGAGGCAAAGGGGTCCAATGAGAGTTTAGTTGAATTATTAAAATACCTAAAGCTCTCACAAAAGGGGAAAGGGGAACACATGTCAGAAGGCTATCACTTATGCTGCTTAATAGTCATTGGCTAGTAGCCCTGGGGAGGTCCAATGGGAGGATAGCAAAAGCAATTAGCAAGAGGGCTCGCCCAAGAGAGAGAGGGGGCTGATTTTTGCAGGGCATTATCACACACACACACACACACACACTCTCTCACACAGTCTATGTGAGAAGCAAGAAAAAGACTATCTCTTCCCAAGCTTTAATGGAGAGCTCATCACCTACTCCAAGCTTGTGAGATAGAAGCCTACATCAACACACTCTTGGCATGTGGATGCAAATCCAACCAAGAGCCAAGCTTCAATTCATGCTCATCTCCTCTACCATGCTAATTACTAAGCTAAGCTATGCTAATATGAGTGATTATGTGAGGAGATGTACATCTTTCTCGTAAGATACTCCTTCTTCCTCTCAATCTACTCTCATACCCTGCTAGCTCTCACCATCTTCGAAGGTGTGTAAGGTCTTGGGTCTGAGAACGGGGATAATTAATGTTGTTTTTGCTAAGTGTTTTTCTTAGTGCATGAAGCTTTCATCTTCATTGCACTAGCTAGTCTTGAAGGAACACAAAGAATTGTATTGTACAATGTCTCTCTTGATGGGAGAAACCATAATACAAAGCCTTTTGGAGGGGGGACCGGATCCATGCAAATCCGGTCCTCAACTATTGTCAATAGCTTAATTTCTCTTTATTTTGAAAGTATTGTTCATGCTATCTAACTAGGTGTTATGCTTTTTGTTGCTCTCTCCACCCAAGCACTCTTGTAATTCTCATTAGGAATCTATTCTAATGAAATGCCCACTATGTTCATGCTAATTTCCGCTACACACAAGTTTTTAGGCCATTAAATGTTACAACTGCTGAGGCTTACCTGTCTGCATGTCCCGTTTTGCCTTTCTGCTTTACCGAAGTCAAGCTTTGCATGCATCATATTGTAGCACTTGGAGCTGTAGGCATTAGTCTTTCTCTGCGTGCTCATAAGCTCATCCTCTTTACTGTATAATCAAGCTATAGGCTGCAAGATAAAATCACCTGCACGCAGTTTACCAAGGCACAAGACCGAGAAGGGCACAATGTCTGAACTTGAGCTTCAAGATCAAACCCCTCCACCCAATGAGCAAGCGACGCGAAGCAATCCATCAAAAGTGGAGGTAAAGGCTATGCCTGGCACTTTGGAATGCATTGCATCCAACTCGAAGCTGTCAACAAAGACATCTAAAGGTATGCATGTGTATGTTTTGCATTGTTTTTTTCTTGAGTGTTTGCAAAGCTGGTCTTTCAACAAGCTCTATTTTCTGGTGCTTGCAGCATTGGAGCTGCGGCTATCAAGATTTTGCTTCTCGGCCGAGGAACTGCATGAGGAGTATGGGCTCAGCCTAGAGGGGAAGCTACCTAAAGAGCTCACATATAAATATATCCCCGATGAGGAGTGTCTTCAAGTGCTTGTACAAGAAAAGCACAAAGCTATTTTTCAACCATGTGAGGGATGAGTTCGTTGACAAGTACCGGCTATATCAAGCAACCCCATCCAATGGTGAGCTTCTAGCAAAATTTGCAGGGAGTTTTGTGGATGAGAGGTGTCCAATAGTAGTGAGTGATCCGATTGGACATTGGATTGCATGGGCAAGGTTGGTGGCAATGTCCTTGAAAATTGCAAGATGCAAAAAGGGGGTTTGGAGCGGAAGATCAACAAGTTCCGCACTGATTATGACTTGACAGGTGTCATTGCAAGTTGCAACCATTTTAGACAGTAGAGTCGCCAATGTATATTCAGCTGGTGATGAGCATGGCGGAGGGACTTAGTGGCCAGGATAATGAGCAAAAAAGGCTGTTGGGCAAGGTGAAAGTGCAGCTGTAGGAAAAGAGGAACCTGTGCTCACGGGATTCTCCAAGCTCATCACCATGACGAGAGAACACCTAGGAAGCCTCCTTGTGAGAGTCCCAAAAGGGGTCTCTCTCCGATTCGGGAAGAAGAAGAGAATCCATACGAAGGGCTCAAGAATTTACTTCTTGATGATGCATCTCCTTCTCAAAGGAGAACTCAAGAGCCTCCACCAAAGGAACGAGAAAGAAGTGAGTCTCCCGCCACCTCGGCGGAGATGGCTCCACGAAGACGGCGGGCTAAACGCTCTCCATCACCACCAAAGCGGAGAAGACCAACACACTCTTCTCCACACCATAATTCAAAGAGGAATGATAAAAAGCAAGAGAAGAAAAAGATGAGAAAGAGGACACCCTCTTCTCCATCTTCTTCATCCTCTTCCTCTTATGAAAGTGATGGTGAAGACGACGAAGATCAAGACAAGAAAAAGCCGAGAAAGAGGTCACCCTCTTCTCCACCTTCTTCAACTTCTTCACCTTCTGAAGAAAGTGATGGTGCAACCTTTGAACCATCAAAAAGAAGAGGCCATAGGAAATCCTATGCTGCATGGAAGAGGTCATCCAAGCTGAAGAAGTTCAAAGAGGGAGGGAAGAGCATCTCTTTCCTTACCTATGATGGATCCTTTGGTGCTACGGACAAAGTCTTGGACTTTATCCAACAGTTTGATGCGGCGTTTGGAGATGAGGGCTTCACGGAGTCCTCTAAGCTACGCCATGTAGCTATGCACTTTCAAAAGTCCGTCAGGCAATGGTGGTCTAGCCTACGAGCCAACGGTGAAGCTCCACGAACATGGAAAGCTTAAAGAGCTTCCATTATGAAACAGTATTTGGCCACCGATGCCAAAGACAAAGTACTCACCGAATGGCGAAGCTTAAAGCTCTCTCCCTATCAATCCATCCACAAATATGTAGACAAGTTTTGGGACCTACAACTCAAAGCCACTGTCTTCAAAAAGTTGGATTTTGGAGAGCAAAAGCAACAATTTTGTGCGGGCTTAACCAAAGAAATGGCGGAGTATGTCAACTCCCAAAGGCCACGTACCATATCGGCAGTAATAAACCATACTATGGTGGCCTCTCGAATCAATTTCCAAATGGGGGCTAAAAGAAATAATAAGCCCACGGAAAACAAGGGTTCCAACGAGCCTAAGGGGAAGGACAATGTCCAAAAGTCTCCTAAGGTCAACTCCAACAAAGCTAAAGAGAAGGGAGTTTACAAAGGTAAAAACAAACTCTCTCCTGAAGAGCTTGAGCGTTATCACAAGATAATCGGTGTTTCAAGTGCGGCGAACAAGGGCATGCGTACCGCGCTTGTCCCCAAAAGAACAACCAACAAGATCCTCCTAGAGCTTCCTTGGTTGAAATCCAAGAGGAGGAGACTCACCAAACTCACCACAAAGAATCTCCTCTATGCCATGCTTGGGGAAAGGTAAGAGAACATGATGCTTTTATTCTCTTTGACCCTGGTTCTACTCACAATTTTATATCTATAGAGTTGGCCACCAAGCTAGGCATACAAGCTTACGAGATGGGAGATGTCCTACCCGCAGACAGTGCCTTCAAGGGGCAAGAAGCTTCAGTTACTCCCTTAATTGGGAAATTGAGGCTTCATGTCCAAGGCTATGTGGACAAAGAGGACTTCTTTATCTCTCCTCTCAAGCATGAGGATGTAATACTAGGGGCACCATGGTTTGACCGCCTGGCTGCCAATGTTAAATTTTCTGAAAGGAGAATCTCCTCTAAGTTCAGGGAAAAAGACATGTATATAGATGCTAAGGAAATGGGTAACACTATCCCCATTGTACATACACCAGCTTTCAACAAGTCAATAAAGATCTCTATTTCCGTGTACATGATTTTTGTTAAAGATTCTCAAAATGAACCTAATGCTTTAGCAAAAGAAAATAAAAGCAACCAAAAGGAATTAGAGTTATCCAATTTTCTCAAGGGGTTTCAAGATGTTTTTATTGACGACATCCCTTGTGAGCTACCTCCTAAACGAGGTAATGATGACCATGCAATTGAACTTCTTCCAGGAAGTTCACCGCCTAACAAACCTCCTTATAGAGTTTCTCAAGCTCAACAAGAGGAGATTATGCGGCAAGTGCATGAGTTAGTTGAGAAGGGCATGGTTAGGCCTAGCTCATCTCCATTTTGCTCACCTGTGCTATTAGTGCAAAAGAAAGACGGCACATATCGTATGTGTGTGGACTATAGAGCACTAAATAGGATCACTATCAAGAATAGGTTTCCCGTTCCACGGGTAGAAGACCTATTTGATAAGCTACAAGGATCGACCTACTTTAGTAGGATTGACCTAAACAGTGGCTATCATCAAATAAGGATAGTTGATCAAGACATTGTAAAGACTGCATTTCACACCACATTTGGTCTTTACGAATACATTGTCATGCCTTTTGGCTTGACCAATGCACCAGCCACATTCAACCGCTTGATGGAGAAGCTGTTCAGGCCTCATCGAACCTTCACTGGAGTGTTCTTTGATGATATTATCATCTACTCTAATTCATTAGACGAACACAAAAAACACCTCCAGGTAATATTTCAAGTTTTAAGAGAGAATAAACTTTATGTTAATCGAAAGAAAAGTGATTTTTTCTTGCAAGAGATTTAGTATTTAGGTCACATTATCTCTCAAGATGGCATCCAAATGGATCCATCAAAGTTGGAGGTAATAAAAGGATGGCCTAAACCAAGGAATCTTCATGAACTAAGAAGCTTTATAGGTATGTGTGCACACTATAGACGCTTCATAGAAAAGTTCTCACAAATTGCGGGACCATTACATGACCTAACAAAGAAAAGAGTTAGGTATACATGGTCTGCTAAGGAGAACAATGCTTTCGAAAAGCTTAGAGAAAAGCTTATCTCTCAACCTGTGCTTACACTACCAGATCTCTCAAAACCATTTGAGGTCCAATGTGATGCTTGTGGTGATTGCCTTGGAGCTGTTTTGCTTCAAGAAGGGTACGCCATAGGCTATGAAAGTCGAAGGCTCGACCCTGTTGAGCAAGCTCTAGGCATTTATGAAAAGGAACTCCTTGCAGTTCTACATGCCTTAGACTCATGGAAGCACTATTTATTGGGGACTCCTTTCATTCTGCGAACGGATCACCAAAGTCTTAAGTACTTCATGACGCAGACCAAGCTCTCTGACAAACAAATGAGGTGGGCAAATTTCCTTTCGCAATTTCATTTTCATATTGCTCACATTGCTGGCAAGCATAATCAAGTAGTTGATGCACTCTCAAGATGACCGAGAGTGAATGCGGTTTCCATAGCAACTCACAATGATCTATCTTCAATGATAGATGAGTACGCTATTGATTCCGATTTTAGAGATGTGATTTCAGCCCTTGCATTAGGGAAGAAACAAGAACCATTTACTTTACAAGATGGTTATCTTCTCGATGGCAATAGACTATGCATTACTAACTCACTACGTGAGAAAGTAATGTATGAATCTCATGCTCCACCTTATGAGGGGTATAGAGGGATTCGGTCTACCTTAAAGGGAATTGAAACATATTTCAATTGGCCTACCATGAAAGTGAGCATACAAGAGTATGTTTCTAAATGTGTGGTATGCCAAAAGACAAAATTTGATAGAGGGAAGCAACTTGGATTGCTTCAATCCTTGCCAATCCCTAATTCACCATGGGAGAGCATATCCATGGATTTTATCTTTGGATTGCCTAAGTCTATCCATGGGAATACGGGAATATGGACGATAGTAGACAGGTTCAGTAAACAAGCTCATTTTATACCTGTCAAAAAGACTATCAAAGCCCATCAAATGGCAACCCTCTTCATTTCACAAATTTTCAAGTACCATGGCTTGCCAATGTCCATAGTGTCGGATAGAGACCCTAGAATGAGTAGTAATTTCTGGAAGGGTCTCTTTGAGAATTTAGGGACAAGGCTAAACTTCTCTTCGGCCTATCATCCACAAACGGATGGCCAAAGTGAAATAGGTAACCTAACAATTCTCGATCTACTAAAAGCCTATGTAACAGAATTAGATCAAAGATCCCAATGGGAGAAGTACTTACCCTTAGTGGAGTATGCTTACAATAACACTGTACATACTTCCACGAGAAAAGCACCTTTTGAGGTAATTGAGGGAAGATCAAAAAGTCCCTTGCTACTTAAGGTACATGGGAAGATCTTCGCTGCAGATGAGTATAGCCGAGACCTACAAGAATATTTTTGAAAGATTAAGGATGCTATCTCTATCTCACAGCAAAGGCAAAAGGTTGCTGCTGACAAGCACAGAAGAGCCCAAGCCTTTAAAGAAAATGATTGGGTCTTATTTAAGTTTCCCAAGGCTCGAATAAAGCACACGACAGGCAAGAATCCTACGGGACACCAAAAGTACTATGCTAAACTAGCAAAAAGGTACTATGGTCCATTCCAGATTCTTAGGCCAATCAATGAGATGGCCTATCAACTCAAGTTGCCCAATCATTGGCTCATACACAATCCTTTCCATGTGAGCCTATTAAAGCCTTACAAAGGAGAGCCACCTCAAGAACCAACTATTGAAGACCCACCGGAGATCGAGGACCAAGAGGAGGTGATGCAGCCCGAGTCCATTCTCCGACATGAAGACAAGGTACTAAGAGGCGGTAAGACTATCCGACGATATCTTATTAAGTTTAAGAATTATCCTTTTGAAGATGCTAGATGGATTCAAGGCATACAATTAAAGGATAACCTAAACCTTGTCAATGCTTACAATGCTTCCCATGAGTAAGCAAATGTACAAAATGTTAAAAATGAACAAAGTTTTTGTCTTATTAGACTCTCTTTTCTTTATTGTGCCCAAAAATGAACTAGTATGCATGCTTAGATCAAGTTTGCGGAGACGACGTCTCCCAAACACCAAGTAGAGCTTGTCACTCTACTATGGAAGATTGATAGGACTAATGTGCAGACATGCTTGCGGCAGCCTCAGGCTCTCAAGCGCCAAATGGACTAGTCATCCATTGTGGAATGATGTCGTAGGGTAACATAGGGATCCTCTACCCTCTAAGAAAAGGACTCATGAATATGCTTTATCTTCTCTACACCATAGTCGAGGACGACTATGATTTCAAGAGAGAGGGGAGAAAAAGCTAGAATATGCTAGTAGACCGGCCACAATAGGGATCCAAAGGGGGGGGGCATCTGAAAAAGAGCCATGTGCAACAATGGGCTAGAAAGACCCTAAGGTTCATCCCATTAAGACTTCCAAAATGCTAAGGTTCCAAAATTCAAAGGTTGTGTCCAAAGGTCAACCTTAAGGGAATTGGATGCTTTGTGTGTGTACAAAAAAGTCTTTGCAATCCCTACTTGGGAGGGGGCGAGCCTTGCATGTAGGGGATGAGAGAGAAAGCCACACACACACACACACAAAGGGAATGAGGGACACATGTCAGCTCCCTAGCCCAGATGCCCACAAGGTGTACCCAATTCCTATTGGATGGCCTTGGAGGTGGACCAATGAGAATTAGGCTAGAGTAAATCTAGTTTAATTAATTTAAAAACACTTAATAAAAAGAACCAATGAAAATTAAGTCTCCTGGATGACTATTGGACAGTCTCCCAAAGGGTCCAATGAGCATTCAGCAGCCCAATGGCTTGCCTGATTCCTATTGGCCAGGAGGCAAAGGGGTCCAATGAGAGTTTAGTTGAATTATTAAAATACCTAAAGCTCTCACAAAAGGGGAAAGGGGAACACATGTCAGAAGGCTATCACTTATGCTGCTTAATAGTCATTGGCTAGTAGCCCTGGGGAGGTCCAATGGGAGGATAGCAAGAGCAATTAGCAAGAGGGCTCGCCCAAGAGAGAGAGGGGGCTGATTTTTGCAAGGCATTATCACACACACACTCTCACATAGTCTATGTGAGAAGCAAGAAAAAGACTATCTCTTCCCAAGCTTTAATGGAGAGCTCATCACCTACTCCAGGCTTGTGAGATAGAAGCCTACATCAACACACTCTTGGCATGTGGATGCAAATCCAACCAAGAGCCAAGCTTCAATTCATGCTCATCTCCTCTACCATGCTAATTACTAAGCTAAGCTATGCTAATATGAGTGATTATGTGAGGAGATGTACATCTTTCTCGTAAGATACTCCTTCTTCCTCTCAATCTACTCTCATACCTTGCTAGCTCTCACCATCTTCAAAGGTGTGTGAGGTCTTGGGTTTGAGAACGGGGATAATTAATGTTGTGTTTGCTAAGTGTTTTGCTTAGTGCATGAAGCTTTCATCTTCATTGCACTAGCTAGTCTTGAAGGAACACAAAGAATTGTATTGTACAATGTCTCTCTTGATGGGAGAAACCATAATACAAAGCCTTTTGGAGGGGGGACCGGCTCCATGCAAATCCGGTCCTCAACTGTTGTCAATAGCTTAATTTCTCTCTATTTTGAAAGTATTGTTCATGCTATCTAACTAGGTGTTATGCTTTTTGTTGCTCTCTCCACCCAAGCACTCTTGTAATTCTCATTAGGAATCTATTCTAGTGAAATGCCCACTATGTTCATGCTAATTTCCGCTACACACAAGTTTTTAGGACATTAAATGTTACAACTGCTGAGGCTTACCTGTCTGCATGTCCCGTTTTGCCTTTCTGCTTTACCGAAGTCAAGCTTTGCATGCATCATATTGTAGCACTTGGAGCTGTAGGCATTAGTCTTTATCTGCGTGCTCATAAGCTCATCCTCTTTACTGTACAATCAAGCTATAGGCTGCAAGATAAAATCACCTGCACGCGGTTTACCAAGGCACAAGACCGGGAAGGGCACAATGTCCGAACTTGAGCTTCAATAGCAAACCCCTCCACCCAATGAGCAAGCGACGCGAAGCAATCCATCAAAAGTGGAGGTAAAGGTTATGCCTGGCACTTTGGAATGCATTGCATCCAACTCGAAGGTGTCAACAAAGACATCGAAAGGTATGCATGTGTATGTTTTGCATTGTTTTTTTCTTGAGTGTTTGCAAAGCTGGTCTTTCAACAAGCTCTATTTTCTGGTGCTTGCAGCATTGGAGCTGCGGCTATCAAGATTTTGCTTCTCGGCCGAGGAACTGCATGAGGAGTATGGGCTCAGCCTAGAGGGGAAGCTACCTAAAGAGCTCACATATAAATATATCCCCGATGAGGAGTGTCTTCAAGTGCTTGTACAAGAAAAGCACAAAGCTATTTTTCAACCATGTGAGGGATGAGTTCGTTGACAAGTACCGGCTTTTGTAACAGAAGCTATATCAAGCAACCCCATCCAATGGTGAGCTTCTAGCAAAATTTGCAGGGAGTCTTGTGGATGAGAGGTGTCCAATAGTAGTGAGTGATCCGATTGGACATTGGATTGCATGGGCAAGGTTGGTGGCAATGTCCTTGAAAATTGCAAGATGCAAAAAGGGGGTTCGGAGCGGAAGATCAACAAGTTCCGCACCAATTATGACTTGACAGGTGTCATTGCAAGCTGCAGCCATTTTAGGCAATAGAGACGCCAATGTATATTCAGCTGGTGATGAGCATGGCAGAGGGACTTAGTGGCCCGGAGAATGAGCAAAAAAGGCTGTTGGGCAAGGTGAAAGTGCATCTGTAGGAAAAGAGGGACCCGTGGCTTAGAAATGAGGGGCATTTTTTTGCTTATTGTGACTTTTTTAGAAAATTGGACCAACTAAACAAGGAGCTAGAGGTGCTCAAGACCTCACCCGATTCTGATCCACGGGAGGTAGACTGCAAAGAGGCAGAGGTCATAACTATCACCAAGATGCTATCCAAGGCAAGTGCCACTAGTGATTCGGGCCGGCTTAAAGAATATTTAGACTCCTTGCAGGCAAGCTTGTTGCTAAAAGAGCCTAGAAGTGCTTTGTGATAAATTTAAATTGCTCGATAGATAAGTAGAATGTGTTGACTGAGTGGTTAGACTTCAGAGTAGAAGTGCTTCATGTTATGAAGTGCTTTGAGATAGGCCTAAACTGCTTACTTGGAGTAGGAAGTGTTGACCAAGTGGTTAGAAAAAGCTTCATAGTGCTCACTGGTGCCTAGAAAGTGCTTACAAATTCCTTAAAAGCACCTAAAAGTGCTTTGAAGTGCTGAATGGTGCCTACAATATGCTTGAAAATGCTTGATAGGTGGTAAGAAAAGTGTTTCAAAGTGCTGAAAGGGTCCTTCAAATTACTTTGAAGTGCTTTGATATAGCTCTATACTGCTTACTAGGTGGTTATGAAGTTTTGACCAAGTGGTACGGATTGAGTGAAGAGACTGCTTTGAAGTGCTCCACAATGCCGAATGGTGCTTAGAAGGTACTTCAAAGTGCTCTCAAGGAAGCAATCAGCACTTTGAAGCACTTAAACTCCTCACAAGGAGCACATAGTGGTGACTAGGTGGTAAGAAAGTGCTTTGAAGTGCTCAATGTTTCTTAACAGGTGGTCAGAAAGTGATTTGAAATGCTTTATGGTGCAAAAAAAGTGGTAACTAGGTGGTTAGAAAGTGCTCTGAAATACTCAATGGTGCCTAAAATATGCTTGAAAGTGCTTAAAATGTGTTGAGAAAGTGTTGAAAGGGTCCTTGAATGTACTTTGAAGTGCTTTGACATAGCTTTATACTATTTACTAGGTGGTTATAAAGTTTTGACCAAGTGAAAAGGATCGAGTGAAGAGACTGATTTGAAGTGCTCCATAATACTGAATGGCGCTTAGAAAGTACTTCAAAGTGCTTTCAAGGAACCAATCTACAATCTGAAGCACTTTAACTGCTCACAAGGAGTAAAAGTGGTGACTAGGTGGTAAGAAAGTGCTCAATAGGTGGTCAGAAGTGATTTGAAATGCTTTATGGTGCCAAGAAAGTGGTAACCAGGTGCTAAGAAAGTGCTTTAAAGTGCTCAATGGTGCCTACAATATGCTTAAAAGGGCTTAATAGGTGGTCAGAAAGTGGTGAGAAAGTGCTGAAAGAGTCCTTGAAAGTACTTTGACACAGCTCTTAACTGCTTACTAGGTGGTTATACCAAGTGGTAAAGATTGAGAGAAGAGACTGATTTGAAGTGCTCCACAATGTGGAATGGTGCTTAGAAAGTACTTCAAAGTTCTTTCAAGGAACCAATCTGTACTCTGAAGCTCTTTCTTTGCTCACAAGGAGTACAAATTGGTGACTTGGTGGTAAGAAAGTGCTTTGAAGTGCTGAATGTTGCTAAATAGGTTCCTAGAAAGTGATTTGAAATGCTTTATGTTGCCAAGAAAGTGGTAACTAGGTGCTTAGAAAGTGGTGACCAAGTGGTTAGAAAGTGCTGTGAAGTGCTCAATGGTGCTCAATAGGTGGTTAAAAAGTGCTAAACAAGTGGTTAGAAAACGCTTAGAAATGCCTAAAAAGTGTTTTGATAAGATTTGTCAAGCATTTTTTAATTTGCTTTGAATTCTTTAGAAGAATTTGAATAGAAGCATTCAAGCTTGTGAACTTAAGTCCATCCAAGCACGAAATGATCTTACTCTCCGATGTTGTTTATGCTATGGTTGGGAGCAAAGGAATATGGCTTTGGAATTTGAATTAGAAGCCTTGACATTTCAAAGAGCATTTATGGATACATCCATCCAATCAGGCTGTGCGCTCCTTGCCGCACTGTCGAAGCAAGGGACTTGCCGATACACCGTGTGCGAGCCACAAATGGCTCCAAGCACACAACAAGCCTAAAATAGCAAGCTCAAGAGAGCAAAGGGTGTGTCACTCACCGCTCTACGCTCGCCTTCGTGGTGGATTCCTCGCCGCGATGAAGAAGAAGCTGCAGTCGTGCCGCGCTCAACCGCTTCACCGCCGTCGTGCCTTTGTAATGCTCGATCGCACACACACTCTCCCTCTCTCTCTCTCTCTCTCTCTCTCTCTCTCTCTCACACATACACACACACACAAGGAGGTGAAGAAGAAGAAGATGGAGATGGAGATGGAGATGGAGCAAGAGCACTCTTCTATTGCACAAATGAGAGAATGAATGAATTTTAGGTTTAGTTGGCTTTTATATGAGCTCACCCCATTCACACTTGGGCACCCATGCTTAGCCAACTAATCCCTTGAATGTCCCAATTAGAGTGCGCCTCTCATCGGCGATCACTCTTACATTTTTCCTATTGGTCTGACAAACCCGGTACCTGACTCTACCAAATACATAATACACGTCCGTCGTAGGTGATGGGGTGTCCGTGAGCCGTGAGGGTTAACATGCCCCCCTTCCTGATGTAGATTCCGTCCTCGGAAGCTATTGAGTTGAAGCTCGTTCGTCGAGGTGGAAGAGCATTTGAGATGAATGTCCTTAGCCTTCTTCAGTCACTGCAAAATCAAACAACATTGGCACAGTAATTGCATTCTCATAAGTGATTAAAAAGCATATGCAGTTTTAGGTAAACAAATTGATTGGTAAAAGAATTTCAAACAATTTGTTGGCAATGGACATTAAATTGCAATGTAATCAAATGCATAAACAGATGTAAAGGTAAAAAATTAAACAAGTATGGGGTCGCTAATTTGACGGTCGAAAGGCACTAGAGATCGAATATTAATACCATGGGTAAGCTTCTTAATTTTCTGTGGTCAATTAAGTTGTTTAATCGCGAGAGCCAAGTATTCATGTTCGAGGGCTGACTAGAGGCTATATCTAGAAGACCTTGTAGTTAAGCTACCATAAAAGGAATTTCTCATGAAATCATCGCCGGACTAATTACTTTTTCTTTGACCCCCCAAAGTCTTTTCACAGTGATTCAATTTGATGTGTGTGCTTATTTTGTATGCCTTTGGTTTTTTGCTTTTCAAGGAAAAGCGCCCACACTGGGAACCTCTAGGGCTCTAGTACCATAGGCAATACATGTGAGTGAAGTACCAAATCAAGCTGAGATTTCTCTTCCAGCTTAAGATTTTACAGTGTGGCACTTTGATTTTTTGTTTGTTCATTTTCAGCATTTTAATTTTGTAACTTTGGGGGGTCATATAACACTGATACACCTCCCCAGGCTCATCACACTAGTAAACTCCCTTTATAATACTTAAGCTAAAGGTCAATAGGGTCAAGCCCACTAGAAAGCCCTAGTACATTTCACACAATGCTGCCTAAATCGGATTAAGAACCTAAGTAACCATTGATTATTAGGAAGGCATTCCCCATGGTATTAAGAGAAGATCTCTAACACCTAACTTGGTCAAACTAGCTTAGTCGGACTGCTTGATTTTTAAACCTAGACAAGTGATTATGACAAAAAATTACATTGAATTAAATGTTTGATACTAAGCAAATGCGGTGAATATTAGGCTACCAATCACAATTAAAGCAAACAATCATAGATGCAAAAAAGATAAAGGGCAATGCTAATGGACAAGAAACACCTGTTTGTGTCGATGGTCGCGCTTGATTTGAAGAGTGAGTCGAGATAAAGATTCCATGAAGCTCCAAATCCTATCAATAGCAACACGCTCCTGTACACACTAGGAAACAAAAGGAATACCTCCAGGAGGCACGTTAGTGGGAAAAGGTACCAACACTTATTGAACACAACAAAAAACATAAGGAACCCTAACCTAATTATTTGCACTCCCCCTAGAGAGTCAAGGGAATAGAATATTGTAGAGGTTGGGGGGAAACCCTAAGGCTAAACCCCTATCCTCGTCGTCGAGATAAACAAAGTCATCATCCATGAGACCATATGTGCCATCCGTGTAGTCCTGTAAATTTTCTTCTTCATCATAGGTGCCCATGTTTACTAAGAAGGTCACTATACGCCTATAGTCATCTTGGTCAAAAGGGTAGGCTTGTGCAATGGGAGAAACGCTCTCTACTAAGTATGGATCAGACGTGGTCAAGAGACGTATCAGCCATTCTAACTCCTCAAAATTCCTCTCACATGCTAGCGTACCTATCAAATCCCATTCACATGCAAGCATTGGAAAGACCATGTGAAATATTTGTGAAAAGTAACGAGGGTACCTCTCACCCAAGGCAGGAGTGGATGACTCTAGCGTACTAGCCATATCTGTACACGCAAATAGATGATGGTTAGAGTGCAAATATTACAAGGGGCGTGTTCTTGTGCATAATTTGTTTTTATGATTTTGTGTTATGCCTCTTGCTCTTTTACTTTTTTATGTTGTTTTTGTGAGTATAAGGCTTTATATATACATTCCCTAAGATTGGAGATTAAGAGGTCAGGGAGAAAGGTTGAGAGGGAAGCAAGTGAATAATGGATGTCCACAAACACTCCCCCCTTCCTTGGGTAGATCATACCGTTTGAAATGATGTCGTCACCCTTTGAAACCAATTGTTCCAGTTGGTAATAGGTGAGGATTTTTGCCAGTAGTTTTCTATTACCCTAGGTGCCTCGTCAAGTTGCAAGGGTGGTAAGGTACTCTCCCAGGATCGAACTTGAAGTGGTTCATCAGGTGATTCTTGAACACTGGGAGGTGTGGATTCTTTTGTAGCTTCATGGAGGTCCACTACTATAGATGGAGGCTGTGTAGAAGCTTTTACCTCTATGGATGTATTACATGAGGAGCTAGAAGCTTCATGGAACTCCCCCCTTCCTGATCTAGGTGGAATAAATTGATTTTGCCTTGGAGCCCAAACTAGCTCTGGACTAGGTGTGTAGCATTCTGTGATCTTTCCCTTCCCACGGTCTGCCATTGGCTTTAGTGTTACAGTGTTTGACTCATATGGGTTTGTTGTCGATAGGGAAGGACACATTTTACGTTTAGGTACCCAAATTTGCTCATTTCCATCATAGTAGCCTTGGGCTTCTAATAGTTGTTTTGGAATCCATTGTGATTTGGTCTTGACTCTCCTAGGGTGCGCTCTTGGTTTTCCGGGGAAATTTTTTCTTGGAATGGATGGGAGGGTTGAGGTAGTTGGAAGTAAGGCCTTGGGGACCCATCGATATGTACTCTTAGGTCGTGCAGGTTGAGTACTTGCAATATTACTGCTTGCTGCAACTACAAGTGTTGAAGTGCTAGGTTCATGGGTAGCTGGCAAAGACGAGTTAACCACCTTGGCTTGTGAATGTTGGCTATCCTTCAACTTTGCTAGAGTTTGCAACGCAGGTGACTTTGCTTGAATGATAGGGGTAAGAGTCAGTGGTCGCGTCGTGACACTACCAGTATCCCAATCAATAGTGCATTTGGATGCCAACATCTACGTGCGTCCCAGGTTTACGTTGCCTTCCATAGCTCCCGCGGGCATGACTAGAAACCTCTGCACTATGCTTCCATTGTCATAGACAATAGGGGTCTGAAGGACTCCAAAAATAGCAGTTTTCTTTTTATTAATGCCCTTGACTTGCATCGTACTCGGGAATAGGGTCGGTTTCCCTAATTGACACCAAACTCCATAGGATAACAAATTGTGTTTAGCTCCCATATCTAATAAGGCATTGTATAGTACTTTCCCATAGGGGCTATTTAGCTCAATTGGGTATCGTAGGGGTGGCTCAGATTCTAATGAGTCGTCATCTGTGTCCTCAAAAAATGCTTGCGTGATTCCCAGATTAGCCTCTCGTTGGCATCTAAGACGTTGTTGTCGTTCTTGAGCCTCAACTCTTGCTTGGATTTTTTAAAGCTCTGCTTGTTTCTTGGCAGCCTTCTTTTGATGGATGGCTTGCAACTCTTCCTGGCTTAGAGGATCATAATATCTTTTGAATTTACTCCCATTAAGGAATCCAATGGTTTCAACTCCATCTAGAGTCTCCACACGAATGGTACCTTGCGGGGTAATTCCACACACTCGATATGGTCCCTTACCAGCGTATTTCAATTTCTTCTTTTCATTACGTACCCTGTACATAAGAACTTTATCACCAACCTTGATGTCTTTATCCTTTAAATGGCTATCAAACCACTTCTTTCTCCTATCCTTCTCCACTAGAGCATTTCGCACAGCTAATTGTCTCTCTTCATCTAGCCTTTCCAGGATATATAATCGCTCAACTAAGGGGTTACCATCCCAACCTTCTTGAGAAGCTACTCGAAGACTAGGAATGACAAACTCCCATGGCATAACTGCTTCTTGGCCATACACCATTCTAAACGGTGCGCAATTAATAGCAACTTTATACGCAGTACGATAAGCCCATAAAGCTGATGTAAGCTTTAGGTCCCAATCAGTGCGATTAGCCTCAACTGTGTTTGTCAAAATGGAGATGAGAGTTTTGTTGGTACTCTCAGCTTGGCCATTTGCTTGGGGATAATAGGGTGTAGACTTGTGGTGAGATATCATGAAGTTTGATGTGAGTTCTTTTATTACTTCATTTATAAAATGAGTTCCATTGTCACTCACAAGTTCAAAGGGGCATCCAAAACGTGTGATAATGTTCTCAAAGAGGAACTTATCTATTGTTTTTGCATCCGCCTTCCGTGTTGCTTTTGCTTCAGCCCATTTGGTTACATAGTCGGTAGCCACAATGATATATCGTGATTGCGTGTTACGTGCAGCCGGACTAATCGGTCCTACAAAGTCTAAGCCCCACTTTTCAAATGGTTGGGTTACCTTGATGGGATGTAGAGGCATCCTATCACTTCTTTGTGGCTTCTTGAAGCGTTGGCATTTATCACATCCCTTTGCAAAAAGTGATGCATTCTTAAACAGAGTGGGCCACCAATAGCCTGACTGTAAGATCTTTCGGGAAGTCAAGTTTCCTGAAAAGTGACCACTAGCTACGTCCATGTGTGCCTCTTGTAGAATATATAAATACTCATCCTCGCGGGCACAGCATATAAGAACATCATCTTTTCCTCTCTTATAGAGAGTTCCAGCCAATAAGCAATAGGGTTCGCATTCCTTGATTAATTTTCGAGCTATATCTTTTCACAGTTCTTTGGGTGGAAAACCATTAACTAAGAAGTTAACAATCTTTTCACTCCATTCAGGCATTGTCTCAACAATGAACAAAGGAGTATCTGGCAATTCATCATCAACCCCCATAGGAGCTTCGCCATTAGGGATACGAGATAAATGATCCGCCATGACATGTTTCCTCCCAGGCCTCACAACAACGGTGAAGTCAAACTCAAGAAGAATTAACAACCATCGTGTAATTCGACCTGTGGAACACGGCTTGTTTACCAAATATATCAATGCTTGATGATCAACATAAAACACAAACTTGGTAGCAAGAAGGTAATAGCGAAATTTCTTTACTGCGTAAATCATAGCTAGACCTTCGCGCTCTGTAGTAGTGTAGTTCATCTCGGCATCATTTAATTGGCGACTTGCAAAGCTAATAGGGTAGTCCAATTTATGTTCTCCTGGTTGAGTTAGAACACACCCAATAGCAAAATTTGATGCATCAATATGCACATGAAAAGGTACATTCCAATCAGGTGTTCGCAGGATTGGAGCACTTGTTAGGGACTTCTTTAATAACTCATAAGATTGATGACATTCTTCCGTCCAGTGAAACTCGATAAGAAGCTTGTACAATGGACGCGCTATCTCGGCAAAGTTTAAAATAAACCTTCGATAATAACCAACATGGCCCATAAATCTTTGAACTCCTTTATAGTGCGTAGGTGGTGGCAAATCGGCAATGGCTTTAATCTTACTCTCATCTGTGGATATCCCGTTCTTGGACACTATATGCCCTAGAATGACTCCATGCTTAACCCAAAATTGGCATTTGAAAGGGTTCAATGAGATGCGATAAAATCTGCACCTTTCAAATATTTTTCGTAGATATAACAAATGCTTGTCCCAAGAAGAATAAACACAAAGGTCGTCTAGGAAAGCTTCACAAAACTCCCTTATAAATTCTTTAAACGTAGTGTTTATTAATCGTTGGAATGTAGCAGGGGCATTCGTTAAGCCAAAAGCCATAACACGAAATGCAAACACTCCAAACTCTGTGATAAAAGCAGTTTTAGCTTGGTCCTCTAATGCAATTGTGATTTGATTGTAACCAGAGTACCCATCTAAAAAGCTATAAGCTTCCTTGCCCGCAACTCTTTCAAGCACATGTTCTGAATATGGCAAGGGATAATGATCTCTCCTAGTGGCTGCATTAACTTTCTTGAGGTCCACGCACACTCTTAGTTTCCCATTCTTTTTTGGCACAATGACTATTGGAGAAACCCATTCTGAGTTTTTCAATCTCCTCTTGTACAATTTTGGCGTACTTAGGATTCATTGGATAGGGTTGTTGCTGGACGGGTTTAGCAGTGTTGATCATGGGAATCGTATGTTGCACCACAGAAGGTGGGACGCCCTTCATGTCATGATATGTCCAAGCAAATATATCCTTGTATTCCTTGAGGAGCTCCTTAAGTACCGCCTCTTCAGTTTCGGTAAGGTCTTGAGCAATAAAGACTAGTTTAGACTCCTCACCTGGTTCTTCTAATTCTATCTCTTTAACTACCGGTGGACCATCATAGACTCCACTGCTTCCATTGGTAGGTATTCATTGGGCTTTGGCATACACAACCTTTCGCTCCCCCGTGGTATAAGATTTAAAATGTTCAGGAGCCGTATGTAAGTCAGCAGGCTCTTGTCCTGACAGAGACCTTTCTTTTAGTTCTGCCTCCTTTTGTTGTTGAGCTAACTCTCAGTTTTGACGTCTTCTTATAGTTCGACTCAACTTCGGCTCTGTAACCTCCAATTGAGCGAGGTCAATGGGGCGCGGGCTGCACCACATGACACTCTGGAGATGTTCACCCCAATTGTCTACTAGCTTTCGATGAGCATCACATGCCCCTAGATAGCTAAGCCATTCTGCAATAGATCTTTCCTTGTTTATCCTAGCTCTCACATTTGCTCGATATCGTCGTCTCTTATATGACCTTTGTTTCTTGTTAAGGTTTTGATTTTGGTAAATGTTTGAACTCGACTCGCCTGATAGGTCTTCGCTTGTATCTTCTTCACTCTCATATAAATTACCATAGATGGTCGTACTAGGCCTTGAGTGTTCAGTTTCTATACTTGGTTCACTTGATGTTTCTTCAGGTTCTGAATCCATTTCTTCCTGAGATTCCGTTTCCGATGTGTATTGGCCTGAAGCCTTTGAGGAATCATCAGTTTCACTCTCAGGTAGGTGTGCCTCTTTCTTATCATCGGATGTTACATGCGCTACACCTAACATGTTTACTGGTGCAATGTGTGGTATCTCTTCCCCATCTGGTGTTACCCAGGTTGTTCCTCTAGCTCCCCATGTATCTATAGTTGCCGCTAGGTGCACCCAATCGACATTGTCTGACTCAGCCATTCCGGGTAGGATATCCATATAAGGAGAGTTCTCCCCAATATCCGTGTCTTCGTTACATGTGTAACAATACTGTAATGGAGCTGAGTGAATTGTTGTGTCTGATCGATTATCAATGATGAATTTATTTCCTAGAGGATGCGTTCGACCACTTAAAAGATCAACTCGAATGACAGAGTCTTGGAACTGTAAGTAGACGTGGTTTTTGGACCAGTCATGCACCATTTTTGCTTCCCTCATGAATGGACGCCCTAAGATCATCTCAAATGACATAGGATGCTTGGAAAAATCCATAACAATGAAAGTCTACCTTACCTTGTGTCCCAAGACCTTGATCCTGAGATCCTTTAGCATTCCAATAGGCATAACAATAGATCCATTAGCCATTTTTACCACTACGCTTGTGGCTTCAAGGTGAGGTCGCCCCATAGACTCCCAACAACTCTTTGTCACCATGCTGACTCCCGCACCACCGTCAAGGACCCCCTTTACAGTTAATCCTTTAGTAGTGATTGGTAGAGTAGCATTAGATTCATCACCTCCAAAGTATTGCCCCAGCTTGTTAACGGGTACTTCAATTACAGATTCATGTCCCGCTAGGTCAGATGGTGGTGCTAAATGTTCCTCATCATTCATTACCGAGTCAGGTTTGTTCATATGTGCAAATTGTGGTAATCCGGCATGTAATTCTCCATTGAGGAAGGCTCGAAGAGCTGAGACTAGCTCGGGGTCTTCATATAGTTTGGACATGATAGTGGTTCTAACTTCTGAAGACATGAAATCCATCAATTTGGCAACATTTAATGGCATATTGTGGGACGTAGGACCCTGAAAAGAGAATGGTGAAGATGGAATCTCCACTTCCTCAAGGGGGTCGGGCATTCCCTCACCAAACATTCTCTCTAGTAGGAAAGGTGTGTGTCCACTTTCAGATGTCCTACCCTCACTCTCTTCCCGAATGATACTGGGCATAGCTAACGGCCTGTAGTTCTTGTGAGGTTGAACTTGTGTGGGAAACACTGTGTCCGACATCTGGATATGTTTGGGTTCAGGTTCTAATGTTCGTTGAGTTTCTTCCACCAAACCCCTTAGTTGTTGGACTCGTTCAATTTCCACTGTTGGGTTTGGATAGGTTCCAATCTTTCTCTTGCAATCCTCATTTTTTGTCTCTTGTGGCTTATCTTGGGGGTTCGCAATTGGGTGGTTTAACTTTGAATACTCTTTTGGTGTTCGTCGTAATTCCCTCTCGTGATCCTCCTCACTGGCTTTTTTCTTTGTAGTAACAGTTTTGGTCTCCGTGGTCTCTATCGAATCTGAGTCATCCTCAGGGTCATTCATATACACGGGATCCTCTCCTGTCCCTATGTTAGTCTTTGAACTAGGTTTTGAGCTAGATGCATTAAGGGATTTCTTTCTTCGTGTTTTCTTCTTTCTCGCTCGGCCAATGGATGCAGCATCTCTCTCTTCGAGGATGTAATTTTGCTTTTGGAGCATCGACCGTGTGAGTGCATTCACTGGTGCTATGTTTATAGTTGGTGGTGTCGCATCAACAATCTCTATTATGCTCAATGGTGTGATTTTTGGTGCGTTTGGATTGTTAGGACACTGTGCGATCAAATGATCTATGCCACAACGATTACAAATGAGTATTGGCATTGCCAATGCACTCCCTTGACTTGTTTGCATTAGTGCAGCATTCTTTTGCATTCTAATGGGGCACTCAGCTACTCGATGTGGTCCACCACATTTGTAGTACTGAAGAGGTGGTCTCCTGGCAAAACTATTAATGTTTTGGCCTCTTGCTGCTAGCGCTGTAGCTTGATATACCGGTTTGATTTGTCCCCAATGGTCTTCCATATAGTGCATGGGACACTCCTCAAGCATGTCGACTCCATAGGTGATACTAGAGTCTATGTCCTCTTCGCAATCTACATAAGTACTAGATGACTCGCAACCTATTTGGTTCATAGGTGTAACTCTTGGATGAGGGGGTTGCGGTCCTAGCACTGGAGGTGGCAACGGTGTGGTTTGGACCACATTTTGGGTTCTAGGGACCATGTGTTGTAATGGCAACTGTTGCTCCATGGGTGGGGTAGGCATCAATGCAGGAACTCGAGGTGAGTCTGTCCAAGCTATAGGTGGTCTATTTTCCATGATGTGTTTAAGCATTAGGCAATCCTTCTCTTGATGGCCATACCTACCACACGCGTTACAAGTCCCGTTAAACTTTACTCTGAAAGTAGGGCATTCACTCGTAGTATGTGGGCCCAAGAAAATTGAGCACCATTGTTGCTCCCTTCTTGGATACATATGAGTGTTTTGTGGAGCACGATTACCCCTAAGGCTTTCTTGGATGGCCTTTGTGAGATCTGCCAAAGTCATCTCAGATATCGTTTGCTCTTTCATGATTGGCTTTATCTTCATTGGCTCATGCCCTGATGCTTGCGAGCTACTAGACTTCGGCTCAGCAGACATTCTTTCTCCTGCAATCATTAAATTATCCTCCAATTGGATTGCATTCATGGTGACTGCTTCCCAAGTAGTGATACCTCTAATGACTAGGCCATTATAGATACTTTCATGTCGTAGTCCTCTAATGAATCTATTGAGCAATTGGTTGTTGTTGAATCGCTCGTTTGGATTGCATCGAGAATTCAAATTCTTTAGGCGACTAATGAAGTCTCTCACGGATTCACCTTCTTCTCGTTGGGCTTTCTGGAGCTGAGAGGCTACACCCCAAAGTACTCCCTCTCGTATGTATTCTTTTAAGAACCGTCTCCTAAGAGTAGAGTAGATCGTTTTCTCTTCTACTCTTAAGGTAGAAGCATGTTCGGCGTGAGTAGCTCTACTAAGGGTCTCTTTTAACCGCATTAACCGCATGTTCGGAGCGAGTAGCTCTACTAAGGGTCTCTTTTAAGCGGCTAAACACGCTGGACCCGGGCCATGGGCCCATGGCATGCATGTCTTGACTTGAACTATCAGGGTTTGGTGTAGGATACCCTTCCATGACTTCGTAGTCAGAGGAAGAATCACTAGACGCGATATGAGGATCTTGGGTCGCGCTACCTTGAGTCCCGGCCGAAGGTCCAGAACCTAGGGTGGAGGAATAATGGGTGCCCACGTAAATGGAGGCACTACCAATATACTCGTGCTCTAGCACTCGTCCAGAGCGTAGGTTCATATGACTTTCACACTCTAAGCACGTTGGTGAGGGCCTGTGAAGGCCGCTCACTTAGTTTTTTTTTTTTTTAAGGTGTTTATAACCCAAGTTTTTCGTTATTCTTGGTTATTTTTTTACCCAAGCCACAAAATATGGCGTGTGATATCTCAAGACGAGCGTTTTGGCTAAAGGAACGTGCCGTGCTTTACAGCTCCCTATTCGGCTACGTGAAGCCCTCGAAATCCTAAACATAGTCTTTATAGTCCTCGAAATCCTAAAAATAGTTTTTAAATATAAAAAGGTGTATAAACTATATTTTAAAACTGAGGACTAAGGTCTGGGTTTGAGCTTAGGCTTGGGGAATGATCCCCAGCCCGATCCTTCTTTTTAGTTAATTAAAAAAGAAATAAGTCGCCGCGGCCGCGCCGCGCACGCGCGCTCACACACACACTTAACCTACACCTAACTTATCTACTTACAGCTAATAGAGATACTGCCACACACACTCTAACACTGTTTACACAGTACTACAGTAGCCAACAGATCTACAAAACTAACCTTACAGAACTAACATTGAACCTTACAAAACTAACATTCCATAGCTAATACCTTAATTCTAAGAGTACATTGCAAAAAAATTGTAACTCCTTCTTTACAGAAAACAAAAAAGACAGTACAGTGTAACCAAAATCTTCTCCACACAACCACACACCTTCCTTCTTCACAAATCCTTCTCCACACAACCACACCTTCCTTCTTCACAAATCCTTCAATTGAAATTGTATCACAAGAAAGCGTAAAGTGCTTAACCGAGCTTAGTGTAGGGCATTTCCCCGGCAGTGACGCCAAAAATGTGCGCTCCTTGCCGCACTGTCGAAGCAAGGGACTTGCCGATACACCGTGTGTGAGCCACAAATGGCTCCAAGCACACAACAAGCCTAAACTAGCAAGCTCAAGAGAGCAAAGGGTGTGTCACTCACCGCTCTACGCTCGCCTTCGTGGTGGATTCCTCGCCGCGATGAAGAAGAAGCTGCAGTCGTGCCGCGCTCAACCGCTTCGCCGCCGTCGTGCCTTCGTAATGCTCGATCGCACACACTCTCCCTCTCTCTCTCTCCCACATACACACACACACACACACAAGGAGGTGAAGAAGAAGAAGATGGAGATGGAGATGGAGCAAGAGCACTCTTCTATTGCACAAATGAGAGAATGAATGAATTTTAGGTTTAGTTGGCTTTTATATGAGCTCACCCCATTCACACTTGGGCGCCCATGCTTAGCCAACTAATCCCTTGAATGTCCCAGTTAGAGTGCGCCTCTCATCGGCGATCACTCTTACCCTTTTCCTATTGTTCCGACAAACCCGGTACCTGACTCTACCAAATACATAATACACGTCCGTCGTAGGTGATGGGGTGTCCGTGATCCGTGAGGGTTAACACAGGCAGAGGCATCATTATCCCTTCACTGCCGACTAAAGGCTCTGTTTTGAAATCATTTATGTGTATTAGGGGTGACTGTGTTGCATGTGGGAAAGCCCTATCAGCTGACCACATGGCAAGGGTCTTCTTGCTGAAATGTCAACACAAATATTACTCATTTTGCTTTGCAGTTCTATGCGGCACTATGGCAGAGTGCACTCACCCATTGTGCACAGTAAAGATTCTAGAAATTGCCAAGTGCTGGGCACTCAAAATTGCATACAGAGAGCCGGAGGGTGGGTTCACTGTACTCAACTTAAATCCACTTGTCATGAGATAAGTCCATTAACATGATTTTTTTCTTCACAAAAACCAATGCTAACAAAAGTTCTTGTCTTCTTGAACTTGACGATGACAATACAGAATTGTTTGTAACATTTAATGGTCTAGTAACTTGTCTGTAGAGGAAAATAACATGAACATAGTGAGCATTTCATTAGAATAGCTTCCTAATGAGAATAACAAGAGTGCTTGGGTGGAGAGAGCAACAAAAATCATAACACCTAGTTAGATAGCATGAACAATACTTCAAAAGAGAGAGAAATTAAGCAATTGACAACAGTTGAGGACCGGATTTGCATGGAGCCGGTCCCCCCTCCAAAGGTTTTGTATTATGGTTTCTCCCATCAAGAGAGACATTTTACAATACAACACTTTGTGTTCCTTCAATACTAGCTAGTGCAATGAAGATGGAAACTTCATGCACTAGACATTTTGTATTATGGTTTCTCCCATCAAGAGAGACATTTTACAATACAACACTTTGTGTTCCTTCAATACTAGCTAGTGCAACGAAGATGGAAACTTCATGAACTAATCAAACACAACATCAATTCCCTCACGGTCTCAGACCCAAGACCTCGCACACCTTTGAAGATGGTGAGAGCTAGCGGGGTATGAGAGTAGATTGAGAGGAAGAAGGAGTATTGTTACGAGAAAGATGTAAATTTCCTCACATAATCACTCATATTAGCATAGCTTAGCTTAGTAATTAGCATGGTAGAGGAGATGAGCATGCATTGAAGCTTGGCTCTTGGTTGGATTTGCATCACAAAGCCAAGAGTTGTTGATGTAGGCCTCCCTTCTCACAAGCTTGGAGTAGGTGGTAAGCTTTCCATTAAAGCTTGAGAAGGAGAAAGAGTCTTCTTTGCTTAAGACATGAGATTTTGTGAGTGATAATGCCTTGCAAAAATCATCCCCCTCTCTCTCTTGGTCGACCCCCCTTGCTAAATGCTCATGCTACAGCCCTATTGGACCTCCCCAGGCCTAGCCAATGGAAATTAAGCAGCATAAGTGATAGCCTTCTGACATGTGTCCCCCTTTCCCCTTTTGTGAGAGATTTAGGTAATTATTTAATTCAACTAAACTCTCATTGGACCCTTTGCCTCCTGGCCAATAGGAATGAGGCAAGCCATTGGGCTGCTGAATGCTCATTGGACCCCTTGGGAGACTGTCCAATAGTCTTCTAGAGAGCTTAATTCTTATTGGTTCTTTTATTAAGTGTTTTTAAATTAATTAAACTAAATTTACTACAGCTTAATTCTCATTGGTCCACCTCCAAGGCCATTCAATAGGAATTGAGTACACCTTGTGGGCATTTGGGCTAGGGAGCTGACATGTGTCCCTCATTCCCTTTGTGTAAAGGGAGCTTGTGTGTGTGTGCATGTGTGTGTGTGTGTGTGAGAGAGAGAGAGAGTTTCTCTCTCAACCCCTACTTGCAAGGCTCACCCCCTACTATGTAGGGATTATGAAGACTTTTTGTGACACACACAAAGTATCCAATTTCCCTATTGTTTGGCCTTTGGACACAACCTTTGAATTTTGGAACCTTAGCATTTTGGAAGTCTTAATGGGCTGAACCTTAGGGTCTATTAAGCCGATTTTTGCACATTGCTCTTTTGCAGTTGGCCCCCTTTGGATCCCTACTGTGGCCGGTCTGCCAGCTTAACCAATAATCTAGCTTTTTCTCCCTTGGTACTTCCCCATATTAAATGATCAGTTTAACATGAGAAAATCTTTTAGGAGAATTAGATATTGATTATATGGATTATTATGACACTGTTTGAACTTAACAAGAACAATATAGAGCTATCTGAGGGTTTTCAGCATGGCAAGCTGTTGTAAAAAGTGGGGATAGAGTGGAGGACCCGAGGCTGAACCCTTCGTGCTTGAGAACCATGGCAAGGAAACCATTGGACATGACTCCAACAAGCTCTCAACCGACAACCACGAAGGTAATGAAGTGCATATCCGTAGTGTTTCATTTTGGTTCAAGAAGCAGATTTTGATCTTTTTCCCCTAAACCTTATTGTGATCCCAGGATTGGAAACCGTGTATAAAGTGGAGGACGCAAAGGATGTGGAGACATTATGAGTAATTGCAGATACCCCGAGGAAGAAACATAAGTGATAGCAGGAGGACGGAGTGCATCATCCAAATCCAAAGAAAAGGGCTAATCAAGACCCCCAAAACCTGCACACATCGGAAACTTTAAGTTCCATGTGCTTTTTGTGCTATTTACTTATTTTGGATATAAGATATATTTTTTGTCTCATGGTGTCAATCTTCACTACAATTTACTGGGTATGGTTTTTTGGGCGCTGTAGTAAAAATACAAGTGATAATTGGTAATGTTGGGCACCGACATTGTGCTCAAGAAGACCTGGGGCACTTTGATTGGGAGACACCCCTAGTAACTCAGTTTTGTGTCCCTCACCTTTCTGAGGATAATAGGCCTGCCTTCATCATTAATATTAATGATCTGCTTATTGCCACTCACGACAAGAGAGAGGGACCAAGCCCGCCTAACATGGAAATGCTGCACTGTTGAAGCATGACAATAGTCTAAACCACTATGTGCACCATTTTGTAGTTCATTCTTTAGATTATCCACTTCTGTGATGCAAACATATGCCTGAGCCTCCATCATCGGGCCTACAGAGTTTACAATTGTATTCCACCCAGACTGGATTGCTGCAGCACATCCTTGTGTGATGATCTCTGGATCAATTTGATCAATCTCATGAACTGTAATAGGGAATGCATATGTTAGTGTAGATCTATCTGGCTTCTTCATAACTAGCCAGTCTTCCCTTTAGTGGTTGCTTCTAGAGGCGTTGGAGCTTGTCCAGTTCGACTATTGGCATTGGATTGGTACCTGGATCTGGCTCTAAAATGCTACCCAATACCTGATTCTTCTTAATGTTTGGTTTGGCACTGGTTGCATGAATTGACACCCCACAAATTGTCTCCTTAGGCTCCTACTATGCACTGGTTTGTCCTTTATTGGCATCAACTCGTGGAGTAATCGTGCTAGCCGGTTTTTCATTTTGGCTTGGAATATCTTCAACAATTTAGTTGTTTTGGGCTTCTTACTTGATGCCCCTGGCTCATCTTGAGTTGATGGCCACTTAATCCCTGTTTGTACTGTTCCCTTCCCCTTATCTTCCATCGGTGGCTTTGTTGCAATATCTTCGGTCTTTTCAACCTTTCCTTCACTAGTGTCCTTTGTTTCATTATCTCCAGACAATGTCAAAGTGATTTTTGGTGCTCTCTTCCTTGCTGCCTTATCGCAGGTGGCAGTCTGAACATTGGATTGAAGAACTGGGGCCATGTTCGCCCCCAGTAGAGAAACTATCAGACATATCAAGCCTTGAAGAGGTTTTTGGATTTGGCCTTGGCAATTTGTTGCACCACACTCGTATACAAAAATTGACTTATATTTATATTGGCCTCTAGGTCTTATATTCTAGCGAATAACATGGCAAACAGCTTTTCAAACAAGTATGTCGGGTTTTTCTTCAAGCTAATTGCTTTTGCAATGAACTTGTATATAGAAGTGAATTCTAGTATATTTAATAGAATCCCCTATGCACCATCCTTTTGTTTCTTCTTTGCCTATTTTTTTTCTTTTGAAAACTTACTCACTGCATCAACAATGGTTGGATAGGTTTGACTGCATCTGGAATCTTGAAAACATGAGACAGTTCTCCTATTGTCAGCTTCAATGATCCCCCATTTATGATTGATGTCCCTTTATCTGCATGAAATGTGTTCACCTGTTGGGTGACGTCAGCATCAAAGGGCAGTCTGGCTACCTCCACCACCACCTATAAATGACATAGCTTGATGAGTGTCTTCTCATGTCATTTGATAGTGGCATGTTGGAGGACATGGATGGCGATCCATGTTCAGCAACATTTCAAATCTATGATCATAGAATGTACTGGCAATTTGAAGGGGAGCATTTTGCATTATTCATTTTTGAATTCTGAGGTAGGGGGACATGGATCACAATCCATGTTCCATCCCATCTGAAAACTGTGAATGCATATACAAATTTTGGTCAGTGAATGGATCATTCCCGTGAAGCTATCCAAAATCCCTCTCACAATTTTCACAAATTCCTTCCCTGATTTGGTTGATTCTATTTTTTTGTGCAAGTATTTGTGGTTTGATAATCCACAAGTGTTTTAGAGCTTAAGAGGATCATAGTTGTCCAATCCGGTGAAGTGTGGGTGTCCGGTGTGGTTGTAGCAGGCAAGACCGCAGCGAAGTGCTCTCTCTCTCTCTCTCTCTCTCTCTCTCTCTCTCTCTCTCTCTCTCTCTCTCTCTCTCTCTCTCTCTCTCTCTCTCTCTCTCTCTCTCTGTCTCTCTGTGAACTGATCGAATGCGAATGAGGTCTAACTTGCCCATCTTGACTACATGTGCCCAACTATATGTGCCCGACTTACCCCGAATGCAATGTGCATACTTACCTTTCTTGCTCACATTTCTCATGACATACCACCTTTGGCTCATACGGCTCATCATTTGAACACCTTGTCGTTAATTGGTCTTGATTTTGCAATTCCGGTCCATTGTAAGTTGGCCTGAATTTTGACTTTGTTTATTAATTTTTTATATTTATTAGGTTAAAAAGGAAGGAAAATTACAAAAAAATATTACTGTTCGGCCAAAAAATTTGCCAAAATTATTCCTCACACTGATATGTATATACTCTCACTCTAGGCATCTCACACGTCAAAATTTTTCAATGTGGCTCATTATTATGCCTGATAAGAGTCAAATTCAATTAAAAGTAGATACAAAAGAAAAAAATTAAGCGGGAATACACACTTTACATACTTTATATATCTCACCGTCTTGCAGCTTAAGATCTTGCAATATGCTGCTCCAGCTACCGTTACTCCCCCCTTCCCATTTTGAGTCGTCCTGGACGAAGGTTTGTGTAATGTGCCTATGCGCGAACAACATGTCTATGCAAGGCCATGGAATGTGTCCCTATAATGCTTATGGAAGAGATGAAATGGATAACACTATGTTGTGCAAGATGCTGGTATTGAACAGATTGTTAGTGGTTTTCGCTGACGAGGTTTCATCTAAACTGCATTTTTCAAACAAAAGCTTTTGAAGACGACTCGCCCGTTCTTTGATGGTTGATTTAGTGAGTACTATTGGCTTGTTGATGATTTTTCTTGGCTTGAATTTGGATACCCACTTGAAGATTGGTTGTGGAGACTTCGGAGATGGTTGGCGGTTTGATTGTTTGGGTCTCCATTGCCAAGTTGACGGTTTTTTGCTTGTCGGCTTCTCTGACATGAATTTGGGAATCGGTTTGTACTTGGTTGAACTTAATGAAACATTTTGTTGTTGTTTGGAATCCATCCACTGTTTTGGCTTGCTCTGAGGGGTTTCCTCTCCTTGGAATCTTGGTTTATGTGATTTAGAAGTCTCACTTGAAAGTAATTCTTTGGGTATCCATATTTGCTTTGGCTTGGTTTCCAATAAGGATTTCTTTACCTAAACTTGTTTGATGTGCCTCCCTTGGATGTTTGGAGATTGTTGTGGCTGGATGGTGGGATTTGGCTCCTCAAACTCTGGTTGTACATTCCAAATGTGATTTGTTTGTGCCAAGGGTGTAACATATGTTGAGGTTGTACTTTGGAGTTTCATCCTGCCAATTGGGGACTACTTTGTAAGTGTACATCCATGAAACTCCCACGATGACTTCTTCATTCGGATCCTTATCTTCCATGATGTGGAATTGATGTGGGCAGTGGTCATCATCAATATTGATTGAGACATTTGCTTGTCCCAAACTAGCCATTTTTCCTTTGTTAGCTACTCGGAGTTTAATCTTTGTTGGTTCTATTATGGACTTCAATAATTTGAGATATGGAGAATATCGCATGGCATTAACGCGTGCTCCAGTATCGACAAGTGCTCTTTCTATTGTTCCATCAGCAAGCTAGACATTGATGCATACATCCTTACCTCCAAGCCAGCTATGTTCATTTTGGACTGCTTTGATAGGAGGAGTTGGTGTTTCTACTTGCCGAAGTGGAGTTGGATTATGTCGTCCTTGTGCTTTAGAATCCGTAACCTTGCTTCCTCCTTCGCTTGGTCTCAAATGGCTTGAGCTTTTTGCTTCCTTTTCTTTGCTTCATGAATCTTATCCAACATGTCAATGGTGAGAGGTAGATGGTATTTATTTAATCTAAAACCATTGATCCAGTTAGATGTCTCCTCTCCCTCTAATGTTGCAAATTTTACAGCACCACTAGGTGATATGTTGTTGGTCACAAATGATGGGTCATTACCTTGCTTTTTCAATTTCTTAAAGTGTTGCTTCAAGGTATAGACTAACACATAGTCGCCCTTTTGAAACTCCTTATTTATCGCATGTTGGTCATGAAATTCTTTCATTTGTCGTTTTTTTTAATTTTTGCAATAGCCTTTAGTCGCAATTTATCTAGCCTGACTAGCTATTCAAGTCTGCCAAACAACTCCTACTTTCTATGCAACTTGTAGTCCAAGAATCAATAATTCTAAGGGTAGTATGGCATTGATCCCAAACACCAAATTAAATGGTGTCGTATTTAGTGTCCTTTTGTATGCTACCCTATACACCCATAGAGCTAAGTGTAGTTTTTGATACCAATCGGCTCTTGATTCGTTTACAATTTTGGTGAACACGGTACATAAAATTTTGTTTGTGCTGCTTGCCCATTTTCTTGAGAGTGATATGGGGCTGACTTCGAATGAAGCACCATAAATTCTCTCAATAGGTAGTCAGCCATATCTATTATGAAGTGAGTTCCTCGATCACTCACTATCTCTATCAGAAACCCATATCGCGTGAAAATGTTCTCGTACAAGAATTGGATGTCATTCTAGCATTGTTCTTCTATGTCGCCTTGGATTCTACCCATTTGGTCAAGTAATATGTGGCCACTATGATGTACTGATATGTCGATGGTGAGATAGATCCGACAAAGTCTATTTCCCATTTGGAAAAGCCCTCGCAACCATCATTGGTCTTAATGCCATTTCATTGCACCGCATAGGTACTCTTGTACGTTGGCAATTGTCACATCGTCTTACATATTGTTTAGAATAAGCCTAGCCATTTTGGTTAATCTATCCATTGTTACCCAAAGAGATTCATGCCCCCTCTGTGTTCTAGGTAATCTTACTATAAAATCCATGGAGATACTCTCCCATTTTCCTGAAGGAATGTCTAATGGATGGAGTAGTCCTCCCATCTTAAACCTTTCAACTTTATTGATATGGCATTTACTACATTTAACCACATATTTAAAACATCCTTACACATTTTGGACAAATAAAACAGTTGAAAATAGGGTTGCAAGAAAACACACACAGCTTGGAGAAGATGAAGAATCTCAAGGCACACAATAGAGAGTAATATTACTTAGTGTGCAATGGAAAGATAAGTTAGCCCTAGAGTGATGGTAGTATATACAATGCACGGGGGAAAAACCTTCTAGTGACTGAAAAAGTGCCCCAATGGTCATAAATGTGTTTGCACCCATCATTACCACATGTATATGGTAACAAATCCCCCATGGGAGTGATGCGGTGAACAAGAGTTGGCACATATTTTATAGGGAAGCGCCATGCCCTAATTGCATGATCAATCCACAAATGGGAATAAGCTCAAAGCTTTGTGGAAAGCTTCCAACTTCTCACAAGGCAATGCCTTTATGAACAGACCTGCAAGGTCGTCATGTGTTAGCACATAATCCAAGTTGATCTCTCCTACTAAGAGTCTCTCTTTGACATAATGATAATGCACCTCAATGTGCTTTGTGCGAGCATGAAAAACTGGGTTTCTCACAACTACCAATGCACTCTGGCTGTCACTGTAGATGATGTTGACAGTGCCAACATCCAAATCATCCATAAGGTGACTAAGCCATACACACAAAACCGAAGATGTGAGGACTGCCTTGTACTCAGCCTCACAACTAGAAGTGGCCACCGTATGTTGTTGCTTGCTCAACCATGATATGCATGAATTGACAAGCGTGAAACAAAAGCCACTTGTGGACACTCTTGTGTCAAAACAACCAACCTAGTTTGAGTTCAAAAAATCATGTAAACCTGGTGGCAATGATCTCTCCTTGGAATAAAATCAGCCAAGATGCAAAGTGTCACTCAAGTAGTGAAAAATCCTCTTGACAGCTTGCCAATGCTTAGACCATGGCTATGCATAAATCTGCTAACCTATGAGAATGCAAACTGAATATTAGACCTTGTGTTGCATACATAAATAAGGCATGCAACAACATTTTGGTAAAGTGTGACATCGCAAGATCACCAGCATTATGAAGGCTCAATTTCAAACATGTTTCCTTGGGAGTAGCAATAGGTTTGCAGTCTTCAAGTCCAATCTTTCATAACAATGTCTCTATGTAACTTGTTTGACGCAAGGCAATACCACCATCACACTGCTTAAATTGTATGCCCAAGTAATGATCCAACGGTCCCAAATCTTTCATCTTGAAAGTAGCATTCAAATCAGTAGTGAATTCATCAATATGTGTCTCATTGGATCCAGTGATCAACAAATCATCAACATAAAGTGCATCCCCCTCACGCTTTACATATAAAAAGTGATATCTATTGGACTGTTATGAAACCCTTGTTTAACCAAATGAGTGTTAGCTTTCACATACCAAGCATGAGGAGATTGCTTCAACTCATCCAAAGCTTTTTTACATTTTCACACTTTATCTTCCTACCCTTTAATGACAAAATCTCAAGGTTGCATAATATAAACTTCCTCAAATATATCACCATTCAAGAAAGAAGTAACAATATCGTATTGATGTACATCCCATCCAAAATGAGCTACCAATGCACATAAAAATGCATAGTAGTCATATGACAAGTGGGAGCATAAGTCTCTTCATAATCTATGCCTTTCTGTTGTGCATAATCTTTTTCACAACAATAAGTCAAGCCTTAGAGCGATCAATCTCACCATCCAGCTTACATTTCAACTTGTAAACCCACTTTGTACCAATGGCCTTTTTGACAGGAGGCAAATCACATAAAGTCCATGTGTCATTTTCTATAAGTGCATCATATTCTGATTGCATGATGGCCATCCAATTTTTTGAATTATGTGCTTCATCAAAAGACAGAGATTCCTCTACATCACATAAGCTAGAAATAGCCTCAAAGCATAACAATCCGATGCATAAGATGCATGGCGAGAACCTAAACGAGTATGACTAGACAAAGGTGCATCCAATTTACTATCACGTAAAGTATGCACCAACCATTTTGGAATACCTCTAGACTGTTCATTCTCAGCCCTTTCCACATCAAGTACATCATGTACATCTACATCAGTAATAGCTTGATCCGTGGCATTTTTTGAAACCCCCATAGGCTATACATTTGCCTCATTGGAATTTACATTTAACTTTCCACCACTAAAAGAGGCAATAACCTGTCACGAATGTCATGTGAGCTTACATTATTATCTCTAGTACATGACAACAAGGGATGAATAGAATCTTTCACAAACACATCTTGTTAAACCAAGATACACTTTGTTTGTGGATGGTACAACCTGTAACCTTTGCTTTCAATATTGTAACCAACAAAAATGCATTTAATAGCCTTATCATCTAATTTTTTACGTTGTGCTTGTGGCACCACAGCATAAGGTAAACAACCAAAAATGCGCATGTGATCAATATAATGCTTTCTATCATGCCATGCTTCATATGGAGTCATAGACTACAAAGCTTTTGTAGGACACATTTTGAGTACATAAGTAGCACACATGATGGCCTCAAGCAAAAACAAATGTGGTAAAGCTTGACTCTTGACCATACATTGTGCCATCTCCATAAGCGACATGTTTTCTCTTTCAACAACACCATTTTGTTGAGGTGTATACGGCACTGTACATTGGTGTTTTATCCACGACTAGCCAGAAATTCATTAAACTCATGAGACATGTACTCCCCCCCTCGATCTGAACAGAGGATGCCCGTAGTACATTTAGAGACATTTTCAGCCATAGCCAAAAATTTCTTGAAGCACATAATCACTTAGGACTTAGCTTTAAGCGGATACAACCATGCATGCCTGAAGAAATCATCAATAAAAGTCACAAAGTATAGGTAATTTCCCAAGGACGGAGTTTGCATAGGCCCACAAACATTACTATGCACAAGTTGCAATCTGCATGTGGCTCTAATTGAACCATCCTTGGAAACTTTGAATGCTTCATCTTACCCAAAATATAGCATTCACAAACATGCTTCATAGGTGCTTCAAGAGGCGGCAATGAAGCAACCATATCAGATTTCTGCAAATGTAGCCAACTGGCAAAATTCAAATACCCAAAACGCGCATACCAAAGTTTTGCATTTAAAATGGCCTTTGAATTCACAACTGCTTTTGCAAAATTCTACCCACACTTGTCATACAAAGTGAGCTTATATAGCCCATGGTAAAAAAATACCAGATACAACAATTTCATCACCAAAATTGAGATCTTGAATTGTACATTTGTCATCCACAAATTTCACAACAAGACTAAGTCTAGTAAGTGCAGATACAAACAAAAGATTCTTCTTGATCCCAGGTACATAAAGTGCATCAACAAGTGTGAAAGAACTGCCATTCGCCAACAGTCAGCACAATCTTTCCAACTCCATGGATCAGATAAGAGGCATTGTTGGCACAAGTGACTGTATTCCAATAAGGGACAGCCTCGAGAGAGGTAAAACACAATGTGATGTAATATGCTTTGTAGCACCACTATCAAAGTACCACACATGTGAATCTGCAGCAACTAGCATACATGCATCATGGACAGAAGGATCATAAGTGCACTTTGCACTAAATTCCCACTCTGCATCTACATCAGCAATATAATTTCCTTTCACAGAAGATTCTACAATAGCTACACTTGTAGTAGAACCCGTCTCTTTCTTATTGGCCTTGTTTGCCTTCAATTTAGGACACTGCTTGATCAAGTGATCATTACTTTGCAATAATGGCAACGCATCTTCTTTTTTCCCTTTTCACAAGAATTCCCAGATGAGGTGTTGCTAGCAGAAGCAATTCGAACAAGTGATTTGCCACTCGTTGAAGAACCATGAGAAGTAGCTACATTGTTGTTATCGCCTTTTCTTTTAGCAACAATAAAAGCATGTTCAATTGCACACTGTTTAGCCTTGTTTTTTCATGAAAGTGACTCTTGCAATAGCAATGTGCATAATGCATCAAACTTGACAACATCATGATTTCCTTGGGTCATAAGTCTCCAAGTCAGTCTGATAGGAATCTAGCTTGAATGCATCAAGAACAGTTTGCACAAGGGAACTGTCTGAAATGACTTTGCCTGCAAAATGAGTTGCTCATTAATATCCTTGATACCATCAAGGAAAGTTTCCATGTCATCTTCCTCATGCATAATCTTTGACTCCAAGTCTTTGCGCAGCAATGTAATTTTAGCCTCATTGCAACTTGCAAAAACACCAGCTAGAATATCCCAAGTACGTTTAGCTGATTTAGCTGAGTGAATGTGAGTAGTAATAGTGCGCTTCATAGCTAATGCAATTAATGCATGAGCTTGCGCATCTCTATCATCCCAACGAGCCTGCTCAGTCGTAGGCAAAACAGCTTTAGCAGCATCAATCTTGCTACCAAAATCTGCAACATCCTCAAGAGTACCTACATCCACATGATCAAGACGTACATCAATGTCCTTCACAACATTCCAAATTCCATTTGACAAAAGAACATGTTGCATCATGTAAGCCCACATTGTGTAATTGTCCCCGTCTAGTTTATCCTTAGCAGCAAACGTCTTGAACATATCTGTGTTGTTGTCAGCCATGGTGAGTGTCTGCACCTGATGTGTAAACTTCCTGAAAAGAGGAGAAACAAAGCAAGAGTAACGCGTTCTATGTAGCACAACCCAAAGAAGATTGTAAGGGACCTAGTATGCAAAAAATAGCCCTGACAAAAATTATGCACAAAAGGACAAAAAGGCATGTGCAATACTACTTGTAGTGGAAACGGAGGCCGAAATGAGCCCGAATCAAAAGTCTGAGCAAACTTGGGAGCACTCTGCCCAGAAGGATGTTGACAACTATGCCCGGGAGGACGCAACTTGCTCTACTACTAATTGTTGGAAATGGGGTTGTAGGGAAATACACACATGTTGGAGAAGATGAAGAAGCTCAAGGCACACAACAGAGAGTAGTATTATTTAGTGTGCAATGGAAAGATATGCTAGTCCTAGAGTGATGGGCGTATATACAATGCACGGAGAGAAAAAAACTCCTAGTGAGGAAAAAATGCCATGACGGTCCTAAGTGTGTTCACAAACATCTCTACCACATGTATATGGTAGCAAAAACTACCTCTTAAGAAGGCTACAAGTCTTGTTTACACCTAGATGTCTTGCACTTGGACTATCATGAAACTCACAATATCTGGCGCCTAATCTCTTCATCTTTTAGGACACATAATCTACCTTTGTAGAGTAAATATCCATCATTTATGGCAAGATTCTTCCACTTGAATCCTTCTAAAGCACCCGTCAATGCTTCATCCTCATTAGAAACCTCTTGTTTTGGATCCCCTTTTTGGATGGATTCCCATATCTTTGAATATGGAGGATCAACCTGAAGTTTCCCTCTTAATGATTCAAGCATATCACTATTGAATAGAGTTAAACTCAATACATTTATCGTAGGCATCCTGCTAAGGGAATCTGCCACTACATTATACTTCCCTTTGCAATACCTAAACTCATAATCAAACTCTTGTAAGAGTTCAGCCCATCTGGTCTCATGATCTTTCAATTCTATTTGATTGGAAAGCAACCACTTAATTTTTTCCTTATCAACACTATAATAACCTTAACACCATATAAAAAGTGCTTCTATAGTCTGTAATTTGAACCCTCGCCAACTCGGATTCACACTTAGTGTTGTTGTTTTACATCTAATTTCTATACATCAAATATTTGCTAATCGTAATTAATTAAAAATTAAATGTGTAAACTATGAATGAAAGTTTAGGAATGCATTACTTTTATGCTTCACATTTCTAATCCAATTCTAACTTCAATTTCTATACTTTAACTAAATCAATTTTTTAGTATTATTCAAAATTCTACTTAATCTAATTGACAATAAAATTGGTGAATGAGAATTTTATCATGTATAATAAGAATATGATGATTTCTCTTATGTATTAACTTTCAATTAACCATACATAAGTTAATAGTGAAGATGCACTAACTAGAGAGAGTAGGTATACTTAGAGAGATTAGAGTAAGAGAAAACATACACGCACATCTTTTCTAAAGTTAATTGAATCGTACTATCCATTAGAAAGATTAGAGTAAAAGAGAACACACACACACACACACACATATCCTTCTTAAAGCTAATTGAATCTTACTAGTCTATTAGAAGATTAGAGTAATAGATAGCACACACACACACATAGCTAATTGAATCTTACTAATCTATTAGACAGATTAGAGTAAGAGATAGCACACATACATTATTCCTAAAGTTAATTGAATGGTTGATTAATACGCACATTATTAGTCCACTAGAGTTTTTGCTCTCTTAGTGGTTTGTGGACGCCTTCTCTCTAAGAGAAGTGGCAGCACTTCGTGAGTGCTATAGAGGCAATCTCTATGTCTAAAGTGTGAGCATGGATGCTCTATTTATAGTAGAAAGAAAAACGTCCAACTTTTTTTCAAAAAAAAAATTAATTTTTTTTAATAAAAAATATTTTTTATTTTTTTTCAAAAATCATACCCGCGTTTTTGGTACCCATGAGCTTGACCACTTTGTCATTATCATCAAAAGATAAGGCCACACAAGCCCCCCCTCGTTAAGATTAGTCAAGAGTAGCCTCTCCTTTTTCATGTGACAGTGTGTCCCACTTTTTCCCCTCCTATGTGATCTATGTGCCTTCATTTGTCATCCCTGTGTATTCTTTTTTCTTTATAATTATTTTATTTATTTCCTTAATGATAATTTACTTTACATTTTTAAGTTAAACTTTACAGTCTTATATTAACTTTACAGTAGTAAAAGAAAATTCTACAATCAGTAAATAAGTCTTGCAATAAGTTAGTTAGTAATTCATATAGCTAAACATGTCAGAATTTTGTAGCGTAAATTTTAATTTCTAGGTTTTCTCAACCTACGATTCATAATTTGAACTCGAATATCTTAAATAAGGAGTGATGGTTCAAAAAAATACAAATACGTAATAGAACTTGTGTGCAATTTGAAAGTAGAGACCTTACAATCTCCCCAACTTAGAATTTGAGATGCCCTCATCTCAAGAACAGTGAAGGGTAATCCTTAAGAAGGGATGTCTCATCTTCCCAAGTAGCATCTTCTACAGGGAAATCCTTCCATAAGATAAGATGTTCTTTGATGGATCTATTCCTAAGCTTTCTCTCTCGAGTTTCGAGGATAGTATCAGGTTGGAGTTGTAGAACATCTTGAGCAGGTAAAATGATTTGCTCATCATCAAGGACATGGTCAGGGTTATATACGTAAGGTTTTAACAGGCTTACATGAAATACATCATGCACTTTGAGATGATAAGGGAGTTTTAGTCTATAAGCTTGATCACTTACAACCTTGATTATTTCGTAAGGTCCACAATATCGGTAGCTAAGCTTCTTATACCTTCCGAGAGACAGATTGCTCTTTTTGGGCTTTACTCGTAAGAAAACTTTGTCACCTTCTTTGAAAATCTGATCAGATCTTTGTAAGTCGGCGTACTTCTTTTGTCGATCTTGAGCCGCTTGAATATCCCTTCGAATAGCTTTGGTTTGAGCTTCCATTTCTTCAAGCATTTTCTTTGAGGCTTCTACCCTTATAGTGGGGTCAGAAAAGTTAAGAGGTGATAAACATTCTTGACCATAAAGAGCATTAAAAGGTGTCATTCCAATACTTCTATGAGTAGAGGAATTGTATGCATACTCTACCAAGGGTAGGTATTGAATCCACTTGCGAGGTTCTCTATTGCAGTAGGTTCTGAGGATGTCTTCAATTACTTGATTAACTCTTTCCGTTTGGCCATCAGTTTGAGGATGATAAGCAGTACTAAAACATAATTGGGTTCCAATAGCTTGAAACAATGATACCCAAAACTTTGAAGTAAACTTGGCATCACGATCACTGACAATCCTCTTGGGTAAACCATGAATTTTGAAAACCTCCTTCACAAACAAACGAGCAATATCTGAAGCTGTAAAGGTTGTCTTGACTGGGATTAAGTGAGCCACTTTAGTAAGCAAGTCAACTATGACCATGATTGAATCATAGCCAGCTTGGACAGAAGGAAACCCGGTGATAAAGTCCATGCTAATACATTCCCATTTCATTTGGGGAATATCTAAAGGATGTAATTTACCTGGAATCTTTAGTCTCTCTGCCTTAATCCTTTGACAAGACAAACACTGCTTGACATAGCGAAGGACATCACCCTTCATACCTTGCCAATAGTAACTTCTGCGAATTGCATTGATGGTTTTGGCATAACCTGGATGTCCTGAAGTTGGGCCATCATGTGCTTCATATAGGATAGCATTCCTTAGGGTAGAATCCTTAGGTATGCATAATCGATTCCTATAGTAAATTTTCCCATCTTCTAAGGAGTAATGTAGAGGTTTAGGCTGATTTGATGATACCCTCTCTTCACGTAGGATACTAGCAAGCATCTGGTAATATGCATCTCTGACAGCAGCATCCAAGACCTTGTCTAAAATAGGATTGTTAGCCATGGAAATTGCCCCCAGAAAAGCTTTACGGCTTAGGGCATCTGCCACAACATTATCCTTACCTGGTCTAAATTTAATATCAAAATCATATTCGTGCATGAGCTCTACCATCTCCTCTGTCTCATGTTAAGGTTAGGTTGGGTAAAAATCCACTTAAGGCTCTTGTGATCTGTTACCAACTGGAATTTGCGTCCCAATAGATAATGTCTCCATAGCTTGAGAGCATGAATAACTGCTAGCAATTCTAAATCATGTGTAGCATAATTCACTTCATGAATCCTAAGCTTCCGAGAAGTATAAGCTACAGGCCTTCCTTCTTGAGTAAGGACTCCTCCTAATGCAAGGTTACTAGTATCTGTGATCACCTCGAATTCTTGGGTGAAATCTGGAAGTTTTAAGAGAGGTTCTGAAGCAAGATACTCCTTAAGCTGTTTGAAGCAAGATTCGTGTTTTTCTTCCCAAAGTATCATTGCTCCTTTCTTTAGCAAGTCGGTTAGTGGTGCAGCTTTAAGAGCATAGTCCTTTACAAAGATCCTGTACCACCCTGTGATACCTAAGAACCCTCTGACTTCGGTTTGTGAAGTGGGTTGAGGCCATTCCACAATATCTTTGACTTTGTCAGGGTCAACAGAGACTCCTTCAGGTGAAATGATAAACCCTAAGTAACAGACCTTAGGGGTAAATAAGGTACATTTGCTTTTCTTTGCATACAGCTTATTTCGGCGTAAAAGCTCTAACACTTTCCTAACATGTCCTTCATGCTCTTCCTCTGATTTGGAATAAATTAAGATATCGTCAAAGAATACTAGGACAAAATCGTCCAAGAATTCTCTAAAGATATCGTGCATCAGACGATTGAAAGTTGTAGGAGCATTCGTAAGCCCGAAAGCCATCACTGTAAATTCGTAATGACCATAACGAGTGTTGAAAGCTGTTTTGGAGATATCAGCCTCCTGGATTTGAATTTGATGATAGCCAGATCGAGGATCGATCTTTGTGAATATTTTGGCTCCATGTAATCTGTCCAGCATCTCATCAATACGAGGGATTGGATATTTATTCTTGATGGTTACCTGATTTAAGCCCCTATAATCTATGCAAAGTCGAAGAGAGCCATCCTTTTTCTTTTGGAAGAGAACAGGTGCACCCCATGGAGATGTACAAGGTCGGATAAACCCTTGCTCAATCAACTGTTTGAGCTGCTCCTTGAGTTCTATAGCCTCTGGAAGTGACATCTTGTACGGCGCTCTTGAGATTGGTTCACTACCTGGAAAAATTTTGATTTCATGGTCTACCTCCCTTGGTGGTGGTAGTTCAGAAAGTTCAGCAGGGAAAACATCCGAAAATTCTTCTAGCCACATTGGTTCAAGGTTGGAAGAAGATTTTTCTACTTTTTTTAGCTTGACTACAAAAATTTGTTGACCCTTGCGTAACCCTTTCAAAAGACGATTAGCTTTGACCAAGTAAGCTTTTGGTCGTCCATTCTGGACTTGAATAGTGACTTCTTGACCTTGGTTGTCCACAAAAGTAACACTTCCTTGGGCACAATGGATATTGGCATTATGAATGGGTAACCAATCCATTCCAAGAATTCCGTCATAGATTCCTATGGGTAAGGTTCGAAAAGTAGCAGAAGTAGAGTATTCTCCCAACTTGAAATCTATTTTTCCCACAGTGTACTGAGATAACACCTCCTTTCCATTGGCTAATTCAACTCTCATCTTTCTTGCAGGGTGTTGATTAAGTCCTAACCTCCTTAAACATTTAGGTGACAAGAAAGAATGAGTACTACCACAATCAATAAGAAGCTCAAATTTTTCACCTTGGTGATTTGCAGGTGTTTGAATGACAGCATATTGTTGTCTTGCTCTTGGGTTATCAATTGCAGCATGTAGAGTTGCTCTTTCCTCTTGTTCTTCTCCCAATGTTGGTTCTCCTATGATAGCATTGACTCTGGCAGCCATTCCACGCCCTCGACCTCGTCCTCCATTGTGTCCTCCACGATTTATTATTTGTCCTTGTCCTCTAGCTCGAGTAGGTGTATTTGTTGCGGAGACTCGCCTAGGACATACATTCCTAGAATGTCCTAGCTCGTTGCATTCATAGCATCTAAGATCTGCATTTTGAGCTCCATTTGCTGAAGCTGCAACTATTGGATGAGTTTGGTGAACTGGGTGAACTTGCCTTTGGTTCCACATCATAGGCCGTCCTCTCCTTCCAGCATTCCTTAAATTTCCATTTCGTACCCTTTGAGAGTTTGACATCTCTTTAGCTAAGGGTTTAGCTCTTAAAAGAGAATCTTGCAAATTTACAGGCCTCATGGCTTCTAGACGAGTATTTAAAGGAGCATTTAGCCCTTGGCAGAAACGGGCTACTTGTTGATCTGCGGTCATTGGCGGAGCATAGCGCCTAAGAGTTACAAATTTGGAGTAGTATTCTTCCACTGTAAGATGAAACTGACGTAAGTTGAAGAATTCATTCATCTTAAGGGATTCGTGTGCAGGTGGAAGATAACGTCCTTTGACAGCATACTTAATGTCTTCCCAAGTTTGAGTGTTTTGAGCTACTTGATTATCTTTGCAGTGTTGTTTCCACCAAAGCTTGGCATCCCCCGTGAGACGAAACAAAGCCAACATTGCCTGGTTATCGGGAGTAGTACCAGCAGCAGCAAAATAATCCTCCATCTCTTCGAACCACACTTCAGCATCGCGCTCAACTAGGGCTCCTTCCCCTTTGAAAGAGGGAAGTTTAGCTTGTTTGAGAAGTAGCTTTTTCTCTTGAAGAGATGTGTACACCGCACTCTGTGCAATATAGATTAAGTGAAACTTTATTGGATACTCTAACTTTAATCCACTTTAAGGCAAGACTTGATCAGACAATAATACAAACAAAAGATAATATTAATCCAAACTTTATTTATACACATATTATTTGCTACCAAGGTTGGTAGTCTTTAGGTACAAGGATTGTAATGTCTCTATATTTTGAGTTTAGTGACTACAAAAGGATAGGCTAAAGGATCAAAATAATAAGTTTCCTTTGACCCTTGAAAGCTACGAGATACACATATGGGTCGAATCCTACCACCATGGATAACTTTTGTAACTTGGTTATAGACCCATTGAGTCTATCTTGCAATACAATTAATCTACTTGCAATAAACCATTAGCCTTCTTGCAATAAGCAAAACATGCACTTGTAGAAAGCATTAACTATCCCAAGCCTCAGTCCCAAGACCTCAAACACCTTCGAAGGTGGAGAGAGCTAGCAGGGAATGAGGGTAGGGAAGAGGAAGAAGAAACATTTCGTAGGAGAAAGAATTAGTTCCTCACTTATCATACTCTTGTTGCTAGCATACATAATAGCATAGTAATGAAGAAGAAGGAGATGGCAAGCTTAAGCATTGAAGCATAGCTCTTGGTTGGATTTGCATTCCATAGCCAAGAGAGTTGGTGTAGGCTCTCAACTTCTCAAGGAGCTTGGAGAAGGAGATGGAGCTCTTGCACTTTGCATAGCACACAATGAGAGTGTTTGTGAGTGTGTGTGGGTGAGTATACCCCCTAAGCACCCCCCTAGCTTGCTTGGGTCGACCCCCCCTTGTAGCTCATGCTTGAAGCTCATTGGACCCCTCCAGGCCTAGCCAATCACAAGCAGGAGCCATTACAAGCTACATGGGTAGCCTTGGGACAAGTGTCCCCCTTTCCCCTTTGAGAGAGAGGACTTGATAAATGCAAAATCAATTAATTAAATATCCTAAATTATCATTGGACCCCTTGGGTGGCCAACCAATAGGCTTCAGGCACACCATGAGGGCAACATGGGGAGGAACTTTACAAGTGTCCTTGCTGCCTCTTCAAGCTGGGGCTTCCCTTGTGTGTGTGTGTGTGTGTGTGTGTGTGTGTGTGTGTGTGTGTGTGTGTGTGTGTGTGTGTTCTCTCTCATCCCCCCCCCTTGTAGGCTCGCCCCCCTCCTTGTAGGGATCTTTTTGACTTTAGGAGCTCAAGCACCTTAGTCATCAAGCATGACAAAGCACTTGAACTAGGGGGTGTTCCCACAAGCATCTCAGGCAAGCATCTCAAGACACCTCAAGCACCTTAATCATGTAGCAAGTCAAGCACCTCAAGCATGGAGCCAGTCAAGCACCTCAAGCATCTTAATCAAGCACCTCAAGCATGTCAAGCACCTCAAGCACGACAAGCACCTTAAGCAAGACAAGCACCTCGAGCTTAAGCCGGGTTCCCACCTCAAGCTCAGCCCTAGCTTGCCTAAGGTCAAAGGACTTTTACACACATTATTGGAGGTCTTCAATGAAGCTAACCCTAAGGTCTTATGCTCCATTGGTTAGCCTTGCTCTTTGATAGACCATCTCTCATTTGGGCCCCTTAACCATTGGCCCCGTGTTGACATAGATCTAAAAGCACATGTCTATATCTTAACCCTTGTTCCCGTGTATTCTCCCACATTAAGTGATCAGTTTAATATGAGAAAATCATTTGGGTTGGATAGATATTAATTTTTATGACACAAAATGAAAGTTTCTAATGACAAATTAATGAATGGTAATTAATCTTCCAATAAGCCAGTGAGTAGTGGCTCAAGAGTCTTTAGCTCAAGAACATGCTCATGCTAGCCAATGGAATACTAATTAGGCATGCAACATGCAATAGAAGAGCAAATCAAATGGATTAATCTAATGATGATAGAGTAATGTTAATTGTACTAACACACAAATGCATAACAACAATCCTAGCTAGCACACCATAGCTTTGATACCAAATGTTAGGAATGGGATCGTGCTAGCTAGGGTGGATGAAAGAGAAACATAGCTTCAATGTGTGAGTGCGTGTGTAAGCGAGGTTATCACTCAAGTGAATTAGGTTCCAAGATAGAATTAGCTTGGACTCATAAACACAATCTTGAGTATTGACTTAGCTTAGCACAAGCTCACCATAGACAAGCATGTAGTGCAAAATGGAGTTGTTGTTTATTCATTCATGAAATGAGCTTTAAGTAGCTCTACAGCCTTTCTCCACAGCATGTGGGATAAATCCACTTTCCTCTCCTTGACTCACACTTTAGGACAAAGCTCACACTTTACATCACAATTGCCTTTTTTTTTGGCAATTGCACTCGCCAAGGGCCCAATGGGCTAAAACTTGGTAATTGTGCCATCGTGAACTGTCAAGACAGATTGGGATGCCCATGAAACTTTTCAGGGCAAAGATTAGTGTGCTTTCAAAACCCTTGCAAATTTTCATGGCCATTTTATCTTGTCTCGTCGGTCCAAGATGGCACAATCGCCAATTTTTTGGGGCTTTGCACTCGCCAAGGCCCCAATGGGCAAAAAATTGGTGATTGTGCCTCCGTGGACCGTTGAGACAAATTGGGATACCCATGAAGCTTTGCAGAGGTGGAGATTAGTGTGCTTCTCCCACCACATGAAAATTTCATCTCCATCCGCTTCCATCTCGTCTCAGTCCAAGGTGATACAATCACCAATTTTTTTGGCTTTGGGATCATCAAAGGTCCGATGGGTAAAAAATTGGCAATTGTGCCGTTGTGGACCATCGGGATGGATTGTGATGCCCATGAAACTTTGGAAGCACAAAGATTAGTGCGGTTTCAAAATCCTTGCAAAGTTTCATGGCCATCCACTCTGGTCTCGTCGGTCCAAGGTAGCACAATCTCCAATTTTTGGCTTTGCTCTCACCATGGGCCCAATGGAAAAAAATTTGGCAATTGTGCCGCCGTGGACCATCGGGCCCACCGTCAAGACGGATTGCGATGTCCATGGAACTAATCACAAGAGTGGATGAGTGTGCTTCCTGCACCAATGCAAGGTTTCATGTCCATCTTCTCCCGTCTCGTAGGTCCAGGGTGGTGTAATCGCCAATTTTTTTGGTTTTGGGCTTGACAAAGACCCAATGGGCAAAATTAGCGATTGTGTCACTATGCACTGTCAAGATGGATTGCAATGTCCATGAAACTTTGTAGGAGTGGAGATTAGTGTGCTTACCCCACCCCTAAAAAGTTTCATGGCCATCCACTCCCGTTTGGTCAGTCCAAGGTGGCACAATCCCCAATTTTTTGGCATTGGGCTCCCCAAGTGCCCAATGGACAAAAAATTGGCAATTGTGCCGCTGTAGACAGTCACGACGGATTGCAATGCCCATGAAGCTTTTCAAGGGTCCAAATTATTGTTCTTCTTGCACCCCGCAAAGATTCACGGCCATCCTCTCCCGTCTCATAGGGCCAGGGTGGTACAATTGCCAATTGTTTTTGGTTTCGGCTCGTCAAAGGCCCAATGGGCAAAACATTGATGATTGTGCCACCTTGGACGGTTGGGACGGATTGCGATGCACATAAAAGTTTTCACGAATAAAGATTAGTGTGCTTCCCCCACCCCTTCAAAGTTTCATGGCCATTTTCTCCCATCTTGTCCGTCCAAGGCAGCACAATCACCAAATTGTTTCCTTTGCACTCGCCAAGGGCCTAATGTGCAAGCAAAAAATTGGCAATTGTGTCGTTCTGGACCGTCAAGATGGAATGGGATGCCGATGAAACCTTCCAAGGGGGCTGGGATTAGTGTGCTTCCCAAACCCTTTCAAAGTTTCATGGCCATCCATTCCCATCTTGTCGGTCCAAGGTGACAAAGTTGCCAAGGGCCCAATGGACAAAAAATTGATGATTGTGCCACCAAGGATAGTCGCAACGGATTACCATACCCATTAAAATTTACAGAGGTGGGGATAAGTGTGCTTTTTCCACCCTTGCAAAGTTTAATGGCCATCCACCTCCGTCTCAGTGGTCCAAGGTGGCACAATCGCCAATTTTTTGGCTTTGCGCTCACGAAGTGTCCAATGGGCAAAAATCGGATATTGTTCCATCATGGACAGTCAAGACGGATTACGATGTCTATGAAACTTTACAGATGTGGGGATTAGTGTACTCTCCATGCCCTTTCAAATTTTTATGGTCAGCCGGTGGACAATAGCATACAACTCCCTTTCATATATATTGAGTAACTTTGCTATTGGCCGACCCTCTTGAGTTAGAACCGCATCTATAGCAAAATATTTAAAATATGTTTCAACCACATATTGGAATACACTATGTATAAAATTGGAGTTGTCGTTATTGCTACCTTTTATTTTTGCGTACTTTTCTTTTGATTTTTCTCCACTCAAAGATTTTTCCTTTTTCTTTGAGTTGGTCCATCATGGGAACTGCTATCTTGACATAATCCTTAACAAGTCTACAATAAAATCTAGACATTCCTAAGAAGATCTGCAGCTCTTTTGGGTTCTTAGGTTCAGGACATTGAAAAATAGATTGAACTTTTTTTGGATCCATAAGACTTTTACCCTTCTCATAATCTTTCTGCCTTTTTTTATTTGGACAATTCCATTGAGAATGATCGGGTGACAAACAAGTGAACCACAAGTTTTCCTTTTTAGCATTTGCAAATTCCTCTTAGTTCAACCTAGGTCCTGATGTAATCCTCTTTTTAAACAATGGTTTACCCTCCTTATTAAATGGATATTTTCTCTTTCCTTTTGGAAAAGTCCTTGCTACCCTCATATCTGTAGACTTGGGCTCAAACTGAGTGGGATTAGAAGCTATCAAGTGAGTATTATGTTCATAGATTTGTGCATTTCTTCCTCCAAAGTTTTAGGTGCACTTCTTTTTACCTCTTTCTTGAAGTGTCTATCTAATCCCCGTATAAACCCTCTAGTTTTGTGAAAGTCATCTAACCCTGAAGTCTGAGGATTATTTCTCTATACTATGCAAGGTAAATAAGCAAAGGCCTATCCCATTGTACAGCTTTATCCCAATCCTCCCAGTTTCTTTTTTGCTCATTTTCAAGGAGAAATTCTTTCGCCAAATGCTCAATATTTCCTAATGCATTGAGGCTTATCCACCATTTGTAGGCTTTTGGCCCCAATGACAGATAAGCCTCAAGTGGCTCGTACTCAGTTGGGGTATTTTTAGCCTATGAAGGTCTTGTCACACATGAAAGTATAGGGGCCAAAGCATGTATTGGTGGTCCAAAAAGTGGTGTCTTGGACACTAATCGTCAAGACGCAGAAAAAACCATTCTTCAAGATTCGACTCAAGTGCCCACCCCAAAACAAAAGAACATAAATTTTACTTTTTTCCTGGCTCGTTGAATAACTCACCCTCTGCTGATTATAGATATCGCGACCAATAATCACTCAAAAACACGTTCAAAAGGCTTAATTAAATGCATAGATGGTCTAGCTAAGACTCAACCGCAAAAAAGCAAGAGACTCGAGTAAATCTGCATAAAATTCTACACTCCTCTCAAATATCTATGGGCAGACAAAACAGTCAAGTCAATCCAGCCTTCCGACACGACAGCAATTTTCCTCTAGTCCGAGAAACATAAAAAATCCTTAATTAGTAGCAATCCCACCGTCCTTGAAATGGCTCCGATCAGGTAATTGATTTTCATATAATCGGAGAAAAGAAGAAACCTCGATTAATAGCAATCCCACCTTGCTTGAAAAGGCTCCAATCATGAAATTTACGCTGGTGGAATTTGCAGGACCCTACGTACACTCAAATTCAAGACCACCACTTTCCAGTGAGGTAAATACAGGTATGTCACATACTTCAGACAATACCCACAACAGAATTAGTGATTTGACATAGGGATATCTATGTGAGGGGCAGAGACTACGGAGTCACACACTCACTTTGCATGACACTTAAAACCATTCAGAGCATTCAAAACTCTACGAAAACTTCAAGACCCAAATAAACCCTTCTCCATAAAAGGTTTCTGGCAAACTTACATATTAGTATGTAATTAAACGCAGGGCTTGTACGTGACTCGTGTATTGCCAGTCCCCAAAAACAAATTACCAACTGCCCTACATGTGCTCTGACAACGTGAAAAGGAGGCCTGATAAAACGACAAAACTTCCAGCTTGCAAACTTCAAGCGATTTTCAAGCACTTTGCCCACAACTGTTAATTACAGGAAACCTTCCTTGTCAGCGTTCAACTCTACAAAGAAAAAAACTTCAACTGAAGTTTCAAAAGCTAAAGGTAATCAATACCCTACTGGATTGCCTCTTAGAATTAAATTCAAAATTATCGATGAAGTGAACAGTTATATTAAAAGTGGGAAACATGCTGGCGCAATAAGCAATCCCTGAAATGTTAGCCATGTTTTCCTGCATAGAAAAGCATATTCTCCTTGAGAAGAGGTACCACTACAATGATAACATCTGCTATGTTATCAGTGGTCCGGCCACTCAAACCTCTGCTATTCAAATTAATTCTATTGGACCTCTGCAGATTGCCCTGCCCTCCCACTTTCAAGATCGGTAACCTCCCTTACTTCTTTCTCCCCGTCCATGCCTTCATTCATACTCTCCTCTACTGGCTTCTTGTCTGAAGTGGGCAGCTCACTGTCCTCACCTTTCGACTTCAAACTAATGGAGGACTTTTCTGATGCATGATCCTCTTCAGATCCCTTTACAGCAGGTGCTGGAGTAGGATTTGGAGCATCAGAAGTAGCAGATTTGCGAGGCTTCTTCTTCGGGGTTACCACATCCTTTGAACCTCGTTTCTTGCCAGCTACGGGTTTCGGTTCTGCTGCTTCACTATCATGCTCACCTTTGGGAGCTTCAACTACCATAGCCTCCGTTGACTCAAGATCCATCCCACCTTCCATGCTCCCCACTGTCTCACCTTGTTCGTTATCCTTATCGACAATTTCATCTCCGGCTGCTTCCACAGAAGCTGTCACCGTATCTCCCCCCTCTTCCTTGGCTTCCTCTGTATCACCTGCCTTATCCACTTGTGTTTGGCTCTCGATCTGTTTCTTGTGCCTCTTCCCAACAAGGTGTTTCTTGAGAGAATCAGAATTACAACAATCGATTTTGCATAAAGTACACCATCCAGGCCCACCTTCACCTTTATGCCTTTTATCTGCTACAGCTTCGCTTTTGGAAGGAGACTTTGCCCTAGGAGCAGGCTTATCAGTCTTCTCCGCTTGCTTTTTGGCCTTGATTCTCTGCATCATAAAGGACTCTCATCAAAGGAAGATCAGCAGTGACCCCTTTGACAATCATTAATGCAGATTCACTACACAATCATAATGCCATGAATGTTTGGTCTGCTGCTACCTTACCAAACCAAAACAGGCCAAGTGCTCCGAATTAGCCGGCAAAATATTTGGATCTTTGAATAGTGCCCACTGACTCAGCACTTAATCAGACAAAATCCTACCTTCAAGATGTCCAACATATGGGACTCACAACCTTAAAATGAAAGCTATTGTAAAGTCCTTCATCAAAGGACATTACGTCTACCTGGACTGGTCAGGAAAACAATAGTCCTGATCACTGCTCGAAAGCTTAGTGCAATGTCACCGGAAAATTTACTATACAAACCCTCACTTTCTGTTCATCAACTGCTAATGAAGGTTTTATACGTATATGAGAAAAACTTATTCTCGAGCATCGGCAATGATCAGCAAAAAGACAAAAACAGTCCCTTTCGCTAAAGTTCTCCATAATGCTATGTGAATCTCGAAAAGCAAAGCATAACTCCCTTTGAGACCAACCTAGCACAGCAAAGGGGAAAATACTTTTTGTTCGCTAATATGCGAATGCAAACTCGCCATTAGCTAAGCAACTAGCATCAGAACACTTACTGGTTGCCTAGTCTGCTGTCACAACTAACTTGATGGGTGGCCCATCTAGCTTGTATTGCTAATCGCAGTGAACCTTCTCAGGGAAATTACCAAACCACATAATTCTTCAAGCCTGGCGGTCAAAATCACCTACAGGTGGCTTTGGCAGACCCAATCTTGCACAAAAACAAATAGTTCGAAAAACCTAATAGTTTGAAACAAACTATTGACCCCTAATTGAGATCGTAGACTTAAGACACCGGACAATCAAAAATCAACAGCTTGCAGCACAGACACTAACCTGGGAGGGTCGAACGCGATCACGGCTGCGGTCAAATGTGTGTCGCTCAAAATCACCAGGACCCCACCCATTGCGTAAATCTCTTCGACCTGGATGAAACACAGGCATACGTGCATCACCCATGAAAGGAGGAGGGGGAGGGGGACGATGATGATGAAGCATGCCCGGACCTCCACGTCGCGGTAAGGGCATATCAGGGGGCGGCATCATCATCATTTTGCGTGGAACAGTAGGCGGAGGAGGATACCTTCTGTCAAAGGCGCCAAAGTCCCTTCTTTCTGCAGGATGAAGGCGGGGGGGAGGAAGATCACGAGCATAACGTTCCAGAGGGGGCAGCAATCGAGGGGGAGGAGGAGCAGGCTGCGGAGGCGGTACCATTGTAGCGCCTTGCAAGGATTCAACTGTGTAGAAGCCCTGGCCTGTCGAGAGGCTAGGAACCGCTGTGGGTGGTATCGCACGGCCTGAAGAGGAGGCATACCCACCTCCATCTCCGCCTCTGCTCCTTCCATACTCGTGCTGCGAACCTCTGCGTAGATCCATCGCTAGCTCCTCGCGTTTCTTGACGAAGTTCTTGCCTTTCACGAGTGAATTTTAGGTCTAATTACACTCTCTCTCTTTCTCTGCTCTAACGACGTTAAAACTCTCTCTCTCTCTCTCTCTCTCGCTCTCTCTCATAGGTGCAGTTCACATGCGTGTGCAACAAATTGCTAACCTGCTATGTTCACGTGAGTGCTTTCCACAAACAAATTGAGAACTTGTTGGCAACAAGTTGCCGCCCTGCTTCATGTGGGTGGGGAGGAGCAGAACTGCAACCACAGATAAGTGATTCCTAAATTGCTTCATGTGGGTGGGGAGGAGTAGAACTGCAACCACAGATAAGTGATTCCTAAATTGAGCTGGTCTTTCGACAAATCAGATTCACGATGTGTGACCTGGCAGGGTGGGAAGAAAAAGTGTATTGCCTTCAGTAATCTGCACGAGAACAGAATTGCTACCAGTTGCTGGTTGCAAACTCGTGCGCAACCTACCTCACAGGTGAACAGCCTCATACACACACCCCACTTTTACCTTGATTGTATTTGTATAGGCTAAGAAGGTTTTGAGCCATACTCAGCACCTAACATGTCCACGTGTATCCGATGGGGCAAGAGGAAAATCTTGCTACGTGGCTTTCTCACTTTTTTCAAAGTTTGAAGCTTCAATTTTCTTGCAAGGAATCAAGGCGAGTTTCCATCCATTGCCTCTTCTCTCTCTCTAATTCATACAATACATGGATTGAATGTAGTCAACCACACAGAGAAGGCGTTAATGGTGGCAAGCAGTAGCCAAGGCTAGTTTATGGCACTAGCAAAGTGTCGAGATGCTCACTACGCTCACTGTCGACACGATAGTGAGCATATGAGCGTTTGATGGGCAGCTTTGAAATTTTGAGATTGGGTGTAGCCTTTCATGACGGTCTAGTTGAGGTCATGTAGCCAGGGGAGCATGAAGAAGGCTCATGGTACTCTCTCTCTCTCTCTCTCTCTCTCTCTCTCTCTCTCTCTCTCTGTGTGTGTGTGTGTGTGTGTGTGTGTGTGTGTGTGTGTGTGTGCGCGCGCGCGCGCGCACACACGTTGTGCACAAGATGTTGACATGGGCGAGAGAATCCACGATGAGATTGTTGGTCATGTGAGGGACGTGCGGTGGCGTCCATGCACATGCATGTGGGAAGGGAAGCAGGAGAGAAGCACACCTTTTGGGGGAAACGCCGCACTGGGAGCAACAGTGTGTGTTGCCTCTATTGGTCTTTGTATAAAGTGTACAAGAGTTACTAGTTAGTGCGTTAGTCACGCGGGTGGCCACAGGCCTTTATCCCAACAATCTCCCACTTAACGACCAATATGGCTATAAGAGTCTATGACTAAATCTAGTATGTACAAATGTGAAGCACGATAGTTTCACCCTTGTACAATTGTGCTCACCGTACACCCATTAACTCGATGCAATGTGTAAACCGCTTCGTAGCGAGGCTCTTTGTAAGAGCATCCGTTGGGTTGTCATCAGTGTGGACATTGGCAAACTCCAATCACTTATTTGCCAAGGCATCCCAAATGAGATGATACCTCACCTCAATGTGTTTTGACTTAGAGTGAACCATGGAGTTTCTTGCCAAAGCAATGGCACTATGACTATCACCATGCAAAATTGGAACCTGCTGTATGTTTAAATCTCCCACTAAATGTGCCAACCACATAACTTCCTTGTTGGATATGATACTGCAACATGCCCAGTCTCTGTAGTGGAAGAAACCATACAATCTTAGAGAGATGATCTCCAAGAAATGGCCTCCTACAAATATGAAAATGTAGTCAAACGTAGATCTTGGCAACCCACATAATCTGCATACATGTAACCAACAATAGATGGGCAGTTGTTACCAAAGCATAAACGCATGTTCGTTGTGCCCTTCAAGTATTTGAGGATGTGTTTCATTGCTATCCAATGTTGTTTGCCCAGGACTAGCCATATATCAACCAATCACTCCCAGTGCAAATGCAATGGTTGACCTCTTAGCTACCATAGCACACATAAAATTGCCTATAGCTAAAGAATATTTCACACTTGCCATTTTTCTCTCTCAGCATCTAACTTGGGAGAATTATAAGACCCAGGGAGAATGCATTGAGAGATCCACCTCCCTACCACCCTATATATAGGCTCCTACTACCCTCTTTGGGATCCCCGGTCCACATTGAAGCAGTCCAGACCCTTGGCCTAGGTCCGTGGTCCATGACCTGCACACAGCTCTTGTTCCACTCGCCCTCCATGGTTTGCATGGGCATGCAAAATGAGGCGCTTGGGAGACCACGCCTTTCCCCCCCTTTCCAAGCCTATGCTTTGATACCACTATAAGACCCAGGGTCTGCATTGAGAGATCACCTCCCTAATGTTGGGTATGCAAGCCCAGTGTGTCAAGTGTCAAACCCGTAGGAACAAGCCCTTGAGGCATGTAGATAATACTCAGTTACCTTTTTTAGTGTGCATGGCAAGTTTGGCTTTATATATATTGTAAGGTTGTTTACACAAAATAATAATATCAAACAATAGTGTGTGTCGTCTTCTTTCTCTGTGTCGAATTCTCTTTCTCCATCTCGTTCATTCTGCTCTTCTCCTAGCCATGGCACCCCACCGACTGCACCCACCATAGCCCGCGACCTCATCCTCTGGTATCAGAGCTTGGCATCGGCCTTGGCTCGACTCGGCTTGCGGGAGCAGTCGCTTACAGAGGGAGGAAGTAGCGTTGACAACCTGCATCAAAACGAGCAATTTCTACAACAACAGAATCGCCCTGGCTTTTTGGTGAGCTCTCGACTCTTGAGCACCTCCTAAATCGGCCTCTACAGCCCGCTGCAAGTGAAACCATCTTGCTCATCGTCGCCTGTCTGCAACAAAGAATGACTCAAGCTCTTGTTCATACGTTATTTCAAAAGGGCCACCCCAAGGTCTTGAGCCCCTAAGCCAATGGGTAGTCACACCCTTATTCACATCCTTGAGTTTGGTGCTCGTCGATGCTCATAATCGATTAGCACTTGGATCAACAAATTGTGAATTTTCAGATTGCAGGATATTGCCAAGCTTTTCACAGCATATCAAACACCTTGTGTCACCTGCAAGCGATGAAGCAACGGTACCATGAAAACAAAAAGCTTGCGTATCAAAAAGCACTGCAATCGACTTATGGCTTGCAAGCTAGATGCTACCACAAGAAAGGTTTTTAAAGAAAAGACAGATGATGGTTATCGAATAAACATGAGAGTAGATGTGGTTCAAGTAAGGCAGAGACATGAGGCCTCAGAAATGGTAAAGAATTATCGGCATGGTTAATTAATCGGTGTTAAGCTGCCAATTCTTGAGGAAGTCAAAGACCGTTACATGAAGAACTACTTCAAGATTCCGGTACCAGATTTCACAAACTATCTTGGTCAGTTTAGTGTCATAGATTTGTCCTCTTTTATTGTCAAAACCATCATAAACTTTCTACTCAAAGCCTCTTTTTACATTATCTGTTGTCAGTTATTGCCATGCAGTCAAAATTTTGTACAAGGTTACACACACTGCCACAAATAAAGTGGTAAGACCACCCTTTTGTTGTTTGGTCGAGTTCTTGTATGTCTCACACTGATGGTTGTTTGAGGGAAGTACACACACACGCCTATGCTACAGTCAAAGGGCAGACTTCTTCTCATGGTTTCAGGTGATTGGACTTTACCATGGTCTGTATCAAGTCCATAGTCAGTGGTTTGGGCTGGAGGGGGGGGGGGGGGGGGGGGGGGGGGTGTTGGGTATGCAAGCCCAGTGTGTCAAGTGTCAAACATGTAGGAACAAGCCCTTGAGACATGCAGATAAGCCTCAGTTACCTTTTTTAGTGTGCATGGCAACTTTGGCTTTATTAAATTGTAAGGTTGTTTACACAAAATAATATATCAAACAATAGCGTGTGTTGTCTTCTTTCTCTCTGTCGAATTCTCTTTCTCCATCTTGCTCGTTCTGCTCTTCTCCTAGCCATGGCACCCCACCGGCTGCACCCACCATAGCCCGACCTCATCACCTAACACCCTATATATAGGCTCCTATTAGCTCCTACTAGCCCTCTTCAAGGAACTTCATGCTGGCAGCCATGCTGTTGAACCATAGTATCCCTAGGATAGCATCCTCATGTTGGAGAGGAGAGAAAAAGTGTCTTCTTTGTCGACATAGCTTTGGACATGAAGCCTCAACTTCCCAATCAAGGGAGTAACGGAGGCTTGATGTCCCTTGAAAGCGGCATCGGCAGTTACAACATCTCCCATCTCAAAAGCTTGAATGCCCAACTTGGTGGCCAACTCCATTGATATGAAGTTGAGAGTAGAACCAGGGTCAAACAAGATGAAGGCATCATGCTCCCTTACTTTTCCCCAAGCATAGGAGAGAGGTGATCCTTTGCAATGAGCATCCTCTTTTAGAGCTTCGATAGTGGAAGCTCTAGGAGTCTCATTGCGAGCATTTCTTTTGGGGCGAGAACGATAGCCGTCCTTGCTCCCCACACTTAAAACATTTGCGATCCTTGCGAAAAGTTTCAAGCTCTTCAGGAGAGAGTTTATTTTTACCTTTGTAAACTCCTTTCTCCTTGGACCGATTGTTGTTGTTGTTGTTGGAATGGACTTGGGAAAAAATTTGGGCATTAATTTTTCCCTTTGTATCACTTTTGTCTTTATTTTCCATGGGCTTGACATTCCGTCTAACCCCTTGTTGGAAATTGATGCGTGAAGCAACCACGGTATGGTGGATTACTTCACTGATAGAACAAGGCCGTTGAGAGTTGACATGCTCGGCCATCTCTTCAGGTAATCCCGCATAGAATTATTGCTTTTGCTCAGCAAAGTCTATCTTTTGAAAGACAGTAGCCTTGAGATGTAAATCCCAAAACTTGTCTACATATTTGTGGATAGACTCATGAGAGAGAAGCCTCAAACTCCGCCATTCGGTGAGCACTTTTTCCTTTACATCGCTTGCAAGGAATTGCTTCATGATGGGAACTCGTAGAGTTTTCCATGTTTTTGGGGCTTTGCCATTGCCACGAAGGCTAGCCCACCATTGACAAGCCGATTTTTGGAAGTGCATAGCTACATGGCATAGCTTGGAGGACTCCATGAAGCCCTCATCTCCAAAGGCCGCATCAAATTGTTGGATGAAGGCCAATACTTTGTCGGTAGCACCAAAGGTGCCATCATAGGTGAGAAAAGAGATACTCTTTCCTCCCTCTGAACTTCTTGAGCTTTTGTGACCTTCGCCATGCAGGGTAAGATTTGCGCAAATTCCTCCCCTCTTGTATTCTCTAGGAGAATAGCCATAGCTTTCATCGGTAGAGGAGGAAGGTGAAGAAGAAGAAGAAGAGGGTGACCTCTTTGTTGCCCTTTTCTTCCTTGGTTTCCACTCTTCCCTTTTGGAGTGACGAGGAGAAGGACTATGGGTTAACCGTTTCCTCTTGGGAGGAGTTGGCGATTTTTTAGTCCGCCTTCTTCGTGGAGCCATGCCACATCTTCGGAGGAATTTAGGGATTCATTGCTTTCTTGATCTTTGGATTCCTCCTCTCGTATGGGAGAGAGTCTTCTTTTGGGGGTCTCTTCAAGAGGCCTTGTAAGCTCTCTCTCCTCTTGGAGAGGAAAGGAAATCCCATAAGCACGAAGTTGTTGAGTAACTTCGGCTTGCAAAGTGGGGTTGCCCATGGCTTGTTGCAACCTAGTGACAAGATAATTAACAAACATGGGGGCATCATCATTGGCACCTTCATGTGCAAAATCAAAGTTATCAATGTTCATTCTACTCTCTTGGTTATTGTCAGCCATGTTAATTAAACTTATACGTTTACTTAGTGTATGCTTTGGCAATTCAAAACCTTAGTTGCTACTCCTCTTAGCCTTTGAAAATAGACACTTAAGTATCTACACGCACGGCTCGAATTGGTTAATTATAGAGAGTAGTGGAGTGAGTCTAACATAGCGAAGTTGCCGAGGGATAGCTCCTTTCGGACTTCTTATGGCTCAATAATGGTAAAGCCGTAGGCAAGTCTAAATAGACTCCATTATTAAGACCAAAGCTCCTGAGGTGTGCACCATATTCCACATAGTGGGCTCAACAAAACCGATAATAGATCCCAGACTCACTTACCCTAATATAGTTAACAAAAACAACCATTAATAGGTTACTTAAGGACCTCTCTTCTTAAGCAAGAAAAGGGAAACCAAATGCTCTAATACCAATGTAATGGAAATGGCCTATGAACTTTGAGAGTAGCGAAATTAGGAAATTAGGTGAAGCACTTTTGAGAGATTACTTTGTGAGCATAGCAGGTGAACTTAATTGATGGTAGCAACATAAACATGGTAATTAGTTAACTTGGCATGAACAATACTTTTGCAAGAGAGAGAGTTTAGAGAACATGACAATAGTTGAGGACCGGATTCATATGGATCCAATCCCCCCTCCAATAGGCATTTGTATTATAGTTTCTCCCATCAAGAGAGACTTGGTACAATATGATCTTTGTGTTCCTTGTGACCTACATGATGCAATGAAGATGGAAAGCTTCATGCATCACAAGCATAACATAAACTTGTAGAAAGCATTAACTATCCCAAGCCTCGGTCCCAAGGCCTCAAACACCTTCAAAGGTGGAGAGAGCTAGCGGGGAATGAGGGTAGGGAAGAGGAAGAAGAAACTGTTAACTGAGTCAACGTCAGTTTTAATAGAAGTTGCCAAAGACTAAAAACGTACGAATGTAAATCGAAGATCAAAGTGAAGAAGCAGTAAAGATTGAAGTTACACACTTTTCACATTTTTGCAAAATGGCCATGTATTGTAATTTCCCAATTTATCTAGCCATTGTGATAATTGTAACGTGTTACGGGCTCAATAAGAGTTCCAAGATGTAAAGCATAGGTCACTTAGTGTACCTAAGTTGCAGATACAATAAGTGTGGAGTTTCAAAGGTCTTGGACGCCGGACATTACACATTTTAGACCTTGGCTAAGGTATAAAAGCCAACTTTGTAAAGATTTTATTAAGTTTTTGGATAAGAAATACACAGCGTGAGCTAACGGCGCTCACTCCTCTCCTTCTCGTGCTTCCTACTCCCTCTCCAGTTGTCACATTGCGAATGCGTTTGTTGCATTGCAACCGCAGGTAAGAGCTCTATGCACTGACGTAAGCCATTCACAGTATTTCGTAGCTTTTGGCGTCGCCGATCCGCGGCCTAATTTCATCATAAATAGGAATTTACATGTTCAAATAAAAAACTAAGCATAGGTGGGGTATTGGGGTATCATTGCTAAGCATTTAGTTGCATTCTGGGTCGAAAATGACTAGGTCAAAAATCCACTGCTGTTAATAATCGCGATTTTGGAACTTGACCTAAAGTGGGGTTTGAGGCTATAGGCATGTGTGCTTAGGTCTTATAAACTTGTCCTAGAAGTTTTGTTACGTTTGGATGTCATTTGATGCCGTAACGGATGTGAATTGTTTGCCGATGAGCGATTGGCTTTTGGTGATTTCAGTCACTTGAGTGTAGCTTGAGTTAGATGCGAGTTGTTAGTTGTTTTCCAAGAGATTGACAACCTCTTGTAACCTCGATGCACTAGTCGAGTCAGCTTCGTCCCATGGTTTGACAAATTAATCGTGGTTTTCGCTAATACTGCAATAAGATAGGATGGTGAGGTTAGACATGCGTTCCATATTTGGCGTCGTTGTCGGGGATGAATAGACCTAAACTAGAGAAAACATGAGTCTTTTGTAACTTTGTCCATTAACTTCCTCTAGGTTCACCTAGAGTAAAACTTTCTTTTTAGAAACCGCATAGTTTAAGATTATCGTCTTTTGCTGTGTAGAGGTAGCTTGGAAGTAATCGTACTTGCTGAGTGCCTTTAGGATTGTAGGATTGTAGATTTGGATTAGGATTTGGAGAATGATTAAAAGGCGAGACAAGTCTTAAGATCAATGCTCAAGAAACCATAAAAAACAAGAAAACTAGTGTTTGTGGACACTTTCCACAACTTTATTGCATGAGAACCTAGGAGTAGGGTAAGTAGGATCCGAGGTGGATTTCAGAACATTGCTCACTCCAAACGAATCATTTGTGAGTTGTTTATGTGAAGTTGCAGAGTTTCAGATCTAAGGCTAGAAATAGCACAAAAAGACTCCAAACCACTCAATCCAACTGGAGAGTAAGTCTAAAAGTTGTATGAACCAGTGGGTAAGCTCAAGGACACTTTGAGGTACAATTTTCAAAAGTTTGGCAAAACTCAGATTATTTACTTTTTCTTGACATTTTTGGCCAAATTAAGCTTTGACTTGATTTATAGGCTCAAAATAGATCATGGAAAGACCGTCCAGTGAAAAAGTTCAAAAAAGTGTCAGTTTTGGGCCAAAAGTTAATAATCGTGATTATTAACTTTCAGCTCAGATTTGACCAAGGTTCATACCATTGACTCCTTGTATGTATACAAATAACTTTTGTAAAGGCCCAAAAGATTTGGATCACCAAACTGGCAAAAAACTGGGTAAAAACTAAAGTTTGTACTGACTTTTTGAGTCTTGAGTGTAAATTGGGGAAAAATTTGTCCAAACTTAATGAAACTTGATTCATATGCTTATATTGATGTGATAGACATGTGTACATGCTCAGTTGACCAAAAAGATGCAAAAAGTTGCCAGAAGTAAATAATCGTGATTATTTACATCTGCCCCATTTTTCAACTTTTTTGACCAAGTTAGCATACCACTAGTTTTACCATGTTGTAATAAGCCCACAAACCAAATTTGATAAGATTCGGATCAATGGATTGAAAATTGTGACCAAATTTGCAAAGTCAGTCTGCGGACAGAAAACTGATGACCATTTGACCAAAAATAGTCCAAACTTGATGAAACTTGGCTAAAGACCTTAACTTGAGATGCTTAACAGATCTGTGTCAAGATTGGAACAAAAACTTGCAAAAAATTTACCAAAGTAAATAATCACGATTATTTATATTTGCTCCAAAAATTGACAATCTTGCATATTTGGGCATACCACAAGGTCAAGCACATGAAGTAGACTCCACAAATCAATTTTGGTGAAATTTGGATCACAAAAGTGAGACTTAAGCCACATTCTTGAAATCAAAGTCTGCGGACACGAAACAGTTGATAAACTTGATGAATCTTGTTCAAATTAAGTTTTAACTTGATTCATAGGCTCAAAATAGATCATAAAAAGACTCTCCTCTAAAAAAGTTGAAAAAAGTTGTCATTTTAGGTCAAAAGTTAATAATCGCGATTATGAACTTTTGGCTCAAAACTGATCAATGTTAATACCAGTGATTCATTACATGTGTACAAACAACTTTTGTAAAGGCACAAAAGATTTGGATCACAAAACAGGCTAAAAACTGAAATCTGACTGAATGTGGGGAAATTAAGTCTGACTTGATGAATCTTGTCCAAATTAAGTTTTAACTTGATTCATAAGCTCAAAAGAGATCATAAAAAGGTTGTTTAGGAAAAAAGCTGAAAAAAGTTGTCATTTTAGGTCAAAAGTTAATAATCGCGATTATTAACTTTTGGCTCAAAAATGACCAAGGTTGATACCATACACTCTAATCATGATTGCAAACATCTTTTGTGAAGGCTCATGAAGTTTGGATCACAAAATAGACCAAAACCTTGATAAAAACTGAAATTTGTATTGAATGTCGAGAACTTGAGTGTGACTTGGTAAATCTTGTTCAAATTCAGTGAAATTTGACTCATAGGCTTATCTTGATGTGTTAAACAAGTGTACATGCTTAGATGACTAAAAATCACCAAAAGTAAATAATCGCGATTATTTACTTTTGAAAAGAAAACTAAAAAAAAACTCAAGAAAAAAAAGCAGTAAATAAGCGCGATTACTTATTTTTGCTCCAGAATTGAAAAATTTTGCACAATTGAGTATACCACAGGGTCAAGCACATCAAGTAGACTCCACAAATAGAATTTGGTGAAATTTGGATCACAAAATTGAGAATTAAGCCAGATTCTTAGAATCAGAGTCTGCGGGGATACTAAATAGTTGATAACTTGGACAAATCTTGGTCAAACTCAACCAAACTTGTCCAGAGACCACAACAAGGTAAATACTTGGTAAAACAAACCTAAAAAGTGTAGAAATTGAGAAAAGTAAATAATCAAGATTATTTACTTTTGAGTCCCAAAAACAAGATTTTGGACTTTTGAGATTGTACAGTGCTAGAACAACATAATACAAGGCCACTAGTCAATTTTGGGTTCCATCGGATCCAAATTGGTACCTGTTAACTCAGTTTCAAGTTGCAGATTAGTCCTTTAGCTCCTTGCGAGGATAGAACTTGGAAATCTCATTTGCTGACTCACTTAGCTCAGATTGAAGAACCAGGTTGCAGGCAAAGAATTGGGAGCTTGACAAGAGCTGAATTCAAGTCAAGTGGAAAAAACGGATAACAATCTAATCTGCAGGTTAGGTTATTCAAGGCCTAGATTTTCATCATTTCAAAGGCTGCAATCAATTCTGACACTTTCAAGCTAGAGTTAATCAACTCTTGTGAGTCTAAGAGAAATCAATTGCCAAAAGTACTTTGGCAAAAGCAGTCTTATCAAACTTGAGCAGAATTTTTTTTTGCTAATCAATACCAAAGTCTGCTAGGAGACAGCTTTTCAGAACCAGTCGACATGGACTCATCTCGAGCTGAGAGTTCAAGTATAACAGAGCAAGTTAGTAGCAATGGTAACACAGGTACAAGTGCAACAGAGCAGATTTTACAGCTTTATGGCTACAAGGGAGATAAAGTCTTGTATACAGATTCAAAAGGCCATAGATACTTGATGAACAACAAAAGCATCATAGGAGTCAAGATCCTATTGATAAGAGTAAAACCAAATTCAGAGAACTCCCAGATGTTCATAGACTTCAGTGGAGCCAGGTATTGCAAGCTTAAAAACGAAGTGAAGATAGAGGTGCAAAAAATCAACCCAAGTGGTTATCTAGAAATTTGCACAAGCCCGCAAAGCATCCAATTAGTGCATATGCAATCAGGGTCATTGTACATGGATTACAGTGGTTAGATCTACAATCGAGAGTCAGTAATGGAAGATCCAACAGATCGACCAATAGAAGCCAATCTAATTGGAGAACCGAGCCAAAGACAGTACAAAGGTCAAGATGGAGCAATCTATACCTTGATGCTTAGTGTTTTAAAAGAACATGCCAATAACTTGGCAAGCATAGAAGCAGAAACTTCTCAGCAAGAGTTTGACATGACAGAGCCAATTGAAATACCACCAGTCGTCATGGCGTATTGCTCAGATTGTGGACGAAAAGGTGGACATTTTTCTGAAGATTGTCCAAGAAATCCTGACAACAAGGATACATCAACTGCCAAGCAAGATACAAAGCAAATTGGAAATGCGAATCTCGATGTAAGTGCATTTAACTCGTCACTTTTTATGCAATCGAATGATTCCGCACTACCATTAGAAGCACCAATAAAAACACTGCAAGTTCAAAGTCAGCATAAAGTGCACAGACACCTGAAAAGCTTCAAATTGATTCTTTGAACAATAAATTCTTGCATGAATTTAGTCAAGGTGTCGAGATATCACCAAAGGTTGAAAAGAATGTTAGATTTGCAAATGATTTTGCATCCACTAACACAAGTGTGCAATCATTCACGAGTCTACGAGACACATCAAACAAAATGATGTTAGCTTTGTATGGTACCCATAATTCATATGCACACTATGTGCACCAAAAAGGACAACTGTACAAAAGGGATCAACCAGTGTTTGAATGGCCCACATACCAATTCATAGAAGTACGTCCAATGATAGATCAGAAAGGATGGTTCATTTCAGAGGAAAGAATCTATTATAGCCCATCCTCTCTAGAGTTGAAGGATATTACTCAAGTGAACCCAGAGATCTGTTCAGAGCCAAACTCTCCTCCGTCGGAAATCAAACTTCGATGTTGTGACCAAACGAGCATATACTTTGACCAAAAAAATCGTAGATATAGACGAGAGTCTAGCATCTATGATGCATTGGGTCCTGAAATCACAGAAGCTCAAATCATAGGAGACCCATGGAATAGACAATATCATGGCAAAGATAATGCTATCTACAGATTGATTTGGGGAATAATTTGTCATGTTTCTCGAAGATACATAGGAAACTATGCAGAAGGTTTACAGATACCAAATGTCAACAGTGCTAGCCAAAGTGTACCTTCACAATCCCAAAAGGTTAGACTCAATCGGAGCCAGACAGTTTTGAGCTCTCACAATGAAGCAGGCTATAGTGATCACCCTAGGAAGGGGGGAGCTGCAAATTCATCAAGCTCAGCTCTAGTACTAGAAAATGCTACACCAGTTAGAAGCCCAAGAACTTCTAGCTAGCAGACCCCTTCAAAGCAAAAACCATTGAAAGATCATATGGTTGTTGGAAGTTTTCCATTGACCCAGAAACCATCAAAATCTGCAGAAAATTTCTTCTATGAAGATCATCGGGGACAAAAGTTTTAGTTGATCTCCACAAGTCAGGGTCAAAAACCGACAAATTTCATAGTGCCCAAGCAATTGGATGAGACCAAGCTCGCATATGCATATCGAGATGCAAATGGCAATGATTCTCAGCAGGTTCAAGACATTGTACAAACTCATTTGGATGGTACAACTGAAGTCAAAGACTATCTGAAGATGATGCAAACCCTCAGCTGCCAAAACAGGTGACAAAAAATCAATGAAAGCTAAAGTCCAAAAGGCTACACAAAGGTCACCACCAAAATCTCCTCTGAAGAAACAGATTCTGCCAAAAAGTACAATGGACCTATTAAGGTCAATGGTTACTCAAATACACGAGGACAATGCTCAACAATTGCAAAAAAGTGCAGTATCACAGTCATACGAGTCGACATCACAACAGAAGCAGGTGATCAAAGCAAAGCCAATGTAGAAAAAGTTCAACCCACGGACACTGCCACCACAAAATCACTCAATAAAAAAAGAAATTCTGAGAAGATCAAGTGCAACATTGTTGGTGAAAACGAAGAAAGATTCTCAAGCGAAGTGAAGCTAGATTTTCAGTTAAACAAGAACCTCATGTCCTTTCGCACTTGGAGAAAATGTGGTCAACCACAACTGGAAGATGCTCCTGAATTTGTGAGCATATTAGGAGACAAACGAGCAGAATGCTGGGGAATAATCTTCAACACCATTGAAGTAAGTTCACAGATCATCAAAGCTCAATTCCACGTGATCACAACAAAGGATATGCCAGAAGACATCATAATGGAAATGCCAATGGCCCAGAAGATGTTAGAGATACAAAATTCAATGAAGATGCAGTCTTCAAAGGCAACAAAGAATGAAGACCAAGATTGGTTACCCACGGATGACAGTACAAAGTCCTCAACCATAGTTAAAATGGAGACTGATATTAAAGCAGATCTTATTGAAGATGATTCATCTAACAGAACTTCAAAAGAGCTTAAAGAAAATCAGGAATAGCAACCACAATAGCTATGGAGCAGAAAATGCCACCAAAGCTAGAAGGAATGAAGATCAAAATTGCAGACAAAGGTAAAGCTAAAGTGGAACTTCCACTAATTAGCAAAGAAGATGTGAAAGCATATGCCTCTACATCAAAGAATCCTCATGGATCAGCTTCTTCAAGAAAGTTAGGCTTTCAAAACTTCAAGTCAATTGCTAACCCAACTAAAACCTCTAAGGAGACACCAAGAAAAGCAAAGATATATCAGCCAAAGTACTCAAGAAAGCAAAGGAAAGTCAAGCAAGTGTTTGTTCCTAGCAATTTAGTCAAAGTCAATGATCCGGTTTGGATTAAGGATGAGAAATCAACACAGAAAGACAAACACATGGGATGGATAGCATCACAAGAAAGTCAAAGTCCCTCCCAAGAAAGAAGGCCCACAAGGTATCAACCTCGACAATATCCTAGGACACCTAAGAAGCAGGGATACAACAAAACAACATTGAATGATGCTGAAGTCTACCACGACTCACAAAAGGATACAGAACAAAGATGAGTCTCAAAGAATGTTCTTCTTGGACAAGGATTCTACACAGGTTATACAAAGATTTGGCTACCAGTCAACCACAAGCCAACTGCAACTACACCAAACTTGCATGAAGATCTCAACATCTCCGCAGGACCTAAAGCTCAACAAAGTCAACAAAGGAGTTACAAAGGTCATCAAGAGGTTTGGATTCCTAAGTCTTCCAATGCTCCTAGTCAAAAGCCAGATGCCAAAAGTGAACAAAGGCCTCCAACAACATTAAAGACTTCTATCAAAATAGGCCTAATTGGAGAGTTAAACAACCAATGGAGTCTTCACAGTCAAAGAAGGACAACCCAACCAACGCGAATGCAGATTCAAAGATGATAAAACAGGTATGGCAAAAGAAACCTTCAATGCCAACTTGGTCCTTCACTAATCCTCTTTTTGAGGATTCAAGCTTACTTTTACCTAAAGAAATGTTTGTAGTAAGCACAAGAAGGTAAAAAGTCAAGTCGCCAGGGTGCAAAAAAACACTCTTTGGCATAGTCAGAGTCGGGCTGCTGAGCCATAAAATGAGCAAAGCATTAGTCCCAAATCTTCAAGTCATATTAAACTCTGTGCTAAGAGTCGTAGTTATTAGGCTTATGCTCAAGTTGGAAGAGTTGCGCATATCTAAGTCATGTCGCTCATGCTGGATGAGATGAGCATAAGAGTCGAAGTCTATTAACTTACAATTGGTGGAGTGTCGTAGAGTCCAACACTCACGCATAGTGCACAGTAAGATGAGAGCACATATCCTCGTCAACGAAAACCATTCTTAAAGGGGTGCCAGCTTGCAAAGCCATGTCATATGCTTTTATAGCTACACCATCTTTTTGAAAAACCCCTCAAAATCTTTCTTGCACAGCATATTGTTTTCCATGCATTTCTGTGTATGCATAAATAGGATGTCCCATCATTGGACATATGCATTAGACACTCTTTTTGGCTTCCACCTATGCACCTTGAGTGGACTACAACAGGAAAACCAATGTTCCATCATGCTACCCTTTCATATTTGCTACCTTTTTAATTCCATATCTATCAGCAAATAATCCCTTCAGTACTTTATTAATATTTCCCATGCTAATAAGTACTCCAATAATGCGCATATCCCAAAGGCACTTTTTTCCCACTGGGTTTTTTCCCTTTGGTCATCCATGTATAAGACCCTAATTTAGAACCTCATCATTCTACTTCCCTTATACATATTTTTTATAAATAAACAACAACCTCATCATGATGCTATTACAACGGACAAATGCAACATCATCTCTCAAAATCGACTACTCGGACCAATGAAGATGTTGCAGCAAATTGAATCTCATCAACAAATCCAACGACAAAATGAAGATCAGCCCATCAACAACCAATCAAAACCTTCCACAACCTCCAAGGACACTTTTTCGACAGTGCCCGAGGACGGGCACTAAAATAGGAAGGGGGGAATGTTAACTGAGTCAACGTCAGTTAACAGAAGCTGCTAAAGACTTGCATTCAACATTATGGGCATATAGGATAGCATATAAAACATCAATAGGAACGACCCCATATAACATGGTTTTTGGGCTAAATGCTATCTTACCAATAGAATTCTTGATTTCAACATTAAGGGTGGCTAAGGATCTAGAGTGGACAGGGCACGAGCTTTCTGATAGAATAGATGACCTGGAAAAGCTAGACGAGCTTTGCCTAAAAGCAGTAGCTTCTATCTACACTCAAAAAAGGCGACAAAAGGATTTTTTTGATAAGCATGTGCGGACTAAAGAGTTTAAGGTTGGGGACTATGTCCTAGTTTACACTCTGAAACAGCATGCTAAGAAGCTTAAAAAGCGAGGGATGGGACCTCTGGTGATTAAAGATCTATCACCAAGTGGAGCCGTCAAGCTTGCTACATTAGACGGAGAAGAAATGCCCAATTGAATTAGTGGATGCAGAGTGAAAAAGTATCTTTTGCCGCTAACCTAAGACATGCTTCTCAAAATACATCAAGAAAAGCTGCGTGTCCAGAAAAAGAAAAAGATTGTGGAAGAAGCGCAAGCCGAGGCGAAGGAAAGAATGGAGAAAAGAAGACTACTGTGTCAGAAACAGCGCAATGAAGGAGCAATACGAATAAACGCAGTCAGTATAACAGAAATGGATAATGACAAAGAAGAACCCATCATTGAATGCAAAGTAGGAACCAACCAAATCAAAGCCAGAGCACTATTGGATTCAGGAGCTCAAACTAACCTACTTTCACTCAGTTTGTATAGACAATTGACAAATGACACTAAATTACAAACTGCCAAGCAAGAGTTAAAGAGTTACTCTGAGAATTCAATCAAAACTGTCGGATGCACAGTTTTACATATACAGATTAACCAGTATGTGTATCCGCATATGTTTTACGTGGTTGAAGACCAGGCTACACAACATCCATTATTGCTAGGACAACCATGGCACAAGCAATACAATGCAATGATTGGCTGGAATTCTAAATCAGTGCTTATCAAATACGAACGTGAAAGTCAATCAGTTAAGTTCACCAAAGGAGTAGAGCCAACTCCAAAGGAAGAATCCAAACACAAAGGTAAACAACAACCAAAGAAAAAGAAGAAGCAATGGCAACCAAAAGTTTCTATACAACTGGATTGCTCTTCGACGAGGAACTCTCAACATTGGATAAGGAAGACAAGCAATAATATAACAGCTCAACCTTGGGAAAAAACGGAGTCAAAGTTGGTATGGAGACCAAAAAAGGTTGTGCCAGAGAAAACAAAGGTGGAAAACAGAGTCTTCAATACCAGACAACAGAGTGATTCCAGACAATCAAGGACAGTGAAACAGATCTGGATTCCAAAGAAGTTCATGACGGCACAAAGCTATAGCAAGCGAATTTGGATCCCAAAGATTTGTAAACAGGAACTCCCTTCAGTACAATCCACGGAAACTCCTAGGTATTTCAAGGCGAGGAAATCAACACAGAACAAAGCAAGTTTGGGTCGCAAAGAGTTTGTGGCAAGCACAAGCGAAGCGGAAGCAGATTTGGATTGTGAAAAAGAACAACAAGGCAAAGAAGAATCCATCTACTGATTCTACTACCGAAGTGCCAAAACCAACCCAAAACCCGACCACCAACACTTCAATCAAACAAAGAGCAGCTTTATTGGAAAGACTGTTGTATCGTCGCTCTACAACTGCATTGGGAACTTATGACCAAAACAACTACCATGCTTCGCCCACAGACACTTCATAGTCGTCCGGGAGGACTCAGACTAGGAGGGGGGGAGGTATACAGGTATACAGGAGCTACAAAGTAGCTACAAGCGACAAAAACAAAGAAAAACAAAAATTATATTACAAGGACAGTGTCTTACATGATTTTGCAATTTTTATGTTTGATTGCGGATATTGATAATATTTATGCCCTTATATACCTTGTTTTGCAACAAGAAGAGATCAAATGATGAATTTGGGTCTCTAGACGTGTAAATATCACTAAATAAGAGTGTTTTTGGAGCTAAAAGGTGGAAAAAAGTGGTAATCCAAATCCAGAAATCACAAATAAGTGTATATTCATATACACAGGGTTACCAGCTATTTATTGTGTATGTTTGGAATTTTTTGCCTTTAATTTGCTATTTTCCTTTATTTTTTATGATTTTCTTAATAAAAGTAAAAGAAAAATAAAAAAGCAGGTGAAACGAGATCAGAAAAAAGAAAAGAATAGATGGTGATGATCCTAATGACAAGGACAACCCATGGTAAAAATTGAGTACAATTCGGGAAAAGTTGCGGAAAGCCCGAAATGACAGAATTTTGGCAAAGTGGACAGATTTCTCAGAAACAGGTCAAACGGAGTCCAAATTGAGAAATTTCAAATCCTAAAGTGCATTTCACGACGAGATAGGAGCACATGTCAAATTTGGTAACAAGTGATCCGGGAAGTCCGAAGTTAAGTATTTTTCACATCACTTTCAAGCTCATTTCCACTATTACCTTCTTGGAGAGAGCAAAGAGCACACAGGAGCATCCAACCTTCTACAGCCTTCTACGACTGCTACGAGAGCTCAGAGGACACCAGACATGAGAGGTAGACTCGTTGCCATAAGCTTTTGATGCTTATCGTTAACTTTTGTCGCGAAAACTGACCAAAACGAAGAAACAAGAGCAGACGGGGAATGGGGAAGAATGCTAGGTAGGGGCACAAACGCCTAACCAAACCTTGCAAGAACTTATAGGTGGGTTACCCTAGTATAGAAGATGGGTTTCTAACACTCAAAGCTCGAGAAAGAACGACTGGAAAAACCCTAGGTCAACAGAGCCTGCAAGAGGCAAACAGGAAAAAGTTGTCGAAACGACACAAAACTTCTCAGGAAGCTTAACAACATCGAGGGCAATGCAACCATGGAGTATCTCCAGGTTTGGACCACCAAAAGTAGGTCGGAACAACCGATTCGGCTGCAGACACACAAAGCGTCATTTTGGCATAACGGCTGAAATTGACGACCGAATGAAATGAAACTTCACAAGCAGCTTCAAATATACATGGATAACTTATGTTTGCAAGCAAAACCCAAAAGAAAGCTGATTCACTTACCGATGGTGAAAAAGACGCTTTCGGGCAACCAAATGGAGAAAGATGGAGAACGGGGAGCCAAAGTCAAGTTCAACCAAATAGATGGCTTCACAACATATCCAATGAGCTGGAAATGCAACTCTCGAGAAGAAAAGTTGAAGAAATTCAACTCCAAAGCAAAAAGACAACTTCGGAGACTGAAATGCCTATAAGGGGGCTTTTTAGCTAAACTGATGACTTTTTAAGTTGAAAACTAGTTAGCAGGGCTTAGGGCACTAGCACAAAGCATTCTTTGCACAAAAAGACCAACATTTCAAGAAAAGACATCATACGCGTATGATGTCTCACAGCATGAATTTCACATCCATTTCAACATTTGAGTGCATAGCCTCATTCCACATGTTAATCACATCCTATGAACCAAGTATCATGAGAATTGGAGTTAGAAAACCCAAGGAAAACCAAAAAGACGCAAAGTAGGCCATAAAATTGATTTTTGATCCTAATTCTGTCAAAATAACTCCAAACTCATTGAAACTTTGTAGGATTGTTGATTAACACATCTACAAGCTATCTGGAACCAAAAAGCACCATTTTGACACAAAAGACATCATACGCGTATGATGTCTATTTGCACTTACAGAGCCAAAACTGCTCATTTGTCATCATACATCCATTATATATATCTAATACATGCTACATATGAAATTTGGAACCATTTGGTCAAGTGGATCACCCCATTAGCCCAATTGAGGGAAAATCCTTCACCTAAAGCCTATTTTTGGCCCAAATCCAACAGACTCAAGTCCAAACCAAGATTTGAGTAGGAAAAGTCCTTCACTAGTACATGGGGAGTCCACAGAACCAATCCCATGCAAAATTGATGAAAAAGACATCATACGCGTATGATGTCTGCAGAGCCATTTTTAGCCCAAAATCTATCCAAACTTCATAAATCCACTGAATAAGCCTATCTAAAGCCAAATCCAAGCTTATAGAGAAATTTGGTCCAAAAATACACTAAAAGACATCATACGCGTATGATGTCTCACTATGTGATTTTGGCACCTCAGGGCTTCAACCACCAAACAGAAGTGATCTACATGCCATTTGAAAGTGAACCACCAAGTTTTATCCAATTTGGATCATAAAATCCAATTCCCTTTCAAAATTTTGCCAAGAGCCGAAACTGGACTAAACTGGCCAAAACTTGACCAAATGGGATCCAAACTCAAATCCAAGCATATGATACTCATGTATACACTATCAGCTACAAGCACAACCAATATGAAGTCATTTTGACACAAAAGACATCATACGCGTATGATGTCTCCAGCATGATTTTGAGCCCATTTTGCATATTTTTTCACCTACCTTGCATCCTTAGGCCCTGAATAGCTCATGTTTCAATTTTCAAGTCATTTGGATAGTTAAAGCTTCATTTCGGCTTTCAGTACTAAAAAGACGCTAACTTCTGAAATTGGAGTTACAGGATCCATGGATTCCGCCAAGTCATCGGCAACGAAGAGAAAAAGACCGACAATCAAAGATGCTCTTGCAGAAGCGGAACCCTTTGACATTCCAGCAGAAACCCTCAAGCCAACCAAAACTTGGGTGGAGGAAGCAGTATTGGAGAAAGAGGGAATAAAGATCTACCAGGGGACTTTCAGAGATCCTCAAGGGCAAGCGGTGGATGTACCGATGATCCCATAGGAATTGGTAGATTATAGCAGGTCAGAAGACATTTGTAGGTCATGAGGGCAACAACTTCCCGGGAGGTCACCCATCCCAGTATTGTTCCCGCGCATATGCGCTTAATTGTGACGTTCCACAAATTGGTCTAGCCATCCAGACCCCAAAACCTTAAGGTGTTAGGGACCTCCGGTCTAACCAATTTATGCAAGCCTCATAGATAGACACCACTTTGTCACCACAAGTTGGGCTTACCCCAACAATCGCCCCCTTAAGCCAAACTTGGGACTTTCCCGTCCCCTTGAGTACCAACGTGTTCCGCCTTTTTCTAGGCTCAGAGGTTGAGAGCTTCAACGTGGCCGGGAGCTAGCTCAGAGGTTGAAGTCAACATCAACATGTTCCTTTCCATGGACTCAGAGGTTGGACTTTGAACCATGGCTCTGATACCAGTTGTAGGTCATGAGGGCAACAACTTCCCGGGAGGTCACCCATCCCAGTATTGTTCCCGCGCATATGCGCTTAATTGTGACGTTCCACAAATTGGTCTAGCCATCCAGACCCCAAAACCTTAAGGTGTTAGGGACCTCCAGTCTAACCAATTTATGCAAGCCTCATAGATAGACACCACTTTGTCACCACAAGTTGGGCTTACCCCAACACTCGCCCCCTTAAGCCAAACTTGGGACTTTCCCGTCCCCTTGAGTACCGCCCCGCCACACACTGTGTCTATCTCCTTCTTCGTGTTGGCTCTCTGTGTGTGTGCTCTCCGATCCCAACAAGTGGGGAGGTCACCCATCCCAGTATTGTTCCCGCGCATATGCGCTTAATTGTGACGTTCCACAAATTGGTCTAGCCATCCAGACCCCAAAACCTTAAGGTGTTAGGGACCTCCGGTCTAACCAATTTATGCAAGCCTCATAGATAGACACCACTTTGTCACCACAAGTTGGGCTTACCCCAACAACATCAGCAAATACCTGGAAAGGGCAGACTTGCACAGTTTCTTCACCTCGAGACCATCAGGTGTGGATACAAGAAGAGTGTACGAGTTGGCAACATCCATTCAGAAGGATGGAAAAGCCACATTGACAGCCATGGATGGAGAGAAAGTAGAAGTACAGATCACTCCACAGCTCATTGCAGACGCATTGAAGCTGCACAACAAAGGGAGCTCGGTCAGGGAAAGAAGGGAGGCCATAGAGGTCTATGGGCCCAAGAAACAGAATGCAACCTATGGAGATATGGCGGACCCAAGAGCGGCAACCCTTTGCCGACTGTACAACCAGTTTCTCCATGTTTGTAGTAAGAGACCGCAAAAGTATACGACACCACCCCATGCCATTGCGACCACCATCACATGGGCATTAAAGAGCAATATGCCAAAAGAGGTGAATTACGCTCAACACATCCACGAGCAAGTAATTGCCATGCAAAACGAGAAGCCAAAATACATAGGAGGAGCAGAAATTCTGACAAGAATAGCTTATGAAGCTATTGGAGCTAGAGATCAGTGGCCAAAGGCTCCCTCCCAGAATGAGTGGCTTAGAGAAGCCGACGTGGAGGAAGAACAGCCCGAAGTATCCAAGAGGGCATCCACAAGAGCACGCCGTAAACTAGAAGTAGTTTCAGAACCTGCAGAGGATGTGGACGAGCCGCTTAAGAAGAAAGTAAAGAAGAAGGTTGCTCCCAAGCAAACCAAAAGTCAGAAAGCGGCAAGAATGGAAAGACTAGTGGAGCAGTTTAGAGCGGAAAGAGCTCTAAAGGGTGACTTTGAAGAAAAGTGGGTGCCAGACCCCACTAAAGTCGGAACTAGCTCAGCCAGGCCACATATTGATCAATACGATCAATATATTAAAGCTTATGAGGAGTCGGAGGCTATTCTGGAGCAGCAACCTGTCGAGCCATACAGTGAAGAAGAGGTACAGCAATTAAAAGCTGAGTTGAAAAAAGACGACAAGGGGAAAAGGAAAGTAGATGATTCTACTAAGCCTCAAGAGATAGACGGGCAAGCCGACAAAGGGAAAGCCAAGGAAGCTGAGGACAGATATCCCTCTATGACTGATGTACCAAGCCCGAAGAAGACGAAAAAAATTGTGGAGGAGACCACAGTAGAGGTGGACACAGATGGTTTGGAAAAGCTAGAAGCCGAGACCAAAGAAAAGAAGATAGATCCAGTTCAGCAAAAGAGAAATGATTATGAGGATCTGGTAGCGATAGGATACACTGAAGAAGAGGCCCTTGAGGCAGTTTATGGGATCACCCTACAAAAACAAGATGAACGGAGAGGGACGGAGGAAAAAACAAAGAGTACAAAAGAAAGTGAAGAGAAACTGGACAAACCGAAAGTACTAGAAGAGCCAAAGCCAGTGGAGGTGGTGGCGGAAAGAGCTTTAGAGTTGACAGATGATGATGAAAAAGACATGCACATGGTGCATGAACTGCTCAGCAAGATAAAAGAAAGATCCAAGGCAAAGGAAGTAGAGATGGAGACAGCCAAACAAAGGGAAGCGGAGTTGCAGAGGAAATTAGAGAATGCTATGACTGAATCTGAAAGTCATAAAGCATCACTCTATGACGCGAAAAACGAAAGAGACGGCTTGATACTCTAGCTAGCCGAGGCTTCAAGAGAAGTAACAAGTGCACAGGAAGCAAGGGAGCGGATAGAGGATGACTTGGAGGCGGCTAAGGATGAGCTCATTGAGCTAAGGGAGAGAGTCGAGCTCCAAGAAAGAACAATCACTAGACTCAGGACTACCCCTAGAGCTAGCAGAGCAGGAACCGAACAAGAGGGAGCTATCATACCAGCTTTGGAAGACTAGGTTCGAAGCTTACAAAGAGAGCTAAGATTAGAGCAAGTGCAAAGGTTGCACATTGCGGAGGGATCATTGGCCGCAGAGGAGAGGCTCACATTAGAAAATCAAACACTACGGACAGAGAATGAGGCCCTCCGCAAACAGCTCCAAGATCTACAAGAGCAACAAAGAAGAGAAACAGAGACACCACAAGAAGAAGCAGGTGGAGCAGCCATAGAGCTACCAGAAACTGGAGAGGCAACCACAATTGAAGATCCAGCCCCAGCTCAAGAGGTGGCCTCGACTTCAAGAATCTCTGAAGAAGAAGAACAAAGGCTCCATGACCAAATAGAAAAGTCAGCAGAGGAGAGTGCCAAGGCGGAAATGGAATGGGAGAGGAGACTCCTAATCTCCATTAGACTTCAAGGACTAGACACAAAAGTACTCCATGAACAGTGGATGCAACCCAGCCTGCCTTTCCCTTTGATGAAATTTGAAGTGCTAAAGACGAAAAAGAGAATAGAGGAGGAGCAGTATGTCGCTCTTTACGAAGGCGACATCACAAAGGAGGAACAATCAAAGAAGATAGTAGATTCACAACCTAGATGGAGGAAAGGTTGGCTGAACAAATACCCAGCCTACCTCATCTACTTGGTGGAGGCACCAAAGGAGATTCGGGAGGATGCAACCTTCTGCCCGGTGCCAAGAGTCAGAAACTGGAAAGAGCATGGCAGGATTACAGAAAAGAAGCCAAATTGGCTTAATTATCCCAGGATGCCAGGACCAAAGGCAGGAGAGAGAATAGGTAAAGCCTACATGATGAAAACCCTAAAGGGCACCATCAAGCTCTTTACTGGCTCTCCTGACCTTTCATGTCAGATGCTCAAAAAAATATGCAGGACTCTCTTAGCTTGCATTGAAGTGTTCGCGCCAGATAAAGCCACGACCTCGAGTCTACTATCGACGGCCGACACAGTGACTGATATGATGTACGATCTTTCATTGCAGCCTTCTCCAAAAGTGTTACACCTCCTATACCAAAGGATTATGTTTTTGCCTAGCTTCCACATGCAAACATTCGAAGAAGCTTTCTACACCGGCTTTTTCGCCCACGAAAGCAAAATATTCGGCCCAACCTTGACCATCGGCAACCTACGATACGAATCACATTTGCAGATGCTCAAGACGACAGGACTTTATTGACCAAGCATAAAAGTCATGTCAGGGACGACATGAACGCGGACGGGGGGGAGTGTTGAGCCAGCAGAGGATCACATCCACATTTTTTCTCACACTCGTCATTTTGTAACCATTGATTGTAATAAATGTCTTTCCGACATTAATTTTGATTTGAGCCATTCATTAATTAACGGGACTCAATTGAGTTTCCAGCTTGTAATCCCGAAGTAATTTCACTTGCTGATGTAATTAGTTAGAGATGTTCTCACCTCCAAGGCTAAGGTATATAAGCCAAAGTTTTTGTAACTTAAAGGGATTCAGATTATTAATCAAAGTGAGTTTTTGAGCGCCGTGACTGTGTCTGAGAGAGAGTGAGAGAGAGAGAGAGAGTCTTATCTACTTGCTACGTGAGCTACGGAGCCGCCATTGGAGAAGCGACACCGCCATTGTGTTAGCAACGGCGAGAGCTACGCACAGATACCAAGAGTGCGCGCCATCGGCTTCTATGTGTGGTAAGTTCCTACGAGCTTCGGTGTGAGTTTTCTTCCAACTCGTGTGTCGGAATAGAGCGTGCAGCATATCTATAGAACCACAACGAGTAGAGCTACACATTAGTACCATCGGGGTCAAGTTTCGATCACCTGTATTTTTTGGCCTGTCTTCATACGTGTTTACCGCACGGAGTGGTTATAGGTTGATTTTGCAGTTCAAGTCTTTAGGGTGTTGTTCTTACCTAGTGAATAGACTTCCCCTTGAGTTTGAGATCGATTCAATGATTCTAGATCCTGTTTCGTATAGCATTCGTTCGTAGTACGGATTTTAGTCACTTGCGTATTTTAGAACTTAGATTTGATTTCCTTAGTAGTGATTGTCATTAGAAGGTCGAGTAGGTGATTTGACACCCACCTAGTTGTTTCCATGCGCCTGCGGGTCAAGCTCCGTCCTCGTCTGACAAATTCTGTTGTTGGTTGAGTTCTCGCTATTTAGCTTCCGCTAGCGGCGTAACCGCCTTAAACAAAGGGCTTCCTATGTGCCAAGCCCTATGCCAATACCTACTCCACATGTAGTCTCTAGAGCGCCTTCACCCACGGTGCTTGCTCACTTAGGTGACTTGGCAACATTTGTTGAAGCTATCGGTCGATCTATTGCTGAGAATATGCGTAACATGCCTGATAGAGAACCTAGAAGTAAAGCAGTACAAATAGACAAGATCACACAAAAATTTAGTGGAGACGGGGATGTGAGAAAGCATATTGAAGTGTTTGAACAAATATGCGATTCTCTAGGAGAACACAATGACCTGCATAAGAGTAATGCTTTAAGTCTAACCTTAAGTGGAAAGGTTGGGGATTGGTATAGAACCCTAAGGGTGGAAGAAAAAATGATTTACCCTACTCTTAGGAGATTGTTCTTAAAAGAATACATACGAGAGGGAGTGCTTTGGGGTGTAGCCTCTCAGCTCCAGAAAGCCCAACAAGAGGAAGGAGAGTCGGTGAGAGACTTTATTAGTCACTTGAAGCATTTGAATTCTCGTTGTAATCCAAATGAGCGCTTCAATAATAATCAATTGCTTAATAGACAGCAACCATAGACACTTGGGGAAACAGGGGGACAACCTGGGTAACACCTGAGGGGGATGAAGTGCCCGAACCCTTAAATATGCTACAAGCAATACATACAGCTTCTGACAAGATGCATCCTAATATAACGAAAAAAACATACAAGTGGGTCCCTAAAGCTTCTTTAGCGACCATAGCTAGTGCGAAAAAACAGAAGCCTTGTAAGAAACGTCCCACTCGCTCCAAGAAATGTAAGGAAACGTAGTGGTGGATTCCTAAACGACTATCGGAAGCCCAAAGCTACTATCAAGGAAATGATCAAATATGGGTGCCAAAACGTAGATTGTGTTCTTACCTGTCACCTGACCCATGTGCAACCAATCCTGTAGCTTCAAAACAAATTGACGATCGTGGAAAGAAAAAAATCACAGATAGCTACACACCTGCTCCAGAGCTAGTTTGGGTACCGAAGAAAGAACAATTTGTTCCACCTAGCTCAGGAAGGGGGAGTCCCATGAAGCTTCTAGCTTCTCATGTAATGCATCCATAGAGGTAAAAGCTTCTCCACAGCCTCCACCTACAATAGTGGACCTCCATAAAGCTACAAAGGAATCCACACCTCCCAGTGTTCAAGAATCACCTAATGAACCACTTCAAGTTCGATCCTGGGAGAGTACCTTACCACCCTTGCAACTCGACGAGGCACCTAAGGTAATAGAAAACTACTGGAAAAAATCCTCACCTAGTACCTGGAACAATTGGTTTCAAAGGGTGAGGAGCACATTTCAAACGGTATGATCTACCCAAGGAAGGGGGGAGTGTTTTCTGAGAGTCATCATTCACTCACTCCCCTCTCAACCTTCCTCCTTGACCTCTCAATCTCCCAATCTTAGGGAATGTATATATAAAGCTTTATACTCACAAAAAACAAAAATAGTAAAGAGCAATTATCACATGAGTGTGCACAATAAAAGTCAAAACATTGACCAGACCTACACATTCACATTCACCAGACCTACACATTCACATCCAGTACACTGAAACAGAAACCTATGTCATCAAACACCTTTCATCCTCATCACTCGAGTGATGGAGGGTAGGTAGGATTAGTACGATAGGAGTGTTTTTGTTTTAGAGTTTAGTGATTAGCAAAGTTCTTTCTTCCCATTGATGTGCCTCCTAGAGGTATTCTTTATGTTTCCTAGTGTGTACAAGAACGTGTTGCAGTTGTTAGGATTTGGACCTTCATGGAATCTTTATCTCGACTCACTCTTCAAATCAAGCGTGATCATCAACACAAACAGGTGTTTCTTATCCATTAGCATTGGCCCTTATCTTTTTTACATCCATGTTTGTCTACTTTAATTGTGATTGGTAGCATAATATTTAGCGCATTTGCTTAGTATCAAACATTAAATTCAATGCAATTCTTTGTCATAATCACTTGTCTAGGTTTAAAAAGCAAGCAGTCTGACTAAGATAGTTTGACCAAGCTAGGCGTTAGAGATCTTCTCTAAATACCATGGGGAATGCCTTCCTAATAATCAATGGTTACTTAGGTTCTTAATCCGATTTAGGCAGCATTGTGTGCGATGTACTAGGGCTTTCTAGTGGGCTTAGTCCCTATTGACCTTTAGCTTAAGTATTACAAAGAGAGTTTACTAATGTGTTGAGCTTGGGGAGGGTAACAGTGTTATATGACCCCCAATACAAAATTAAAATGCTGAAAACGAACCAAAAAAAAATTTCAAAGTGCCACAATGTAAAATCTTTAGCTGGAAGAGAAATCTCAGCTTGATTTGGTACTTCACTCACATGTATCGCCTATGGTACTAGAGCTCTAGAGGTTCCCAGTGTGGGTGCTTTTCCTTGAAAAGCAAAAAACCCAAGGCATACAAAATAAGCACACACATCCAAATTAACTCATTGTGAAAAGACTTTGGGGGGTCAAAGAAAAGGAAATAAGTCAGGCGATGATTTCATGAGCAATTCCTTTTATCGTAGCTTAACTACAAGGTCTTCTAGGTATAGCCTCTAGTCAGCCCTCGGACATGAAATACTTGGCTCTCGCGATTAAACAACTTAATTGACCGGAGAAAATTGAGAAGCTTGCCCATGGTATTAATAGTGGATCTCTAGTGTCTTTCAATCGTTAAATTAGTGACCCCAGACTTGTTTAGTTTTTTACCTTCATAATTGTTTATGCGTCTGATTATATTACAATTTAATGTTTATTGCTGACAAATGGTTTAAAATTTTGCTACCAATCAATTTGTATGCCTAAAACTGCACATGCTTTTTAATTGTATATGAGAATGCATGTAATGCTGTTTGATTTTGCAGTGTGACTGAAGAATGCTAAGGACATTCATCTCAAATGCTCTTCCACCTCGATGAACAAGCTTCAACTCAATAGCTTCCGAGGATGGAATCTACATCAGGAAGGGGGGCATGTTAACCCTCACGCACGTTCATATCACCTATGACGGACGCCGTATTATTTATTTGGTAGAGTCAGATACCGGGCTTGTCGGTCCAATAGGAAAAGAGTAAGAGTGATCGCCGATGAGAGGTGCACTCTAACTAGAACATTCAAGGGATTAGTTGGCTAAGCATGGACGCCCAAGTGTGAATGGGGCGAGCTCATATAAAAATCAACTAAACCTAAAATCACTCATTCTCTCATTTGTGCAATTGAAGAGTGCTCTTGCTCTATCTCCATCTTCTTCTTCTTCATCTCCTTGTGTGTGTGTGTGTGTGTGTGTATGGATGAAAGAGAGAGAGAGAGTGTGCGATCGAGCATTGCGACGACGGCACGGCAACAGCGAAGCGGTTGAGCGCAACGCAGCGGCGACTCCTTCCTCTTCACAGCGAGGAATCGTCCACGAAGGCGAGCGTAGGGCGGTGAGAGATACACCCTTGCTCTCTTGAGCTTGCTAGATTAGTCTAGTTGTGTGCTTGGAGCCATTTGTGGCTCGCACATAGTGTATTGGCAAGTCCCTTGCATTGACACGTGCGACAGACACGCACACATAACTAGGTGGTGCCCCTTCACTTGTTTGGATGTGGGTTTGTTGTTGTTGTTTCTTGCTTGTGGTTGCCCCAGCCCCAATTTGAGCAACACAGGAGCCTTGAGGGGTGTTTAAAGGTCGCCTCTCTTGTTGCCTACCCCGGACCGCCTCAATATCCACCAAGGTACTACTAAAGTGCAACATGTCTAACCAAAGCATTACTACACACAACATATCTCTTTGATAGCTTCCTCGCCATTGCCTTGGGTATATACTGCTATGAATGCACTACAAGAGACACACTCTTTTACTTCTCGACCTGCTAAGCATATCTTGCAACTAGGCATGATATGTATCCTTTGGCCCTTTTTTGGTGGAAGCAGAGCAACACGACACCGTAGCCTGAAGATCTCCCTTGTATCTTCCACATATCTTGGTTCCTCTTTTGTAGATCTACTCTCACTGTATCCAATGTTGTGTTCACAACCTTCAATGCATCCCTTTTTGCATCCAACATCTGCTCCACCTGTGCCTTTACTTGCCAGATTATCGAGGAGGCGAATAGTACTACCAAAAAAGAGAACATTTTGCCCACCTATGCCTCTTGTCCCAACATTGTCAACATGATGGGGCTGAAGTGATGGCTCATCATTGCTCTCCAGCCAATTCTTTACTTTTTTGTCAATGCCACCTCGAAGCTTCTTGCAATGGTCCAATACTTGCTCCCCAAAATAAGCCCATGCAACCTTTTGACTTGCAGGATTTTGTTGAGTAGCTGGGCATTGCTCATACACAAACAAAGTTGCAACCTTGTGTGTGATCTCTCTATTGGCCCACACAACTTGGTAGACTTTGTGTAATAGTAGCCTCCACTCTTCTACATACTCAGGTCACATCATATGCAGAAAGAGTTTAGAACACTTCTCCCGTTTCTTCTTGAAGATTGACAACCAATCCTCATCTGTGACATCGGTCTCACTGAGGTTCTCATAGAGCTTGCCTTCCAAGCTTAAGCCATGCTCCTCATGCAACTCCTCTCTTGTATAGAAGAATCATTTTTGCTTGGGGTATTGAACCTTGCGTGAAGTTAATGCTACAAAAAAAATTTGACAGCATAAATAGTCATTGAAATGCACATTTCTACCTATAGTTGAAGAGACAGAGTTGATATCTACCAATGCTTTTGTCACCGGGAGTTTTAGAATTTCCGTCCAATGTTGTGTCCCCAGTCTTTTTTGCGGGATGAATACACACTACTTGAACAACCCACATAAGTTGTTGATGTCTTCTTTGTCATGGTGCACATTTGTAGATGAGTCCTCATTCCCATGTACAAACAAACACAATGCTCAACAAAATAAGCAATAGTGACGAAGAGAGAGAGAGAGAGAGAGAGAGAGAGAGAGAGATTGATGCCTTCTCGACGTACCCTTTTGCATTTCTTTGAGATTTTCCACATCTCCAATAAATATAGACAAGGCAACAAATGAAGTGTTAGAAGCACCTCAAAACCACCTATATATGTCCCAAAAATTGACCACCTTTTCATGCTATCACCCAACTGTGGGTCAATTTTTTTGGTTCACTCCCATGTATGCCCTCTTTTTTTACTATTGAGGATGTATGTAGTGGGCTTGAAAAGTTGGCCACTTGCAAAGCGGGAGACCTTCAAGGTATCAAGCCGGAGATGATCAAATGGACAGGAGATTTTACCCATGAGTGGATGTTTGATATGTTCAACCTTGCACTTCAACATGGTATGCCTTATGATTGGAGTACTTATTGGGTGATCCTTTCCATAAAGGAGGGGATGTAAAGAATGTAAACAACTACCGGATTATAATGATTGGGTCTCTTATGGGGCAAAGTTATTTGGGTGCATAATGGAGATGGAATTGAGTGATTGGGCTGAAGAGAATGACAAGTGTGCAAAAGGACAAGCGGGTTTTCATCGATGCCATAGCACCATTTATCATCTTGTCACTCTTTGTGTTCTATGGAGGAAAGTCAATTGAAAGGCAAGCGATTGTATTGTTGTTTTGTGGACTTTAAGAAAGCCTTTGATATGATTTCATGTATCAATTTGTGGAGAAGGATGGAAGAACTCCAAGTGCTAAGTGAGTTTATGCTTGCGGTTTCTCAAATCTATGAGAAGGTGATGTGTCAATTGCGCATGGAAAGAGGAATTTTAGGAATTTTTGTAAGAACTGTTCGAGTTAAACAAGGATGTTGTTATCATATACATGTGGTAGTGATGTGTGTGAACACACCTGAGGATCGCAGGGGCATTTTTTCCATCTTTAGGAGGTTTTTTCCCCTGGTGCATTGTATATACGCCCATTACTCTAGGGCTATCCATCTTTTCATTGCACACTAAGTAATCTATTGTGTGCCTTGAGCTTCCTTCATCTTCTCCAAGCTGTGTGCGTTTCTCTGCAACCCTAACTCCAATAATTGGTATCAGAGCAGGTTGCATCCTCCCGGGCTTAGTCGCCAGCAGCAGCTCCAACACATGCCTGCTCACTTTCTCCAATTTTTATGATCTTTGGTGAGCGTTTGTAGGTCGACAAAAATTTTGGGAAAACTTGTAGAGCTTAGTCTACTCAGATTTTTGTTTCGAGCTCATTTCGGCCTCCGTTTCCACTACAGCCAGGTTTGCTCAGGCAATTTTGTCATTTTGTGCAGAATTTTTGTCACTGCCAAATACTGCATAACAGGTCCCATACAATCTACTACAAGTTGTGCTATATAGCACGTGCTAGTCTCACTCAGTTTCTCCTCATTTTGGGCAATTTTCACATCAGGTGAGGGCATTTTCCATGGCTGATAACAACACAAATGCGTTCAAGATGTTTGCTGGTAAGGACAGATTGGATGGGGACAATTACCTTAGGTGGGCTTACATGATGCAACATGTTCTTGTGTCAAAGGGTGTCTAGAATATTGTGCAGGGCATTGATGTACGTCCTGGTTCTGAGGATGTAGGCGATGTTGCAGGTCTTGCTGCAACGATTGCTGCTATTAGAGTTGTTTTGCCTACGACAGAACGAGCTCATTGGGATGTAAAGGATGTGCAAGCTCATGCATCGATTGCATTGTCTGTGAAGCGCACCATTAATCCTCACATTCGTTCAGCAAAATCTGCAAAACAAGCTTGGGATATTCTAGCAGGTCTTTATGCAAGCCGCAATGAGGCTAAAATTGCTTTGCTGCGTAAAGATCTGGAATAGAAGATTATGCATGAGGAAGATCAAATGGACACTTTCCTTGTTGGTGTCGAGGATATCAATGAGCAACTTATTTCTGCAGGTGAAGTCATTCCAAACAGTTCCCTTGTGCAGACTGTTCTTGATGCCTTATCAGATTCTTACCAGACTTTTGCTAGTACTTGGAGACTTATGACCCAAGGAAATCCTGAAGTTGTCAAGTTTGATGCATTATGCACATTGTTGTTGCAAGCGTTACTTTCCAGCATGCAGTTGAATAGGCTTTTATTGCTTCTCAAAGAAAGGGTGGTAACAGCAATGCAGTCACTTCTTATGGTTCTGCTGCGAGTGGCAAAACTTCTGTTCTTAATGCTTCTGCTAGCAGCAATTCGTCTAGAAATTTTGGTGATAAGGGAAAAAAGAAAATGCGTTGCCATTATTGTAAAGCTAATGATCACTTGATCAAGGAGTGTCCTAAGTTGAAGGCCAAAGAGGCTAAGAAGAAAGAGGGTGGTTCCACTGCAAATGCTGGTTCCATTACAAATGCAGCCATTGTTGAGTCTTCTCTGAAAGGAGACTGTGATGCTGATGTTGATGCAAAATGGGCTTTTAGTGCAGAGTGCACTTACAATCCTATTGTCCATGATGCATGCATGTCAGTTGCTATAGATTCACATGTGTGATATTTCAATAGTGGTGCTACAAAGCACATTACCTCACATCGTGAATTGTTCACCTCTCTCGAGTCTGTCCCTCATGGGAATTCAGTCACTCGTGTCAACAATGCCTCTTATCTGGTTTAGGGAGTTGAAAAGATTGTGCTTACTGCTGCAAACGACAGTTCTTTCACACTTGTTGATGCACTTTATGTACCTGGGATCAAGAAGAATCTTTTGTCTGTATCCGCACTTGCTAGACTTGGACTTGTAGTCAAATTTGTGGATGACAGATGTACAGTTCATGATCTCAATTTTGTTGATGAAATTGTTGCATCTGGCCTTTTGTGCCGTGGGCTGTATAAGCTCACTTTGTATGACAAGTGTGGACAAAATTTTCCAAATGCAGTTGCAGATACAAGGGTTGTTTCAGATGCAAAACTGTGGCATGCACGTTTTGGGCATCTGAATTTTCCCAATTTGCTACGTTTGCAGAAATCTGATATGGTTGCTTCTTTGCCGGCTCTTGCAGCACCTGTCAAATATGTTTGTGAAGGCTGTATTTTGGGTAAAATGCAGCATTCTAAGTTTCCAAAGGATGGTTCAGTTAGGGCCACATGCATGTTGCAGCTTGTGCATAGTGATGTTTGTGGACCCATGCAAACTCCATCGTTGGGCAATTACCTGTACTTTGTGACTCATTGATGATTACTCTAGGCATGCATGGGTATTTCCGCTTACAGAAAAGTCCAAAGTTTTTATGTGCTTCAAACAATTTCTGGCTATGGCTGAAAATGTATTGAAATGTACTATGGGCTCCCTCCGTTCGATCGAGGGGGGGGAGTATATGTCTCATGAATTTAATGCATTTCTAGCTAGTCGTGAAATAAAACACCAATGTACATTGCCTTATAGGCCTCACCAAAATGGTGTAGCTGAGAGGAAACAGGTCACTTACGAAAATGGCAAGATGTATGGTCAAAAGTCAAGCTTTGCCGCATTCTTTTGTCTTGAGGTCATCGTGTGTGCCACTTTTGTACTTAATAGGTGTTCTACGAAAGCTTTGCAGTCAATTACTCCATATGAAGCATGGCATGATAGAAAGCCTTCTATTGAGCACATGGGTGTTTTTGGCTGTTTGACATATGCTTTGGTGCCACAAACATAGTATAGAAAATTGGATGATAAGGCTGTCAAATGTATTTTTGTTGGTTATAGTGCTGAAAGCAAAGGTCACAGGTTGTATCATCCCCAAACAGAGCGTATTTTGGTTTCACGAGATGTAGTGTTTGTGGAAGATTGTGTTCAGCCCTTGTTGTCATGTACTAGAGACAGTAATGTAAGCTCACATGACATTTATGACACTTTGTTGTCTCTTTTCAGTGGTGGTGATGCATGGTTTTTAGGACCCCTTCTGAAGATGCAATAAAGGCACAGTCAGTTGTTGGGGAGATGAGGATACTCTAGTCCAAGGGATCTCGAAAGAGAAGAAAAATCTACTTCACAAGCACCAAAGAGTAAAAAGTGCCATGGACAGAAGATACGTGGGAACGAGCTCTTATGCATGCCTACAACCTATATCTTACAGAATAGCCCATTCTAGGTGTGAATTTCTAGTGAAATTTACACGAGGATGTTCGTGTGGACTCACAGCACAGCATACTCCGTTTTCACTTTTTTTTACCGACAGTAAATATATTTTACCACAGTAAATATTTTTTACCTACAGTAAATATTTTTCACCTACATGGTAAATACAAATCACTTTTTACCTACAGTAACTTTTTTTACCCATGGTAAATATTTTTTACTGCACCATAAGTATTTGGTAGGTAACAGTTCACTGTTACTAGAAGCAGTGATTGGGCATCAACAATGCAGTTACAGGAGGAGAAAAGGGGAAAATCTTATGGTAAAGGTGAGTCAACAGGGATAAAGACTTTTGAGTTGAAAAGAGACATGCTGACTTTTTCAAAGAACACATGTCAAAAGAAGCCATGGTTGAGGATTTTTTGAGAATTTGATATTCAGGAGGACCCAGCTGCCACCTCCCCCCCGCAGGTCCGCCCCTGACATGTGCAGAACCTCCAGTTTCAACAGCCACCTTACCTGCTCTTAAATGCTGGTCAAGGCCTTATCCCCATGTGTCACAATAAAAAAAATCAGCATTTATCCTCCCCTCTCACATCACTCTAGAGAATATCTTGATGGTGACATATCAGGTGACCTCAATCTGTTGACCACCCTAAGCAAAAAGTAACCCCAATCAGCGGATTTAAGCATGTTTATCCCTAATCCTAAACCCTCTCAGAAACCTATATAAGGATGCCTTCTCTCACTCAAAACCAACACTTCACCCACTTCACCAAGCAACGAAGCTATGACGACATTGCTCACAACGAGGAGCTATGGATGGAGCTCTACTCTCTCTCCCTCTCTCTCTCTCTCTCCCTCTAGTATGCTACATTACTAGCCCTAAAACCTAAATAAGGAGCCTTCTCTCATGCTCCATGGCCACCATCCTCGCCATCATTCTCTAAGGTATTGATGTGTTGCTAGTAGGATCATACCTACTTGCTGGGTTGATTGTTTTTACAAGGGATTATGCCATCCTTGGCTTGCTTCTCTATATCCTTGTTATGTATGATCAGATGCCGTTGTATTGTTAAGCTGATGTCTTGTGTATATATATGCTACATAAGGTCCCTAAGCTTCGTTTCTATGTGTTTTGCCATATGTTTTGATGCCATCATAATGCCAGAAGTCTCACTTGCCTATGTCCACTATGTGTGAGGTCCCTAAACCTCTTAATTTAGGGTGGTGCCCCCTTTGTTTTGTTCTTTGCTTGTTTGCATGAGGCGTGGTTTGTGGAGTGTGCACGAGTACAGAGGCCACCCGATTGCACTGCTCTTTTTCCCGCTATCATTTTGGTGCCCCCACTGAGGAGGGCTACACAGACCTTCAGTCCACAATCAATGAAGATGTGCAATCTACAACATGGACGGATGGCGTGAGGAGTTTGCAAATTGGAGAACAGAAGAGGAGGAGGCTTTAGGGGCCTTAAAAGCTTTCATCGAGGTCTTGTTACCAGGTTGCAGTGTCATTGAAATTCAAGAAGTAAGTTCTTCTACATGCCTTGTTCGTGATCGTCGCCAACGAAGGAGAGTGAGAAGAAGAGCTTGATATACCTCTCCTCTCAACCTATGAGTGCTCCAGAAACCTCCAACGCACACGAGCTTGAAATATTCTACATCAACATACACGAAGGTACTGTGACACACATTAAGGGAAGAGAAAGCATCACCAGACCTCTCTTTCCTGAGGAGCCGACTAAGAGGAGGAAGATCACCTCTACACCTAAGTGGCCCAAGGCCGCAGCGCGTGCTCAAGCGTAAGGTAACATTTGGCTTAATCTCATTAATAAGGGATTACATGACCACTACAGGCAAGAAAAAGGCTAGTGAGCAAGCAACTTCAACCTCCAACTTGCAACCACGACTCTCACCCCTAAATCCTCCTGAAGCAAAGAGGCGAAGGCTTGCCTACAAGATTGCCGCCCGTCTGCGAGTGCTCCCAGTGCACTTTGTGAATCCAGACACCACCAATCCCAAGCCAACCTCCTGTCCGCGTGAAGATCACTTTGGATATTGTCCAAAGTGCTTTGGAGACCGGGTGAAAAGCCTCCCTGCCCTACCTTTGCTGCTAATTTTCAAGAAGTTATCTCAATCTAAGGAAACTATCTTAGTTGATGATGTGCTGCACATTAATGGTGTCACTTTCATTCGTCATGCTGATTATGGTAATAGCATCCAATTGTTGCTTGCTAAAAGGCTCAGCATTGTACAAAGTGTTGCCATCACGCCTTACGTCTTCACAGATGCATCAGGAAGAGTCGAAGTGATCCGAGGTGCTGACCTTCTGTGGCTGATCAGGCTCATTGGTCCCAAGGTGGTGCAACTAAGCTAGGCTCTTGTGTGTAAGTATGGATGCCAATAATGAGAATGATGATCCCCGCATGTTTCCTTTCCATTTTGTGCGTCATATCCGTGTGAATATTTGTATTGATAGAAAAATCTTTTATTAGCAAAGAATAGCCCTGTTGTTTGGAGCCAAGAGACTTGGGGAAATCTTGCGCTCTCCTCATCCTGTCATTCTACCCTTACTAGACTATTACCATTCCTTTGATGTGTCGATCTTCATCCTATTTTGAGCTAAGTTGTGCTAAAGCTCCAAATTGTAATTACCATACTCTATTTTAAAATAAATTGGAGCTGTTTGTGTAATTGTTTAGTCTCTCACTTATGGCCTTCCCTAATTTTTATGGTAAGCCTGTGGAGGTTGCTCCAGACTTTTTGGATAATTTGGAAATGGCCTTTCTGGTATCGGGAAGGGATGACGAAGCTACTAAGTTAAGGGCCTTTCCTTTGGTCTTGAGGGAAGGTGCAAAATTATGGTATCAAACTTTGGCACCTGAAGAAAGAAGAGACTGGGAGTCCTTAAAGATGGCCTTCATCGAAGAATTTCGCCGCCATGAGCCTCCAGAGGAGATATGGAGACAGCTCTTAGAGCTACGCCAAACATCACCCAATGACTATAGAAGCTATGAAGGAAAGTTTTCCAACCTGTGGGAGAAATGGTGTGCATCACTAGGTGAAGGAGAAAGGGTGCCAGAATGCCTAAAGAAGGACTGTTTCCTGGCAGGGCTTTACCCCATCCTTCGAGAAAAAGTAAAAGGTAAATTCCCAGATACCTTTGATAAAGCTATGACTTATGCAAGGGAGAAGGATAGGAAGTTAAAATTCCAAGCTCAACTACAAGGGGGAATGGAGCCTCCACCGCTAGCTCAACCTACGGCAAGGGTAGTAGCAGGGACAGGAGCAACAAACCAAGAGTCCTCTCAACAAGAATTACTTCAACAAATCACCAATCAACTAGAGAGCCTGTCCATCAATCCGGTTCAAGGTGTAAGGGCTCCCCAGCCAGGAAATGAACGAAATAGACAAGAAGGACAAAGGCAAGCACGTGAGTACATTTGCTACAACTGTGGAGAGGTAGGTCACGGCATGTATTATTGCCCCCATCCACGACGCTATCAAGGAAATGGTAATCAAAGATGGCCTCCTCGCCAGCAAGTCACTCCTCCTCAAGCTAGGCCACTAAATGGACAAAATGCACACGTGGCTCCACCAATCCAAATATTGACACCCCCTCCTCCACCACCACAAGCACCAGCAGAGATCCCTCCACTACCATCGGAAGGGGAGGACAGGGCTGTCTCTGTCATAAGTCTTGACAATGGTAAGGATAAAGGGAAAGAAAAAATAGAGGAAGCTGTTGCCATGCCAATAAAGAGAGTTAGGAGACAAAGAACTGATGAAATGGAAGCTTCAGATCCGGATAAAGGGAATGAGGGTTCCTCCCAAGTGATAGGAGACAAGAAAAGGAAGAGTAGGTCAAGGAGGCACATAGGAGTAGAAGACTTTCCACTTGGGGTAGGATCCATACCTTACGACCTGGTAGCAGATGTGAGTAAGCAAGGACCAAAGATTTCATGGCAGCAACTCCTCCACCTTTCCCCAAAGATGCGTAGAACCTGGTCTAAGATGGTCAGCACCAGGAGGGCTAAGGTAAAGTCAGTTGGGTCTATTAGTGCAAGAGGCATGAAGGATATCGTGCCACTCATTGATGCAGAGATTAAGAGTCAGCGAGTCTCCAATGTGTACGTTGATGGTGGAGCCGAGATTTGTGTTATGACAGAGAAATTAATGCACAGGTTGGGTTTGGAAGTAAACGAGCAAACTTCCTTACAAGTTAAGATGGCAAATAATGTAAGGGTGGCTTGTGTGGGAAAGGTTAATGGAGTGAAGGTTTCAGCTTTTGGTGTGGCAATCTCAATTGATGCTTATGTGATCCCAACTAAGGGGGAGGGCTATCCGCTAATCCTTGGAAGACCTTGGCTTATGGCTATGAAAGCTAGGCAAGATTGGGAGACAGGTTCCCTTGAGTTGCGACCAAATCATAAGGTAGGTGGCAAGCAACAAAAAATTGTGTATGACATAAAGCAGGGTAGACAACAAGACCTAGAGATGGAGACTTCTATGGATGAATGGAGCACAAGCAGCTGCTCTTCATCTGAGGATGAGTCATCTGAGGATGAGTCATCTGAGGAGGATGCTAGCTCTTTGGAAGTCATGGGTATAATACTACGAAACCCAGAAGGAGAAGGTGGTCAAGACTCTCTAAACAAGGAAGAAGCCACAGGCTTAGAGGAGATGCTAGCTAAGGACCTACTAGAAGAAGAGAGAGAACCCTATTTGCAGGTACTAAAGAAGCATGCTGGCCTCTTTATAACTGATTACGAGCACATTAAAGGAGTGACGGTAACCCAACACCATATCCAATTAAAGGAAGGTGCCAAACCAGTGGTGCAAAGGCTAAGGAGATTAGGGCTAGTGCAACAAGATGCACTCTTAAAAGAAGTAAAAAGATTACTCAAGGCAGGATTTATCTACCCAGTGGAAGATTCTGAGTGGGTGTCTCCAGTTGTGGTAGCACCAAAGAAAAATGGGAAGTGGAGGGTATGTGTGGATTACAAGCCTCTAAACGCAGCCACAAAAAGGGACCATTTTCCTTTGCCTTTTCAAGATGAAATACTAAATGAAGTGACTGGTCATGAAAGGTACACAGTGTGTGATGGGTACTCAGGCTACTTCCAAATCAGAATTGCAGATGAAGACCAAAGAAAGACTACCTTCATAACACCTTGGGGGTGTTTTGCTTATAGAGTTATGCCTTTTGGTTTAACTAATGCCCCAGCTACTTTCCAGAGGTTCATGAACTTGGTGTTTCAACCTTACTTTGGTAAGTCCATACGAGTCTTCATTGATGATTTTTGCATTTACAGCTCTAGGGAAGTACATCTGTCCAAGGTTGATGAATGTTTCACCCATCTGGCCCAATTGGGTGGGCAATTGAATAAAGACAAGTGCCACATAGGTGAGAGCAAGGTCACTCTACTAGGCCATGTTGTGTCTCAAGATGGTATTGAGGCTGACCCTGAAAAGGTAAAGACATTGTTAGCTTTTCCTACTCCTTCAAACGTGAAGCAACTAGTCTCCTTCATTCAAAAGGTTCGCTACATGGGACGATTCATACATCTCCTTTCTCAGGCAATCTATCCTTTGCAGCAGCTCACTAAACACACTACATTGACATGGAGTGAGGAGGGTGAAAGGTGCTTTCAAGAAGTTAAAACCATTTTGAGCTCATTGCCTGTCGTCCTACAACCCACATGGGGTGAATTATTCTATGTAAATCCTAGTGTAGGTCCAGAAGCTCTAGGAGCTGTCTTGATGCAAAAAGACCCAAAGACATCTCTCATGAGACCAGTCTACTTCTCTAGTAGAGTGATGACAGCTGCTGAAAAGGGTTTCAGCGCAACTGAGCAATTGGTGCTAGCTCTTAAGTTTGCAGTGGAGAAGTTTTGGGCTTACTTACTTCCTAGACAATTTGTGGTGATCACAACTGAGGAGGTTTTTCCATATGCCCTACAACACATGGAATTGTCTCAAAGAATAGCAAAGTGGGTGGTGCAGCTTCAAGAGTTTGACTACACACTACAAGCAGAGGATTCCACCCGTGCTTGTTTGGCAGATGTCCTCACACAAAGGTGTTATGAGAAGGCCAAGAAAGAGGCACCTAGTAAGGTTCCGCCTATCCCGGAGCCTGAAGTTCTACTGGGAGCACACAGTCTGTATTTTGATGGGGCTTACAAGAGGACCAAAGACAAGGCATCAGCAAGCATAGTAATATTAGGTCCAGAGAAGGAGAAGATCTTTGCAAAAGGGTTTCATCTAAAAGAGGTTCATTCTAACAATGAGGCAGAGTACCATGCCCTTGTTTTAGGGTTGCAATGTTGTCTTTCTCAGGGCATCACAAAGCTAAATGTTTTTGGTGACTCCATGTTGATTGTTAAGCAAATGGTTGGTGTATGGGCCTGTAAAAATGACAAATTGTCTGTTAAGATGAGGGAAGCAAAGGCCTTGTTGAAGGGTTTTAAAGAAGTTCGAGTGCACTTTGTACCTAGAGATCAAAATCGAGAAGCAGATGCCTTAGCAGGTGAAGAACTACAAACTCTCATAGTAGGTGCTATCCTTGTGAAAAGTCCTTTATACCAGGGAAAGGAGGAGCTGCATGATTTACTTTACTTTCTTGAGCATTGTGAAGCACCCTCTGGTATGAGTAAAAGTGAACGTAGGTGGTTGGCAAAAAAGGCTACCAGCTATAGCTTAGTGAATGAGGACTTGTATTGTAGAGGGAAAGATGCTTTCTTAAGGAGAGTTCTTGCATCCCAAGAGATAAAGAATATTTTGTTTAGTTGTCATGAAGGTGTGTGTGGTGGCCACTTTGCACAAGAGATTACTAGCAGAAAGATTTTACAAGCAGGGTTCACGTGGCCAAGCCTCCATCGAGATGTACAACATTGGTGCCGCACATGTGAGGTTTGCCAAAAAGCTGGACCAAGGCGTCTTACCCATGAAAATCAGCATCCAATCAAAACCTATGGGCCATTTGAAAAATGGGGGATAGATGCAATAGGGCCACTACCTTGCACTCAATCAGGGAAGGAATACATCATTATGGGGGTGGAGTACATGACCAGATGGGTAGAAGCTCATCCCACAAAGCGCATCACAGCCAAGGACGTGAGTGATTTCATTTTTGAATGCCTTTGTTGCCGTTTTGGCACACCTTTGGAGATTCTCTCGGATAGGGGACCGGGATTTCGAGCTGATTTAGTCGGGCAATTGATGAGCATGTTAAAAATCAAGCGCAGGCACTCTACACCATACTACCCTCAGTGCAATGGTCTTGTGGAAAAGGTAAATGGTCTTATATGTAAAATCATCACTAAGCAAGTGCATTTACATCCTAAAGCATGGGACAAACACCTAGATGCAGCACTTTGGGCCTACAGAACATCCTTTAAAACATCCTTGGGGTATACACCTTTTCACTTGGTTTACGAGCAAGAGGCACTATTGCCTATAGAAGTGGAGCTAGCGAGCCTCAGAGTTCTAAAAGCACATCAAGAGGATAGTCAAGAGAAGCAGGTGGAAGGAAGAATCATCGATTTGGATAGGTTAGGGCTAGATCGAGAGTCAGCAGTGAAGTACTATGCAGCCCAGGCAGAGAAGAAACGAAACAAGTTCAATCGCAACCTTGTCAAGAAAGGTATCAAGGAAGGTTCTTTAGTGCTCAGATACGACAATCGCTTTGATCGCAGGAAGGATGGTAAGTTCTTGCTTAAGTAGGAAGGCCCTTTTGTAGTGATACAGAGGTTCTGAAATGGTAGTTACCAACTAGGTGACCTAGATGGTAAGGTACATCAGACCTCGGTAAATGGTTGGCGATTGAAGGCCTACCAATGTCGTCTTTCACAGCCATATGCTGGTGAAATCAATGCTAAGGATGGTTCAGAGGAGAGCTCATCATATTCGAGCTCCAAATAAGGTAAAAATCATGTACATAGTCGTTTCAAAAAAAAAAAAAAAGAGAAGAAAAAAAGAAAAAAAGAGAATGCTACCAGTGAAAGCGGATATTGACAATGGATGGGGTATGGCTTTCAAGGGTCTAGGAGACCAGTTGTTAGTCATGGATGGATACAATTATTTATCAGAAAGGACTAAACAGGGTGCATCAGCCAAGAAAGCAATAACATGGCAAATTCAATTGGTACCAGGTGGGTAAGTATTTAAGAGAACCCTATTGTAGCACAACCTACAGCTAGAGGCATCAAATACCTCTAGCTTAAGGGGGAGGGCTATATGATGCATGGTTTTTAGGACCCCTTCTGAAGATGAAATAAAGGCACAGTCAGTTGTTGGGGAGATGAGGATACTCTAGTCCAAGGGATCTCGAAAGAGAAGAAAAATCTACTTCATAAGCACCAAAGAGTAAAAAGTGCCATGGATAGAAGATACGTGGGAACGAGCTCTTATGCATGCCTACAACCTATATCTTACAGAATAGCCCATTCTAGGTGTGAATTTCTAGTGAAATTTACACGAGGATGTTCGTGTGGACTCACAGCACAGCATACTCCGTTTTCACTTTTTTAGCGACAGTAAATATTTTTTACCACAGTAAATATTTTTCACCTACATGGTAAATACAAATCACTTTTTACCTACAGTAACTTTTTTTACCCATGGTAAATATTTTTTACTGCACCATAAGTATTTGGTAGGTAACAGTTCACTGTTACTAGAAGCAGTGATTGGGCATCAACAATGCAGTTACAGGAGGAGAAAAGGGGAAAATCTTATGGTAAAGGTGAGTCAACAGGGATAAAGACTTTTGAGTTGAAAAGAGACATGCTGACTTTTTCAAAGAACACATGTCAAAAGAAGCCATGGTTGAGGATTTTTTGAGAATTTGATATTCAGGAGGACCCAGCTGCCACCTCCCCCCCGCAGGTCCCCCCCTGACATGTGCAGAACCTCCAGTTTCAACAGCCACCTTACCTGCTCTTAAATGCTGGTCAAGGCCTATGATAAGGCTGTCAAATGTATTTTTGTTGGTTATAGTGCTGAAAGCAAAGGTCACAGGTTGTATCATCCCCAAACAGAGCGTATTTTGGTTTCACGAGATGTAGTGTTTGTGGAAGATTGTGTTCAGCCCTTGTTGTCATGTACTAGAGACAGTAATGTAAGCTCACATGACATTTATGACACTTTGTTGTCTCTTTTCAGTGGTGGTGATGCATGGTTTTTAGGACCCCTTCTGAAGATGCAATAAAGGCACAGTCAGTTGTTGGGGAGATGAGGATACTCTAGTCCAAGGGATCTCGAAAGAGAAGAAAAATCTACTTCACAAGCACCAAAGAGTAAAAAGTGCCATGGACAGAAGATACGTGGGAACGAGCTCTTATGCATGCCTACAACATATATCTTACAGAATAGCCCATTCTAGGTGTGAATTTCTAGTGAAATTTACACGAGGATGTTCGTGTGGACTCACAGCACAGCATACTCCGTTTTCACTTTTTTACCGACAGTAAATATTTTTTACCACAGTAAATATTTTTTACCTACAGTAAATATTTTTCACCTACATGGTAAATACAAATCACTTTTTACCTACAGTAACTTTTTTTACCCATGGTAAATATTTTTTACTGCACCATAAGTATTTGGTAGGTAACAGTTCACTGTTACTAGAAGCAGTGATTGGGCATCAACAATGCAGTTACAGGAGGAGAAAAGGGGAAAATCTTATGGTAAAGGTGAGTCAACAGGGATAAAGACTTTTGAGTTGAAAAGAGACATGCTGACTTTTTCAAAGAACACATGTCAAAAGAAGCCATGGTTGAGGATTTTTTGAGAATTTGATATTCAGGAGGACCCAGCTGCCACCTCCCCCCCGCAGGTCCCCCCCTGACATGTGCAGAACCTCCAGTTTCAACAGCCACCTTACCTGCTCTTAAATGCTGGTCAAGGCCTTATCCCCATGTGTCACAATCAAAAAAATCAGCATTCACCCTCCCCTCTCACATCACTCTAGAGAATATCTTGATGGTGACATATCAGGTGACCTCAATCTGTTGACCACCCTAAGCAAAAAGTAACCCCAATCAGCGGATTTAAGCATGTTTATCCCTAATCCTAAACCCTCTCAGAAACCTATATAAGGAGGCCTTCTCTCACTCAAAACCAACACTTCACCCACTTCACCAAGCAACGAAGCTATGACGACATTGCTCACAACGAGGAGCTATGGATGGAGCTCTACTCTCTCTCCCTCTCTCTCTCTCCCTCTAGTATGCTACATTACTAGCCCTAAAACCTAAATAAGGAGCCTTCTCTCATGCTCCATGGCCACCATCCTCGCCATCATTCTCTAAGGTATTGATGTGTTGCTAGTAGGATCATACCTACTTGCTGGGTTGATTGTTTTTACAAGGGATTATGCCATCCTTGGCTTGCTTCTCTATATCCTTGTTATGTATGATCAGATGCCGTTGTATTGTTAAGCTGATGTCTTGTGTATATATATGCTACATAAGGTCCCTAAGCTTCGTTTCTATGTGTTTTGCCATATGTTTTGATGCCATCATAATGCCAGAAGTCTCACTTGCCTATGTCCACTATGTGTGAGGTCCCTAAACCTCTTAATTTAGGGTGGTGCCCCCTTTGTTTTGTTCTTTGCTTGTTTGCATGAGGCGTGGTTTGTGGAGTGTGCACGAGTACAGAGGCCACCCGATTGCACTGCTCTTTTTCCCGCTATCAGTGGAAGTTCGAATGTAAATTCCAATGAGGCAAATGTACAGCATATGGGGTTTTTCGAAAATGTTACAAATCAGCCTATTACTGATGCAATTTACATGATGTACTTGATGAGGAAAGGGCTAAAAATGAGGAGGCTAAAGGTATGCCAAAAGGGTGGTGCATACTTTGCGTGATAGTAAATTGGATGAACCTTTGTCTAGTCGTACTCGTTCAAGCTCTGGCCATGCATCTTATGCATAAGATTGTTATGCTTTGGCTGTGTCTAGCTTACATGATGTTGAGGAACCTCTATCTTTTGATGAAGCACAAAATTCAAAAAATTGAATGACTGCCATGCAATCAAAATATGATGCACTTATAGAAAATGACACATGGACTTTATGTGATTTGCCTCTTGGCAAAAAGGCCAGGGATAGAGTGTTGAGTGTTTATCCAAAGGTAAGCGAGGAGGGGGGGGCTTGCTAAAAAGCAAGTGTAACCAAGAGATTGGACAAGAAGGCCCTAATCCCTCCTCCCTTTTCCTTTTCCCGCATCATTGTAGGCACGCTTGTGGTTGTTGTCGTCGTTGTAGGCACGCTTGTGGTTATTGTCGTCGTCGCGATTGGTGTTTTAAAATGCAAAAAATTTAGGCAATTTAACAGAAATACATTAAAATAAGGGGTTTTTATATTTAAGTTTGGGAAAATTTCCTAAAATAAGGGGTCATTTTATTCATTTAGACATGTTAAAAGAGGGTTTTTTTTAATACCCCACGAACGCACGTTATATAGGGGGGTATTGAATGGTGAACCACCCGAGGTTTGTGATAGGCTTATTAGGAGGCTTGTTGGGAGAGGAGTAAAGGAAGGGTTTTTTGGAGGGGGAGGAATGGGGGGGAGAGTAGGGTGGTTTGTGTTTTTCGAGGAGATTTGAGATTGTGGGGGTTTTGATATAGGTTTTGGTGGGGGATGAGGGAGGGTGTGTAGGGTGTGTAAGTTGGGAGGAAGAGGAGAGAGAGGTTCTAGGGGGGTAAAAGGGAGCTTTGACCGGAGCACGGTTTTTTGGTGACTTGGTGAGAGGGGTGTTAGTGGTGAAGGGTGAGGAGATAGAGGGTTTGATGAGAGGGAGGGATTGGAAATGCTTGCGAACTTCTAGTTCTATGAGCTCCTTGATGGTTTGCTCCTTAGGGAGGCAGGTGATAGATTCTTTCATTGTGGTGATGGTGCGCTTTCTAGATTTTAAAGCTTCTTCTTCTTTGGTGGAGGCCAAATGAGAGTTTACTATAAGGGATTGCATTTGAGAGAGGAAAAGGGGTAAAGTAATAGAGGAGAGCTTGTTGACGAGGTCGGTGAGGTGGCTTTCTACTTCAAGGTGGTAGTTAACCACTATATTTTGGAAGTTTTGAACAAGGCATTTTTGTGCTTGGATGAGGGCAAGGGTGCAATCTAGTTGATATTGGATTGTGAGGGCGGTGAATTTGGCGTTAGGAAGGGCTTGATCTTGGGTGTCCTCTAGTTGCAGACGAGGGGATTTCATGTTAAGGCTATTGGATTGGCATTGTTCTTGTGTAGTTCCATGAGGTGTGTGGTGTAGGAAGAGGCTTTGGCTAGCTTTTTGTGTAGCTTGGTAAACTCAAGAAAGGAGAGATTAATGATATCATCGAACTCCTTGGTTTTTGAAAAAGAGAGAGGAGAGGGTTTGGGTAAGGGGAGGGTTTGGAGCTCCTCGGGTGATGAGGGTTGGTATAGGGAGGGATTTGAAGTATTCGGTGAAGAGGGTGTGGTTTTGATGGTGGAGAGGGTGATTTGAAGTTTGGAACGGGTCTTCTTTGGAGGGTTTGAGTATGGTGGGTAGGGCTCCATGTCGGGGTTTGGGTCTAGACGAACGGGTGAATCTTCTACCCTAAGATCGGCTTGATGAGGGTTGGGGAAGAAGTCGAAGGATTCCTCCGAAAGTTGCTTGAATTCGTCATCCATAATTTTGTAGGGGTCGAGCGATAGCGTATTCTCCATGAAGTGTTTGTTGTTATTGTGTGGGTCGTTGACCGGTGGGTCATTTACCGGGGTAGAGGGGTCGTCGAGGTTTGATGTAATCTCATTCTTGTTGAGGTGTGTATCCGTGCTATTGTTGTGGTGTGCATCCATGATGGGATTTCCGGGGGTGTCAATGGTTTGAAGTTGTGGCATGTGTTGGAGGGTTAATTTGTAGGGAATGAGATATGAGGCTTAAGTTTCCCGTGGGGGATTTCCTTAATCGGAGGGTAGGGGGGTAAAGGAGCCCTTTAAAAAAAGGGTTAGCCTAAAAACAGTCATTGTTGAAGATAAAGAGGAATAGATGACTATATTGCCACAGGTGAGGTGGTCTGCAGGAGGGTGATGCAGTAGGGTTTCGCACTGAGCTTCATGAGGTAATACAATCTGGAGGCCAACATCCTGCATTGAAGATGGCGAGACATACGCTGATGGCCCGATGGCCATATGGCGTGGGTGATAAAAACTGCACCCAACTGAGGTAAGGAGGGTGTGCCGCCGTATGCAGCTAGGGCGTCTGGCTTGGCAACTCGAAAGCCATGAGTAGGAGGTTAATAGCGATCTTGACCGGGTGCGAGGCTGCTTGACTGAGTGCGAAGCTGCTCAGTATTGATCAGACCTTCGGGTTGATGACCTTCGGGTTGATGAAGCTCGTATCTTGAATAGTGTGTTGCAGGTTATGGTTACACTGGGTTAACTGTAGCCGTGAAGAGTGTGTTGGAAAGCAAGGGGTCGAGGGGCTTAATCCATGCAGCAACTGCAATTGGCGGAGAAGGTTGTGTATACCCAATCTGTCACCATGCAATCAGTATTATGGGCGGATGGAGTTGAGCGTGGGGTCGAGGGGCTTAATCCAGGCAGCGACTGCAACTGGCGGGGAAGGTTGGCGAGACTCGAGTTGTCGCCATGCAGTCAATATGATGGAGTTGGTTGTGAAGAGAAAACGAGAGTCGCCAGGATTGTGAAGTTGGGGAGAGAGACGTGAGTAGGTTGATGAGCCTGTGTAACGGAGAAGGTGTGAAGTGAGTAGGGAGTAGGGTAGAAGGATGCTTAGGGCTGTGTAGCGATTTGATAGAGAGAGGAGCGTTGAAAGGAGCTGATTTGCAAGAAGGCAGAGGGGAAGGTTAGTGACAAGGCTTGTAAGGTAGGAGATCTACGAAACGGTCTATTCGCAAGTGGTAAGTTGGGGCATCTGCTGGGTGTCACGGCGTGGACAGAGCATAGTACGGCGGAGAAAGTGAGATTGCAGGGGTGGTGATTCCCATTATCAAAAGAGACGTACCTACCCATGCTAAGTGAAGTAAAGGGTCTCTTTAAGGTTTTCAAAGTAAGGGTCTGCCTTGAGTACTTGGGGCAGAGTTACAACAATTGAGGGATATTAAAGTTGAGATAAGATCAAGACAAAACACGGGAAGGTGGTATTTAGGCTGACCGGGAAGTTGTAGAGAGGGAGCTATTCGAAGGCGACACAAAAGGAAGGTAACAATTACGATGATCGGAGTGAAAGTTTCTTAAGGGTGAAGGGCAGGATAATCAATTAAGAGGCTCAGAGGAAACGAAGGAGCATGTTTTGGGAAGAGGCATAAGTGCGCAACGCTTGTATCTCTTCGCAACGCTTGTATTTTTCAAAAAAAACTTAATTCATTCATAACGATGTTTAAGCGTGCGAATCACTATGTTCTTGAGCAATAAGGAGGGGAGGTGCGGTGGGGTGGGCTATGGGGTACCAAACGCATTTCGCTCCATTGAGGAGCTCATTAGTGGTAGAAGAAAGAAGAAAAAAGGGAAAACATGGGGGAGAGGGTGTTCTTTATATAAGAGGGAGGCGGGGGAGAGTCCCCGTAGATAAAAAATAAGGGCTTAGACTTTTTTACCGAGGGAAGTCTTCATTGACTGTTAGCCGAGGGGTGGTTTAAGTGAAGGCGGGGCCTAATAGTATGGGGAAAATGGTGGGTGGGTGGGGGGGGGGGGGGGGGGGGGGGGGGGGGGCATCGAACGCAATACAAGGGGGTGTATCCCTCAATGGTGCAGCAGAGGGGTGACACTAGGGGTTGCTTGTTTCGATATAAAAGAGTATTGGAGGGGTTAAATTATAAGGGGGACTAAAATAGAAAACAAGGAGGGAATATGTCATAATAATCAATATCTAATTCTCCTAAATGATTTTCTCATGTTAAGCTAATCATTTAATATGGGGAAGTGCCAGGGGAGAAAAAGCTAGAATATTGGTTAAGCTAGCAGACCGGCCACAGCAGGGATCCAAAGGAGGGAAAATAGGGATCCAAAGGGGGGTCCATCTGCAAAAGAGCCATGTGCAACAATGGGCTAAAAAGACCCTAAGGTTCAGCCCATTAAGACTTCCAAAATGCTAAGGTTCCAAAATTCAAAGGTTGTGTCCAAAGGGTTAAAGCTTAGGATGAATTGGGTGGTTTGTGTGCTCTCCAAAGTCAACACACATCCCTACACATGAGGGGGCAAGCCCTAAGGGTAGGGGATGAGAGAGGAAGCCACACACACACACACACACAAGCCCCCTTTACACAAAGGGAATGAAGGACACATGTCAGATGCCTAAGCTAGTTGCTCCCAAAATGTGCTCAATTCCTATTGGATGACCCTTAAAGTGGACCAATGAGAATTAGGCTAGAGTACATTTAGCCTAATCAATTTTAAAACACTTAATAAAAAGAACCAATGAAAATTAAGTCTCCTGGATGATTATTGGACAGCCTGAGAAGGGGTCCAATAGGAATTGAGCAGCCCAATGGGCTACTTAATTCCTATTGGTCAGAATGGGGGAAGGTCCAATGGGGATTTAATTCACTTAAATCAATTAAGTTTAATTGAACAAGCTCTCACAAAAGGGGAAAGGGGGACACATGTCAGAAGGCTATCACTTATGCTGCTTAATAGCCATTGGCTGAGCTTGGCATTGTCCAATAGGGAGCCTGCAAGAGCAAATAGCAAGGGGGCTCGCCCAAGAGAGAGAGGGGGCTGATTTTTGCAAGGCATTATCACACACACACTCACACAATCTCATGTGTGAAGAAAGAGAGGACTATCTCTTCCCAAGCTTTAATGGAGAGCTCATCACCTACTCCAAGCTTGTGAGATAGAAGCCTACATCGACACACTCTTGGCTTGTGGATGCAAATCCAACCAAGGGCCAAGCTTCAATGCATGCTCATCTCCTCTACCAAGCTAATTACTAAGCTAAAGCTATGCTAATATGAGTGATTATGTGAGGAGATGTACATCTTTCTCGTAAGATACTCCTTTTTCCTCTCAATCTACTCTCATACCCTGCTAGCTCTCACCATCTTCGAAGGTGTGTGAGGTCTTGGGTCTGAGAACGGGGATAATTAAAGTTGTGTTTGCTAAGTGTTTTGCTTAGTGAATGAAGCTTTCATCTTCATTGCACTAGCTAGTCTTGAAGGAACACAAATAATTGTATTGTACAATGTCTCTCTTTATGGGAGAAACCATAATACAAAGCCTTTTGGAGGGGGGACCGGCTCCATGCAAATCCGGTCCTCAACTGTTGTGAATAGCTTAATTTCTCTCTCTTTTGAAAGTATTGTTGATGCTATCTAACTACGTGCTATGCTTTTTGTTGCTCTCTCCACCCAAGCACTCTTGTAATTCTCATTAGGAATCTATTCTAATGAAATGCCCACTATGTTCATGCTAATTTCCGCTACACACAAGTTATTAGGCCATTAAATGTTACATTGGTATCAGAGCACAAGGTTTCTCTTTTCTTGCTCAAGAAGGGAGGTCCTCAAGCTAGCTATAAATGATTGGTATTATTAATTGCCTGTGAGTAAGTAGAATAGGGATTTTTCAGCCTTGAGTGCGCCTGCCTTCGTGCAGTTAACGGGGCATCACCGTCGAGAGCTATGGTCTTAATAGTGGAGTCCTACGGGGCTTGCCTATGGCTTAACCACTATTGAGCTATTAGAAGCTTGATAGGAGTTGGTGCTGTTTTGGTGTCGAAAGACCCTCTCTTCTATTCCTTGCAATTAATGGTATTCGAGCCGCGGGTACAGTAGCTTGAGTGCTTTTTCTAAAGGGGTAAAGAGGAGTAGCAACTAGGGCATGAAGTGCCAAAGTACACCTAAAAATTTTACACCTAAAAGTTGTTAGAATGGCTGACAATAGTAAAGAGAGTGAAATTAATGTTGATAGCTTTGATTTTGCTCATGAGCAAGCTACTAATGATGCTTCAATGCTTGTTAACTATCTTTTTTCTAGGCTTCAACAAGCCATGGGCAATCCATCTCTCCAAAGCGAAGTGCAACGGCAGCTCCGTGTTCACGGGATTCTCCAAGCTCATCACAATGATGAGAGAACACCTAGGAAGCCTCCTTGTGAGACTACCAAAAGAGGTCTCTCTCCGATTCGGGAAGAAGAAGAGAGTCCGTACGAAGGGATCAAGAATTTACTTCTTGATGATGCATCTCCTTCCCAAAGGAGAACTCAAGAGCCTCCACCGAAGGAACGAGAAAGAACTGAGTCTCCCGCCACCTCGGCGGAGATGGCTCCACAAAGATGGCGGGCTAAACGCTCTCCATCACCACCAAAGCGGAGAAGACCATCACACTCTTCTCCACGCCATAATTCAAAGAGGGATGATAAAAATCAAGAGAAGAAAAAGGTGAGAAAGAGGACACCCTCTTCTCCATCTTCTTCATCCTCTTCCTCTTATAAAAGCTATGGTGAAGACGACGAAGATCAAGACAAGAAAAAGGCAAGAAAGAGGTCACCCTCTTCTCCACCTTCTTCAAATTCTTCACCTTCTGAAGAAAGTGATGGTGCAACCTTTGAACCATCAAAAAGAAGAGGCCATAGGAAATCCTATGCCGCATGGAAGAGGTCGTCCAAGTTGAAGAAAGTCAAAGAGGGAGGGAAGAGCATCTCTCTCCTTACCTATGATGGCACCTTTGGTGCTACGGACAAAGTCTTGGCCTTTATCCAGCAATTCGATGCGGCGTTTGGAGATGAGGGCTTCACAGAGTCCTCTAAGCTACGCCATGTAGCTATGCACTTTCAAAAGTCCGCCAGACAATGGTGGTCTAGCCTACGAGCCAACGGTGAAGCTCCACGAACATGGAAAGCTTTAAGAGCTTCCATTATGAAGCATTTTTTGGCCACCGATGCCAAAGACAAAGTACTCACCGAATGGCGAAGCTTAAAGCTCTCTCCCAATGAATCCATCCACAAATATGTAGACAAGTTTTGGGACCTACAACTCAAAGCCACTGTCTTTAAAAAGCTGGATTTTGGAGAACAAAAGCAACAATTTTGTGCGGGCTTAACCGAAGAAATGGCGGAGTATGTCAACTCCCAAAGGCCACGTACCATATCGGCGGTAATACACCATACTATGGTGGCCTTACGACTCAATTTCCAAACGGGGGCTAAAAGAAATAATAAGCCCACGGAAAACAAGGGTTCCAATGAGCCTAAGGGGAAGGACAATGTCCAAAAGTCTCCTAAGGGCAACTCCAACAAAGCTAAAGAGAAGGGAGTTTACAAAGGTAAGAACAAACTCTTTCCTGAAGAGCTTGAGCGTTATCGCAAGGATAACCGGTGTTTCAAGTGCGGCGAACAAGGGCTTGTCCCCAAAAGAACAATCGCCAAGATCCTCCTAGAGCTTCCTTGGTTGAAATCCAAGAGGAGGAGACTCACCAAACTCATCACAAAGGATCTCCTCTATGCCATGCTTGGGGAAAGGTAAGAGAACATGATGCTTTTATTCTCTTTGACCCTGGTTCTACTCACAATTTTATATCTATAGAGTTGGCTACCAAGCTAGGCATACAATCCTACAAGATGGGAGATGTCCTACCCGCAGACAGTGCCTTCAAGGGGCAAGAAGCTTCAGTCACTCCCTTAATCGGGAAATTGAGGCTTCATGTCCAAGGCTATGTGGACAAAGAGGACTTCTTTACCTCTCCTCTCAAGCATGAGGATGTAATCCTAGGGACACCATGGTTTGACCGCCTGGCTGCCGATGTTAAATTTCCTGAAAGGAGAATCTCCTTTAACACTATTCCCATTGTACATACACCAGCTTTCAACAAGTCAATAAAGAGCTCTATTTCCGTGTACATGATTTTTGTTAAAGATTCTCAAAATGAACCTAATGCTTTAGCAAAAGAAAATAAAAGCAACCAAAAGGAATAAGAGTTATCCAATTTTCTCAAGGGGTTTCAAGATGTTTTTATTGACGACATCCCTTGTGAGCTACCTCCTAAACGAGGTAATGATGACCATGCAATTGAACTTCTTCCAGGAAGTTCACCGCCTAACAAACCTCCTTATAGAGTTTCACAAGCTCAACAAGAGGAAATTATGCGGCAAGTGCATGAGTTAGTTGAGAAGGGCATGGTTAGGCCTAGCTCATCTCCATTTTGCTCACCTGTGCTATTAGTGCAAAAGAAAGACGGCACATATCGTATGTGTGTCGACTATAGAGCACTAAATAGGATCACTATCAAGAATAGGTTTCCCGTTCCACGAGTAGAAGACCTATTTGATAAGCTACAAAGATCGACCTACTTCAGTAGGATTGACCTAAAAAGTGGCTATCATCAAATAAGGATAGTTGATCAAGACATTGTAAAGACCGCATTTCGCACCACATTTGGTCTTTATGAATACATTGTCATGCCTTTTGGCTTGACCAATGCACCAGCCACATTCAACCGCTTGATGGAGAAGCTGTTCAGGCCTCATCGAACCTTCACTGGAGTGTTCTTTGATGATATTATCATCTACTCTAATTCATTAGACGAACACAAGCAACACCTCCAGGTAATATTTCAAGTTTTGAGAGAGAATAAACTTTATGTTAATCGAAAGAAAAGTGAATTTTTCTTGCAAGAGATTCAGTATTTAGGTCACATTATCTCTCAAGATCGCATCCAAATGGATCCATCAAAGTTAGAGGTAATAAAAGGATGGCCTAAACCAAGGAATCTTCATGAACTAAGAAGATTTATAGGTATGTGTGCATAATAGACGCTTCATAGAAAAGTTCTCACAAATTGCGGGACCATTACATGACCTAACAAAGAAAAGCGTTAGGTATACATGGTCTGCTAAGGAGAACAATGCTTTCTAAAAGCTTAAAGAAAAGCTTATCTCTCAACCTGTGCTTACACTACCGGATCTCTCAAAACCATTTGAGGTCCAATGTGATGCTTGTGGTGATTGCCTTGGAGCTGTTTTGCTCCAAGAAGGTCATGCCATAGGCTATGAGAGTCAAAGGCTCGACCCTGTTGAGCAAGCTCTAGGCATATATGAAAAGGAACTCCTTGCAATTCTACATGCCTTAGACTCATGGAAGCACTATTTATTGGGGACTCCTTTCATTCTACGAACGGATCACCAAAGTCTTAAGTACTTCATGACGCAGACCAAGCTCTCCGACAAACAAATGAGGTGGGCAAATTTCCTTTCGCAATTTCATTTTCATATTGCTCACATTGCTGGCAAGCATAATCAAGTAGCTGATGCACTCTCAAGACGACCGAGAGTGAACGCGGTTTCCATAGCAACTCTCAATGATCTATCTTCAATGATGGAAGAGTATGCTATTGATCCCGATTTTAGAGATGTGATTTCAGCCCTTGCATTAGGGAAGAAAGAAGAACCATTTACTTTACAAGATGGTTATCTTCTCTATGGCAATAGACTATGCGTTACTAACTCACTACGTGAGAAAGTAATGTATGAATCTCATGCTCCACCTTATGCGGGGCATAGAGGGATTCAGTCTACCTTAAAGGGAATTGAAACATATTTCTATTGGCCTACCATGAAAGTGAACATACAAGAGTATGTTTCTAAATGTGTGGTATGCCAAAAGACAAAATTTGATAGAGGGAAGCAACTTGGATTGATTCAACCCTTGCCAATCCCTAATTCACCATGGGAGAGCATATCCATGGATTTTATCTTTGGATTGCCTAAGTCTATCCATGGGAATACGGGAATCTGGACGATAGTAGACAGGTTTAGTAAACAAGCTCATTTTATACCTGTCAAAAAGACTATCAAAGGCCATCAAATGGCAACCCTCTTCATTTCACAAATTTTCAAGTACCATGGCTTGCCAATGTCCATAGTGTCGGATAGAGATCCTAGAATGACCAGTAATTTCTGGAAGGGTCTCTTTGAGAATTTAGGGACAAGGCTAAACTTCTCTTCGGCCTATCATCCACAAACGGATGGCCAAAGTGAAATAGCTAACCTAACCATTCTCGATCTACTAAAAGCCTATGTAACAGAAGTAGATCAAAGATCCCAATGGGAGAAGTACTTACCCTTAGTGGAGTATGCTTACAATAACACTGTACATACTTCCACGGGAAAAGCACCTTTCGAGGTAATTGAGGGAAGATAAAAAAGTCCCTTGCTACTTAAGGTACATGGGAAGATCTTCGCTGCAGATGAGTATAGCCGAGACCTACAAGAATCTTTTCAAAAGATTAAGGATGCTATCTCTATCTCACAACAAAGGCAAAAGGCTGCTGCTGACAAGCACAGAAGAGCCCAATCCTTTAAAGAAAATTATTGGGTCTTATTAAAGTTTCCCAAGGCTCGATTAATGCACACGACAGGCAAGAATCCTACGGGCCACCAAAAGTACTATGCTAAACTAGCAAAAAGGTACTATGGTCCCTTCCAGATTCTTAGGCCAATCAATGAGATGGCCTATCAACTCAAGTTGCCCAATCATTGGCTCATACACAATGCTTTCCATGTGAGCCTATTAAAGCCTTACAAAGGAGATCCACCTCAAGAACCAACTATTGAAGACCCACCGGAGATCGAGGACGAAGAGGAGGTGCTGCAACCCGAGTCCATTCTCCGACATGAAGACAAGGTATTAAGAGGCGGTAAGACTATCCGACGATATCTTATCAAGCTATATACCAATTTTCATCAAATTCTGAGGTTGAGGTACATGGATCACGATCCATGTTCAACCACATATGGACTTGATCTCTTGGCAGCTTGTTGCACTCTATGTCCACAAGCTAAATCTCAAATCTTTTTGGATTTGGACTTGGTTAGACAGGTCAAATACCCAATACAAGGTCTGCACTGCGGATTTCAGTCTCTCACCTGTTTTGCTCCCTTTTGGCCCAAATTTGCTCGATTTTTTCCAAAAGTGGACTTGGGGATATGTTTTCTTATGTAAGCACTAATGATCTGGAAAGTTTCAGGTCAAGCTGTCACTATGGGTACATGGATCGCGATCCATGTTTGGAGCCCAAATTGACTTCTCTTGGTACCATTAGAATCAGCATGACTAATAGGTCCTATGGTATCAAAATTTTTGAAAACGAACCTCTGGATTGAAAGTTAGGTCAGTTCTGGCACTTTGTCAGAATGCTTGACAGTTCTGTGCTTTTGGACAGGTTTTTGATGTCCAAATTCAATTTTGAGAAGACCACTCGATTCCTTGTGATGTCCTCTAGCTATGGTGCAAGTTTGGTATCAGTCTGTGACAAAGGAACATGGATCGTGATCCATGTACCTATGTGTCAAAAGGTACTGAAACTTGGCACACAGCTTGTCCTTGGTCTCCTGATTCTCGCTATATGGTTTTTGTATGATTTGGACTTGTTTGGGTCAGGCAAAAGTCAATCCTCAGGTCTGTTTTAGGGTTTTCACCTTGAACAGTTTATGGCACTTTTGATGACTTTTTTGGACTTTGTTGACAAAATTTCTTTGGGGACTTCTGTTCACAATGGTCTCTGCTCAGGCTGGAAAAATTTTTTGTCCAAAAATTTCTCAGGGGTACATGGATCGCAATCCATGTTCCACCACTTTTGGATCTAAATTTTTTGTGTGTTGATAGCTTGTGATGTTTGTAGCCTGCTCCACAAATTTTTTTGGATTTGGATCAGTTTTGACCAACCAAAATTGACTTCTACAGTTTGCTATGACAGTTTAGAGAATGTTTTGTTTTTGGCTCTTTGGACCACTTTTCACAACTTTTTTGCATACGGTTCTTTTGAGAAAGTTGTTCCAAATGGTACTAGCTACCTACTACTCAAATCTCAGCCAAATTTCAAAAAAAATTCATGAGGTACATGGATCGCGATCCATGTTTGACCACATTTTTGACATGAAACTTGGTCAGCTTGTAGTCCATGTTATGATGATACTTTTCCCCAAATCATTTTGAATTTGGCCAACTTTTTTCTAATCAAAAGTGAGTTTTTCTGTCTGCCCTGCGGTTTTTGACTAGTTTCTGTATTTGGCTATTTTGACCAACTTTTTTTAATTTTTTACCATAGTCCCTTTTGGCAAAGTTGTTCGAAATGATATGAGGAATGTACTTGTTAAATATTAGCCCCAAATGTCAAAAAGGTACATGGATCGCGATCTATGTTTGGCAGCGTTTTTTCATGAATTTTTTTCTGTTGGTTCTTTATGCCCTGTAGAAGCCAAATCTCACCCCTTTTTGAATTTGAAACCCAAAATCTCGAGATTTGCTCAATTTGTGTCTACAATGCCTGTTTTGGCTGTTTTTGCCCTAACAACCAATTCTGATGTGATTTTTGAGTTTTTCTTTCAAGCAAACTTGATCAAAGCAGTTTCCCAATGATGTACACTGTAACTAGTCACTTTTCACCAAAACTAGTTTTTGGGGTACATGGATCGCGATCCATGTTCCTCCATTGATTCTTGCCAAACTTTCCAGATTGATTCTAGAGAGTATGCCGATGCCTTGGATCCACAAATTTTTGAATTTGGATCACTTTTGAGGTCTCTACCATCAAATTTTCAGAATTTGAGAGTTATGGTCGTTTCGGCCAAAATATGGTTTTCACCCTTTTTACCCTCAATCTTTTAGCCCAAATTTGATGGTGGTAGTTTCTACTTACCCTACTCCTAAGTACTGAAATGAAACATGCAACAAAAACAAATAAAATGGTACAAAATAAAGTCGAAACGGAAAACGGTACAGCACTTTGAAAGCATAGAGAAAATCAAAGAATGAAATGCTTTTGGCTATCTCACTCACAACCCTCTTTACTTCTCAAGAATAGATATAGCAAGTCCTCAACTTCTAGACTCTACCAAGCACTAAACCCTGTGTCTAGTTGCTTCACTGCTAAGGTGTAAATGGATTGGAAGGACAAATCTTTAGAAAAAGAACACTCTAAATGCACTAGGTCACTCACCATCTAAGGATCATATCCCCGACAGCGACGCCAATGTTAGAGGGTCGCCACGGCGGACATCTGCAGCATAGCTTTCTGGCACTAACATAATGTCAATACTCAGGGAAAGTGACTCGGATGGGGCACGGAGACTCACAAAGTGAACCTTAACAAGCAAACACAACAACTCTACAAGCAAACCAACACTCAATGATCAGGCAAATCTGCCTATGTCCTTTCTCACAGCTTTAGGTCATCACGCCATTTCGGCACTCGAACGGACTCGAAATGCAACGAAACTTTAGGAGGAGGTCTAGGACACCTAGGGGCACTATCGTAGCAAGTCTGGTCGCAATCCAACAAGGTACCAAAATCACGATCCATCATGAAAAAGGTCATGGAAACTGCAATAGATCAGTTCAGAAAGGTTGCCCTATGGTCTAAGAACACTCTCCTATGGTCAAAACGACTAAAAATAGTGATTTAAGCACTCAAATCTGCATTTACAGCTCACAAACGCGTAGTCGCGAACCTCAACAAAACTGACAATGCTTACACTTGAATTAAAGAGCAAAAGAGAGGAACACAATGCACATTTTGGAATTGAAAACGGATTACCCAATCATTAGAAAAGTCGATTACAAGGTTGGAGCAGCTCGTAGCTTGAGCGTACGTTTTTTGAGCTCCCTTCTTCTTCTAAAGATAAGCCTCCTTTCACATTAAATTTATTGACCTTTATACTTAGGGCATTCTAAATGGCCAGTGGCCGGCTCACACGGACCTTTACAAATATCATTACAACATTACAACTCAAGGGATTGATTGTACTCTAGAATTAGGATTTACACAGAGTATCACTACACTAGCTCGACAAAATAATAGACTATAAATGTGGTGTCCAGCTACGTGTCCAGCCAAGTGGACGCCAGTTTGATCTGTCCTCAAACAACATGTAATGAAAACTTGGAATGGATTTGTTTATTCATGAAAGGAGCTTTAAGTAGCTCTATAGCTTTGCACCATTACATGTGGGATAATTCTACCTCTTTCCTCATTTACTCATACTCTAGTGACTCTAGGACAAAATTCATACCTTACACACAGTTAGGGGTATTTTAACCAAACATTGTAGTAAGCTTAACTTAGTTTTTTTACTTTTAGAAGAAATTTAATCTCGCGCATGCACTCAATACTCTTGGTTATATGAGTATGTAAGGTGGAGATTATATATTTTTGACACAATAGGTGTCCCTTTTTGAACCACTTGCAATACATTTAAGAACACTTACATATTACTATTATGCTCGGTGGGGAGTAGGGTTCCACTTGGTGGGCCCTTTTTCCACCATGTGAATCCTACCCTTGGGATGGGGGAGGGCCACACACACACACACACACACACACATTTTCTGTCCCCTTTTTGAACCACTTGCAATACATTTAAGAACACTTACATATTACTATTATACTCAGTGGGGAGTAGGGTTCCACTTGGTGGGCCCTCTTTCCACCATGTGGATCCTACCCTTGGGATGGGGGATGGCCACACACACACACACACACACATTACTTTAACCCTCTTGGGTGATTTTGCTCTTGATTTGCTCTCTCTCTTTAATGGCTTTTGTAGACATACCAAACACTTTTTCGATGATGATTTCACTGAGTTGGATAAATGCACACTAAGTTTGATGATGAATTTACATACACATACATGCACACACACCTCTCTCTCTCTCTCTCTCTCTCTCTCTCTCTCTCTCTCTCTCTCTCTCTCTCTCTCGTGAGAATCTAGTATAGAACCCTGGGCATGCAAGTATACTTTTACCTCCCTACCTTCATATATTTTGGATGGAATTGCACATCCTCGAGGAATTGGGGGCCTACTTGTCCTCCCCAATTAGCATAACCCATTTATTATTGTGTTGCATATAGTAGCTAAGAACATTTTGTTATCTCCTAATGCATGAGATGAAAATGGTTCACGAGAATTTATCACGTGTGCATCCACTTGTGCAGATGTGTGCTCATGTGATACCTAAGAACATCTTGTTATCTCCTAATGCATGAGATCAGAACGGTTCGCGAGAATTTATCACATGTGCACATGCCACACACAATTCTTCACTACTACTACTACTCTCTCTCTCTCTCTCTCTCTCTCTCTCTGCCAATCTTGATGTCTTTGAGGGATAACTCTCTCTTGCAGGTCTTATGCATGCGATATCTCCCTCTTTTGCCAACCAATTGGTTGATGTTATTGCATCCAGGAGGCGACTCGCTCCCACAGTATCATGCATGGGTATTTCTAAATTTTTATTTTTGGATGCAAGCATGTACTAAGGTTTAGTGCTCCAAGTTAGATACACTTATATGATTTTGATCATATGAACATCTACCAAGGCCTTTTTACCATGGGCTTAGTTGGATACCTAGTTTTAAACTTTGTTCCACTACACAAACGTATATAAAAGGATATGTTGACATTGGAACATGCTTTTATAACAATGTGTAAGGGTGTCAAATATTCAAGTAGAGACCCTCTCTTTTTTCTTTCACCTTCCCTTCAATATTAAAGTCTTGGGAATTGGAGGATACACTTGTGTTAATGTCTTGGAGGTAGAGGTGTACCTAATTGCTTAAAATAGATCGATGTTCTTTGCTTCGCTGATGCATAGCAGCAAAAGCAAGCCTCATTGAGTTGAAGTTAAGCCATGCTTGATTTCTCTCTCTCTCTCTCTCTCTCTCTCTCTCACTGTCACACACACACGCACACACACACCAGCCTTCCTTTGCCTGGCCTGGCTTCACTCTCAACCCCTGTCGTTTGCATATGTCTCGCCATGCCTCTCGCTCCACTCCTGACCGATTTTCCCTTAGATGTTTCTCTCGCAAGCTATCCTATGCATGCAACGTATTTTAGCTACAGAGCCTCATCCTCATCAATCACTGTGCATGTGTCCCTTCTCTCCTCTCTCTCTCTCTCTCTCTCTCTCCCCCCCCCCCCCCCCCCCCCCCCCCCCCCCCCCCCCCCCCCCCCACGTGCCATTTGTTCCCCTTTTTCCCTTTTCCTTCTCTTCTTCCTCCTAAAGCCCACGAGATTCCAACTAATAAGACCAACTTGGAAAATTTGAGAGAGTAGGTGGTGCCAATTTTTCATTTGGAGTTTATCAAAGGGAATCAAGGGGAGATCCTGTTATGCCTTTGAGGGGAAAATCCTGGAGCCCGGCACATGGTGGAGAGAGAGAGAGAGAGAGAGAGAGAGAGAGAGAGTTTTTAATCTAGTTACAATATACATAACACATGAGACTAACTACAAACACCAATGTCTACAATCCAAAGTACAAAATCATGTATTCCTTTTGACTGAATATCCAAAAAAAATACATCACAGTATCACGCCATATTAGGGAAAGAAGGTCCTAATTAATGTTATAGTATAAGTGTACAGCATTTCATCTTCTCAAATAGCAGCCAAGGAAAGGAGACCCTTACCTACATCCACAAAAAAGAAAACAAACTTTTGGTTAGCTTCCAAACAGCATTGCAGGTAACTAGGGTGGCCCAGTTGTCATCCATGTCACCGAGGTACCAAAAAAGAAAAATCATGCTGCTAATAAATATAGTGAAAATTAATTTTGTATTCCATATGCCAAAACATTTTATGTTTCTAACAATATATGAAACTTCCTTGAAAAAAACTTGAAGGTTTTAGTTCAAACATTTCAATTTTAAAGTGAAGTTTTAACAGGTCAAGACAGAGTTCCTGTTATAACAATCATTTTTATAAAAAAACTACTCTGAATTCAAGCCTTGATTGGGTTCATTCCTACAAGATGAATTCCCGGCCAGAACAGCTTGCTTGTTGCCAAAAAACTTCTATCATTAAAAAGTTTCCCTAGAAAGTAGATTTTCATGAGTGTAAGCAATAATTTGAAAGTCACATTCCCTTTGAAACCAACCATGGTCAGTAGATTAAAAAATCACATATCCGCCAACCAATTAACAAGTCAAATTACGTTATCCATCAAGCCATGTATGTCTGCTTCCAAAAAATAGTGTAAGCATTTATAAACATAAGCTTCAACCAGTTTTCTCAAGCCGAACAAGGGGCCGTATAAACCATATTATTCTAGTCTCGAATCCCCAAACAAACCTTTGGATTTACTCAAGATGTGTCTATAGTAGCTGCTCGTTCAATTCCCAACATAAGAATAACCAACAGTTTAGCAAAAACATTATTGCTGCAACCAACCAACCAGTAAAACAAGAGTTAGTCGAGGGTAAACCAACCAACCAAACCATATAATTGGCCAACCAGTCAGTAATTCTATTAGTGCTGCACCCAACTAGCAACAATACAAGAGTCAGTCGAGGATAAACTAACCAACCAAGCCATATAATCGGCCAACCAATCCAACCAACCGGCCAGATAGCACCAAGTCCTTCACACAATCCATATGTTTTCTGTACACAATAGCTGGTGAAAGACATAAAGAGAGAGAGAGAGAGAGAGAGAGAGAGAGAGAGAGAGAGAGAGAGAGAGAGAGAGAGAGAGAGAGAGAGAGAGAGAGAGAGAGAGACAGAGAGGATTAACCGCAATAGCCAGGGCCAGTAATGTACAACAAACATTACCCCTTCCCATCATCATAAGAATATCCAACAGTTTAGCAAAAACATTATTGCTGCATCCAATCAACCTGTAAAACAAGAGTAAGTTGAGGGTAAACCAACCAACAAAGCCATATAATCGGCCAACCAGTCAGTAATTCTATTCGTGTTGTACCCGGCCAGCAATAACACAAGAGTCAGTCGAGGATAACCCAACCAACCAAGCCATACTCTCGGCGTCCCAGTCCAGCCAACCAGCCAGATAGCACCTAGTCCTTCACACCATCCATATGTTTTCTGTATACAATAGCTGGTGAGAGACATAGAAAAGAGATAGAGAGAGGATTAACCGCAATAGCCAGGGCCAGTAATGTAAAGCAACCATTACCCCTTCCCAAAGGTCCGCTTGGAACCTATCACCAAATCCTACCTTATAGCAAACATCGACAAGGACCCGATCAACTTATTTCAATAACCACACATAGTAGAACAACTCATCAAAGTCCAACCAATGATTAGACACATGGCTAGTCCATCCTTTCCAACACTAAAACAAGATAATGCCAAGAGTCAAGGTAAATCAACCCCAAGAGTCGGCAGCAGCGAAATAACCAGCAAACCAGTCGGCAAAAAATAGCCAGGACCAGCAAAGGGTAGCATATCCTCCCTTATACCAAACATCAGTCAGGACCGGATTATCTATTCCACTAACCACACACAGTAGAGCATCACATCAAAGTTCAACCAATGATTAGACATATGGTCAGTCCATCCATTCCAACATACCACTACCAGATAAAGCCAAGAGTTAAGGTAAATCAACCCCAACCCCTCAAACAGAGAGAGAAGATCAATTCCATAGCCCGAGACTCCTCTCTTTCTCAATCCAAACACCATAATGGATACAATTAGCCGTGCTACAGCCTGAAACAAACAGCTTAAGATTTTGTAACGAAGCCATAGAAAGAAAGACCAACCAGTCGGCAAGAAGTTAGGACCAAATAGCATACACTACCTCATAACCAACATTTAATAAAACATCCGAAACACATACATCCTATATTTAGACATAGGGCCAGTCGGCAACTGCTAAGGCCAGCAAAGAACAACTCTGAATACCACATATCAAGGATCGGCAAGGAGCTAATCTATTATTTCAAAGTCAACACATGATGGAACATCCGAAATTTATCCAGCCATGGCCAGTATACTAAGTTCAAAATCATTATTTATACAATGCAACCAGCCATTTGTACACCTAGCCATTGTACACCCATATGGCCAGTTCACCAAGCCATTCAAAGGCATATACCTCATTAAATAATACATCTATATGATCATTGAGTACGTACTGCATATCACAACCCATACAGTATAATCGACAGCAATGGAATATTCAATAAAACATAATCAACAATTTCCAGTAAACCATATCCTTTCCTACCAAAGAGGCTATTCACCAATGCCAAAATAGACCGCATAAGTACCTCTGTAGTGTCAACAGGTGTTTTCTTGCTAGGATCCATCGCCAGAAACGCTTGCAAAGTTGAAGCACACACCCGATTGAATGTACACAACAGAATGAAAATAGAAATAGAAACCCTTTAACCGAATGGAAGCTAAGTGAGCATCAGCTCACCTTATAAGGTAATGTTCTCCCCACACGACTAGCTGGCTGTGGAGCCCAATCCGAAGCAGAAGGATCTGCATCTCTTGAATATCTACCCACCAAGGCACAGGATATGCGGCGGTGCCATTTTCAAGAGCCCCCAAATAGAGCGAACGGCGAACAAAATCTGCATCCAGCTCGTTTTGTACCTCTGTCAGGTCGAAATGATGGCCTAAAAACAGCAATTTAATTAAAGCCCAGTAGGAACTTAAAAGTCCATTCACACACCCATTGGGCACCCCTGCCCACGTGGCAACACATCATTTTTCATGCCATGAGGTAGTTCAAGCAAAAGACCCATTTACTGGGGTAAACATTAGATAGCAGTTTCTATGCATAAGAAGAGCAAAATATATCAGTAAAGGTGGAAAACCATGCAACCTATGATTGCCAAGGGTTAAAGTAAAACCAAACTATATATTATGGCAACACTAGATATAGAGTCCGATTGTTTTTAGAGGGATAACCAGATACATTGAGAGGAAGAAAGAGCAAGATATATATATATATATATATATATATATATATATATATATATTATTGGGGTTGAAAGCATCCTGAGAGAAGCAGAATGATAATTCAGGATAGAAAACCCGATAGATTCTATCAAGATGTAGAGAAAAAGAGAGTTAGAGAGAGAGGAAAAGGCCTTTCCCTTGGATGCTATCTGAGAGCAAGATACATTCCAATAGGAGAGATATTTGTGTATTCAATGATTGCCAAGGGTGAAAGCAAACCCTACGAAATCACCATGGATGAAGAGTCTCATGTCCTTTAGAAGGATAGAGAGAGAGAGAGAGAGACCCACCCTTACCGAGGGAGAGATCTACCGCCTGGTGAGGAGGGTCATCACCAGGTGGTGAGACCTCCCCTACAACCAGTGTATTAGTGAATAAGTTCTAAAAGTTCAATAACTATCTATTTTCTAGCCAAGCATAATGGCCAAGAGTTTTTATTGAGAAAATGCCTAATAGTGGTAATCAGCTCATTCATAGTGAACCCATTCGTTACATATTTCTTCATAAGATGACACATTGCCTGAAATGCAATGAAAGAGTCACAGGATGAATACATATCATGCCCAGACAAGTTGTTATAGCTATCTTTCGTGGACGATTACTCTTTCTCCTTACAAATTCAATCAGGCCGAGGTGTAGCTTGTCTCTCTTCTAGGAGAACTCAATGATATACCTCCCCGTAAATGGAGAATAGAGTGAAAATTCCATATTTAAGAAAACCGTTTTAGTAACAAAAATTTTGTTGTCATTATTAAGGTACTCCAAAAAGGTTGGATCAATTTTAAGAGTATCAAGATAGATTAGCGGTAAGCATTGTGCAAAGCTGGGATTGTTTAAGCTTAGTAGATCATCTATAAGTGTGTTGAAATTGTGTAAGATCAATGGTAGTGTCAGTTATCTCCAGCTGTTTAAGTATCCATTTATACTCAAAAAAAGCCTAGTACAGATTGCACATGACTGGTGAACATGAGAAGCCCATTGGGATACCATGGATTTGTTGAAAGCATTTCTCACCTAGCATAACAAAGCAATTCGAAAGAGCCATTCAATAATCTCTATTAGATTATAGAGATTATAATGGGTGGGTGGTCCTTTTTGCATGTTTTTTACCCATCTCGGGCTTTTAGCTAGTGAGATAGTTTGGTGTCCCATCTCATTCCTCCTTGCGAAAACCATTTTGCCTATCTGTTGTAGAACAAAGAACAACCCAAAAGGCCCAAAGAGGGATATGTTTTCATAACATTGTGTGATATCAGCTGAAAACATTGAAAAAAATGTTTTGCAGCAGATTAATGAATACCTCAGAAGAGTTCCTCACAAGCCAAAAGTTATTAATCATAAGTCCAGTGAAGGTCTTCACCATTAGAAACTTTTCTTCACAAATGTTATTAAAGTCAGTAAGAATAAGATTGAGGCAAGCAGTGATCACATTGGTGGCATGTAACATGATACAGTTGGAGGCATCTGAAATCCACCTGAAGTTATGCTTGTGACTTTTATAAGTGGGAAAAAGTATAGGTAGTTTCGAACTCTGAGTATCTAATTTGAAGTATCCCATGGAGGAATCTAGATACCGAATGGCTTCTTCAGGACCCATCTCAAAAAGAAAAAATTCTGGTCCATTAAGCCTTGACTAAGCCATTATCCTGGCTAAGTGTTTACAGACAATAGTGGGTATATGAGGGGCTTTGTCAAGTCCTACCACAAACCAATCTTTTTTGAGTTTACGTATCAGAGAGGATAGTGAAGGGGAAAGCCATGTTGTTTCCTGACTAATCTTATGAAGGTGGAATTGATTCAATACACGTTTGAAAGCGAGCAAATAGAGAATCAGCAAGTCTAGCATGTTGTAGACTGTCCAAATTCAGTATTTTGACTATGTTAGGCAAGCAAGTAAGTAATGAGGCAAACACCAAGTGTGGATTTAGTGGTTGGCGTGGGATATGATTCAAGCCTTTACACAATAGGTCCCTCATTTCCCCAGAATTAATAAGAGATAAATTCGTAGTGCATATGTGTTTTCCAAAAACTTGGAAGTCAAAACAAAAATTTCCAAAGATAGAGCACATACAAGATGGTTGTTTGCATGAAGTGAGAAATTCAGTGGAATATATAAAGTTTTTCAAGGGAGGATCAAAGGTCCAACCAAAGGTTAGTTCATCCACTTTGTCAGTGTTGTTAAACACATGTAAAAAAGCATATTGTATCAAACTTTTTGGAGTAAACAAATCTAGAATACGATTCGCAAAATGGCAATGAACAATTCGCTTCGTCTGATTCTCTTCCTTCCATAAAAACAACTTTCTAGAAGTAGTCCAATTGATCTGAAAGGGCAATAAAATTAAGAGTTAAACATTTTCTTGATAGGGAGATTCTTCCCCCTGCCTTTGACATAGCTTCTAGCTTTATTCCGTCCTTCAGAGGACCCTGGTATAGAAGAAGGGGATAAAAAAGATGTGATCGAGTGCGAAGCAGAACTTGTTAACATAGGCCTTTTGAGGTTAGGGGACTCCTCTGCATCTAGTGAAGGTTTGAGAAGGGATAGGATATGTTTGATGCCCTTAGAAGCACTTAAATTAGAGAGTAAATGACTTGGTGCATCTAACTTTAGCTCTTTCAGAGCCTCATACATGAAGTTCCTAAAGTGAAGGTAAGCGATATGGGCTCACACAGCTTCCCTAGCCTGATCCCCAAGCCAAGAACAAATAATAGGGAGAAAATGCTCCTCTGTGTGTGATGGGAAGAGGTCTTCTAGATGGTTGAGGAGGAACCAAATTGCATGATCAAACCAAAGGATGTTACTCTCACAATCAGCTTTTGCATCCAAAGCTTTGCAAGCACATTTGATGTAGGGGCGGTAGATGTTCCAGATAGATTCATAATAGAATTCACTACTTTGTTTAGAAAAGGTCATAGTTCCCTTGGTTCTGACATAAATGCCAGATAAGATAGGGCATTTCCTTGAATCTAAGAAATGCATACGAAAGGGTGCTTTGATGACATCACCTTTATCCAAGAATTGAACTCCCTTGAGGGTCTCCATTCGACAGTCTTCACTAGTGGAGGTAGGTAAGGCTGCAAGAAAAACCCAAGTCTCGATCAAGATAGGTGCCACAAAAGCTTTGTTTTGCAGTTCCCAAAGCTGATGGTCAAGCTCTATTCCTTCGATAGCAATTTGTCTCAAAGGTAAGAAGGGAAAACACTTCGAGACTTTAGGGACCATGTCCAGTAAAGAAGTTTCACTAGACGAGCTGAGTCCTTGCTGAAGCTTTTAACTGCTTCAATAGCAGCATCATCCCTACAAAAGAGGCCTTTTGGAGCCTTAGCAGGATCAAAAGATTTAGTGGTGGCAAAACAAGAAGCAAGGCCACAAAGTTTCCTGATAAAGTTAGACACGTCGGCTCCTTTAACCGAGAACTGAGGAAGATCGGATTTGTGACTCATTTCAATAGCAGCAAGGTTAGAAGCCAACTTTTGAAGGTGAAGTACTCCTTCTTTCGTCTCAGCCACCAGATTGGCGAGGATAAGAACCCAGTCATTAAAGGTTAACAGATTCATGATAGAGTCATGGGTTTTATTAACCTTTGAGAATTGGCTTAGTAGAGAAACCGCCAAAGGGTCCTGAATAAGTTTAATCACCAGTAGGGATGCTGGGGAGAAGGGAAGGGTGGAAAGGTCAAGAGCAGCTGAGACAGGGACAATCTGAAGTGAAAAACATCCAAATTAGAAAGATCTAAAAAGAGGAGCTGGTAGGTATTCCATCCTAAAACCAACCAAGACCAAGGTCATAATGGTTGTGTGGGATACCCCCTACCCTAGAAAATCCAGTTTCAAGCTGTATCTCCTAAGGACTAGGTCCTGGTGCCATAGATCTAAGACCCAAAGCACCCACATGCTTTAAGGAGAGTGAGTTTAATCTATTTACAATATACATAACACATGAGACTAACTACAAAGACCAATGTCTACAGTCCAAAGTACAAAATCATGTATTCCTTTCGACTGAATATCCAAAAAAAATACATCACAATATCAGGCCATATTAGGGACAGAAGGTCCTGATTAATGTTACAGTATAAGTGTACAACATTTCATCTTCTCAAATAGCAGCCAAGGAAAGGACACCCTTACCTGCATCCACAGTAAGAAAACAAACTTTCGGTTAGCTTCCAGACAGCATTGCAGGTAACTAGGGTGACCCAGTTGTCATCCATGTCACCGAGGTACCAAAAAAGAAAAATCATGTTGCTAATAAATATAGTGAAAATTAATTTTTTGTATTCCATAAGCCAGAATTTTTTTATGTTTCTAACAATATATGAAACTTCCTTGAAAAAAACTTGAAGGTTTTAGTTCAAAAATTTCAATTTTAAAGTGAAGTTTTAACAAGTCAAGACAGAGTTCCTGTTATAACAATCATTTTTATAAAAAAACTACTGTGAATTCAAGCCCTGATTGGGTTCATTCCTACAAAATGATTCCCGGCAAGGACAGCTTGCTTGTTGCCAAAAAACTTCTATCATTAAAAAGTTTCCCTAGAAAGTAGATTTTCATGAGTGTAAGCAATCTGAAAGTCACATTCCCTTTGTAGATAAAAAAATCACATATCCGCAAGCTAGTTAACAAGTCAAATTACGTTATCCATCAAGCCATGTATGTCTGCTTCCAAAAAATAGTGTAAGCATTTACAAACATAAGCTTCAACCAGTTTTTCAAGCCGAACAAGGGGCCGTACAAACCATATTATTCTAGCCTCGAATCCCCAAACAAACCTTTGGATTTACTCAAGATGTGTCTATAGTAGCTGCTCGTTCAATTCCCAACATAAGAATAACCAACGGTTTAGCAAAAACATTATTGCTGCAACCAACCAACCAGTAAAACAAGAGTCAGTCGTCGAGGGTAAACCAACCAACCAAACCATATAATTGGCCAACCAGTCAGTAATTCTATTAGTGCTGCACCCAGCCAGCAACAATACAAGAGTCAGTCGAGGATAAACTAACCAACCAAGCCATATAATCGGCCAACCAGTCCAGCCAACCGGCCAGATAGGACCAAGTCCTTTACACAGTCCATATGTTTTCTGTACACAATAGCTGGTGAGAGACATAAAAGAGAGAGAGAGAGAGAGAGAGAGAGAGAGAGAGAGAGAGAGAGAGAGAGAGAGAGAGAGAGAGAGAGAGAGAGAGAGAGAGAGAGAGAGAGAGAGAGAGAGAGAGAGAGATTAACCGCAATAGCCAGGGCCAGTAATGTACAGCAAACATTACCCCTTCCCATCATAAGAATACCCAACAGTTTAGCAAAAACATTATTGTTGCATCCAATTGACCAGTAAAACAAGAGTCAGTCGAGGGTAAACCAACCAACAAAGCCACATAATCGGCCAACCAATCAGAAATTCTATTAGTGATATACCTGTTGGGATTAAAGCCCAAGTGGCCTCTTATGCGGATATGGCTGGCTGCGCCTAACTCACTTCCCTCTAACTCTTTGTATATACTAACTTATACTTTGTGAATACTAAGGTATTGGGAGATAACCCTTCTAACAATTCTCTGCGTACTGTACTGTGTAAGCTCACTGTGTGTGTGTGTGTGTGTGAGAGAGAGTCGACCCACGCTCCGCTCCGCGACTTCAATTGGTATCAGAGCCTTGGTTCAGTGCGGATTTGCACAATCGCGTGCGCGCGCACTTTTCCGGCAGATTCTGGATCCGGAGTTCGAAAATTCACACTCGGCGTTCCGGGAGCGTTTCCAGTAGGTGACCTGGGGTTTTACCCCCTTTTCGAAGCCGTTTATGCCCTCAGAATTTCGTTTTGAGCACTACAGCAGAAGATAGATTTCAGCCGCAAAGAAATCCGTCTTGTGTAGATTGGCAAGCAGGAGGTGGCCGACATCAATATCGGCATCGACATACATCACTCATTAGTCTTCAGAGCATCATCTATAGACCAGGTACACATATATATCATCAGATATATATATTGCAGTCTGCATTGTTACTTCTTGTGCTTGCCAGGTTCCAGGGGAGGTGTGGCCATACGACGGCTTGACACCACTGGCATGTATTGCAGATTGATGTACTGTGATTGTGGGTCTGCTAGTTGTGAGTCACGCTAGCAGACAGACCGCCGCAGCGGTCATAGGACAGTGATTGGTCTATTATAGGATGTATGCTAGTTCTGGGAAGTTTGCTGAGCCATCTGAGAGGGTCGTATGTGAGGTTTTTTGAAGCCAAGCACTGGGGGTTGGGTTACCCAGTGTGAGGTGGATTAGGTTGCTGGAGTTCCCCTCTACACGCATCCTCTTCGGCGACTTTTATCCCTTAGGATGTATGACTTTGTGTAGACACTGGATTGCATCTTATGCGTCAGGCCGTTGAGGCATTGTTCAGGGTTCAGTCTTGAGATAGATACAGGTTCTGTCATCGCCCAGAGAGGAGACAATGTATGCTTACAGGACAGCATATTACAGAGATTTTTTAGATTTGTCACTGGTCAGCTATTTATGATTGTTTTTTGAGCTATCTTTTGGTTCCCAGAGCTCAGTTTACAGGGGAGACTTTGTCAAAAATTTTCAAAATACTGACAGTTCCTGAGGAGAGGTGTTCAGCTTGTTGATTACAGCTTGTTTACTGTGTACAGAGGCCAATTTATAGGGGAAACTCTGCCGGATTTTTCTCAGGAGTAAGCAGTTTGGCAGTTATGGCATCTTCTCAAAGTGAGACTCTTTACAACATAAAGAAGCTGGATGGCACAAACTTTCCATTCTGGAAGAAGCAGATTTGGCAGGTTTTGGTGCAGAAAAAACAAGTGAAGCCACTGAAGCTCAAAGGGGAGAGACCAGAAGGTATGGCTGAAGATGAGTGGGAAGAGCTTGACGAGTTAGCTTGTTCCACAATCATGCTGACACTGGCAAAAAATGTTTACTTCAACGTAGCAGAAGAGACTACAACGTATGGCGTATGGCAAAAGCTATGTGGTATGTACGAGAAACAAAGTGCTGCTTCTCAGATTTACTGGCTCAAGAAATTGGTGGATTTGAAGATGAAGGAAGGGACAGCCATGTCAAATCATCTGAATGAATTTCACACAATTTTCAGCCAGTTAACAGCACAGGAGATAGTCTTTCCAGATTCAGTGAAGGCTATGTTTCTCTTAATCACTTTGCCAGACAGTTGGGATACTTTTCGTACAGCGTTAAGTAATTCTGTCGCGCCAGAAGGTCTTACAAGTGCCAATGTAGAAGGCAGCTTGCTCACAAAGGAAGTGAACAGGAAGAACATTGACAAAGGCAAAGGCAATAGTGCTTTGGTCGTTCGAGGGAGACAACAGTTTAAAGAGAAGAAGGGTAAGAAGGCACAAAACCGAAGTAAGTCTCGTGATTCGAAGTCAAAGGATGACATAGAATGCTACCATTGTGGCAAGAAGGGTCACATGAAGCGAGACTATACGAAGTGGAAACAAGAAAAAGGAAAAACAAAGAGTTCTGAGCAAGATGAAAAGAAGAGTTCAGTGAAGATTGAAGAGGTGAATGTCACAGGATCTGGTTCAGACAGTGATTCTGGTATAGCAGCTGGTGACATCTTCCTTACAAGCAATCTTGATTCTGTTTTCTTGACTGCAGAGGATGGACATGCTATGAGTGATTGGATTATCGACTCAGGGGCATCTTTACATGTTTCTCCGCACAAAGAGTGGTTTACATCATATGTGGCTACTAAAGATTATGTCAGACTTGGCAATGAGCAGGTTTGTGACATACTTGGAGTGGGAGATGTGCAGTTGAAGTTTTAGAATGGCTCTTCTTTATGGCTCAAGAATGTCAGACATGTTCCAGCAATCCGAAAGAGCTTGATTAGTACAGGGAAGTTGGATGATGCGGGTTATGTGATAGTTTTTGGGAACAGCGCTTGGAAGATCTCCAAAGGTTCGATGACTGTAGCACATGGCAGCAAGTCAGGAACTCTGTACACTTTACATGTTTCAGAGGTTAAAAACCATGTAATTAATGTGATTGAGCAGCCAAGTGTGTCACTGTGGCATCGTAGGTTGGGACATATGTCAAAAAGAGGAATGGAAATACTTTCTCATTATGGTTATTTGCCTGGCTTTTCATTTCAAGATTTCGAGTTTTGTGAGCATTGTGTTTATGGTAAGCAAACACAGGAACCGCACAGATCAAAGAGGAATCGTAGGGACGAACGGTTAGCTCTTGTACACAGTGATCTATGCGTACCAATGCCTAGTTTGTCACTAGGGGGAGCATCGTACTTTTGTACATTCATAGATGACTATTCTCGCAAAGTATGGGTTTACTTCTTGAAGCACAAGGATGAGGTGCTCAAGGTCTTTAAGACATTCTTGCAGCTGGTGGAGAATCAGAGTGGTCAGAAGCTGAAGTGCTTGAGAACTGACAATGGTGGAGAGTACGTTTCCAAAGCTTTTCAAGACTTTTGTGAAGCAAAAGGGATTAAGCGGGAACTTACTGCACCATATAATCCTTCACAGAATGGGGTTGCAGAACGTATGAATAGGACCATACAAGAGAAGGTCAGAAGCATGTTGTCAAATGCTGAGTTGCCTGATGGATTTTGGGCGGAAGCAGTGGCTACAACAGTCCATTTGATCAACATGTCTCCTAGTAGGGTTCTGGATAAGAGTGCAGTGGCCGAGATGCTATGGACAGGCAAGGCACCTTCGTATAAGCATCTCAGAGTCTTTGGTTGTGAAGCTTATAGCCATATTCCTAAGGAGTTCAGAAATAAGTTAGAACCAAAGAGCAAGAAGTGTATATTTCTTGGCTACGGAGAATCGAGCGAGATGGGTTACCGGCTTTGGGATCCTGAGTCCAGAAAGCTTATTCGTAGCAATGATGTGCATTTCAATGAAGCCAAGTTTCACGCTAAGCCAGAGAAGACAGAGGAGATCAGAAGAGTTGTCTTCAAGGAAGATGGACCTAGTGCTAGCACATCAAGACAGCATGGTCAGGCTCAGAACCAGCCTATAGTGGCTAGAGAGGCACAATCAGTTGTGGTGAGACGTTCTGAGCGTGTCTCCAAACCACCTGATCGTTATGTGCCATCTCTAAATTATGTCATGCTCACAGATTGCGGAGAACCATCTTGTTACAAGGAAGCATTACAAGTGGTTGACTCAAAAAAATGGCAGTTGGCCATGCAGTCAGAGATGACAGCTCTGCATAAAAACCAGACATGGAAGTTGGTTAAATTACCACAGGGCAAAAAGGCTCTACCTTGTAAATGGGTTTACAGGTATAAGATCACCGCTCATGATAGTCAGCCAAAGTACAAAGCAAGGCTTGTTGCCAAGGGATTTAAGCAAGAACAAGGCATTGACTTTGATGAAGTCTTCTCTCCAGTGGTCAAGATGACTACATTGAGATGCTTTCTTGCATTGGTTGCTATATTGGATTTGGTGTTGCACCAAATGGATGTCAAGACAGCGTTCTTGCATGGTGATTTAGATGTGGAAATTTACATGCAGCAGCCAGAAGGGTTTGTTGAGAAAGGCATGGAACATTTGGTATGCCAGTTGTTAAAGAGTCTTTATGGCTTAAAACAATCACCGAGGGCATGGTACCATAAGTTCCACCAGTTTATGCTTTCTCAAGGCTACAAACGTAGTGAGTTCGATCACTGTCTATATACAAAGAAGGCTAAGGATGGCAGTTGGCTGATCCTTATTTTGTATGTGGATGACATGTTGATTGCTGGCAAACACTTGGAAGAAATTTCAGCTTTGAAGTCAAAGATGGCAAAATCGTTTGACATGAAAGACATGGGTGAGGCAAGTCATATACTTGGTATGCGCATTGAGAGAGACAGATCAAAGAAGTTGATTTGGTTATCTCAAACAGAGTATATTGACAAGGTTTTGCAACGTTTCAATATGGAGAAGGGAAAGGCATTGAGTGTTCCATTGCCACCATATGTGAAACTTAGCAAACAAGATTGTCCTGTGTCTGAGGAAGAAAAGGCTGAAATGGATAAGATTCCATATGCGTCTGCAGTGGGTAGTTTGATGTATGCAATGATTGCTACACGTCCGGATATTGCATTTGCAGTGGGAGTGGTTAGCAGATATATGTCAAATCCCGGCAAGAAACATTGGGAGGCAGTGAAAGGTATCATGAGATACTTAAAACATACAAAGAGTATGCGCATATGCTATGGTAGTCAGGATTTGAGTGTCAGAGGATACACTGACTCAGATTATGCAGGAGACTTGGATAAGAGGAGATCTACATCAGGCTATGTCTTTACATTGGCTGGAGGTGCCATATCATGGCGATCTCGATTACAAGATTGTGTTACGCAGTCTACTACAGAAGCTGAGTATGTTGCAGCAAATGAGGCATGCAAAGAAGCTATTTGGCTTGGTAAATTGGTTGCAGACTTGGGAATCAAAGTGGATATGCCAGAGTTATATTGTGATAGTTAAAGTGCTATACAATTGGCAAAGAATCCAGTGTTCCATTCGAAGACTAAGCATATTGATGTCAAATATCACTTCATTAGGGAAGTACTTGAAGACAAGCAGATACAACTGCTGAAGATCCACACCAAGGACAATCCTGCTGATCTACTCACAAAGGGACTTCCAGGAGAGGGCTTTGTGCATTGTCGTGAGTTATTGGGCATTGGATAGATGGCAGCCATGTAAATCTTTGTACATTTATGTTCATAGATTTACGATTACTTAAAGTGCCACATTGGACTTTAAGTGGGAGGTTGTTGGGATTAAAGCCCAAGTGGCCTCTTATGCGGATATGGCTGGCTGGCCGCCCGCCTAACTCACTTCCCTCTAACTCTTTGTATATACTAACTTATACTTTGTGAATACTAAGGTATTGGGAGATAACCCTTCTAACAGTTCTCTGCGTACTGTACTGTGTAAGCTCACTGTGTGTGTGTGTGTGTGAGAGAGTCGACCCACGCTCCGCTCCGCGACTTCAGTACCCAGCCAGCAATAACACAAGAGTCGGTCAAGGATAACCCAACCAACCAAGCCATACACTCGGCCAACCAGTCCAGCCAACCGGCCAGATAACACCTAGTCCTTCACACCATCCATATGTTTTCTGTATACAATAGCTGGTGAGAGACATAGAAAAGAGATAGAGAGAGGATTAACTGCAATAGCCAGGGCCAGTAATGTATAGCAACCATTACCCCTTCCCAAAGGTCGGCTTGGAACCTATCACCAAATCCTACCTTATAGCAAACATCGACAAGGACCCGATCAACTTATTTCAATAACCACACACAGTAGAACAACTCATCAAAGTCCAACCAATGATTAGACACATGGCTAGTCCATCCTTTCCAACACTAAAACAAGATAATGTCCAGAGTCAAGGTAAATCAACCCCAAGAGTCGGCAGCAGTGAAATAACCAGCAAACCAGTCGGCAAAAAACAGCCAGGACCAGCAAAGGGTAACATATCCTCCCTTATACCAAACATCAGTAGGGACCCGATTATCTATTCCACTAACAACACACAATAGAATATCACATCAAAGTTCAACCAATGATTAGACATATGGTCAGTCCATCCATTCCAACATACCACTACCAGATAAAGCCAAGAGTTAAGGTAAATCAACCCCAACCCCTCAAACAGAGAGAGAAGATCAATTCCATAGCCCGAGACTCCTCTCTTTCTCAATCCAAACACCATAATGGATACAATGAGCCGTACTACAGCCTGAAACAAACAGCTTAAGATTTTGTAACGAAGCCATAGAAAGAAAGACCAACCAGTCGGCAAGAAGTTAGGACCAAATAGCATACACTACCTCATAACCAACATTTAATAGAACATCCGAAACACATACATCCTATATTTAGACATAGGGCTAGTCGGCAACTACTAAGGCCAGCAGAGAACAACTCCGAGTACCACATATCGAGGATTGGCAAGGAGCCAATCTATTATTTCAAAGTCAACAGATAATGGAGCATTCAAAATTTATCCAGCCATGGCCAGTATACTAAGTTCAAAATCATTATTTATACAATGCAACCAGCCATTGTACACCCATATGGCCAGTTCACCAAGCCATTCAAAGGCATATACCTCATTAAATAATACATCTATACGATCATTGAGTACGTACTGCATATCACAACCCATACAGTATAATCGACAGCAATGGAATATTCAATAAAACATAATCAACAATTTCCAGTAAAACATATCCTTTCCTACCAAAGAGGTTATTCACCAATGCCAAAATAGACCGCATAAGTACCTTTGTAGTGTCAAAAGGTGTTTTCTTGCTAGGAACCATCGCCAAAAACGCTTGGAGAGTTGAAGCACACACCCGATTGAACGTACACAACAGAATGAAATTAGAAATAGACCCTTTAACCGAATGGAAGCTAAGTGAGCATCAGCTAACCTAATAAGGTGATGTTCTCCCCACACGACTAGCTGGTTGTGGAGCCCGATCCGAAGCAGAAGGATCTGCATCTCTTGAATATCTACCCACCAAGGCATAGGATATGCGGCGGTGCCATTTTCAAGAGCCCCCAAATAGAGCGAACAGCGAACAAAATCTACATCCAGCTCGTTTTGTTTGTACCTCTGTCACGTCGAAATGATGGCCTAAAAACAGCAATTTAATCAAAGCCCAGTAGGCGCCCAAAAGTTCATTTACACACCCCTTGGGCACCCATGCCCAGGTGGCAGCACATCATTTTTCAGGCCATGAGGTAGTTCAAGCAAAAGACCCATTTACTGGGGTAACCATTAGATAGCAGTTGCTATGCATAAGGAGAGCAAGATATATCAGTAAAGGTGAAAAACCATGCAGCCTATGATTGCCAAGGGTTAAAGTAAAACCAAGTGATATATTATGGCAACACTAGATATAGAGTTCGATTTTTTTTAGAGGGATAACCAAATATATATATATATATTATTGGGGTTGAAAGCATCCTGAGAGAAGCAAAATGATAATTCAGGATAGAAAACCTGATAGATTCTATCACGATGTAGAGAGAAAGAGAGTTAGAGAGAGAGAGGGAAAGGCCTTTCTCTTGGATGCTATCTGAGAGCAAGATACATTCCAAATAGGAGAGAGATTTGTGTATTCAATGATTGCCAAGGGTGAAACAAAACCCCAAGAAATCACATGGATGAAGAGTCTCATGTCCTTTAGAAGGATAAAGAGAGAGAGAGAGAGAGAGAGAGAGAGAGAGAGAGAGAGAGAGAGAGAGAGAGAGAGAGAGAGAGAGAGAGAGAGAGAGAGAGATCAAATCACACACCTCCCCCACCCTCCCTTGCTTGGCTCGCTGGACCTGCCATGTCTCGCCTACCTCCTGTCATCACTGTCTCCATCTCACACTGCTCTTTTTGTTCATCACCCATTACCCATTTCTTTCAAAGGAAATGGGTTCATACCTACTTGCTACCTGCTAACTTCCCTCTCTCTCTCTCTCTCTCTCTCTCTCTGTGTCTCTCTCTCTCTCTCAGCTTCTAGTGAGGCAAGATGTGTAATGTGTGTTTGTGTGTGTCACTTTGGGGATGGCACTATCAAGAACGAGCGGGGGAAGTGGGATTGCAACAGGCGAGACCTGGAGTGGCAAGTAGGCAGGAGACAAATCGGGAGGCCTTCAACAACTTGCAAGTTGGGAGGAGCATGAAGATTTGATAAACTCACCATGGAGCAGGAGCACGAGGGGAAGAAACAAAGGAGCAGGAGCAAGAACCCTCTCGCTGCATTTGGAAATGCTTAGAGAATGGGGAGAGAAAGGCAGTTGTGCCTCTTGCATTGCACACAGATTGTGAGGGGAAGGCAAGGGCCTCTCTATCTATCTTTTTTTTTCATGTGTAGACTCTCTCTCTCTCTCTCTCTCTCTCTCTCTCTCTCTCTCTCTCTCTCTCTCTCTCTCTCTCTCTCTCAACCCACAAAGCGCAGACACTCTCCTTTTTTGTCGGGTCATGGGTGAGCTCTTTTCAACTACAGGAGCACCAGTTTGCAGGGGCACCTTGGGCCAGGAATGGAGCTACTACAGCAACAGCCAGAGGACTGTTCCTAGTTGCTGGTGTGGTGCGGAGTGCACCAGGTAGCGAGAGAGGGATCACTTGAAGAGCAGGGAAAATGAGTGCAAGGGGCTTGGCAGAAGGGGGGCGGCATGGGGGGGGGCACTGTATAAGTGAACCCCTTCAAGGTTGGCAAACTGAGGAGTAGGAATCTCAAAAGATTCCTACTAATAAAATGTGAATAGATGCAGTAGCTACTAGTAGGAATTATGGGTGAATGCCTGTTTTGCACCACAAACATGTAGAAAGAATGGTACAGTTTACAAAAAAAATTGAGCCCCGTGTCCTCTTTTTTGTCTCTCATTTCTCAATCCCTACACAAAAACCCTCCATAAACTTTCACTTTAAAGGCCTCACTACACACACTTGCTGTAAAGAGAGGAAGGGTATCTCTTCCACATTGCTTTTCTCTCTCTTCATGTCATCTCAAGCCCTCTTATCTACACACCTCTTGGCTTATCTCCTACAGTTCTTGGGTTTTTTTTTTCAATAGAAGTTTGGCATTTTCTCCTACTCTACATGACAACAACATCCGTTTGAAAGGTGTTAGTGGTGCTATTATCCTTATTTGCAAGCAATTAAGTTGTGCCAAGGTTGTTTGTCTCCTTTTCATGGCAACATTAAACCACGGGTTTGGCAAAATTGGGTTGAAGATCACATTTGTTTCACCTAGTTGTTTGACACATTCCATTGGTATTTTACAAGGTGATATGATGAGTTGAGCTTAAGCATTTTCTTGCTTACATGAAGGATAAATCGTTTAATGAATATGAAATTTTATGGAGTGTGTTAAGTTTGATAGATTACAACATGGGACGTAAATGTGGATGCACTATGAAACGCCTTGGTGTGTGGTTAATATTTTCATCTTGAGGTTCTTGTGTTGATTTGTACTTCATATACACTCACATACTCCTTGTGTGAAAGGAGCCTTGATGTCTCTCACACTTAATACTCATGTACTCATGCATTTTCTTAGATCTCCCTACAGACTCACATCCAGGTATACTCCTAACTATCGTGAACATCATGGCATATGGCACATGTATCCACAATGTTTTTGTTTTAAGTGTGATAATGGATTTAATGGAGCCACAATGTTAAAATTAAGTTGAAATAAATAATATTAAAAGTATAGGATCCTATGCTCTTGGATACACTCCTCTCTCTCTCTCTCTCTCTCACACACACACACACACACACACACACACACACACACACACACAGGAACATGCACATGCATGAGCACATGTTGGCTGTCAAGCCAGACAAACACCCTTTGAGTTGACCCTTCCTCCATGAGCATAAAATTTTCATATCTCTTCATTTATTTTTTGAAAAGCCTCGTAATTATTTGTAGTCCTTGATTATAAATGGGCAAGCTCTAAGATGTTAAATTGCAAAGTCTGCAAAAGGTCTAGGGCTTGTAAATTTGGCCATTGGCCAAGATAGCCCTAGGTATAAAGCCTATGTTGTAAAGTGGGAAAATGACACTTATCATTATCAAGTTTTGAAGTATTGAGTGTACAACCGAGAGTAACAACTCTTTGGCAACTTGTAATCATCATATCTCGAGCTCTGGTAATGACATTTAAGTTTTGAAACTTGCATTGTGTTCCGTGTTCAATGCTCTTTCATTCAAGTACTTTCATTGTCGATTTTGCTGTGATTTGTGTCTATGTGTTAGTAGGCTATATCTATTGATTTGAGAGCATTAATGACTGTTTTTTGACATTCTAACCATAGGAGAGTGTTCCTAGACCCTAGGGTGACCTTTCTGGTATGTTCTGTTGCAATTTCTAGGACCTTGATTATGATGGATTATGATTTTTATACCTCCTCAAAATGCAACCAAACTTTGTAGGTTAGTGCCCCTAAGTGTCCTGGACATCATCCTAAAGTTTTGTAGAATTTGGATTCCATTTGAGTGTCGAAACAGGTTGATAATTAAGTGCGGAGACGTAGGACATAGGCAAATTTCCAAATCTAAGAGAGATAGATTTGCATGTGTTAGAGATAGTGTTATTTTGTAGGTTCGCTTCTTAAGGTTGGCACCCTCAAAGAGTCTCCATGCCCCATCCGAGTCGCTTCCCCAAGGATGGACATTGTGTTAGTGCTAGAAAGCTATGCTATCACAGTGACCCACTAACATTGGCGCTGCTACCGGGGATAGTGATCCTTAGGTGGTGAGTGACTGAGTCGTAGCTTTTACTTAGAGACTTTGATTTTACATTCCACTTCCTTTACACATTAGCACTCAGGCAGCTAGACCCAGGGTTTAGTGCTTGGTAGAGTCTAGAAGTCAAGGGCTTACTATATCTATTCTTGAGAGGTAAAGAGGGTTGTGAGTGAGATAGCCAAAAGCATTTCATTCTCCCATTTTCTCATTACTTTCAGCGTGATGTACCGTGTTTAGTTCGACTTTAATTTGTACCGTTTTGTATGTTTTTGTTTCATGTTTCATTTCAATACCTAGGAGTAGGGTAAGTGTAACATTTAATGACCTAGTAACTTGTGTGTAGTGGAAAATAACATAGACATAGTGAGCATTTCCTTATAATAGATTCCTAATGAGCATAGCAAGAGTGCTTGGATGGAGAGAGCAACAAGAGCATAACACCTAGTTAGATAGGCATGAACAACACTTCAAAAAGAGAGATAAATTAAGCTATTGACAACATTGAGGACCGGATTTACATGGAGCCAGTCCCCCCTTCAAAAAGCTTTGTATTATAGGTTTCCCCCATCAAGGGAGACATTTTACAATACAATACTTTGTGTTCCTTCAATAACTTGCTGGTGCAATGAAGATGGAAGCTTCCACCACCAAGCTCACACTTATAAAACACAACATCAATTCCCTCATGATCTCAGACCCAAGACCTCACACACCTTCGAAGATGGTGAGAGCTATCAGGGTATGAGAGTAGATCGAGAGGAAGAAGGAGTATTCTTACGAGAAAGAAGTATGTCTCCTCACATAATCACTCATAATAGCTTAGCATAGCTTAGTAATTATCATGGTAGAGGAGATGAGCATGCATTGGAGCTTGGCTCTTGGTTGGATTTGCATCACAAAGCCAAGAGTTGTTGGTGTAGGCCTCCCTTCTCACAAGCTTGGAGTAGATGATGAGATTTCCATTAAAGCTGAGCTCTTCTTTACTCCACACATGAGATTGTGTGAGTGTGCGTGTGATAATGACTTGCCAAAATCAGCCCCCTCTTTCTCTTGGTCGACCCCTCTTGCTGTTTACTCATGTTGGCATCCTATTGGACCCTGCAAAGCTTAGCGAATGATAATTAAGAAGCATAAGTGATAGCCTTGTGACATGTGTCCCCTTTCCCCTTTTGTGAGAGATTTAGGTATTTAAATAATGCGATTAAACTCTCATTGGACCCCTTAGTCTTCTGGCCAATAGGAATCAGGCAAGCCACTGGGCTGCTGAATGCTCATTGGACCCCTTGGGGAAGACTGTCCAATAGTCTTCTAGAGAGCTTAATTTCTATTGGTTCTTTTATCAAGTGTTTTTTAAATGAATTAAACTAAATTTACTCTAGCCTAATTCTCATTGGTCCACCTCTATGGCCATCCAATAGGATTTGAATGCACCTTGGGGGCAACTAGGCTAGGGAGTTGACTTTGCGGAGCCACATCTCTTTTGTATGATTCCTCCTCTTCTCTCACCACAGAGAGACTTCTTTTGGGAGTCTCAACAAGAGGCCTCCTCAGCTCTCTCTCTTCTTGGGGTTTTGGAGAATCCCATGGGTGCGAAGTTGTTGGGCAACTTTGGCTTGTAAAGCGGCGTTGCCCATGGCTTGTTGCACCCTAGTGACAAGATAGTTCACAAACATGGGGGCATCATTAGTAGCACCTTTATGTGCAAAATCAAAGTCGTCAATATTCATTCTATTCTCTTTATTATTATCATCCATGCTAACTAAATTTATGTATATGCTACTTTGTTCTTTGGCAACCTCAAAACTTTAGTTGCAACTCTTCTTAACTTTTAAAAATTAGCACTCAAGCAACCACACCCATGGTTTACAGACTGTTAATTGCAAAGAGTAGTGGAGAGGGTCTATCAGTGCTCGGTTGATATAGTTTCTATTGAGATTGCTAGTAGCTCAATAATGGCCAAAGGAAAGCCTCGAAAGACTCCATTATTAAGTCTATAGTTCCCAACGGTCTACCTCGAGCTTTATTCATTCCAACCGGGATAATAAATGGTGTCCCACTTACCCTCTTGCAATGAACAACTCCAAACTTTCATGGACAACTTAAGGACCTCTCTTCGTAAGCAAGAAAAGAGAAACCAATAGCTCTGATACCAATGTAATAGAATATGGCGAATAACATTGATTGTAGCGGAATTAAAGTGACAATAGTGAGCATTTCCTTAAGAGAATTCTTAATGAACGTAGGGAGAGTACTTGATTGAAGGTAGCAAAATAAACATTATACCTAGTTATCTTGTCATGACCAATACTTGCAAAAGAGAGAGAGAGAGAAATAGTGAAATTGACAACAATAGAGGATTGAATTTACTTGGAGCCGATCCCCCCTCCCCAAAAGGCTTTTGTATTATAGATTCTCCCATAAAGAGAGACTTGGTACAATACATTATTTGTGTTCCTTGAGACCTTGTTGATAGTATGAAGATGGTAAGATTCATGCACCAATATCATGCTTGTAATTAACTCACAATAACACGAACTTGTCCCTAGCCTCAATCCCAAGATCTGAAACACCTTCAAAGGTGGAGAGAGCTAGCAGAGAGTGAGGGAAGGAAAGAGAAGAAGATGTATTCTTACAAGAAAGAAGTAGTGTCCTCACATATCATCACTCTTAGAGCATAACATAGCATAGTAATGGAGATGAAGAAGATGATAATCATTTCTTTGAAGCTTGACTCTTGGTTGGATTTGCATTCCATAGCCAAGAGGTGTTGGTGTAGGCTCTCTACTTCTCAAGCTTGGAGAAGGAGATGGAATTCTTGCTCAACACATGAGACAATGTGTGAGTGTATGGGTGAGGATGCCCAAAAGTGAGAGCTTTCCCTTTCCTTGGTCGACCACCTCTCTCCTAGCACTAGCTTACACCCCATTGGCCATGCCAAGGCCTAGCCAATCACAAGCTCTTTGGTCATAACTAGCAATAGAGGTAGCATGTGGACAAGTGTCCCTCTTTCCCCCTTTGAGAGAGAGAGAGAGAGAGAGAGAGAGAGAGAGAGAGAGAGAGAGAGAGAGAGCTTAATTAATTATTTAATTGGATATAAATTCTCATTGGACCTCCATAAAGGCCATCCAATAGGATTCAAGCACACTATGAGGGCAACATGACCAGGGGCTTGACATGTGTCCTTTATGCCTCTTGTGTCTTGGGCATGCTTTGAGTGTGTGTGAGTGTGTTCTCTCTCATCCCCTACCTTTAGGGCTCGCCCCCTCCTATATAGGGCTCATGTTTGACTTGAACACCTCAAGCTCCTTGTTCATCAAGCACCTCAATCACCTTAGTCATCAAGCATCTTAGTCATCAAGCACCTTAGTCATTAAGCACCTCAAGCACCTTAGTCAGCTTAAGCACCTCAAGCACCTTAGTCAGCTCAAGCACCTCAAACACAGTCCTAGCTTTCCTAAGGTCTAAAGTACCTAAAGGTCCTAGTTTTAAGGACTTTTAGCACTAACCTTTGGAGGTCTTTAATAAAGCTAACCCTAAGGTCTTTAATAAAGCTAACCCTAAGGTCTTTTAAGCTCCATTATCTGCTCACTGCTCTTTGGTAGACCATCTCCTTTTTGGACCCTCAATGAGATGAAGCCTTCTCCTCCTTTGGTCCCGTGTTGAGATAGGCCTAAAAGCACATATCTACATTCTAACTCTTGTTCCCATTCATTTTTCCACATTAAATGATCAGTTCAATATGAGAAAATCATTTGGGATAGGTAGATATTAGATTTAAGTATGACAACAGATACAATCAAGCTGAAACTCACTCTCAAGCAAGATTTTGCTTATGGATCCAACATGCAACAAGTGCGCGACAAGGTTAAAAATTTCAAGTTCTTCTTGTTTTTATTGTATTTTAATCTTTATTTTGCAAAAGACTTCCTACTTTAATACAAAGCAAAGTGCTTTGATAGTTTTAACACGAAGCAAGGCTTCTCACCTATGTCACAATACTGCCCATTGATTTGGGATCAAGGGCAATGGCACACAGGTTTGGAATTTTGGCAATGTAGGGATATAAGCTCACATTTTATGTATGATAGCGTCAAATTGTGATGTATCCATGCCAGTACAGATTGTGCAAGGCACTTCCAATATCGGTTCAAACTCTTGAGACTGTCACTGTAGCCAAGGGCTTCCAATTTCCTTTTCTGTGTGGCATGCATAGCGTGCCAGTCAAGTGGAATTTATTCCCCTCAATCATTGTTTACGCTTTTGCTATAGCACCAACTACTCTATCAAGGAACAATAAGATATTGAATATTTAAAATGATTTAATCAAACGGACTTCATTCACAGACAAAGTTCCATAATGAAGTCAATCTGGTACGACCATTACCACATACAGGGTAGGTGGGTCAAGATGTGACTTATATTTTTTGTTGCATCTCCTTTAGAGAGCATCGTATAAGCAGAATGTTGTACCCTTATAGGATAAGCTACAAGACATGCATAGTATGCACAGAAGCATACGCACGTGACACACACACCCCAGTAGGCTAAGGGACTTTCCTCCGTCCAGCGTGCTCTCTCTCTCTCTCTCTCTCTCTCTCTATCTATCTATCTATCTTTCCTATGTCTCTAAAGCAATAATGAAATTAGGCATGTTTTCACTAACAACTTCTAAGTCGACATGGTAAAAGGAAGGGCTAAGAGTCATCTTTTTTAGAAGGGCTAAGAGCCGTCTATTTCAGAATGGCTAAGAGCCATCTGTTTTGTAATCATCAATGATTGCTCTAAAGGTCGAACAAATCTATCTAGTTAAGAACCCACTGACTCTAATGGACAAACAAGAGTCTTGCCATTAATGATATTCTAGCTATCACTTTAGCACTACATACTTCTAGTGTGAAGATCAAGTTATGTTTTTGATGATCTTAAACTTGCGAAGGCTCATCTATACCATGGTGTATAGATGAGACAAAGCGTTTCAGAAAGCACGATTGTCCACAAGAACCCAAGGTTATAGACTTTCAAATTTATAGTTGTGAATAAGATTCCAACTTGAGAGGACCTCTTGTTTCATCTATAGCACTAGCTCTATCTTTAGGAGCATAGATTTTGGGGTATGACCTCGTTTGTGATTGGAAAAGTGTTGTTGGTCATTTATGGGCCTTTTCGTAGTTGTACTTTTAAGGAAAGAAGTTCTCCCTCAGGATTGATGCATAGTCGTAAAACATGATCATTTCCCAATTGATACAACCTTCCTGCAACCAATTGAAGATTCTTGGATTGCTGAATAGCAATATGTTTCTGGTTGTATTCTCTTCTATCAAACTCTCCTCCATAGGTTAATAAGCTAACGACATTTTGAGACCACTTCGGTATCATTTCTATGTTGAACAAGTACGCGTCTGGCATGTCGTCATCTACTCCTATAGGGTCTTCTCCATTCATCAATCGTGAAAGATGATCAGCTCTAAGATGTGTTTTTCCTTTCTTTACTACTACCGTGAAGTCGAATTCCAGTAAGATAATGAACCATCTCACTATTCTCCCAGTATTGCATGGTTTATTCACTAGGTAGAGCAAGGCTTGGTGATCCGTAAAAAACACAAACTTGTTGGCTAGAAGATAATGTCCAAATTTCTTCACAGCATATATCATTCCTAATCCCTCTCGCTTTGTTGTGGTGTAATTCTTCTCTGCATTGTTGAGCTGTTGACTGGCGTAACAGATAGGAAAATCCATGTTTCCTTCTTCTGGCTGAGCCAGAATGCATCCTATTGCATATGCCGAAGCATCTATATGCACATGGAATATCTTCTCCCAATCTGGTGATTTCAAGATTGGAGCAGTAATGAGTGCCTCTTTCAATTTCTTGAATGATTCCTCACACTCCTCTGTCCATTCAAAGTTCACTATTAGCCTGTAAAGTGGTTGGCCTATTATAGCGTACATGTAAATGAATCGTCTATAATATCCGCAATGTCCCATAAAGCTCTGTACTTGTTTCGCATTGGTTGGTCTAAGCATATCCACTATAACTTTTATCTTCTCTAAATCCGTGGATATTCCGTTTTGTGAGACAATATGTCCCAAAATTCTGCCCTGTCGGACCATAAACACACATTTCTCAGGATTGAGACAAATGCGATATGTCCTACATTTCTCAAATACTTTTCTTAGGTGTTCTAGATGCTCATCTCTCAGAAGAGAATGTACACATAAGTCATCCATGTATATTTCTAGAAATAACCTTAAGTATTCTTTGAAAGCATGCGTCATCAGCCTCTGGAAGGTTGCGGGAGCATTGGTTAGACCAAAAGGCATAACCCGATAAGCATAAATTACCCACTCCGTTGCAAAAGCTATTTTATGTTGATCTGCCGGTGCTATGGCTAGCTGGTTATATCCTGAAAAACCATCAAGAAAGGAGTATGCTGTTTTCCCTGATACACGCTCTAGAACATGATCAGTTATCGGCAAGGGATAATTGTCCCTGATTGTTGCAGCATTCACTTTCTTTAAGTTGACACACACTCGGAGTTTTCCGTTCTTCTTGGGTACCACCACAATTGGGGATACCCAATCGGTGTGTTCAATCTCGTATATGAATTCAGCTTCCATTAGCTTATCTATCTCTTCTTTGATTCGCTTAGCAAACGTATCATTATATGTGTACGGTCTCTGTCTGCTAGGCTTTGCATCTTGTTTTAGTGGGATTGTGTGTTGGCATATCGATGGGTCAACTCTCTTTAAGTCCTTATAAGACCATGCAAACACATCCCTGTACTCTCTGAGAAGACTCAAAAGTCTCTCTTCCTCGCCTGGAGATAAATCCGTGGCTATGTACACCGGTCTAGGTGTCTCACCTGGAGCTGCTAAATCAACTTTTTTTGCATCTTCCGGTCCGTCATAAGATTCGTTCTCCCTTCTCTCTCGAATAGGTTGGGTTAATACCACCTTCCTATCCTCTATTGTGAATTTCCTGTAGTGAGAGGGAACATCCATGTTTTCCTTGATTTTGGCGTTTTTGTCCTCTCCACTCTCAATTTCTGTCGTCCAAACTTCTTTCAGAGTTTTCTTGAGCTCTCTGTACTTGTTTCTACGTTCTAACTTGGACTCCGTGTGTTCTCTGTTGCGCTTGTTCTTTTCTGATTTTTCTGTTTCAGTTTTCGTTTCATTCCTTTGAACTTGATTTCTTGAGCTTCTTTTGTCTTTTCGTAAGCTCTTTTGATCATTGCCTCTCATTCTTCCAGAAATCTGGTCCTTAACACAATCATCCGCCTTTACTAGCATTAGGAATTGATTTTTTCCTCTTATTCTAGGCATCGGATTGGTTCTAACCCCCTTTGTTTTTCTCTTTGCTCTATAGCGTTTCTGGCGTTGTTTAGTTTGGTTCGGAAAATCATAAAAACTGACATCCGTTATAGTTTCTTCGTTTCCGCTTGAATTGTCCGTTGACTCGTTGTCTGCTTCATTTCTCCACTCTGGATGATCGGGAATGTCATGAAACACCTCTTCTTTATCTTCCTTTTCCAGTGTATCGTTCTTTTCAGTTTCTTTTTCGAGTACAGTTCTCAAGATGAAGTACGGAACCACGTCGTACCCGTCCTTGTCGCAAAATTTTGTTGTGGGACCATCCGGAATTGCACAAACATCTAGGGTTAATAGAATGTGTGTCCATTCTAATGGTTCAAGCGTGTCCTCTGGAAAGGGTTCTCCTATATAAGTTTCGTCTTCGATAGCCCTTTCTAAAACATATTCTTCTCGCCTCAGACTTCCACATTTCGAGGCCCCACACATCCATAACTCCTTGGGCTTACCTAACCAAGCTGGAAATTCGGATCTCGCCAAAGTAGCTGAATCAAACTCCTCTACCGGTGTTCTGTTCACATCTTTGTAGCTATGGTCTTTCAGGTTCACACGTGTAGTGGTTTCCTTATTTCTCAGGTATATGTGATCGTAGCCCCAATCCTGGACCATTTTCAATTGTCTCATGAATGGTCTTCCCAGTATGATATCATAGTTATTCTCCTTGCCAAAATCGACAATAGCAAAAGTATGTTCGTATTCAATGCCGCAAGAAGTCACTACGATTTTCTCTAATAACCCCATAGGTTTCTCCATGTGTCCATCTGCTAATTGGAGTTTCAACCTAGTTTTTCCTTATTGCTGGTTTCCCCCATTTTTTCCAGATTTCTTTTGTAGCAATGGCTACCCCAACTCCGCTGTCTAGTATTGCCATCGTATTCACTCCTTGGAATTCAACTGGTAAGGTTGTATTCCCCTCTTCACCTTCGCAATACTCTCCGACCTTGTTTAAGGGTACAGGATTAGCGTTCTTTTGTGGTTTGCTCAGCTCTTGTATACCCTCCTGCAGTTTCGATGTTGGGTCTTTTATCCCAAATTTCTCCAAGCATTTTCCTACAGTGGTCCACATATGTGGTCTTAGCCTCAAAAGCTCAGCTAGAGTGATAGTGCATGTCACTGGTGTTGACAAGATCTCTATCAATCCTTGCGAGTCCATGACTTTTTCTGATGAGATTCTTCGTGAGGGAAGTGCTATAATCTCGGATTTTGCTTCATACTCTCCTAAGTATGAAGGTAAGGTATTCAGTGAATGAGGTTTGCTCTCCATTGTTCTAACAGAGCCCCCATCTCCCCAGTAAGATTGGAGATCCAAGTCCACTTGAGATCCTGCCTCAAATTCCACTATGGGAGGATTCCTGATGTCCTTTTCCCAATTTGTCTGATTAGCTTGGCAACTTAGCTCGTTTGCAAAGTTTGCCTCTCTCACTTGTTTCCAAAATTCATTGTAATCCTCATCTCTTCCGTAAGACCTCTGATTGACTGGATGAAAACTCTCTATCTCCTGATCGGTTGTGTTTAATACTATGCGGTCATCCTTGTGTGTATCTTCAAACTTTTGTGCACTGTGAGTCTTTTCAGCTACCCGTGAAATGATAGTCTCTTGCTGAATTGGGTTTTCCGTTCCACAATTCATTGTTTCTCTTGGTGGTTCTAATAAGGCTTGTGCAGTCTCGATCATTCTCTGGCACATTTCAAGTCTCTGCTTTTCCAATTCCGTGTTTGGGTATGTCATCCACCTCTGTTCTTGTGTTTGGTTGTTCTTTAACCTAGCTTCGTAAGCTCTCATCAGTGCGTCCAATGGTTCGTGTACTTTGTCGACTAGCACTGATCCCCCTGAGCTTAAGCTCGTTGTTTCTTTGATACTCTTTTGTTTCGTTCTTTCCGGGCTCATCTCTCGTTTCCCATTTTGACTCTCAAGTTTTTCTCATCTATCTTTAGTTCGCTTTAGTTCCTCAGCTAGAATAGCGTCTTCACGTTCTTTTCTCAACTTCATGCATGCTTTTCTAGCTTTCCATGTGTTTCTCTGACTCCGCGGTCCTTGACTAACCACTTCAGTCGCTAACTTTCCATTCTCAGATTCTCTAGTGGTTTTCTTAGCTTGAGCTCTAGTAACAACTTGCGTTGGTATCAGAGTTTCATTTTCAGACCCACTGCTGGTAGGAATAGTTTCTAGCATATTCAATGTCGTCTTTTGCACTTTGTTTGGATTCTTTGAACAATCCTCAATGAAGTGAGTAACCCCACACTCAGTGCAATAAGCGTTAATTCTAATGATTTCTGTATGTGGACAAACATTCATCAGATGGTCACCTCCACACTTGTAACAGGGTCCTAGTGCTGGTCTTGGTCCCACTTGATTCGTCCTTTGTGGATAGGATGGTCTTTGTCCTGTTAACCCTCCATGAGCTATGAACATCAATGTTCTTGCGTCCAAATTGTATCTCTCTTCATCAAAAGCACTTGTAACTGTTGGTGTTCCAACATTCCCAATTATGCCCCATGGTTCTGGTTGTTTGGGTTCTTCTGGTGGGTAATACACAGTTGGAGACATGTGTGCACCAGATTCTTCATAATAGGCTTGAACAGGCACTAAGGCTTGTTCTTCCTGATTCTCTAAGGTTGGTGCATATCTAATGCCCACTGGTCTTGCTCCTGGTAAAGGTGGTTGTTGTCCCAATATCGGTTGCGGTCTTTCTATCCCCATAGGTCCTGGTACATTTCCCGTTGGGTATCGAGGTACTGGATGTACCTGAGGTGGTGCTAATTGAGCAGGAGGTGCATACTGACGCTCCCTTACATACCCTTTGTTGTAATAGCACTCCTCTATTGGATGGTTTGTCCATTTTTGTTCAATCGCACACCATTTCAGTGGTTTTGGCAATGGTTTTTGGTATGGTGCCATCCTTTTTAGAGCCTCTTCTATCATTTGCTCTACATTTGGCATGGTTGTTGTTTGAACATTCTTTTTAGTGGTAGTCTCGCTCGCTACGGAGGAAGAGCTACTGGATGCAAAATCTGTATCCGCTGACACCTCTCCATAAACCGTACAGTTATCCACTAAGTACAATGCTTCTCTCGTTACTTGCTCAAAACTTGTACAAGCTTTCAAGTGCAAGTCCTTCTTGAGAGTGTCGTTTCTCAATCCCTCAATAAAGAGAACAGATAGTCTGTCATCTTGTGGTCGTTCACGTACTAGACATCTCTCAAGGTATTGTTTGAAGCGAAGTGAAGCTTCCTTCACTTTTTCGTGTTCTCTCTGTTTAAAAGCATATATTTGTGAGACCGTATTGTGCTTAATCCCTCATTTTGAGAATTCCTCAGCAAACTCTCTTAGCAAATGGTCAATGTCATGGAATCCCCCTTTCTTCAGTGGTTGAAACCATGTCAATGCCGTACCTTCTAGAGTAAGACCAAATCCCTCGTATTGTGTATGTAAATCTGTTATCTGCTCAGCTCTTAAGACTTGCTTAAAGAGTGACACATGTGCATGCGGATCTCCTGAACCACCATACTTCTTTGGCATACACTTGGCTACTTGAGATGGTCTCATACGTCTATGGTCTGCGACCAATCTCATTGCTCCTGTGTCCCGGCTAAAGCTTTCTCTAGCATCATGGACTTCATGGGTTACCCTTGTCGGTTCCCCTGCCCTGAATCTACTACTAGGAGGTAAATGTGATGGTTCCACTTCGAACCTTGGACCTGGAGTGGTATATGTGGGGATTGGAACTGCACTACCTCGATTCGTATCCATTGACACTCTGGAATGTAATGATCCCATTGGTCCGGGCTTCGAGTACTGAGGTTGAGTGAAAGAGTCAGCAGCCTGAGTTCTTTGTCCTCCTGTCGTCATTGGGTTTTGCACTCCATTTGTTGGTGCTGGTCTTTGTGAGCTAGAAGTAACATAATACTGATGTAGTGGTCCCCCAAAGTATGTATATCCTTCTAATTCTTTCTTGTCCATTGTTGAGTATTGCCTCCCATACTTGTCGTAAGCGGCAATTTTCACTTCCGATCCCTCTGTGTAGGTAAAGACATAAAGTCTTTTTTGGTCTGTCAACTCTCCAGTGTAGGGTTCTTCACATCTATAATAGAGATCTTGCTCCCCATTATTATATTTGTATAGCCCCACATAGATGTTATCAGTGTTGATCCTTGTAGTTTCATTCTCTCTTCTTAACCTCGCATCAGGGAAGTTCATTATTGGTGCTTTCTCCTCGAGTTCTTCATCTACTTTGGCTTTGGTGCCCATCAATCCCCACTTGTCCACAATGTTAGGGTTTAGGACTACCAAATACATGGTACCCTCGTCATCTAGATATCTATCTCCGCTATAGCTCATAGGCACTAAGTCCTTGAACTCACTAGGTCTCTCTTCTATCTTTACACAATAGCGGTCCATTCCATCTTTGTAGATCTTGGCACCTTGCTCATTGTCGTACTGGTATTTTATGAACAATAGCTTCATTGTGGCGGAAGGGTTTGATGATCCTGCTACCATATTTTCTCTGTTGTTCAGGTTCAAGTGTTCCAAGTGTTCGGTGAAAATCTCGTAAGATCTCTCCGAAGAAGTATCAGAAACACTTCCTTCAAAGATCGGCTCTAATGGTTGCACCCAACTTTGGTTTACACTTCCCTCAGTTGATATGACACTTGCTTGTTCCCCTTGTTTTGGTTGGTTATTCTGGAGATTCCTGCCCGATCTCAAATTCATCAATTCCCCTAAAGGACTTTAACTTCTCCGTCTCGGCAATTTGTTTTCCCAATTTTTTGTGGTCAGAATTGATCCAAACTGACTGATACTTGGTCAATTGTTTAATCTTGTCAGTTGGACAACTTCTGTTTCAACAAGTGAGAACTTTGTTGCAGTTATGCTGAAAAAGACATTATACGCGTATGATGTCTTTTTTCACAGATTTGGACTATTTTGGTTATGCTCACTCTCAGTAGCCCCCTTATGCTCTGTCCACTCACAAAATTCAGTTTGAACTCTGTTTGAGCAAGTTATGGCTAATTTAGGCCTTTCTTGGCAATTTTCCGCTTTTGACTTGTTTTGGGTCAATTGTGATCCAAATGGGATGAAACTTGAAATATAACCTCTAGACAGCTATTACAATGGATCTGTGTTGGCAAAGTACCAAAATATGTCCAAAATTAGGTCAAAGACATTATACACGTATGATGTCTTTTTAATCAATTTGGGTCAAGACTTGATATTTATGCTTTCTACAGTGTTTGCAACAATCTTGTCAGGTCAGATATAAAAAATAAGCAGTGGATGTGCTAAAAGACATTATACGCGTATGATGTCTTTTGTCCCAGATTTTGACTATTCTTGGTTTTAAGCCTTCTCCAATGTTTATAATTGAGTTTCAAGTGTTTTTGTCAGGTTTGAATGTAAAAACAAGATCTGAATCCAAAATTTCCTATTCTTTTCGTTTCTTGGACTCAGACTTGTCTTTTTGGGTTTCTTTGAGTGTTAATGCTCTTGTTTTAAGTTGAAATTAGGGTATAACTCCCCTTTTGAACACTCTGGTAAAGTCAAAATTTCTGTTTTGGTCTCTGTTAGGTCATTTAGACATCATACGCGTATGATGTCTAAAGTTACAGATTTCCAATTTTTTGGCACAGAATCCTTCCTAAAGCTTTCTCAAGTGCTCAGCAACTCCCAGATACACAGAAAATTTCTCTGACTTTTGTTTATTGCAAGTTTCACTACTAACTCGATGGTTTAGTGACCTAACATGCAATCAACCATATCAAGCAAATACTCCAATGATTACTAGCTCTAGATCAGGATCAAATAAAGTCCTACCTAAGCTATTCCTAATCATAAAATGGGTTTGGTAATTGTGATTTTAAAGAGATCCACTGCCACTCACGGACTAGCAAATTCTTCTTCTATCAACAACTACTCAACACCAACAAAACAACAAACAAATCTAAGCTAAACTAAAAATACTGTCAACACGGAAGACCCAGGAATACCCCACTTCCTAGTATCTCTCGAGATCTTCGGAGTCCACCACTCCTAGATCTTTTCTAACTAAAGTATACAAAGTAGTTTATACGACTCACCTCGTAGGATTAGTCTAAGGTCACCTACTTAGGGCTCTCGTCCTCGACAGCGGCGCCAAATGTTTAAGGCGGTTACGCCGCTAGCGGAAGCTAAATAGCGAGAACTCAACCAACAACAGAATTTGTCAGACGAGGACGGAGCTTGACCCGCAGGCGCATGGAAACAACTAGGTGGGTGTCAAATCACCTACTCGACCTTCTAATGACAATCACTACTAAGGAAATCAAATCTAAGTTCTAAAATACGCAAGTGACTGAAATCCGTACTACGAACGAATGCTATACGAAACAGGATCTAGAATCATTGAATCAATCTCAAATTCAAGGGGAAGTCTATTCACTAGGTAAGAACAACACCCTAAAGACTTGAACTGCAAAATCAACCTATAACCACTCTGTGCGGTAAACGCGTATGAAGACAGGCCGAAAAATACAGGTGATCGAAACTTGACCCCGATGGTACTAATGTGTAGCTCTACTCGTTGTGGTTCTATAGATATGCTGCACGCTCTATTCCGACACAAGAGTTGGAAGAAAACTCACACCGAAGCTCGTAGGAACTTACCACACATAGAAGCCGATGGCGCGCACTCTTGGTATCTGTGCGTAGCTCTCGCCGTTGCTAACACAATGGCGGTGTCGCTTCTCCAATGGCGGCTCCGTAGCTCGCGTAGCAAGTAGATAAGACTCTCTCTCTCTCTCTCACTCTCTCTCAGACACAGTCACGGCGCTCAAAAACTCACTTTGATTAATAATCTGAATCCCTTTAGGTTACAAAAACTTTGGCTTATATACCTCAGCCTTGGAGGTGAGAACATCTCTAACTAATTACATCAACAAGTGAAATTACTTCGGGATTACAAGCTGGAAACTCAATTGAGTCCCGTTAATTAATGAATGGCTCAAATCAAAATTAATGTCGGAAAGACATTTATTACAATCAATGGTTACAAAATGATGAGTGTGAGCAAAAATGTGGGTGTGATCCTCTGCTGGCTCAACACCCTTGGGTTCCACGTTTGGTACGATGTTTTGCCATGTGGTGGCCCAAAGTTCATATGGGTGGCCCTGGGCATATCAAATGTTGGATGTGACATGCTAATGCTAGCCGATATGGTCTCATGGAAATAAGAGCTTGGGTGTTGTGGTTGTGGAGCATAGGTAGTTGAAACAATGGGAGGGTTAGGAACTACATGAGTACGTGCACCCATGGGTGTATACGATTGGTACACACTTGTAGGTACTATTGTCGGCATTGAGCTACCATGTAGCGGTGCTTTACTAACAAATGAGGTCCATGGCGTGTTTCTTGGCATGCCCATCATTGGGGTAGGCATGGTAGCCATCGTGTCATAAAGAGAAAGATGAGCTAGAATTGTAAAGGCAAAGCTATCACTTGTGGGCTTAGATTACACTGAGACCCTTGGAGAAACAACATATGGAGGATCCATCGGACTTACCGAGGGAGTCTCCATTTGCAATAAGGTTGGTTGTTTAGCCTTCCCTGTATCCAAGAATCTCACGAGACCCGTTGAAGGCATGTGGATCCCCTTGTTCTGTCTCTCTAGCTCAATAACCGTATGGATGACCTCACAAACTCTTTGTTGTTGATCCTCCACCTAGTATCACCCGTTGTGGATTGTAGGACATCTAACCAACCTACGTGATAGGTGTGACCTATGTATAGGTCGGTTAGAGTTTCCGTTTGTAGTTCGTACTCGTAGTTCTCATTTAGGAACGCTCCATCTAGGCTTGAGGTGCTAGGGGTGTCCTTTGAACTAGATGCTATGTGGCTCTCTATGGGTTTACCCTTAGTGGTTGCTAATTCAGGAGCACTCGATTGCTCTCCTAGCAAAGATATTGACATAGGGGATTTCTCTTTTAACTCTCTTCGTTGCTCCGCCTTGCGTAAGCTCAATTTCCTTTTCTGCAACCACGATAATATATCGCTAAAGTTCTTGAACTTCGGCAAGGCTTCTACCATAGGGTCTATGTTGGTCATGAATGGCGAATTTACTTCCCCGCCCCCCTCATTTACATCGTTAGCTCCATGTTCGGAGCGAGTGGCTCTACTAAACGTTTCCTTCAAGCGGCTAAGCATGCTCGGCTCGGACCGTGGACCCATGGCATGCATGTCTTGGCTTGAGCTATCAAGATTAGGCATTGGGAAACCCTCCATTATGTAGCAGTCAGAGGAAGAGTCACTAGCCGCTATGTTTGGGTCTTGGTTTGTACTAGCTTGGGTCCCCGTCGAGGGCCCGGAACCTAAGGTAGGTAGATATTGAGAACTCGCATAAGTCGAAATGCTCTCTAGTTGCTCGGCCTCTAGCACACAACCAGAGCGTAAATGCATGTGCTTTTGGCACCCTACAAGCGTCGATGAATAGCCTCGAAGGTTAATCGCTTACTTTTTCAGGCATCCGTTTTCACTCAATTTTTGATGTTTTTTAATATTTTTTAATGATCGGTTTTTTGATTAAAGTGTGTGATAGCTCGAAACAAGCGTATCACTTACAGGGTCGTGGTGTGCTTTACAGCACAATGTTTGGTTACCCGAAGCTTCGTTGGTCCTCAAAAAGATCGCTTTTTACCTACGCGTGAGGCTAAATACGTAATTTTAAAGGGGGACTGAGGCATGAGCCTGAGCGTGGGCTTGGGCCTGGGTCTGGGGGATATTTTCGATCTTGGCCCAACCTTTTTTTTTTAATGGGATAAGGTCGCCGCAGCCGTGCTGTGCGCACGAGCACACACACCTAACCTACCCACTTACAACTAATACAGCTATTGTTACACACTAACACACTACTACAACAACTCATTAGCTAACAAAACTACTTACTGCACTTTACACAGAACTAACATTATGGATCTACTACCTTAATCCTAACACCTTATCACAAAGAAAACACAGTACCTTTCAACACCTTATTAACAAAAAAACACAGTACCTTTAACAAAACAATACACATCAGCAAAACAAACTCCTTCTCAACACACACATCTTCCTTCTCTACCTTTCCTACAATTCAAAATGCACCACAAAGTAGCATAGAGTGCTACTCAAGCTTAATGCAAGGCATTTCCACGGGAGCGGCGCCAAAAATGTGCGCGTCTGTTGCACGTGTCAATGCAAGGGACTTGTTGATACACTATGTGCGAGCCACAAATGGCCCAAGCACACAACTAGACTAATCTAGCAAACTCAAGAGAGCAAGGGTGTGTCACTCACCGCCCTACGCTCGCCTTCGTGGAGGATTCCTCACCCCGAAGAAGAAGGAGTTGACCTAATTGATTCTTAGGGGTTTGAAAACATGCATGGTTGTGGATTATGCATAAATATAGTATATGGATATGATGGAAAAAAAACAGGCTAGCATGGAATTTAGAATAGTGTGGGCTATATTAAAAAAATAAATATATGAAAATATAGGGAATCAAATGAGGAGGACCCTCATTTGTTTTTATTGATGTTTATTTATTTACAAAAGGTAAGAAAGAATACCTGTAGAAAATAGGAATTTAGTGAAAGGCAATGACTGATGGTGGAAGGTATTTTTTGAGGTTTTTCTTTGGAGTGGATTCACAACAAAAACAAGAGAAGCTTGCATGAAATGAATTTTTATAGAATACATAGGTAAGAAAGATTATGGTAATTGTGAGTAAATGTACATATCATACTTAGAAAAATAAGAATCACCTAGGTAGAAATATTTAAATAAATACCAAAACAATTATGAAAATTCCCTATTTTTAGGCCCTATATACAATGAAATATTTACACACCAATGGGCCATAATATACTTTTGGCTTTTGTTTTTATTTTTTTTGGCTCAACTAGCCCAGTGACTAGTTAGCTGAGGGCTTTAAGAAGATATGGGGAAAGTCCCCTAAGTCACACACGCCTATGTACAATGAAAAGGTGAGGATAGCCACAGTGTTTGAGTGATTTTGATAGGGTGAGGTAGCTCACTATGGGAATTTGGAGAGCCAAAAAATGGCTATCAATATAAAAGCTAATTGTAGTGGCTCCCAAAGCCATTGGCTGTTGGAAGCTGAGAGTGGTGGCTGCCTATGGGAATGAAGTCAAAAGAAAATGTTTAATATATATAATATATATTTAATATATATATATATATATATATATATAAAAGAAGTTAGCTAGAGTTTATTAAGAAAAATTGAGCTGAGTTGTAGCTGGGAAAGGATGGATCTCCTGAACATGAGCAACAGGCTGAGAACGAGTGTGCAACTGGTAGAGGTGGAGTTGCATGGCATGAAGGGAGTTAGCATGCAGAGGAGAGCATGAAAAGTGTGGCCACAAACTGTAGAGAGGGGAGCGCGAGTGTGTGTGGTGTTTGGGAGCACCAAGTGCTGGCAGCCAAAGGTGGATAGAAAAAGAAAGGTAGGTCCGTGAGTGGTGGGGGGGGGGGGGGGGGGGGGGGGGGGGGGGGGGTAGAAGCAAAAGGGAGATACCACTGTAGGGAAAAAAGGGGATGTGTGGTTATACTGGAGAGGGGGGATCAGAGTTGTAGCATGTAGAAGTGCTACAAGCACTGGAAGGGAGCTAGAGAGGCCGCAACCTGCATGGAACTGAGTACTCCAAGGGGAGATGGTTGGTGGTGGCAGAGTTGGAAGGGGTAGGGGTTGTAAGCAGGGCTATATGCCAGAGGAGAGAGGGTCAAGAGCTACAATGTAAAGGAGAAGTGCCGAGAGAAACAATTAAGGGCACTGCTTGGTAGCCAAGTGTTAGCTGCTCAACTAACAAGAGCTGGAGAAAGAGAATCAAAAGGGGAGCCACTCATTTTTTAAAAGACAATCAAATTTATTAAATCCCTTTGTATCACTGAAAATTGCGCAAAGTCCAAAGCCGTTGTAATATTATTGATTGCCAATGAGTCTAAAGGGGTTGAGAGCCTCCAAGTTTGTCATCATACGCAGTTTCTAAGCTTTATATTGAGCCCAAATAGCTAGAAATCCATTCTTTGAACCTTGGCTAAGGTATAAAAGCCAACTTTTGTAATTAAAAACCTATATTTTTGGATAATGAAAGTAAGTGTTTGCTGCAGAAGCTTAACGTAAGTCTACTGCTTCTTTGATTCTTCGTGTCTCTCTCGTACAATGCTGCATTTCTATTCCGAGCATACCAACGCGTTTGCAGGTGAAAGTTCCTCCATTTAACGTAATTTTCTTGGATGAAAGTGTGATTTTAGTCGTGTTGTATACAAGCTGATTTTACTCCCTATGCACCATACAGGCACCAAAACTGATTTTTGACCTTAGGAATAGGTTGAGCATGTCTAAAGAAAGCTATAGAGTGCTTCAAAGTCCAAATCTGACTGACCTAAAATAGGTTATTTACCTTAGGTACAATTTTGTCCCAGTGTCAGAAATGACATTTGAGTACACGACAGTGCCAAGGGTACTCTGCTCATGCTAGGCATAAAGTTTTGTGCATTCGGAGACTCGTAGATATACCAAATCATCGGAACAAGCTTGCGGGTAAGGAAAGTAGCTTTTTGATTTCTGACACACAATTGAGATTAAGATAGGTAGGAATGGATTAGACTTGGGTTTTTGGAGAGATTAGCTATCTCTTATAGCCTCCATACACTAGTCGGGTCAGCTATGTCCCACGGATTGACATTTTATGTATGTGGTTCTTGCTTCGCTAGCATCGATATGGTGAGACTTGGCAATCACCCAAGTAGCTTCATGGCACGACCTATGAGTACATGGAAAATGGCAGCTTGTATAATTCATGGCAACAAAAAAAAACAAGATGATCCCAATGGCCAGCCTGCGGCTACAATAGGGCTTAGCTGGGAAAGCAATTAGCTTATAATAGCTTCAGGAAAGTATCCTGTTAGCCCATTGTCACTCAGATTCAATACTTCAAGAGAGAAGCACTTTGCAAGAGAGGCCCATAAAAGAATTTTCCAATACCAGGATTAAGCATATGATCACACAAGTTGTAAGTAACAAGTGCAATTAGGCCGAATCAGCCAACATTGCGTTGACCGACACTCACTACACCTTTTACACTAACATGAGGAACATGAACACGACAGCTACTATACTTTTGTTTTAGTGTATTTAATAAATTGATTATACCTTGTGTTGCATGTAACCTACTCTCGCTGGATCCATCGTCCTTATCTTTGCCTTTTTTTCAGTGACTGTATACTAAATACCCTGCACACCTTGCTATAAAAAGAGAAAGGACTAAAAATAATTCAACAGATTTCAAATGAATAGGGTATTTAGCTAGAGGTAATTTATATATAACCGGGCTTTGAATCCACAGGAGCTTGTATGTTAAGCGTTGTCGGTTTTTAATTCTTTCTTACCTCAAAATAATAGAGAGTAAAGCATATAGTAAAAATAATAGAAAACCACAAGGATCAGAATTAAGATTGGTGCCGGATGCTATACTTGGGTGTTCATCTCTGTTTAACAGAGGTGGTTTAGTTTTAAGAAAATCAAAATCCTATGTTTGAATTTGAAAGTCAAACTCGGCCATAAAAGGTGTCAAAAAGTCTAATTCCCTAAATTTTTCCAGTACATAGTCAAATCTATTTAATATATAGAAGTCTACGCCAAGAAAACAACTAATGAGCGCAATGAAAAAAAAGGACACAATATAGGTTTGATTAATATAAGAAGCACGGATAAAAGGAAATATTACATGAATTATTGGGCTTCAACATTTTGGCGCCGTTTTTGGGGACGAGGCTGTTAGGGAATATGAAGTAGATAATTGAGTAGTTTACTTAATGGTGCAGAGAGATAATTTTCACATGTGACAGATTATAGAGTAGAGAGAGAGAGAGAGAGAGAGAGAGAGAGAGAGAGAGAGAGAGAGAGAGAGAGAGAGAGAGAGAGAGAGAGAGAGAGAGAGAGAGAGAGAGAGAGCACACGATATACGTGGTTCACCCAATGTGGGATACGTCCACAAAAAAGTAGCCACGCAATGGATTTAGTACTTCAAAACAAGAAGAAGATTACAAAGGGATTATACCCTTTTGGAGCTTCCACCTTGCTTCCCTCTCACCACCTCACACCCACCTTGCTGCATCAACTTCGCACTCTTAAAGTCCATTTTTGTGTGTAGAAGAGGCCTCTTTTTATAAGCCAAAAGGGCTTCTTTCTCTCATGAGAGGCAGACGTGTGTAGCCGCCTTTGCATTGACAAGTCCAAATTGGATCCTCCAATCTGCCCATGCGTGGCTGTGAGGTCCCCACCCCGTTACCATATCCATTTGGCAAAAGGAGGGTACCTGACAGGTCGCTAGGCAGGTTGCTAGACCCTAATCGATTGAGAAAAGCATAGTCAGATAGACAAGATTTCTAATGGACAGACTCTCATCACCAAGTAACTTGAGTCCAATCCATTGAAAAGAGTCCTAACGCTGTCTCGCAGGGAAAGCATAACTAACACAATATTCTGATGTTCCTAATTCTCACCTTCCAAAAGAGAGAAACCCCAAATGCCTTTTTCTCCATATTTTTCAGAGGCACGTATAGTTGTGACTTCTCGACTGTTGGCACAATGAGTCTCTAGTTTCGCTTCTTCTATCAATGAGGAGCGGAGAGTTTCTCAACTAATCGAGACCACCCATCCTTGACTGGCAACCTGAGCCAGTCCCCACTTTCCACCTCCACACTCACAATTTGTTTTTTAATCACTACCACATGATTGTTCATACACAAAGTTCCTTTTTATGATTTCGATCACAAGTTCGTTAAGACAGCCCTTCAACCATTATCAAATCGGCACCAAGACAATATTTCCTAGCAGAAAAACAATGTAGGACTCTTCTTCATCTAATAATCCAACTCCAAGAGTTCACTCCTCTTGGCGAGAGTTTATAGCTCCCGATGTCTTTAGTTGCCCATACAACTGAATTGTCCTGCAACCTAGGTACAAACCCGTAGTGACTAACTTGCAACCTGGGCACCAACCCGCAAGTATTATCTTGCATTCTGGGGACCAACCCGCAAGATGGGTGCAACCATATGCACTGCTTTAGCGTTCACTCCGCTAAGCTCTCCTCCATGGATATCAAAGGGAGTTTTGACTATATCAGTATAGGATTTTTGAAGGAAGAAGATTCAAGAGTTCCTCTACTAGGCAAACATTTCTTTCCTATGAGCAAACAGATTACTTTCCAAACAATCTTTCCCTATTAATACAAGTTAAAAACATTAACAAGTTCGATTCATGTGGTTTTCAATTTGGAATGACCCCGTGTTTAGGTAGTTTTCCCCTTCCTATTTACTCATGATGCAAGGAACAAAAAGAATTTTCCTACCTATTCATGAGCAATAACGTCACTTCGTAGGATAAGTGGCACATCCTTATTCATCGGGGCCTTTCCTTTGCCTTTACCGTCAGTGGTTCCGGCTTCGTGATCGTGTGATCCAGCATAGCGAGTTCTCTTGGGTGCCATTCCCACTACTAGATACTTAACTTGAGAAGTTGTAGCTAAAGTATAAGAATACAATGGAAGTAGGGTAAATGATTATAAGTAATTTATTCCAAAACATATATGGTTACTCTACACGTCAATTCAAAACATATGCTTGCTTGATCCTGCCATAATCTTATGATACAATAAGTCATATCTCATACAGTAATCACATGATTAATTACTTATATATACTTGCAAGAATAATCCGTCATTTTAGTTGGACCATTTCTTGAATATAATTAGCTAATTCATGCAAGCATCTAGGTTACATTAATGGAGAATTATGCATGCAATTACCACAATTGATTATACAAAAATCTATGTTACATTGATGAAGAATTGTGCATGCAATCACCACAATTGTGCAATCGAGTAGTGAGAGCTTCATTACTTTGTAATGTAGAAAATTTACCATAAAATAGGTATAATGATGGTTGATTTCCAATTGAGGATAGGTAAATAAGAGTATAGCATTTGATAATAGAGTACTAATCGGAAAGGATTCCAATTGAGAAGAGATTGATAATAACCTTGATTAATTAAGAGATTTACATTACCCAAATGTGCTTTGGAGTTATTGATCTCTCAAAGCCTTGTTCAAGCTTCAGCAAGAAACGAGTAGCCATAACAACAGAGTCTCCCTATCTCCAATGTGTGTTCAAGTGTGTGTAAAATTGGGTGTGAATGCCCTTTATATAGGGTTTGGAGGTTCCTTGTTGCCCAATTCAGCCCCATACCTCCCTAGATTGCCCCCTCTTGGTAAAATAAAGAGTAGAGGTGTCACAAGCTCCTACTTAGCCATTAGAGGTGTCCCTCTTTACCCTTTTGGGTGATACACCTCATGTAGTGCCCCCATGCTCATAGTCAATTATTTCTATAAGAGATGGGTCCATGGATATGGGTCATTTATGAGCATACATGGACATACATACACATGCACATACATGCACATGTACATACATACCCATGCACATGCATACATATGCATACCTTAAACTTAGGAATTAATTTATTAACACTATGATGAAAATTAATTGTCTAGAGTGAGGTTGGCTTACCAGAATTTAATTTTGAAACTTGCTATTAAAAGACAATCTTGAGGATGACAATCTAAGGTTTTGGATTAACACATCTGCTATATTTGGCAATTTTTGGGACAGACAATAATTTTGTTGGAAATTAAGGACGGGGTAGATTTTGACGAGACGGTTGCATCTAGATGGGTGTAAGCACTTCAAAAATTTCTATTTTAGGACGAAAATGACAAAAAAGGAAAATTTTTATTTTTGAAAATCTTACAACATTATATTTATCCTTAGCTCATCAGAGGTGGAAAAACTGCCAAAAATAGTAACTTTTTGTATATGGCTAGAATGGCATGATATGTATTCCTTTACATGGGAATCCCCTCTCCAAGGGTGGCAGAGACCTTACAGTGGCCGTCCTTAGAGAAGATAAGTCCGCCTTTGAAAGCGGCCACTGGCCATTGAAATGCCCTTACCAACCACTAGCTTGTCTCAAGGACCCTCTACCTAATCCGTCCTACTAAACTAAAGCTCATGAGGTCCTTATCGAGTATCCCTACTCTCAAGCACCTCTTAGCCATGATAAAGTTAGTAAAAAGTGTTACTCTAGCCGAAACTAGAGGAAGCAATGGAAATTTAAGTAAATACTTTGGGTTTTTCTCCACTCTAGGTTGCCTCTGTTAAGTATGGAGCCTGATTTACCCCTTGTAATTTTCTGTATGAAAAACGCACATTTGTAAGGCCCCCATTGTGAGGAGAAGCCATTGTGCGTGAAGAAAAATCACTCATCGAAAACCAAAATTTTCACGGCCGGAATATTATGGCTGGCCGTCGGTCGAAAAGTGGTCGAAAAATGGCCGATCGTTTGGCCGATGGCTGGTAGTTAATGGTCGGTGGCCGAATTCAATGGCCGGTGGCCAATTTCAAAGGCGGACTTATCTTCTCCAAGGACGGCCACTGTAAGGTCTCTGTCACCCTTGGAGAGGGGATTCCCATGTAAAGGAATACATATCAGGCCATTCTAGCCATATAAAAAAAGCTACTATTTTTGGCAATTTTTCCACCTCTGATGAGCTAATGATAAATATATTGTTGTAAGATTTTCAAAAATAAAAATTTTCCTTTTTTGTCATTTTCATCCTAAAATAGAAAGTTTTGAGGTGCTTACACCCACCAAAACGCGACCATCTCGTCAAAATCTACCGAGTCCTGAATTTCCATAAAAATAGTGTTTGTCTCGAAAATTGCTAAATATAGCAGGTGTGTGCATCCAATCCCTTAGATTGTCATCCTCAAGATTGTCTTTTAATAGCAAGTTTCAAAATTAAATTATGGTAAGCCAAGCTCACTCTAGACAATTGATTTTCATCATAGTGTTAATAAATTAATTCCTAAGTCTAAGGTATGCATGTGCACGGGTATGTATGTGCATGTGCATGTGTATGTATGTCCATGTATGCCCATAAATGACCCATATCCATGGACCCATCTCTTATAGAATAATTGACTATGAGCATGGGGGTACTACATGAGGTGTATCACCCAAAAGGGTAAAGAGGGACACCTCTAATGGATAAGTAGGAGCTTGTGACACCTTTACTATTTATTTTACCAAGAGGGGGCAATCTAGGGAGGTATGGGGCTGAATTGGGCAACAAGGAACCTCCAAACCCTATATAAAGGGCATTCACACCCAATTTTACACACACTTGAACACACATTGGAGATAGGGAGACTCTGTTGTTGTGGCTACTCGTTTCTTGGTGAAGCTTGAACAAGGCTTTGAGAGATCAATAACTCCAAAGCACATTTGGGTAATGTAAATCTATTAATTAATCAAGATTATTATCAATCTCTTCCCTCAATTGGAATCCTTTCCAATTGCTACTCTATTATCAAATGCTATACTCTTATTTACCTATCCTCAATTGGAAATCAACCATCATTATACCTATTTTATGGTAAATTCTCTACATTGCAAAGTAATGAAGGTCTCACTGCTCGATTGCACAATTGTGGTGATTGCATGCACAATTCTTCATCAATGTAACATAGATGCTTGTATAATCAATAGTGGTGATTGCATGCATAATTCTCCATTAATGTAACCTAGATGCTTGCATGAATTAGCTAATTATATTCAAGAAATGGTCCAACTAAAATGATGGATTATTCTTGCAAGTATATATAAGTAATTAATCATGTGATTAGTGTATGAGATATGATGCATGGTATCATAAGATTATGGCAAGATCAAGCAAGCATATGTTTTGAGTTGATGTGTAGAGTAATCATAAATGTTTTGGAATTAAAATACTTATAATCATTTACCCTACTTCCATTGTATTCTTATACTTTAGCTTACAACTTCTCAAGTTAAGTTAAGTATCTAGTAGTGGGAATGGCACCCAAGAGAACTTGCTGTGGTGGATCACACGATCATGAAGCCGGAACCAGTGATAATAAAGGCAAAGGAAAGGCCTCGATGAATGAGGATGTGCCACTTATCCTATGAACTGACGTTATTGCTCATGAACAGGTAGGAAATTTCTTTTTGTTCCTTGCATCATGAGTAATCAATCGAACTTGTTAATGTTTTTAAAGTTGTATTAATAGGGAAAGATTGTTTGGAAAGTATTCTATTTGCTCATAGGAAAGAAATGTTTGCCTAGTAGAGGAACTCTCGAATCTTCTTCATTCAAAAATCCTATACTGATATAGTCAAAACTCCCTTTGATATCCAGGGAAGAGAGCTTAGTGGAGTGAATGCTAAAGTAGTGCATATGGTTACACACATATTGCGGGTTGGTGCCCAGAATGCAAGATAATACTTGTGCGTTGGTGCCCAGGTTGCAAGTTAGTCACTGCGAGTTTGTACCCAGGTTGCAGGACAATTCAGTTGTATGGGTAACTAAAGACACCGGGAGCTATAAACTCTCGCCAAGACGAGTGAACTCTTGGGGTTTGGATATTTAAATGAAGAAGAGTCGTACGTTGTTTTTCTTCTAGGAAAGATTTTCTTGGTGCCGATTTGATAATGGTTGAAGGGCTGTCTTAATGAACTTGTGATGGAAATCATAAAAAGGAACTTTGTGTATGAACAATCATGTGGTAGTAATTAAAAAACAAAGTGTGAGTGTGTGGGTGGAAAGTGGGGACTGTCTCAGGTTGCCAGTCAAGGATGGATGGTCTCTGTTAGTCGAGAAACTCTCCACTCCTCATTGATAGAAGAAGCGAAACTAGAGACTCATTGTGCCAAGAGTCGAGAAGTCCCAATTGCGCGTGCCTCTGAAAATTATGGAAAAAAAGGCATTTGGGGTTTCTCTCTTTTGGAAGGTGAGATTTAAGAACGTCAGAATATTGTGTTAGTTCATGCTTTCTCTGCGAGACAGGGTTAGGACCCTTTTCAATGGCTTGGACTCAAGTTACTTGGTGACGAGAGTCTGTCCATTAGAAATCTTGTCTATCTGACTATGCTTTTCTCAATCGATTAGGGCCTAGCAACCTGTAAGGTACCATCCTTTTGCCAAATGGATATGGTAATGGGGTGGGGACCTCACACTTGGTATCAAAGCCTAGGTTAGGAAACTGGAAAAAATCGTTATGTTTGTAAATTTGGAAAAAAAATGAATTGGAGACTTAAGTTCGAGAACTTACCAGCATCGATGTTTCACGAAGATGCCGACGTTGAGTATCGCAAGTTCAAGACCTTTGAGATAATGTATTATGAGCCCCTGACCTTCTTCAAATTTTGCTTTTCGATGCAACATGATGAAGATTTTGATGAAGGCTTTCTCTCCTCCAGCAACAAGAATTTGATGAAGGCTTTCCTCCTCCAGCAACAAGAATTTAAAGGGGATGGGAACTTGTTTGGATTGCGAAGGTGGCGTATTCTACATCAATGTGAGGAAGCTTGGATGCCTCTCCTTTGATCTAAAGAAGCTTTGGTGGGGGGAAGAGTTGCGCGTTATCCAACTTTACTACTTTGTTGGTAATACTAGGGATGACTACACTGTTATCTCTGAAGATGGCCTTGACATGACCTTAAATGAATGGGTTTTCAATCAAGTGGTGAAAGTGATCCCTACTTATAGGATCAAACCCATTTCTGTCCCCGATATCTTTCCTCAAAATAAGAGTTTTGTATTCTATGAACCCGCAAAGATGTGTATAAAAGCTACTACACAGATGGAATAGTATATTCTAAAAACTTGTCCACAAATACTATCGATTCTACCACTATGTCCCTGGAAATACAGTTCTAAGAATCATATAGCTTTTTACCAGAGCTAACCTTTGTATACATCGTAATAGAATACAAATACGCTCACCTAGCTTCTTGATGAGACCTCAACTTTGTACATATCTTGATATAAGTAAAGCTATGGCATCTTGAATTTAATAAAGATAGTTTCTTTCCAAATTTTGTCTTAAGTTGTGGAAGTTTAAAGCCCTTGATATTGTGTTAAGTCTTTAAATCAAACCATCGACAAGCGTACTATTGTGTAGGTACCATCAAATGCGTTATACATGGTTGTACAGGAGAAAAAACATCTCCTGAGACAAGCCCAACCACCCACATTCAAAGGCGATGGAACCCATGTCGAGCGCGATGTTGAAGCCTGGATTGAGGCAATGGAAGACTATTTCAAAGCTGCAAGGACCCAACCTGTAAACCAAACTATGCTTGCAATGTTTCGTCTAACTGGCGATGCAAAAATATGGTGGAAACAACATTGCAAGGACTTGGGTGTTTCGGGATCTTCTCAATCTTGGGAGGATACGGTGGGAGAGTACTACTCCAAATTTGTAGCCTTGCAAAGATATGCCCCAAAAATTTCCATTGAGCAACAGTTTGTCAAGAACTGAATCATCCCTTGGATACCCGTCTTAAAGCAATGAGACCCACATCACTTCAAGATGCTCTCTTAAGGGCAACACCTCTAGCTAAAGAGACGGCTAGGAATCAGGGAAGAGGAAACTTTAGAAACCAAAGGGCCGGCCCAAAAAATTGGAGCCCTAGACCTTCTAATCAAGCTTATCAACCTCGCCATGTAGTAGCAGCAACTACAATAACTCAACCACAATATCCAAATGTTCGTTGCTTTGAGTGTAATGAGTTGGGTCATTACAAGTGTCACTATCCTAGAAGGAAGGTCGCAACAACTGCAAAGGCCATTCCTGTAGCACCAAATGGTAGAGGCCAACCTCTTCGTCGTAGAGGAAGGAACATCTGAAGAGGTCGTGGAAGAGGAGCGATGGCTCAAACTCATGCCATTATAATGGAAGAGCCAAAAGTAGGAGACCAAGTTGAAGATACAACAACTTTACATGCCACTATTGACAACCCTAATGCTCGCCAGCAATATGCAATCATTCAAGCACCAGGGTCTCACCAAGGTAGACAAATTGAATTCTTAATTGATTGTGGAAGCACACACTCATTTCTCTCTCGTAAATACATGAGGAAACTAAAACTAGACCAGTATCCTGCTCAAAGACTAATTGTAGAGCTAGCAAACGGAAAGGAAGTCCTAACTCAACATATAGCAGGACAGGTAGAATTTGAACTAGGGGGATACTCTACTTCTACTCACTTTCGTACTTTACCTATAGGAATATACGATGGGATATTGGGAATGGACTGGTTGAAGCAAAAGCAAGCTCATATTCATTGTGCACAAGGCAATTTTACCTTTACAAACAAATTAGGGAATGAAGTTCTAGTTCAAGGGAAGAATGGGAAACCTAAAGCTCACTTAGTCAAAGCTAGTAGACTTCTTAAGGGTTTACAAAAGGGTCAACAGATCTATGCAGTAAACTTAACAAGGTAGAACACACAGACTCAAACTTTCAACCTGAATGTTTGAGAGGGTATTCAGATGTGTTCCTTGAGGATCTTACAAGTCTTCCACCACCTAGAGAAGTTGATCATGAAATTGAGACTATCCCTGGTTGTGAACCCGTTTCAAAGAGACCATATAAAATGTCACTCCCTGAAGCAATTGAACTCAAAGATTAACTTAGGCAGCTTATTGAGAAAAAATTTATCAGACCAAGTACTTCTCCGTGGGGTGCTCTAGTCCTTTTCCAAAAGAAGAAGGATGGGTCTTTACGACTTTGCATAGACTACCATTGGCTTAATCAAGTTACTGTTAAGAACAAGTACCCCATTCCTAGGATTTATGAGTTATTGGATAGGCTACATGGGGCTAAGATCTTCGCAAAGATTGATCTTGCTCTAGGTATTATCAGATAAGGATCAAAGAATCAGACATTCCAAAGGCAGCTTTCAGTACTAGGTATGGAAATTATGAGTTCACAATAATGTCTTTTGGTCTTACTAATGCTCCTACAAGCTTCAATCGACTACTGCAGGATATTTTTAGACCTTACCTAGATGATTTTGTCTTGGTTTTCTTTGAAGACATCTTGATCTATTCTAAAGATGAGGTAGATCATGAAGAGCACGTTCGTAAAGTATTACAACTCTTACGACAGCATCAACTTTATGCTAAGAAGAGTAAATGTACCATTTGTTCTTCCCAAATCAGCTATCTTGGCTTTATTATATCTTCCAAGGGTATCTCAGTCGACCCAGATAAAGTTAAGGACATCGTAGAATGGCCTCAACCTACTTCTGCCAGTGAAATAAGGGGATTTCTTGGAATCACAAGATGATATAGGATATTTGTCAAGGATTATGCTCTCATCATCGCAGCACCTTTAACTGAATTATTAAAGAAAGGAATGAGGATCGAATGGAGAGCAAAACATGAGGCCAGTTTTGCAAAGTTAAAAGGATACCTAGTATCAACCCCAATTCTTAAACTTTCGGATTTCAGCAAGGAGTTTGAAGTTATAGCAAATGCTAGCAAACTTGCTTTAGGGGGAGTCCTTACTCAAGAAGGTAGGCCTGTAGCCTATACTTCTCAAAAGCTCAAAGATCATGAGAAGAATTACCCGATCCATGACTTGGAACTCTTAGCAATTGTCCATGCATTAAAGCTATGGAGACAATATCTTCTCAGTCGCAAATTTCAACTCACTGATCATAAAAGCTTGAAGTGGATCTTTACACAACCCAATCTCAACATGAGGCAAAGAAGATGGATTGAACTTCTTCAAGAATACGACTTCGACATAAAGTTTAGACCGGGGAAGGACAATGTAGTTGTGGATGGACTTAGTCGCAAAGCTTTCCTTAGTGTTATCTCTATACCTAATGATCCTATGTGGGAAAGAATTAAGGAAGCAGCCTTGAAAGACCAAAATTATCAGCAGTTATCCTTGGAGATTCAACAAGGCATAACACCTGAGACAAAAAATATATCGATAAAGGACTACTCTGTTCATGAGGGATGTCTTTAATTTCAACGAAGGCTTCGTGTACCTAAGGACCCAACACTGAAGAAAGCAATCCTATTTGAGGCTCATGATAGCCCAACTTCAGGTCACCCTGGGTATGCAAAGACCTTAAATGCTGTTAGAAGAAGCTACTTTTGGCCAAGAATGAAGGGGGTATGTGAAGAAATGTCTCTCCTGCCCAACAGATTAAAGCTGAAAGAATCAAACTACATGGACAACTTCAACCTCTTGATATACCTCAAATGAAATGGGAGTGTATCAGTATGGACTTTGTCACAGGATTACCCTCTGTTGGAGGCTATGATTCAGTATTTATTGTTGTTGATATGCTTACTAAGGTAGCCCATTTGATGCCTGTAAAAACTACCTTCACTACCTCTAATATTAGCCGAATCTTTGTAAAGGAAATCTTTAGACTTCATGGTCTACCTAAGAGAATTGTTAGCGGCAGGGATGCAAAATTTACCTCAAAGTTTTGGACTTCACTTTTTCAAGCCATTGGAACACAACTGTGTTTTAGCACAGCATATCATCCTCAGACAAATGGTTAGATTGAAAGAATAAATCAAGTGATTGAGGACAGTCTTAGAGCATAATGTTCACATGAACCAAAGAAATGGATCCAATATCTTCCTTTGGTTGAATATGCCTATAATTCCTTTGACCATAGAAGCATAGGCATGTCACCATTTAAGGCTCTCTTTGGACAAGAATGTGTGGCTCCATTAAATTTCTCAGATCCTACTATCAAGGTATAAGCCTCAAAGCAAATGCTCGAAGACATGGAAGCTCAAACCAAGGCAATTCGTAAGGATATTCAAGCCGCTTAGGACAGACAGAAATATTATGCAAATAAGAAGAGATCAGATCGAATCTTTAAAGAAGGAGACAAAGTATTTCTTAGGGTCAGGCCCAAGAAAAGCAACCTATCCTTGGGAAAGTACAAGAAGCTCAGCTTGAGATATTGTGGACCCTATGAGATTGTCAAAGTGATGAGTGATCAAGCTTACAAGCTAAAGCTACCTTCTAACCTCAAAATTCATGACGTCTTTCATATTAGTCTATTTCAACATATTTTTGGCTAGTGTCACTTGGAGTGCATTCTACTTGTGTTTTCAAGCTTGTACAATGAGTTTCACAAAGTTTGGACACTTCACCAACGTTTTTATCACTGTTTTTGATCCCATGGCTTGGTTTTCCAATTTTCTTGGTGTTTGTACCCTTATACAGCTCCAAATATGATGAAACTTGCTCAGGAGTTGTCTTATGGTCTAAAAAGACTCTATGAGTCAAAATTTTGTTAAAATACCCCCTCTAGAGAGTTTTCTATCTTCGACACGCCTAAGATAAAACTCTTCCAAATTTACACATTTTTCATCTTTTTCTTCACAGATTACCTTTCCCACAAGTTTTAGGATTTATCCACACCCTAGTTTCAAGTTTTAACATGATTTGGGTTTTCCATGTGAATTTTTTCTGAAGTCTACTTTTTTTTTCCCAATTTTGGGCTTGAGCAAGTGTTTGATTGATCCAAATGTTTCCAAAATCAAAGGAAGTAGTCTAATCAAGTTGGTCTACTAACCCTCTGTCTATCTGATTATTTTTATGGTTTTCTCAGTGCACCTCAAATCAGATGCAATCCTGATGGTTTTCTGCTTATCTTACTCCTACTGAACATGAAAAAATAGTACAAAAGGCCGAAATACTATGGCTGGCCATTGGCTAGAAAGTAGTCGAAAAATGGCCGATCGTTTGGCCGGTAGCCAGTAGTTAATGGTCGGTGGCCGATGGTCGAAAGTCAATGGCCGGTAGCAGGATAAGCAAAAAACCATCAGGATTGCATCTGATTTGAGGTACATTGAGAAAACTATAGAAATAATCAGATAGACGGAGGGTTTCTAAGATTGACATGGTACAATTGAGATTGCAAGGTAGTAGACCAACTTAATTAGACTACTCCCTTTTATTTTGGAAACATTTAGATCATTAAAAGACTTGGTCAAGCCCAAAATTGGAAAAAAAACATAGACTTTAGAAAAAATTCACATGGAAAACCCAAATCATGTTAAAACTTGAAACGACGGTGTGGATAAATCCTAAAACTTGTGGGAAAAGTAATCTCTGAAGAAAAAGATGAAAAATGTGTAAATTTGGAAGAGTTTTATCTTAGGCGCGTCGAAGATAGAAAACTCTCCAGAGGGGGTATTTTAACAAAATTTCAACTCATAGAGTCTATTTAGACCATAAGACAACTCCTGAGCAAGTTTCATCATATTTGGAGTTGTATAAGGGTACAAACACCAAGAAAACTGGAAAATCAAGCCACGGGATCAAAAACAGTGATAAAAACATTGGTGAATTGTCCAAACTTCGTGAAACTTATTGTACAAGCTTGAACTCACAGGTAGAATCCACTCCAAGTCACATTGGCCAAAATATGTTGAAATAGAGAAGATTTATCTTAGGCGCGCCGAAGATAAATCTCCCACCAAGAAAGCAGTTTTGTCATTCTGACACCAGGATTGACTTTGGCAAGCTGTGGAGATCCCAATTGTGTGATAAAAGTTGAAATAGACACTACATATAGGTGCAACTATCTTAGGAGTGCCTAAGATAAAACTAAGGAAAATTTCACATTTTTTGCACATAAGGTCTATTGGGCACTAGAGAAAGGAATTTTTGTATGTTTTGTGACTTAGGATTAATAGATTCTGGAATCACATACGACTTTAAGTGTTGTCGTGCAAAGAATTGCAACTTTGTGAAGGATAGGAGAGCAAATGGCAAAAGCATTGCGTTTGAAACCAAAGACAACCTTCCAGGTTTGAAGTATCAACTCAATTAAGTTGTGTAAATCCATATATGAACCTAAGATCTGGTAGAGTTTTGGAAACTCGATTGACTTAGGGAAGAAAAGGAGTAGAGTGTCCACAGAAGAGAGCCTAAACCAAAGGACACCTTTAGAAACTATTGTGGAAGAGGATGGATGACCATACCATTGATTTTGAAGAGGAGGTTAGGGCAAACAAACAAGATGACTTGTATGTAGACCAAAATGGAGTACAATATTGCAACATACAAAACCCTAATTCAGTGGATAAATGAAGATTAGAGGTTGATACTCTAATACCAGATAAAGCTGTAAAGGAGGGACCTCCAATGTTAGAATTAGAAGGGTACGAGTTTATAGATGCTAAACCGTTGAAACGCATCCCCATTGATAACTCAAGACTTGGAGTTTATTGCTGGGAAGAAAACAATATTAAGGGTTTGGTATGGACTACCTATGCCATATTAGGACAACTAACACCCTTGAAAATTGTGTACATTTTCAAAATTAAGAAAAAGGGACTATCAGAACTTCCCGCTCATCTCTTTAGGGATTGTTACAACAATGAATTTTTCATGAGATGACTCCGAAGGAGATTGAACAAACCAAGTATCAGGGACACTCTATCCATGAAGTGATCATGGGAACCGTACAGGAAACCAATTGGGATGTGGATCCAAATGCTAGATCTTATGATAGCATGGCCAATCAATGAGGAAGTGCAGCAAGGAGTAGCCACCTCAATGATGACAACAAAGAAAGAAAGGTGGAAACCACCTATAACAGGGGAGGAATGAGTGACATGAGGACGAGAAGAGGTCCACATGACTCATGAGTCACACTTACCAAACAACTGCATTAATGGGAGAAACACTGGCTAGAAGGGAGAGAGTGGGTGCTCAACACAATTGTACAATTAGACCATCAGATTTCCAAAAGTGGGTTAAAAAATATAGCGAGATAGGGAATCATATGACCATTTGGCTAGCTTAAGATAAGTTCTGAGAGATGAGCGCATAACCGATTTCTATACACAGTTTGAGGGATTTGGGATGACCTTGGAGGGAAAATCCTTGACTTGGTTCTAGACCAACCACCTCGATCGATAATTGACTTGTTGACTTTGGCCATGAGATTTGTCGCTACATGTTCCAAAATGGGCATAAAGCATAGTACTGTGGCACAAATCTATAGTTTCAAACAGAAACAAGGAGAAACTATCAGAGATAGCATGAGTCAAATGAGGTGGTACATTGACAGATGCCCGGAGTTGGAGATTCCAACCAAGGAAAGACTAGTCTAATTGTTTCTAGAGGAGATATTAAACAAAGATTTGCATGCTATTTTGTATAGCAAAAAGCACATGACCTGGGAAGCATGCAGTTTAGATGCGATAGACTTGAGTGATAATTGTGAGATCTTCAATGAGAAAAGCAAAGCTAAAGATACTCAAAGCGAGCGAAACACATCCATTGTGCCAGCACAAGTAGGATCAGTAGATACAGCTCCTGCCAATGCAATAGAGGACATGCTTAAACGCATGAATGATATGATGAACAACATGTAAAGAATACCAATACAAGGCCTAGTGCAGGGACAAAATCAGGGACACCCTATGGACAACAAAGGCAATTAAAATGGTGCACTATTGAAGGGAAATGGGAAAATCATGAGACAAATGAGTGCTACAAGCCAAAATATGATGGTAATGTCCAATATGTGCCAATGAGGTCACAAGGGCAATCCATGTATAGATACCCACCCAATATGGCACTCATGCAAAGATCACCCATGAATATGGAGCAACCACAACCAATATTAGGTCAGCAATCTCCACTTACATGGAATAGATCTATACCGATCAAGTACATGGTGTCTGAGGAACATACAGAGGAATAGGCACTGGTACTCATTACTCCATATTCTGAGACTAGTTCAGTAACAATGGGGATAGAAGAAAAGTGGTATAACCAACCTACTCTAGTCCTTATCGAGCCAATGTGCCAAGCACCCACTAATACAACAACTGTTTATTTTATTGCAAACCAAGGGGCGAGACCACCTATGGTCAAGCCAATGCCCAAACCAAAAAGTGGAAATTGTCACAACTGTGGAGCAGATGACCATTGAAAAAATGAATGTCCTGAACCGGATAAGAATGTGAGACCTATAGAGGCATATTGTGGAGCGTCTAGATGCAATGGTAGACACTTTTTTGAGGACTGCCCTAAGAATCTGGCAAACAAAGGGAAAACTTCCTTAAACATAGTTCGAGTGGTGATGAGTAGTTCATCAGAAGGGGAACCAATAATTCCAGTTCAAGTGATGACTAGAGCACAAACCAAGAAAAAGAAACAGAAAAACGCGAATGGATCACATAAATCCAACAATTCCTCAAAAAACTCCAGGAAAGAAAGACACAAAAGATATGAACTCAAGAGACAAAAACAACAAAAGGAGATTGAGGGGAAGATACAGAAGAAGACACAAGAAAACATACAGACTCCTTCAACAGAATTTAAGGAACTCGAACCAAAATTGGTTGGATCTGTTCTGGTTGATAAAATTCATGAACCAATTATTTCAACTTTGCAAGCTTTTCAAGTTGGACTAAAAACCGGGAAAATGTTGGAAAAACAATGGAAAAACTATCCAACGCCTGAAATGGAAGTAGTTAAATTAGAAGCTTACACAAACCTGGTGCAAATCACATCAGCCCTGATAGAAAAAAAGAATCCTTAGCAGGAAGATATAGGAGAACAGAAAGAAGTTGAGACCAAAATCCTAAGAGAAAAAGCTCAAGAAAAGGAAAGGTCAAAAAATTGAAAAAACGATGAAATGCAACCACCTAAACTAGAGTTCCTAATAGTGAAGAAGAATGGGATAGAGTACCGAACTTGAAGACAATTGGCCAAACCATCTGTGGAAACGAGTTAGGGAAGCCCTCTACAAAAGCTGAAACCTTGCACACACTACCGTCTTACTTAGGTGAGAATGAAGAGAAATCAATGGTCTGCAAAACAACAAAACTAGAAAGTCCAAGACAGACTTTGGATGTGGCTAATTTACAATCCATTATATTGACATCAATTCAGTGCACAATCACTCTGGGTGAGTTGATGAAATTGAGACCACACCTATGGGGAGATATACAACTACCATGGGAAGGATGAGATTAAAAGGGTATCTCAAATGAACCTGGCAAATTTGCATCAAGAAGAGACACAGACTAGACTTCTCAAGTTGGTACCTATGAATAAGGTTGCGGACTATTGTGAAGGGAATGAGGGAAACATGACCCTTCCAGTATAACAATACAATGATGTAACAACTATGGCTATTTTAGACAGTGGAGTAGGCATAGCCATAGCAACCAAAGCTGTTTGGGAAGCTTGGGGAAAGCTAGCAATTAGAAAAACAAGGATGAAAGTGCAATTGGTAGATGGACACATAGAGAAACCAATGGGCCTACTAGAGAATGTAATAGTCACCTCCTGTGGGATTGACTACCAGCACACTTTTGCCATTGTAGACTTTGGGATGAAACTCAATTACAAAATCATCATGGAAGACCATTTATGAGACAAATACTCAAGCCAGGATTGGGGCAACAATTATCTCTACTCGAAACAAGTAGGGGTGGTCACTCACGGGAACTTTAAAGACCATTCTTACAAGGATGTCCTGAGGACACCAATAGAGGAATTGGACTCTGAAACTTGTGTGGAAATTGAACTGCCATCATGGGTACATTTGGATGTGTGGTGCTTCTCAATCAAGAAGCTTACGAAAGGAAGATTGTGTTCTAGATAGAGATGTAAATGATGCAAAGTTACATACCAGAACCATTCCCTGAACATTTGTTTGAACCCTTTGAATGGACTCAAATCCTGGCCACCATGGATGTCTGTATTGATAAATCTACACCTACACATTTTTGTGACGAAGAGGGTTATGATATAGTCCCCATCTCTACTGAGATTATCAAGGAGCAACAAGTCTTCTATGATCACTATTATGATGCTACGGACGAGTGAGAAGAAGAACTAATTACAACAGAGGGATCGGACTCTGAGAAGGAGCAAGTAAGAGCCAAACTTCTACTCAAAGGAGGGAAGAAAGATTTTTTGACTTTCCAAACCAACACTGAAGATGCCAACAAAGATACCAAATAAAACAAGACGATAACTTAAGAAATAAAACTAAAAAATAGCCATTGGAAATTGAGACTCAATTCTTGATGAGAGTGAACACAACAGGCTGCATAAAAGACAAGATAACTGGAAGATATCAAAACATAGGGCATGCAAAGATACAAAACCAAACAAAACCAAGGTCAATTAAGCCAGATAAAATCAAAGGGAAAGAACCTCTGATGACCAAGATGGAGCAAAAAGCAAAATACAAAGAACTAAAATGAACCTTGAAAGAAGTATGGACCGCGGAAATGGAATCAGATGGTGACAAATCTGGAAAAATCAGTGTTCCAACGCATTATAAGAAACACACTTTACAAAATTGCAGGATCACTGTAGAGGAACCTTCACAACAATCAATAGAAATGAGAAAGTCTTATGAAGGGCCAAAAAATGCCAAACAAATTGATCTTTATCGAGCCTGGAGAAGAGCCAAAACCAGCATACATAGCCAAGGATATATTGCAAGAAGAAGAGGAGTTTCTCACGAGAACGTTAAAAGAATACAGTGATGTTTTTGCATGGTCTAATAAAGACCTCAAAGGGGTGGATCCTGCCATATGCCAACACACTATCCCTATGAGAGATGACGCTAAGCCAAGTAGACAAAGACCATACACCTATAATGAGACCTTTGCCACATAAATTAAGGAAGAGATAGAGAAACTCAAGGAGGCTGAGTTTATGTATGAAATAGAACACAATGATTGGGTATCACCAATTGTAGTGGTGCCTAAAGAGAATGGAAAACTTAGAGCGTGTAAATCTCAAAAAGGTGAACTCCACCATTATACGTGATAACTATCCTCTTCCCATCATCGATCACATGCTAGAACGAGTAGCTGGCAAGGAAGCCGATAGCTTTTTTGACGGCTTCTCTGGATACAACCAATTGACTATCGATCCCAAGGACCAACATAAAACGGCCTTTGCCATGGAGTGGGAAATTTTTGCTTATCGAGTAATGCCTTTTGGATTGATCAATGCACCAGCATGGCATTCTAGAGGTTAATGAGCCATGCCTTTAAGGAGTATCTGCAAAAGTTCTTGGAAGTATACATGGATGATCTTTGTGTGCACTCCACAAAACAAGAAAGTCATTTTGAACATTTACGATGTATCTTTGAGAAATGTCGTCTATATAGGATTTGCTTAAATCTTGAAAAATACGTTTTTATGGTTAGACAAGGCAAAATTTATGGACATATTGTGTCAAAAAAAGGTATAGCCACATACATGGAAAAGGTGGCGATGATCACGGAAATGGCTAGGCCAACAACGGTTAAAGAAATGCAGGCATTAGTGGGACATTGTGGTTACTATAATAAATTTATCTACATGTATGCAGTAATTGCTCAGCCCATACATAGCCTTATCACTCACTTTGAATGGACTGATGAATGTGAGGAATCCTTCCAAAATCTTAAGCAAGCTTTGAGCTCAGTACCAATACTGAAAGCTCTAGACTAGAACAAAGTGTTCCACGTACATGTCGATGCTTCAAGTTATGCCATTGGCTACATCTTAGCCCAGCTTGTAGAAGGAACAATGGATTTTCCTAGCTCCTATGATAGTAGACAATTAAACCTAGCTAAAAATAATTATGCCACCATGGAAAGAGAAGGTCTTGGTATGGTGTATTCAGTCAAGAAATTTCAACACTACTTGTTAATTAAAAAGTTCATCTTCTTTGTAGACCATAAAGCCTTACTCTACTTGGTGAATAAGATGCAATATAGGTAGGATAGTAAGATGGTTTATCATCCTACTTGAATTTGATTTCATAGTTGTGGTAAAAAAGTGCACACTCACCAGCGGGCAAATCACATGTCAAGACTCACCATGGGGGAAGCACCTAAAGGGGTAGATAATGACTTACCCGACGCATATCTGTTCTCTGTGGAAATGATTCCAAGATGTTCAGAAGAACTCGTGTCTTTAATGACTATAGCATAAGGGGATTCTTAAATACCAATTCCTATTACACCACGATTGATTGAGCAATTAGCTATATATCAATTTTTGGAAGGAAGATTGTATCATAAAAATAAGGATGGAATCCTGCTCTTGTGCATTAATCCTGAGGAGCAAGATGCCTACTTGAGTCAAGCTCATACCACAATCATAGGTCTACACTTTGCGCAAGATCAAACCCTACAAAGATTAACCTGATTTTGGGTGTTTACTGGCCTACCATGAAGAGAGATGTTCATCATTATGTGAATGATTTCTCTCAATGTAAAGAAAAAGCCTCCATATCCATGCCACGTTATTCCACAATTCAGTCACACCCCTGGTGGAGCAGATACCTAGTTGAGTATCTGTCTAACAGAATATTCCCAGAAGACATGAGTAAAAGACAAAAAAGAAATATAGAAATTGATGCAATATTGCCAATGGAATTCTTATTACCCACACTCAGAGCTGCAAATGAGTTGGAATGGAAAGGGCATGAGTTATCAGAACGACTTGAGGACTTAGAATGCCTGGATGAACAATGTTTAGCGGCCATTGCCCACATATATGCGGCCATTGAGCACGAAACAAAAACAAAAATAGTTCTTTGACTTGCATTTGCTAACTAAAGTTTTTAAACTAGGGGATTTAGTCCTAGTTTACTCGTTGAAACAACATATACCCAAGTTGAAGAAAAAAGGACATGGTCCTTTTGTCATTGAAGATGTTTCACCAAGTGTGGCTTTCAAGTTAGCCACGGTACATCTTTTCAACAAGAACCACTGCTACTAAAGATGAAATGGATATGGCAGCCAAAGGAGAAATGTGCAGCTCAAAGTAGAAGACCAACTGTAATGGAAATGGCATATGAACTTTGGGAATAGCGGAATTAAGAGAATTAAAGTGAGCATTTTTGTGAGATCACTATGAGAACATAGAGGGTGAACTTATTTGATGGTAGCAACATAAACATAGTACTTAATTAACTTGGCATGAACAATATTTTTGCGAGAGAGAGAGTATTAGAGAACATGACAATAGTTGAGGACCGGATTTACTTGGAGCCGGTCCCCCCTCCAAAAAAGGAGTTTGTATTATAGATTCTCCCATCAAGAGAGACTTGATACAATAGAATCTTTGTGTTCCTTGTGACCTTGATGATGCTATGAAGATGGAAAGCTTCATGCATCATGAGCAAACATAAAATTTACAAAAATCATTAACTATCCCAAGCCTCAGTCCCAAGGAGACCTCAAACTTCTCGAAGGTGGAGAGAGCTAGAGGGGCATGAGGGTAGGGAAGAGGAAGAAGAATCATTCATAGGAGAAAGAAATAGTTCCTTACTTATCATCACTCTTCTTGCTTAGCTTAGCATAATAGCATAGTAATGAAGATGGTAAGCTTAAGCATTGAAGGATGGCTCTTGGTTGGATTTGCATTCCATAGCCAAGAGTGTTGGTGTAGGCTTTCCACTTCTCAACAAGATTGAAGAAGGAGATGGAGCTCTTGCACTTTGCACTTCACATAATGAGAGAATGTGTGTGTGTGTGTGTGTGTGAGAGAGAGAGAGAGAGAGAGAGAGAGAGAGAGAGAGTATAAGCTTGATCCACCCCTCTCTCTCTCTCTCTTGTATTATTTAATTATATCATTTGTACACGTGTCCTCTTTTTTCCTCTTTGAGAGAAAGAACTTATTTATTTATTTTTATGCACCTAAATTCTCATTGGACCCCTTTTAAACCTATCCAATAGGATTCAAGCACATCATGAGGGCCACATGTGGAGGATTTTGACATGTGTCTTTTATGCTTCTTAAGTCATTTGGTTTGAATTGAACACTTCAAGCACTTAGTCAATTAAGCATGGAAACCGTTTATGCCGCTTGTTGAGAGTTTATCTTTGAATTGAACACTTCAAGAACCTTAGTCATTTCAGCATGAGAATCACCTCAAGCTCGGGCAAGGTTCCCACAAACACTCTAAGCACGTTAGTTAGCAAGCCGACAAGCACCTCATACTTGGGTAGGATTCCCACCTCAAGGTCAGCCCTAGCTTGCCTAAGGTCCTAAGGTCAAAGGACTTTTTAACACTAACTTTTGGAGGTCTTTAATGAACTAACCCTAAGGTCTTTTAAGCTCCATTAGATGCACATTGCTCTTTGATAGACTACCTCCTTTTGGACCCCTATTGAGATGTAACCACCTCTCCTCTTGGTCCCTTGCTGAGGTAAATCTAGAAGCACTTATTGCACATTGGTCTTTGGTAGACCGTCTCCTTTTGGACCCCTATTGAGATGAAACCATTTCTCCTTTTGGTCCCCTATTGAGATAGGTCTAGAAGCACATATCTATATCCTAACTCTTGTTCCCCTTTTTTCTTCCCATATTAAATGATCAGTTTAATATGAGGAAATCATTTGGTAAAGTTAGATATTATATTTTATGACACCAACTGCCCAAAGTAGACAAGTCAAGCTATGGGTACCAAAGACCGCACCTCAACTCAAGCCAACCTCCATCAGGTACAAGTGGATACCTAAAGTCAAACCACCAACCACGATTGAACCCATCGGTTCTAGTCAAAACACAATAGACTATATATATCGCACCATAAAAGAACGTGCTCAAGTGCTATAGAGTTTACTCTTCAAGAGAGTTCAACCACCACATACCTCGCCAACGGAAACCCTTGACTACAATACTCAAGACCCACCTCTTGCACATCATAGTGTGTTTAACTGCATTGACATCAATAGCATTATAGGGCCAATCAGGGCCATGCATAAACATGACTTTCTAACCTACACACTGCACAACGAGAATACTTAATTATTTCGATAGACTCAAGCAAGGAGGAGGGGAGACGATCTGAAACTGGACAAAGCATATCCTGGAAAAGATACGGGCAATGTTTTAAAGTATTGTGTGTTAACGTACGATCTTTCTTGAATAAATTAGCCAATTTCCCACGTAACACAATAATTGGGGAATGCAATAAGTTAATCCTTTGATATGTGTATATATTGTACATAATTGCCAAAAGCCATAAATAGTGCAATTTTTACATATATTGTGTGTTTTCAGGCCAAAATCATTATGAAAATGGAGTAGTCCACAAAAATATGGCCAAATAATAAATTTAGGAGTATTTTAGTATTTGTTTCATATAGGATGGAAACTTTTAGTAGTTAGGTTAAATTCCTTTAATTTTGCTCATAAAAGCTAATAAAAGCCAATATTTTTTTTTAAAAAAATGATCAAGAATGTCAAAATTGGATTTCGACTTCAAACGCCAAATCTTGAAGCTCAATGGAACAACTAATTTTTTTTTTGAAGCAAACCCGATCCAAAAACTCGGCGGCCACTCCAACTCACTAGTCATCTAGAGCATAATGCGACAAGAAGATCCATGGATGTCAGTTTTCAGAGACTTTTGATCCGGGAGTACATTGTAAAGCCTATTAGACTCATCGGGTAGGCATTGGACATGGGGTTTCTGAAAAGTCCAGATATGAATAGTCCCTTGGGCCATATTTTCTCTCATTTGCATTCTAGACTTTAGAGGGAGAGCTCCGAGTTGTGGATTTTGGCGACCTTCCACGCTCTCCTACGCCCTATTTTTTGGCTCTTACTCACTCCATCCATGAGGGGTAAGTTCCTAACTATGTCTAGAAGCATTTTGGTTATCACATTGTCAACCAACAGTAGGAGGCACAAATACGCAAACCAATCTGGGAACTTTTGGGATTGGAACCACTAACACCGGCCACACCAGACCTCCATATTGCACCAAAAGTGAACCATAGGCTCTTCACTAGTAGGGAAACACAATGCTAGGGTCAAAGATGCAAAAAGTCTCATAAAAAATGACATTGTCACATATCTAGTGGGACTATCATGTTAGGGATTTCTTGAGAGTTAGGGGTGCAATAAAGGTCCAATCATCACTGCACAACAAGATGGCCATATCCTTACCGCAAAGAGACATTTTGCATCACAATGCAAAATATTGATCCTTTTAACCTCAAACTCAAAGGGGGCAGTCTACACCTTAAAATGGAACCCTACCAACCTTTAGTGGGTAGATAGCTAGTGACTAAAGACTTCAACTCGTGCTCGGCTCAAAAGGGAATTGTCAAACCTAATCGAGGATACCAACAAGTGCAAGAAACACAACCTACGGCTTCTCCCTACATAATTAACTTAGTAGAAGCTATGTGGGGCAAGATTAGGGCCTAAATTGCACTAATTTGTAAAAATGATCTTAGGCACCATAAAATGCAAGCACATTTTGCACACACTTTCACACTGGCATGATTCCCCTACCCCTCATAGAGCCCACAACACACTGGTACACTCATTTCATGCATAACTGCTCTCAGATGCATTTTACAACACCAAATAGACTCAAGTACCCCAAAAATAACTTTTAGCCTATCAATTTAGAACCCAACTTTATGTGACGTCAAGGATCTACCCTCCAAAACCAATTAGGGTATCAGAAACACAAAACCTGTCCAAATTAGTCATTTTTATCTTAGGCGTGCCTAAGATAGAAATGCTATAGGGAAGGCCTCACTTGCAGTTTGATTACACAGATATGTTTACAATGGTCAAATAAAGCACCTTGACAAGTTTCATCAAGTTTGGCACATTAAAACCCTATCAGCCACCAAAAGCTCTGAAAGCGGTAAAGCAAACCAAATTTGTGCACAATTCTCACCACAAGTGTCCAAAAGCTATCCAACTCCATGCATATCACCAAAAACCTATACACTTCCTATGCCTTCACTTTGGCACAAAATTACATGCACCTGCACCCATCTGTGTCTTAGACACGCCTAAGATAAATTTTCCAGGATTGTGCTTTTTAGAGCCCATTTCTGTCCTATTGGTTTCTCTACTTGATTGGGACTTGCTAACTTGGTATGACCAATGAATTGGATGCTTTCCTACCAGGTTCACTCTCATCTACCTGGGAGCTCCAAAGAAGAAAACCATGAAGGAAAAATTTGATGAGCTTCCACCACCAATTACAAGAAGACTCCCTCAAGGAAGAAAAGGTCACATGACTGTCAAAAGAACAACTTGAAAGTCAACATGTCACTATATACCATGGATCATTCAAAAGTGCACATGGATCTACAGTGGAAGTTTAGATGTTGCAAAAGGAAGCTCAAGATCTTGTCAAAGAAGAGTCACTTGGGCCACTTTGGAGAAGAATTGGCCTTAAAGAATACCTTGAATTGGAGCCTTGTGGTGTAGACTACAAGAAGGCTTATGAGCTCCTACACAACATCACAGAAGAAGGAAGGAAAACCATCTCGTATTTGAATGAATCTCCAATAGAGGTGTGCATCATAGAAGACCAAGTTGCTAAAGTCCTAAGGCCGAAGAAGAGGAAAACCTATGAGAGACAGAGGATTTGAATGACTCTCCAATAGAGGTGCACATCACAAAAGACCAAGTTGTTGAAGCCCTAAGCCTGCAAAGAAGAGGAAAACCTGTGAGAGACAGAGGATTACCCACATCCCACATTTTCACCAGTTGGTCAACCTCCTTCTCAGATCTAAAGGAGAGAAGGATAGAGTGTGCACTTCGGCTCTCTCATTAGCACTTTCATTTCATTGCTAAAAGACCTCCTAGATAAAGAGTTCCAAATCATGCCGTGGCATCCACATTCACACATGCCTCAAAGAGAGAAGGCATGACAGAAGTAGACCACGACAGATATATTCACACCACTCTCACTCATGTGAAAAATCCAGAGAACATCACCTTCTTGAGTGTTAACACGGATTGCTTACCATGTTATTGGCTAGGCAGATCATCTACCGTCTGCCCAGAGAAAAATTTATGGCTACTGAACAAGAATGAAGAGGAAGAAGTGCAAACAAGAGCTCCACCAATGAGGACCAGACTAATCGATGTCCCTAGCTAGGAAACAACTACTGTAGCAAAATCCGCAGAAAGAGACAAGGAGGAAGAAGAGACGGTGGAGGAATAAACTCCTCTCGAAAGAAAGAAAAGAGAAAAGGGAAAGCAAAGGTAGAGGACACAAAAGCCACAAAATGGCCATGCACTACAACAGCAACATAAGAACCAATCCAAAACCAACAAGTGTAGAAAGAGAGAAGGAGGCTTTTGAGATGGAAAGAGGACTCAAAGGGGATTTTGAGGAAAAATGGAAACCATCTCCACGAAGAATTAAGATTCAAAGCAAACACCCAATGCTGATGAAAAGAATGATCCTCAGGCTGGTTTAGAACATCTCTATCATAAAGAAGAACGATGAGAGTAAGAAAAGGTACAAGAAGAAGGTGATACACCACCTAGGGGGGATTCACCCAAAGAACCGCTCAACCCTACTGCATAAGTTCCATATTTCTCCCCTCCAAGTGCATCACCTCAGCTGAAGGACACCACACAACCACAACCAGAGGAGACCAGTCCCATTGCTAGCAATATGGAACCAGATACAGAGTTTCCCAAAGAAAATTTCAATGAGCAAGAGGGTGAACCAGCTAGCCCAATAGAGACACCAAGTACTCAAGCCAACCAGCCAAATGAGCCAATCATTGAAGCTCATGACACACAACCTAAAGCGAGCAACACAAGAAGAATGGAGAATCTGGAGGACATAGATGAATATGCCCAGTATGCACATGATGTGGTGGAAAAAATGAAAGATGAGATCTATGCTCGCTACCAATAGTTCCATAGCATATATAGGTGATTGTGGCTCTCAGATGAAAGGCTAGACATGGTCACTGTTTGTGTCAAATCATATAAAGAAGCCATGGAATTCAAAGAAAAGGAATTGACTAAACTAAGTGAAAGGTTAGCAGCGAATTTGGAAGCTCTCCAAACAAAGAATTAGCAGCAAGAGCAACAAGTCACAATGGCCACCATAGTTCTACAAAAATCCGCTTCAACAATCAGCAGGCTACAAATTCAGCTCAACATTGCAAATAATCAGTTAGCACTATCATAAGCCAAGTCCAAGAGCAAAATACATTGCTAAACCAACTCAAGGAAAACCCTATAGTAGCCACACTACATGACACAGATTAGCATACAAAGCAGTGGAACAAAAAGTTAAACACTTTGAGATGGAGCTGAAGTTAGAGAAAATGAAGAGAAGAGAGCTCTCTATCGGGTTTATGCAGCAAAAGGAGAGATATCAACAAGAAATAGACCAACTAAAAGCAGAATTGAGCAAAGCTCAAGCAGCCGCCACGACACAGGCCACCACACAAGAGGAAGGAAAAGTAGATTCCAAAATGCAAGATAAAGATACCCTACAATTTATGGATTTTGAAGCAACAACCACCGGAGAGGCGAGTCTTCCTGGTCTAGATATTTCTCATGATGAAGATGGACTCTCTTCTCAACCAAAAAGCTTAACTATTGAGGAAGAAGTGACATTAAAAAATCAGGTGGAAGAGGAGACACAGACCATCTGGAAGGAAGCCATCCAGTGGGAAGAACAAATATTGCATTCCATCAATGTCAACCTCCTCACACCACCAGATATCAATGAGGCATGGCATCAACAAGCTCTACCCTTTCCTCTCATCAAATTTGAAGTACTCCAAATCAAAAGAGAGATTACTCAAAGATTTCCAAGCCGACTCAACACCGGCACATCCCAAGTGGCGGGAGATCTAGCTGAACACACAACGTGTTTGATCTTGTATACAAATGCGCCAACTCATATAAAAAAAGATCCTCTGCAATGCCCGATACCAAGATTCCAAAGTTGGCAGCAACACTTTCTCCTCCAGCAAAAGCGGTCTACTTGGCTCAACTACCCAAGGTTTCCACCCCCTTCAAATAACCAACCTATAGAGGACTACATGGTGGAAACACTGTCCTCAACCATTCAGCTGTTTTACGGAATTTTGGATTTGGTATGCATCATACTGGTAAAGATTGCAAAGATGCTCCTAGCTTGTTTGCTGACTTTTCACTGTGCAGGGCGAACAGATGCGGCATGGATGTCATTTCTCAAAGGCGCCAAGGGCTTATGATTTGATTTATCAAGACAACCCTCCAAAGAAGTGTTTCATGGCTTCTATGCTAGGGTGATGTTTCTACCATCCTACTACATGCAGACATTTGAAGAAGCATTCTACACGGGATTCTTCACTTATTAGTCCAAGATATTTGGCCTTGTCATCACCAATCTGCTGGCAAGATTTGTCAATTACTCTGCAATTGAACAAAGAAATGAAATAACCATGCAGTTTATGTCCCCTGAACATAAAGAACTTTGCCTCATATACCAAAAAGGTCTCAAGCAGCACGCACAAAGGACAATGGAAAGGAAGCCTGGCCACTACTTAGCACCCTAAGACGTTGTGTCGCGGGTGAAACAAGCAAGGGGGGGGGGGGGGATGTTAGCTGTTCAACAAACAAAAGCTAGAGAAAGAGAATCAAAAGGGGTGCCACTTGTTTTTTAAAACACAATCAAATGTATTAAATCCCTGTGTATCACTGAAAAATCTCACAAAGTCCAAAGCCGTTGTGATATTATTGATTGCTAATGAGTCTAAAGGGGTTGAGCGCCTCCAACTTTGTAATCATATGCACTTTCTAAGCTTTATATTCAGCCCAAATAGCAAGAAATCCATTCTTTGAACCTTGGATAAGGTATAAAAGCCAACTTTTGTAATTAAAAACCTAAGTTTTTGGATAATGGAAGTAAGCATTTAATGCAAAAGCTCAACGTGAGTCTACTGTTTCTTTGATTCTTCACGTCTCTCTTGTACGCTGTTGCATTGCTATTCCAAGCATACCAATGCGTTCACAGGTGAAAGATCGTCCATTTAACGTAAGTTTCTTGCGATAAAAGTGTAACTTTAGTCGTGTTGTCTACAAGATGATTTTGATCCCTATGCACCATACACGCATCAAAATTGGTTCTTGACCTTAGGAATAAGTAGAGCACGTCTAGCGGAAGCTATAGAGTGCTTCAGAGTCTGAATTTGACTGACCTGAAATAGGTTGTTTATCTTAGGTGCAATTCTTTTCGAGTGTCAGATATGATATTTGAGTACGGGAGTGTTAAAGGTACTCTGCTCATGCTAGGCATAAAATTTCGTTGCATTTGGAGACTCATAGCTATACCAAATCATTGGAACAAGATTGCGGCGGTAAGAAAGTTTGAGACTGAGATAGGTAGGAATGGCTTAGACTAGGGTTTTCCATGAGATTAGTTATCTCTCATAGCCTCCGTGCACTAGTTGGGTCAACTATGTCCCACAGATTGACATTTTATGTCTGTGGTTCTCGCTTTTCTAGCATCAATATGGTGAGGCTTGGCAGTCGGCTGACACCAGGTGGAGAAGAGCCGGTAGTCAAGTACAAGGGGTGGACTTGTGCTAGAGAACAAAGGGCTGCACGACACCTATAGATGGAGGGGCTTTGGGGGAATGCACGACAGAGAGCTAATGATTATTCTTGAGAGCAGTTGGAGAGTATCAAGGAAGGTTTGAAGAAGCGCCAGAGCACGGGAGGACTCGACGGCGGTGCTACTTGGGGAAGTTTTTTGATCTGAGGGTTGAAATTCAAAGGGCATGCCGAAGTAGGCATATGCAACGAAATTGTAGAAGAGCAATAAAAAATCTTAAGTTGTATCACTTGTCAATTGACGACATCTCTTGAGTCTCATTTCCATGTTTCTTATCGCCTTATCAATTAATAGCGTTCTTATTTGTAGTATTTTCTCTTAAACTCTCTCTAATCACCAATATTACGTGTATTAAACCTTAATTAAGTCTATCTGCACTCTTTTTTCCTAGTTTGAATGTATGCTAAGCTCTTGTCTATAGCCAGAGGCCCAACGCTTTCTCGGTCAACCTTGGAGACAAGCGCACTCCAGTAGCGGCAATGCTTCAAGGGAAATTGTAGGAGCTCCACATATTGAAAGCCAACATGGAGGGAGCTGTTGATGCTACTCACCTTGTTTTAAAAGATGAGGTGGATCGTCTCAAGGTATCCCTAAACTTATTCTTAAGTACATTAAATCTGCAAACGTGAGAATAGTCGTGTATTAGGGAGATATGTATAGGCATTGCATTGGTACATTCATAGGTGGATAAATTCATAGCAAATGAAAAAGTTGAAGAGATACATGTGGTTGGGTAGGTTAACTTTGTTCATGGTACTTTATTTTGTTATGGTTTTTTTTGTCATGCCTTTTTTTTTTCTATATGGTAGTGCCCAAAGTACTTGACATATGATGACATGGAAGCTTTTGCTTGGCATGGCAAATGTTTCTATTATGGTGTAAGTGCCCTAGGTATTTGACATGGTAGTTTGTTTTTTGCTTTAAGGTTCTTTTGTGACATGGCTGTTTTTTTTGTTATGGTTGTTGTTCCCAAGGCACTTAACATGGTTGTTTCTTATGTTATGGTGATTTGTCTCTTTGTTATGGGAGTTAGTTATGTTATGGTGGTAGTGTCCAAGGTGCTTGGTGTGGGATGCATGTCCAACCTCACCATCCTATCTTATTGCAATATTAGAGAGAACCACGATTAATTTGTCAAACCATGGGACGAAGCTGACTCGACTAGTGCATAGAGGCTACAAGAGGGTGTCAATCTCTCGGAAAACAACTAACAAATCACATATAACTCAAGCTACACTCAAGTGACTGAAATCACCAAAAGCCAATCGCTCATCGATAAACAAATCACATCCGTTACAGCATCAAATGACATCCAAACATAGCGAAACTTCTAGGACAAGTTTATGAGACCTAAGCACACATGCTTATAGTCTCAAACCCCTCTTTAGGTCAAGTTCCAAAATCGTGATTATTAACAGCAGTGGATTTTTGACCTAGTCGTTTTTGACCCAGAATGCATCTAAATGCTTAGCAATGATGCCCCAATATCCCGCCTATGCTTAGTTTTCGATTTAAAAGTGTAAATTCCTAGTTATGATGAAATTAGGCCGCGGATCGACGACGCCAAAAGCTACAAAATACTATGAACTGGTTACCTCAATGCGTAGAGCTCTTACCTGCGGTTGTAATGCAACAAACGCAATTGCAATGTGACAACCGGGGAGGGAGTAGAAAGCACGAGAAGGAGAGGAGTGAGCATCGTTAGCTTACGCTGTGTATTTCTTATCCAAAAACTTAGCTTTTATACCTTAGCCAAGGTTTTTGGGTGGTCATTGAAACTAATAATCTGGAGTTCTATCAAAGTTGGGAAATGACTAGCTGATACAATCTGGAAGCTTGCAGTCTCGGCTCATTAATTATAGAGTTTATCCGAGAAAATAGGAGTTACAATATTCCCGATTTATCAAAATAATAAATGTTTTACAAAGAGAACTCCAAAAAAGGATGTCCGTGTTAGCTCATTGCTAACATTCCCCCCCTCCTCGCCTGTGTCGTCCCTTGACACAACTTTATGGGCTGAAATAGTCTTCGGGTTGATGGCTAGCGAGGAGGTCTTTAAGCGCATCCGGTGCCTTCTGGTATCTGATTTTTCTTTCTTTGTTTGGCACTTGAAGAAATTGCATGGTTACTTTATTCTTCAGCTCCACCGTTGAGTAGCCTACAAATCTGGATGTGAGGTTGCTGATCCCGGGCACAAAGATCTTCATTGGCCAGGTGAAGAATCCAGTGTAGAAAGCTTCCTCAAATGCCAACATATTGCTTGATGGTAAAAACATACATCTGGCATAGAAGCCGTAAAGGACTTCTTCAAAAGGTTGCCCACTCAGATCATAGCATAACCCCTTGTTACCTTCTAAAAATGACATCCATGGGGCTCCTGCTTGCTCAGGCTCATTAGAAACTTGGATGCATGTGAGAAACATTCTGCAGATTTTAAATAGCATTGTGGAGGAGAGATCCGGTAGACTCTTGAAGAAAGACATGGCGCCCGTTAAGGTTTTCACCATGTATTCCTCTGTTGCTTGTCCTCTCTCTGGAGCTGGCAGTCTGGAGTAGTTAAGCCAAGTTGGCCTCTTCTTTGTTAGTGCTTCATACTCTTGCCATGTCCTTAATATGGGTACAAGAAAATATGTGGGATCTCTTTGCAGGGCTGTAGGTGCTCTTGTGAACATAATCAGATATCTCGGATTCTTGCTCAGCCAACTTAACCTCCACTTTGGGTGGTCTTTATCTACGCCATCTTCTTGCATGTCTTTGTACAACCTCTCTTTTACCTGTAGTAATTCCACTTTGATGAGAGGGTATGGCAGGGATTATTGATGCCATTGCGCATTGATCTGATTGGGAGTGAGTTGAGTGACATTGACAGAGTGTAGAACTCTCAACTCCCAATCCATTGCAACTTTCCACTGCTCATCCACCTCTTGAGTGATCTTCTCTTTCAGTGCGTCTTCTTCAGCTTTTGACAGGTGGACCATAGGCACTGTGTCTGCATCTGTGATGTTAACCTGAAAATCCTCTTCACCACTTGGCTTTGTTGTGGACTATGTCTCAAACTCAACAAATGAGACCGAGGGTATGTCTATCTGCAGCGGCTCTGAAGTGCCTGCCTCATCCTGCGTTTCTGGCTTTCCATCTTTGAGGAGTTGGTTAACTCTTTTGAGCTCTACTATTGCTTTCAGGAGCTCTTCTTCTCTCTAGACCAGCATCAGTGCCAGGTCCCTGCGCTGTGATTGCTCCAGCTTTAACTCTAACTCAAGGTCCTTGTTCTTCTTTTCTAGTGCCTTGTACACTTCATCAGTACCTTTGATCGAGGCCACGGCTGGATTTTCTCTTATTTTCCGTAAGAAGATTGCCTGATCATTGATTTTCTATTTAGAGTACTATAAAGAGGCATTTGCAACATCCAAATGCACTTGAATTTTTTGAGCTGACAGGGAGTCGTAAGAAGTTCATTTGTAACTTTTGCCAGCTGCTCGTCTTTTGCTTTGTAGGCATCGGATAATTTGGTGAGCAGATTGCCTAACTCCTCCATTTCTTTTTGCTGTTTGTCTCTAGCTAGCTGATGCTATTTAGCTTCTGCTTTCATCTCCTGCACCTGCCTCTGAAGATCGGTGATGATAGTCATCCTGTCTTCTAACTCTCCTTGGAGAGCGTCAATCACCATTTCAAGCTTTTTGGCCTTTGTGCTGTGGCTAAGTGCTGCTGAACGGAGTCTCTCCGTCATGTCTTGCATCTGCCTTGCATATTCGTTTACTTGCAGTATAACCTCATCATTTGACTATCAATCCTCTTGTCTTGCAAGCTGAGATGTGCCCTGCAGCCTCATATGTGTCTTTTTGCTACGTCGTAGCTGCTGGTTCTTCTTGTGTGGAGGTAGAGGGTTGGGCTTTTTCTTTGTCATCTTGAGGCCTTGTTGCCTTGGTGGTTTCTGAGTGAGTGGAAGTAGTGGGTGATGGCCCAGACTGTGTAGTCTCTTCAAGTGCAGGGCTCACTTCCTTCTCTGGCTCCGGTTCTTTCTGTTGTTGCTGCTCTTGGGTAGTAGTGGCCTCTTGTGCAGATTCACTTGCCTTTTTCTCTTTAGGCTTTTGAGTAGGTTCGGTGGCTTTCTCTTGTTCCGGCTCTGGTTCTTTCTCTTTTTTTTTTCTCGTGCTTGTCAGCCTCTTGTGTAGATTCTGTCTCTGTCTCAGGCTCCGCTTCTTTATTGGTGTCTTTGCCTGTAGGTGATGGTGGTGGGCTTGGCATTGGGTGGTCCTGCTGCTCTATAGGTGCTGAGGTGGGTCTGGGAGACTCGTAACCTTGTCCTTGTGCCTCTTCTCTAGCCGTCTCCTTGGCTTGTCACTTGTTCCTCCGCCTCTTTGGATTTCTTATCCGCGTCTTTTTCTTCCTTCAGCTTCTTGGTACATTTTTTCCAATCTCTCTGTCGGATCTTCAACCTCTTTTCTTGTATGATGCTTCGTCCTTGGGCCTTTAAGTCCAGTAGGCACCCATTTCTCTGGGTCCTTCCCTTGTGCTTGTCTACTACATTGATAGGTTGTTTCTCTCTTTCAAAGCGTGCTTGTTTTTATGTGGGCTCTTCTTGGTGGGCGGCCACAACTTTTCTTTTCATTTCTTCTCCATGAGCTCTCTTTTCCTCGTTATCAGAGCTCTCGCTGCTGTGCCTTTTCGGCGAGCTGTCAGTTGTTTCTTCATCGGACTTATAGGATCTTTTTTCTAACCTTGTAGCTCTTGGAGAGGGTTGTGCTGCCAATATCCATGTATTTTGATCAGGAGCAGGTGGTAGATTGTCGGTCATGCCAATGGCATGGTATGATATCCTCATCAAGACTTCTGGCGCACCCAAGTAAGTGATTTTGCCTTCTTTCTTGGTGCCCTTCAAGGTGGTCAGGACATATGCACGTGGTCCATTGGTTGCCTGGTTGTCAACTTGAGAACTTGGATAAATGTGGTGGCAACCGCGTGATTTAGCGTGGTGTACCTTGGTGGCCTTTTTGCCAAGAAGTGGAAGTGCTGATGGTACAATCTGGCTGGCTCTTCCACCTATTTGTGAATCAAATCGGTAAAGGTAGCCGCGGCTGTCTCTTTGGTAAAGGTTCCGGCTCTTTTCCTGTCTCTTGCTCTCATGGTCATTCCTTTTGGAGGCAGTCGGAGTGCCTTTGCCACTATATCTTTAGTGATGACCACTTCGACCTTCTTTCCTTGGGGGTCAGTGATCTGCGCAGATCCATCTTCTTTAATGGTGGATAAAAGCTCGTACGCTTTTTGAAAATCCATTCCGCAAGGCTCCTGTTCGTAGAAATCCCTGAGTCCCAACCTGCGATTAGCCTCTTTGGTCTCTGGCTTTGCGGCTACATCATAGACTTCCTTTTGTAAGAGTTGCAACTCCACTTGATGTCCCACTTCACTTTTGAACCTGTCGGTGAAGACTGTGGTATGATGCTCTTCTAGCTATTCTTTGGAGAGATAAGCTGCCTTGGAGGCTTTGACTGATTCTGGATCCAACTGATATGCGAGCAGTTCCTGTAGCTTTTTCTTTTGGTTGAGCTTCTTCTTGGCCCTCTCTGCTGCTTGCATGGATCCTGTTTAGTGAATAGAGTGTAAAGTTAGCAGATTTGTCAGAATTTTCTCTGAAATGTCCTTTAGGTGAAATGCCGACAATTTTGGTCCAATTTGCTTCAAATCAATTTCTGAACAAGCATAGATGCATAAAAACATGCAAGGAACAAAACTGTAAAGTTAAAACAAATATTTGCAAACCAAAGTAAATAATCACGATTATTTATAGCTGAGCAAAATTATCAACTTTTTGCAAACTTGGCTTCATAGGCTTGAAGTATATACCAAATACATGCTCTGAGTGAAATATGGGCTCATTTGGATGCATAGGGTGAAAATGGTACCAAATTTTGGCTTTAGGTCTCTGAAATAGTAGATATAAAGGAAATTTGAGATTTTGAGCTCCAAATTGGTTCAAACTTGGCTAGTGGTCTTAACACATCATGTACTTTGGATGTATGATGGCAAAATATCCAAACTTTCCAATTTTGACTAGAAAGTAAATAATCGCAATTATTAACTTTTCTTCCAAAATTGACATTTTTTGGTACAATCTGGTTCTAGGCATTGTATAGACCTTGGGTATGAGATATGAGGTGATTTGGGTCAAGAAATGTTGTCCATAACCCAAAAATTGCCTTGCAAAGACTTCTTTGCGTTTTTTGACAATTTTCCAAGTAATGGGTGCTCATTTTGGGTCATACTTGATTTTTGGCATGTAATAGGTGTGTACACATGATAAGTGAGGTGATGGGACAATTTCCAAGCAAAAATGATGCAAAAGTAAATAATCGAGATTATTTACAACAATGACAATTTTTTTGCAAAACTTACAAACTTTGACCTAGACATATTTTATACACCTAAAACAAGTCCTAAATTGAATTTGGTCAAGTTTGGTCATGCCGGCATCACTTTGTGCTTTGTCAACTCTGAAATCACTGTTTTCTGTGACTAGACTGCCTGTTGGGTTGGTCAGTCAACTTTGAGGCTTTGGACTTGTCCGCAACATAGTCGTGAAACAACCTGTCCAATTCTGGCTCATTTGGAGTCAGTTTGACCCCGTATGTCGAATTTGACACTTTGTAGCCTTCGAGCCGTTTTCTACTTTTCGAGGGCTTTGCTTGATGGATTTCACCAAACCAATCATATAAAATCCATCAAACCAATCATATACATTGTATATGGACCTCATAAGCAAGCCATCTGTGGAGTCAGATCAGAATTCTGGCATTTGCCAAAAACCTAGCTTTTCTATTGGGGACCCCCTCGACCCCTGCCGAATGGTCAACTGATGATAGAAAGGTTCTATTATGTTAGGGCATGCTATGGTTCAAATCCCATATGATTTGGTCAAGCTGGCAGGCCGCTATGGTCAGTTTTTGCTCATAGGTTTTCGTGCACTGCTCGGTTTCTAGGATTTTTGTTAGGGCTTTAGATTAGCTACCGGCCGTACAAAATGGATCATTGACGAGTAAAGAACTTACCCCTCATGTCTCGTGTGAGACGGCGCTGAAAATGGTCAACTGTGGGCTCCAGAAAAGTCGCGCGAAAGAGGCCGAAACCTCTCTCTGCAAAGGCTGCAGGTGGAAATGAGGTGGTTTTAGACTACCTTGGATATCTATACCCGGACTTCCCGAACCAATTTTTCCCAGATTCTCCCGTTAGTCCTATTAGGCCATGAAATCTATGTTAGACTCAAAAATTTCCTTGATCGGATTCCTCTAGCTCATTCTGCAAGAATTTTACAAAAGTAGGCCTGGCCGCCTAATGTAGGCTTCCCGCTTTCATCTTTTGATTTCATTGAAAATTTTTGTGCTTGTCCGCCTTGTCTTTTATATCACCATCGTGTCTTCCATTTTTCCATTTGAGCTTCCCTGCTATTTATTAATAATTTTTAATCTGTTTATTTTAAAAAATCAAACAAAATAGCAAAATGCTCTAAAAAAGTAAAGTGAAAATCCAATAATTAAGAGAATCCATTGAAAAACACAGCTTTATTGTTTTGTGTTGGATTTTTCTATTTTAAAGCCTCATTATCAATAAAAATGATGAAAAATACCCAAAAAATGACTATTTTTTATGATTTTTTGATAGTATATACACTATTTACACTCATCGAGAAGATAATATCAGTGAATTTTCCCTTGATGATGAATTATAAGGGCATTTTAGGTAATTTTGCAAAAAGTCACACGTTAACATCAAACTTTTTCCTCCCTCTTCAAACATTGCCCTTAATTTCTTAGTACTTAGTGCCCTTCCACCCCTCCTAGATGGCGTACTCCGGGACGACTGTGTGCATGAGTTGAAAAATTGTGTCTATGCATAGCCGTATCCCAAAAAGCCGTCTAAGAAGTTGTAAGCTTCTTTTCCTGCAACTCGTTCTAAAACATGCTCAGTTCTCGGAAGAGGAAAGTTGTCTCTAATGGTAGCTGCATTCACCTTTTTGATATTAACACACGCTCGTAATTTTCCATTCTTCTTGGGTACTACCACAATTGGAGACACCCAATCTGTGTGCTCAATTTCGTAAATGAATTCGGCTTCCTTTAGTTTTTCACTCTCTTCTTTTATCTTCCTGGCAAATGTTTCATTATATGTGTATGGCCTTTGTCTACTTGGTTTGGCATTATCTCTCATGGGTATGGTAGGTTGACATATTTTTGGATCAACACCCTTGAGATCCTTGTAAGACCAAGCGAAGATATCTTGGTATTCCTTTAACAAGCTCAACAAGAGCTCTTCTTCTTCTTCTATTAGGTCATTCGCAGTGTAAGCCGGTCTAGGCTCTTCTCCTGGTTTAGCCAAGTCTATCCTTTTAGCATTTTCAGGTCCTTTGTAAGACTCGCCCTGTTTCTGTAGTTCCCTAACAGGTTGTTCGACTATAATTTTACGATCTTGGAGAGTATACTTTTTATAATGAGATGGAACACGCATTACATCCTTACCATCCTCTTCCGTGGTTTCCATTTCGGTTGTGTATATCTCCTTTAGAGCTTTTTTCAACTCTTGATATTTCTTTTTCCGCTCAACTCTGGTCATGAGTGGTTTCTTGTCCTGTGGTTTTTCTTGAGTATCCTTTCTTGTTTTCCTCGATGTCTGAGATATTTTTGAGTTTTTGTTTGAAGGATATCTGCCAGTTGATTTTTTCCTTGACACAATCATTTGTATCTATCTGCATCAGGAATTGTGTTTTACTGGAGACTGATGGCATAAGTCATGTTTTCACAATTCTGGTGTCTCTCTTTCGTCTATACCATTTTTGTCTTCTTGATTTCTGTTTTGGAAAGTCAAAAAACTTTTCCTCCCCTCCTTTTAAGAGTAGCTTAGCTCTCGTATGCTCTTTTTCTGACCCCGAACCTTCTGAGGTACTGAGTGTTCATCTAACTCATCAGTTGCATCGTAATAGAGGCTCAAAAAGACTTGTTGAGTTTTCATTAAGTCCTTGGGTTCTTCATCTTTGTCTTCAATGTTGAGGATTGAAATCATTTGGATGGAAATTATGTCGTAGCCATCCTCATTGCAAAATTGAGTAGGCATAGACGTATTCACACATACATCCATTGTCGCTAAAATTTGAGTCCATTCGAATGGCTCAAACAAATGCTCTGGAAAGGGTTCAGGTACATAGGCTTCGTCTGTGCAGTCCCTTTTTAGGATACATTCTTCTCATCTTAAGCTTCCATTTTGTGAAGCTCCACACATCCAAATAGGAGTGTCTTTGTTTAACCAAGACGGGAGTTTAGTTTCAGCCGAAGAGACTTAATCAAACTCTTGGATGGGTGTTTTCAAGACATCTCTATAAGTGTGATCTTTTAGATTTACTCTTGTTATAGATCCCACTTGCTTCAAGTACAGATAATTGTTTTCCCAATCTTGGATAAGTTGTACCTGTCGCATGAAAGGTCTTCCCAATATGATTTCATAGTTGAGTTTTTTTCCAAATTCTACTATGGAAAAAGTGTGTTGATATTCAATTCCACTGCAGGAATTGACTACCACCTTTTCAAGCAGCCTTGATGGTCTCTCAATGTGTCCGTCAGCCAACTACAGTTTCATTCAAGTTTGTCTAATGGCTGGCTGTCCCCAGGATTCCCATACTACTTTAGTGGCTATGGCTATGACAGCTCCACTATCCAGTATCGCCATGGTTTCAACGTCATTATATTTCACTGGGAGGGTGGTGTTTCCTTCCTCTCCTTCATAATTTTCCTTGACTTTGTTCATGGGAACTGATTGAATCTCTTTGTTGTCCATTTCATTTTTCAAATTTTCTAAATTTTTGGAGATTAACCCCGTTATCCCCACCTTCTCTAGGGTTTTCTGTAAATCATTCCATAAGTATGGTCTGAGTTTTAACAGTTCTCTCAAGGTAAGAGTGCATTGGATGGGTATAGACATGATTGAATGAATGTTGTCTACTTCTAGGGTCTGTTCTGCTCTTTTTACTTGAGTGGTCTTACACACGATGGATCCAAATAAAAAACTAAGCATAGGTGGGATATTGGGGCATCATTGCTAAGCATTTAGATGCATTCTGGGTCGAAAACGACTAGGTCAAAAATCCACTGCTGTTAATAATCACGATTTTGACACTTGACCTAAAGTGGAATTTGAGACCATAAGCATGTGTGCTTAGGTCTTATAAACACGTCCTAGAAGTTTCATTACGTTTGGATGTCAATTGATGCTACAACGGATGTGATTTGTTTGCCGATGAGCGATTGGCTTTTAGTGATTTCTGTCACTGGAGTGTAGCTTGAGTTAGATGCGATTTGTTAGTTGTTTTCCGAGATATTGACACCCTCTTATAGCCTCTATGCACTAGTTGAGTCAGCTTCATCCCATGGATTGACAATTTAATCGTGGTTCTCGCTAATACTGCAATAAGATAGGATAGTGAGGTTAGACGCACGTCCCACATTTGGCACCGTTGCCGGGGATGAATAGACCTAATCTAGGAAAAACAGAAGCGTATTGTGTAGTTGTCCATTAACTTCCTCTAGGTTTACCTGGAGTTAAACTTTCTCTTAAAAACGACATAGCTTAAGAGTGTCGTCTTTTGTTGTGTAGAGGTAGCTTGGAAGTAATCGTACTTGCTGAGTGCCTTTAGTATTGTAGGACTAGATTAGGATTTTGAGAATGATTGATGGACAAGACAAGTCTTAAGATCAAAGCTCAAAAAACCATAAAAGACAAGAAAACGAGTGTTTGTGAACACTTTCCACAACCCCATTGCATGAGAATCTAGGAGTAGGGTAAGTAGGATCCGAGATGGATTTTAGAACATTGCTCTCTCTGAAAGAATCATTTTGATTTGTTATTGGAAGTTGCAAAAATTCAGGTCTACGACTAAAAATAGCACGAAAAGGCTCCAAACTACTCAATCCGACTAGTGAGTAAGCTTAAAAGTTCTATGAACCAGTGGGTAAGCTCAAGGACACTTTGAGGTAAAAATTTCAAGAGTTGGCCAAAACTCATATTATTTATTTTTTCTTGACATTATAGGCCAAATTAAGTTTTGACTTGACTCAGAGGCTTAAAATAGTTCATAAAAAGACTGTCTAGTGAAAAAGTTCAAAAAAGTGCTCATTTCAGGCCAAAAGTAAATAATCATGATTATTTACTTTCAGCTAAAATTTGACCAAGGTTCATACTAGTGATTCATTGCATGTGTACAAACAACTTTTGTAAAGGCAAAAAAGATTTGGATCACCAAACTGGCAAAAAACTAAAGTTTGTACTGACTTTTTGAAACTTGAGTATAAATTGGAAAAAAACTTTGTCCAAACTTGATGAAATTTGATTCATAGACTTAGATTGATGTGATAAACATGTGTACATGATCACTTGACCAAAAAGATGCAAAAAGTTACCAATTATAAATAATCGTGATTATTTACATATGTCCCATTTTTCAACTTTTTTAACCAAGTCAGCATACCACTAGTTTTACCATGTTGTAATAAGCACACAACCCCAATTTGGTAAGATTTGGATCATTGGATTGAAAATTGTGACCAAATTTGCAAAGTTAGTCTGCGGGGACAGAAAACTGATAACCATTTGACCAAAAATGGCCAGAGACCTTAAGTTGAGGTGCTTAATAGATCTGTGTCAAGATTGGAACAAAAACTTGCAATTTAGCTGAAGTAAATAATCGCGATTATTTACATTTGCTACAAAATTGATAATCTTGCGCATTTGAGTATACCACAGGGTCAAGCACATCAAGTAGACTCCATAAATCAAATTTGGTGAAATTTGGATCACAAAAGTCAGACTTAAGCCAAATTCTTAAAAACTGAGTCTGCGGACACAAAACTGTTGATAACTTGAACAAATTTTGTTCAAATTTGGTGAAACTTGACTCAGAGGCTTAAAACATGTCACTAAAAGACTGAGTATTGAAAAAGGTGCAAAAAATGTTCATTTTAGCTCAAAAGTAAATAATCATGATTATTCACTTTTAGCTCAAAAATGACCAAGGTTGATACCAGAGACTCTAAGCATGATTGCAAACATCTTTTGCGAAGGCTCATAGAGTTTGGATCACAAAACAGGCCAAAAACTGAAATTTGTACTGATTGTCGAGAGATTGAGTTTGACTTGGTAAATTTGTCCAAATTCAGTGAAATTTGACTCAGAGGCTTAGATTGAAGTGTTAAACAAGTGTATATGCTTAGATGACCAAAAAGATGATTTTTTTTTTCAAAAGTAACTAATCGTGATTATTTACTTTTGTCATATTTTTTAACTTTTTTGACCAACTAAGCATACCACCAGTTTTATCATGTTATATTGAGCACACAAATCAAATTTGGTAAGATTTGGAACATTAAAGTGAAAATTGTGGCCAGATTTATAAAGTCAGTCTGCGGACAGAAAACTGTTAACCATTTGAACAAGGATTATCAAACTTGGTGAAACTTGGATAGGGAGCTTAACTTGAGTTGCTTAACCAGTTTGTATCAACATTTTGGCAAAAAGTTACAAAAAAATTCTTAGAAGTAAATAATCGCGATTGTTTACGTTTGCTCAAGAATTGAGAAATTTTGCACAACTGAGTATACCATAGGGTCAAGCACATCAAGTAGACTCCACAAATCAAATTTGGTGAAATTTGGATCACAAAATCGAGACTTAAGCCAGATTCTTGGAATCAGAGTCTACGGATACTAAACAGTTGATAACTTGGACAAATCTTGATCAAACTCAACCAAACTTGTCCAAAGACCACAACAAGGTAATTACTTGGCAAAACAAGCCTAAAAATTGTAGAAACTGAGAAAAGTAAATAATCGGGATTATTTACTTTTGAGCCCCAGAAATAAGATTTTGGACTTTTGAGCTTGTGTAGTGTTAGAACAACATAATACAAGGCCACTGGTAAATTTTGGGTTCCATCTGATCCAAATTGGTACCTGTTAACTCAGTTTCAAGTTGCAGATTAGTCCTTTAGCTCCTTGCAAGGATAGAATTTGGAAATCTCATTTGCTGACTCACTTAGCTCAGATTGAAAAACCAGGTTGCAGGCAAAGAAGTGAGAGCTTGACAAGAGCTGAATTCAAGTCAAGTGGAAAAAACGGATAACAATCTAATCTGCAGGTTAGGTTATTCAAGGCCTAGATTTTCATCATTTCAAAGGGTGCAATCAATTCCGACACATTGGAGCTAGAGTTAATCAACTCTTGTGAGTCTAAGAGAAATCAAATGCCAAAAGTACTTTGGCAAAAGCAGTTTTATCAAACCCGAGCATGAAATTTTTTTGCTAATCAATATCAAAAAATCTAATAGGAGACAGTTTTTATAGAACCAGTCGACATGGACTCATCTTGAGCTGAGAGTTCAAGTACAACAGAGCAAGCCAATAGCAGTGGTAACACAGGTACAAGTGTAATAGAGCAGATTTTACAACTTTATGGCTACAATGGAGATAAAGTCTTGTATACAGATTCAAAAGGCCATAGATACTTGATGAACAACAAAAGCAGCATAGGAGCCAAGATCCTATTGATCAAGTAAAACTAGATTCAGAGAACTACCAAATGTTTACAGACTTCAATGGAGCCAAGTATTGCAAGCTCAAAGATGAAGTGCAAATAGAAGTTCAGAAAGTCAACCCAAGCGGTTATCCAAAAATCTGCACAAGTCAGGAAAACATACAGTTGGTGCGTATGCAATCAAGATCATTGTACATGGACTACAGTGGTCAGATCTATAGTCGAGAACTAGAAATGCAAGATCCAATAGATCAACCAATAGATCCAATAGATCAACCAATAGAAGCCAATCTAATTGGAGAACCAAGCCAAAGACGGTACAAAGGTCAAGATGGAGCAATCTACAGCTTGATGCTCAGTGTTTTGAAAGAAGTTGCCAACAACTTGGAAAGCATAAAAACAGAAGCTCCTCAGCAAGAGCTTGACATGACAGAGCCAGTTTAAATGCCACTAGTCATGGCATATTGCTCAGATTATGGACGAAAAGGTGGACATTTTTCTGAAGATTGTCCAAGAAATCCAGACAACAAGGACATATCAACTGCAAAGCAATGTACAGAGAAATTTGGAAATGCGAATCTCAATGTAAGTGCATCTAACTTGTCACTTTAATTGCAATCAAATGATTCTGCATTACCATTAGAAGCACAATTCAAAACACTGCAAATTCAAAATGAGCATAGAGATGCACATGCACCTAAAAAGCTTAAAATTGATCCTTTGAACAACAAATTCTTGCATGAATTTAGTCAAGGTGTTGAGAGATCATCGAAGGTTGAAAAGACTGTTAAATTTGCAAATGATTTTGCATCCACTGTCACAAGTGTGCAATCATTCACGAGTGTAAGGGACACATCAAACAGAATGATGTTAGCTTTGTATGGTACACATAATTCATATGCACACTATGTAGACCAAAAAGGGAAACTGTACAAAAAGGATCAACCAGTGTTTGAACGGCCCACATACCAACTCACAGAAGTGCGTCCAATGATAGATAAAAAAGGATGGTTCGTTTCAGAGGAAAGAATCTATTATAGCCCATCCTCTCAAGAGCTGAAGGATATTACCCGAGTAAACCCAAAAATCTGGAAACTATGCAGAAGGTTTACAGATGCCAAATGTCAACAATGAAATCCAAAGTGTGCCTTAACAGTCCCAAAAGGTGAGACTCAACCAGAGCCAAACAATTTTGAGCTCTCACAATGAAGTACACTATAGTGACCACCCTAGGAAGGGGGGAGCTGCAAATTCATCAAGCTCAGCTCTAGTACCAGAAAATGCTACACCAGTTAGAAGCCCAAGAACTTCTAGCCAGCAGACCCCTTCAAAGCAAAAACCATTGGAAGATCATATGGTTGTTGGAAGTTTTTCATTGACCAAAAACCATCAAAATCTGCAAAAAAATTCTTCTATGAAGATCATCCGGGACAAAAGTTTCAGTTGATCTCCACGAGTCAAAGTCAAAAGCCAACAAATCCCATAGTGTTCAAGCAATTGCATGGGACCAAACTCGCATATGCATATCGAGATGCAAATGGCAATGATTCTCAACAGGTTCATGACCTTGTACAAGTCCCTATAGATGCTAAACCTGAAGTCAAGGACTATCTGAAGATGATGCAAAGCCTCAAGCTGCCAAAACAGGTGACATAAAAGTCAAAATCAATGAGAGCTAAAGTCCAAAAGGCTACACAAAGGTCACCACCAAAATCTCCTCCGAAGAGACATATTCTGCCAGAAAGTACAGTGGATCTTCTAAGATCAAAAGTTACTCAAATTCAGGCACACAATGCTCAACAATTGCAAGAAAAAGATGTGGTATTACAACAAAACGAGCCAACATCAATTGAAGCAGGTGGTCAAGGAAAAGAAGATGCAGATAAAGCTCAACCAAAGGACACTGCCACAACAAAAGCAGTCAATTCAGACACGAATCCTGAGACGATCAAGTGCAATATTGTTGGTGAAAACCAAGAAAAGCTATCAAGCAAAGTAAAGCTAGATTTTCAGTTAGACAAGAACCTCATGTCTTTTCGTACTTGGAAAAGATATGGCCAACCATAGCTGGAAGATGCTCCTGAATTTGTGAGCATATCTAGAAACAAACGAGCAGAATGCTGGGGAATCATCTCCACCACCATTGAAGTAAGTTCACAGGTCATCATAGCTCAATTCCACGTGATTACATCAAAGGATATGCCAGAATACGACATCATAATGGGAATGCCAATGGCCGAGAAGATGTTAGAGATACAAAATGCAAACATGGCGGAGTCGTCACAAACAACAAAGAATGAAGACCAACACTAGTCGCCGGCAGACGACAACACAAAGTCCTCGAGCATAGTTAAAATGGAGACCGATGCCAAAGCAAAGCTTATTGAAGATGATTCATCTCCATCGAACAAAACTGCTGAAGAGCTTAAAGAAAATCAGGCAATAGCAAGTGTAGATCAAATAGAGCAAAAAGCAACTATGATAGCTATTGAGAAAATAATGCCACCAAAGCCAGAAGTCAAGAAGAATGAGGTTGCAAAAAGTCAAGAAGCAATAGGAAGTCCAAAGATCCAAACATTGCTAGCTGAATTAGCTGATGTAAGTCAGGGAAGACAGAGTCTCAAGTCACCCTCCATAGAGACACAATTTGATCAAGATGAGACCAGGAAAAATCAAGACAAAGATCTTCAATAGAACTTCCAATGAGAATAGTTGTAGTTCTCAGCAATACAAAAGGAGCAAGTGTCAGATGCAATGCTCTACTGGATAAAGAAGCAAAGTGAAATATGGTTCCAGATAACATTCAGAGCATTCTAGAGATTACTCAGGGCAAGCCAAGTAACAAAGGAATCATGGGTAAGGCTACAAGTCAAAAAGAGATGGTTGCTACCCTTAACATCCAAAATCATGAAGAGCAGGTAAAATTTCAGGTAAAGCCTTCAAAGGAAATGCTTGCAGATGTCATCCTTGGACATCAGTGGTTAGACCAACACAAGGCCTACAAAGAAGATACAATGTTAATCTCTCTTTTCCAAGAGGTAGCCAACAACATTTACAGGTACCGTTAATGCTAGATTTAGATTTGCAAGAGTCACAAGAATCAAAGACAAATCGGGCAGACAAAGGTAAAGCTAAAGTGGAACTTCCACCGATTGGCAAAGAAGGTGTGACAACATATGCCTCTACATCAAAGAACCCTCATGGATCAACTTCTTCAAGCAAGTCAGGCTTTCAAAACTTCAAGTCAATTGCTGACCCAACTAAAACCTCTAAGGAGACACCCAGAAAAGCAAAGATATTTCAACCAAAGTACTCAAGAAAGAAAAAGATAGTCAAACAAGTGTTTGTTCCGAACAGTTTAGTCAAAGTCGATAATCCGGTTTGGATTAAAGTCAGGAAATCAACACAAAAAGACAAACACATGGGATGGATAGCATCACAATGGAGCTTAAAGGAACATGAGTACTATGGAGGTAACAGACAAATATGGGTGCCAAAACCACAGGTTAGGACATATGAAGTAACTTCAAGTCCCTCCCAAGAAAGAAGGCCCACATGGTATCAACCTCGACAATATTCTAGGATACCTAAGCAGTAGGTATACAACAGAACAACATTGAAAGATGCTAAAGTCAACCATAACTTTCAAGAGGATACAGAACAAAGATGGATCTCAAAGAATGTTCCTCTTGGACAAGGATTCTACAAAGGATATACAAAGATTTGGCTACCAATCAACCACAAGACAATTGCAACTACATCAAACCTACATGAAGATCTCAAGAACTCAACAAGACCTAGAGCAAAGCAAAGTCAACAATGGAGAAACAAAGGTCATCAAGAGATTTGGATTCCTAAGTCTTCCAATGCTCCTAGTCAAAAGTCAAATGTCAACGATCAACAGAGGCCTACAACAACATCAAAGACTTCTATGAACAGGCCTAATTGGAGAATCAAGATAATGGAGTCTTCACAGTCAAAGAAGAACAACCCAACCAACAAAAATGCAGATTCAAAGATGATAAAACAGATATTGCAAAAGAAACCTTCAATTCCAACTTGGTCCTTCACTAATCCTCTTTTTGAGGATTCAAGCTTACTTTTACCTGAAGAAATGTTTGTAGTGAGCACAAGAATGTAAAAAGTCAAGTTTCCAGGGTGCAAAAAACACTCTTTGGCATAGTCAGAGTCGGGTTGCTGAGCCATAAAATTAGCAAAGCATTAGTCCCAAAGCTTCAAGTCATATTAAACTCTGTGCTAAGAGTCTTAGTTATTAGGCTTACTCTCAAGCTGAAAGAGTTGAGCATATCTAAGTCATGTCCCTCATGCTGAATGAGATGAGCATAGGAGTCAAAGTCTATTAACTTACAGTTGGTGGCGTGTCGTAGAGTCCAACACTCATGCACAATGCACAGTAAGATGAGAGCACATATCCTCGTCAACAAAAACCATTCTTAAAGGGGTACCAGCTTGCAAAGCCATGCCATATGCTTTTATAGCTACACCATCTTTCTGAAAAACCCCTCAAAATCCTTCTTGCACAACATATTGTTTTCCATGCACTTCTGTTAAGCATAAATAGAATGTCCACCATTAGACATATGCATTAGACACTCTTTTTGCTTCCACCTATCCACCTTAAGTAGACTACAACAGGCAAACCAATGTTCCATCATGCTCCCACTCATATTTGCTGCACTTTATTAATATTTCCCATGCTAATAAGTACTCCAATAATGCGCGTATCCCAAAGGTACTTTTTTCCCACTGGGTTTTTTCCCTTTAGTCATCTAGGTATTAGACCCTAATTTAGATCCTCATCATTTCACTTCTCTTGTACACACTTTTCATAAATAAACAGCAGCCTCACCATTATGCTATCACAATGGACAAATGCAACATCATCACTCACAACCGACATATTTGACGAATGAAGATGCTGTAGCAAATTGAACCTCATCAAAAAATTCAACGACAAATGAAGACCATCAACTCATCAACACCCAATCAAAAACCGTCCACAACCTCCACGGACACTTTTCAACAGTGCCCGAGGACGGGCACTAAAATCGGAAGGGGGGAATGTTAACTGAGTCAACGTCAGTTAACAAAAGCTGCTAAAGATCAAAGCCTTACGAATGCACGTTGAAGATGAATATGAAGAAGCAGTGAAGATTGGAGTTACACCCTTTCCACATTTTTCCAAAATGGCCATGTATTGTAATTTCCCAATTTATTTAGCCATTGCGATAATTGGAACGTGTTACGGGCTCAATTAGAGTTCCAAGATGTAAAGAATAGGACAGTTAGTGTACCTAGGTTGCAGATACGATAAGTGTGGAGCTTTAAAGGTCTTGGGCGTCGGACATTACACATTTGGGACATTGGTTAACGTATAAAAGCCAACTTTGTAAAGATTTTATTAAGTATTTGGATAATGAAATACACTGCGTGAGCTAACGGCGCTCACCTCTCTCCTTCTCGCGCTTCCTACTCCCTCCCTAGTTGTCACATTGTAGTCACGTTTGTTGCATTGCAACCGCAGGTAAGAGCTTGACGTAAACACATCACGATATTTTGTAGCTTTTAGCGTCGTCAATCCGCGGCCTAATTTCATCATAACTAGAAATTTACACTTTCAAATAAAAAACGGGGTATTGGGGCATCATTGCTAAGCATTTAGATGCATTCTGGGTCGAAAACGACTAGGTCAAAAATCCACTGCTGTTAATAATTGCGGTTTTGGAACTTGACCTAAAGTGGGATTTGAGACCATAAGCATGTGTGCTTAGGTCTTATAAACATGTCCTAGAAGTTTCATTACGTTTGGATGTCATTTGATGCTGCAACGGATGTGATTTGTTTGCGGATGAGCGATTGGCTTTTAGTGATTTCTGTCACTTGAGTGTAGCTTGAGTTAGATGCAAATTGTTAGTTGTTTTCCGAGAGATTGACACCCTCTTGTAGCCTCTATGCACTAGTCGAGTCAGCTTCATCCCATGGATTGACAATTTAATCGTGGTTCTCGCTAATACTATAATAAGATAGGATAGTGAGGCTAGACACGCGTCCCACAGAGAGAGAGAGAGAGAGAGAGAGAGAGAGAGAGAGAGAGAGAGAGAGAGAGAGAGAGAGAGGAATTCTAGTGAAAAACTACAATAGCGTGGAAGGTTTCTCTTTTATAGGTAGTTGAAACTCTTTGCATTTCACCTTTTCTAGGGCCTTTAACTTTCCATATCCTTGAACGACTAAGCGTTTATCTCCTCTAAATGCTTAAATTTCCACATCCTTGAATGACTTAGAGTTTATCTCCTCTAAATGCTTAAATTTCCACATCCTTTGACTCCATCTATTTTTCTTGGGAGATTTCACAACTTTTTAAGTATTTCCCTTCTAAGTTTTTCAAAATTTTTATCCTTCTTATAGAAAATTCTTCAAATTAAAATGAATTGAAGGCACCCATTGGGATTTCCTCTTATAGTTTCACATAGGGGATAATCTCATAAGGAATATCCTGTTATAACATTCATCATAGTGTGGAGCTAAGTAGTGTTGGAGGATCCTTGCTGGACACAAGACCACAACCTCCACACATGGATCTTTAGTATGTAAAGGTTTTTGTGGTACTTACTCCACATGTAGAGATTAAGGGACCTCATCATAGGGCATCAAACTTTTTTATGTGTCACAAGCAAACTCAAGTGTTGTTCATTCAAATTATTGATTTGCATTAGTATGAGGCTAATTCCATGAGCATAAATTATAGGTTTGGATTCAATTTCCTCATTTAGAAATGGAGAGTAATCCTTCCAAGTGTTTGAAAGGAATTGCTTAAGGATTAGTGACAATAAGTTTTCTCAGATTGAGTTTGGTTGTGTAATCAAGATTTTTAAGGCTATGCTATGAGAATATGCATGGGTTTTTAAGTGAACATTGGAGTCTACCCTCTACCAAGGGGCTCACTCTGAGCAAAATTTAATGCCCCTAATCCTTAAGAAATTCCTTTCAAACACCTAGAATGATTACTCTCCATTTCTAAATGAGGAAATTGAGTCTATATCTGCAATTCCTACTCAGGGAATTAGCCTAATAAAAATCAATAATTTGAATGATCAATAGTTGGACCTATTTGTGACATAAATGTTTTCCTACAATCAAGCTTTCAAGGCTATACTATGAGCATGTGACCTATCGCCAATGGAAGGTACTACTTGGGAAAACATTCATGCTCTTAGGAATAGATTCCCACCTTTGTTTTTGAGGACATAAATTCTTCATCAAGGGCGAGTCAAGAAAATGTCATATATGTGTAAACAACCATCAAATAATGTTGTTCTGTAGTACTTGTAAACTTATTAAGTCTTTCTAAGTACTCGACAATTTTTGGCCACTGAAATTGTTCTTGATACTATGTTCTTAAAATGATCTGCAAAATGGATTTGACTAGCACCTAGGGACTTTGTCATGACACATAATTAAGTAAAGAGCCGTTAATGTCAGTCCCAGAGACTCATATTCGCCACATGTGGCATATGTCTCATAAAATGACGTCAAGAAGTATGACATCCAGCAAGTACAAAATGTACTTGTATGTGGAGGTAACTATAAACACTCAGTGATATTAGTGAGAGGGACCCTCACAAACCTTGATGCACACTGGCTAAACGGAACTCCATGAGTTCCTACACCATGTTGCACCCTTGTGACTAACAATATGTGCCAAGAAAAACCCTACCATGTAGGTCTATAATTGCAGGGTGTGTTGGGGTAAAGGCGTTACTCCTCTACCCAAGCTCAAGCAGCTGACCGCCCACACCCACTGCACATACTTACCTTATTCTTTTGGTATAATAAGGAATAAGAAGCTCCTCACCATTATTGAGGATTGATTTACCCACACAATGCTCTTGATCCTCTCCTCTTTCCTCTCCTGCACCGCATCGTGCACACATGCATCCGCACAAGCGCACCCACAAGTGGTATCAAATAATTGGCAATGATTGCTAATGATTGCGTTTGAGAAACTATGGATCTCAAACGGAGCTTGGTGCCTAGTGGTGTTGGAAGAGAGAGCACTCGGCCCCGGTCCTACAAGAGAAAGGAGGATGGGCGGATTGTGGAGCTTGGCTCCCCCCCCCCCCCCCTTTCCCTTTGGCGTGACAACTCGTCTTGTACTCAAGAGGAAATATTGAGACCTTCAAGGTATCTCTGTAGGAATCGTAGTTGCAATAGGTAGCCAAAATAATGAGCAAAGAACCGAGCAGGTGACGCTTAGGAATTTGCAAGTAAATTGCACCCGCAATAGGGGATCGACTAAGTAGCTCAAGGCATTGGAGGAATAGATCTGCAACAAATGAGTTTGTAGTAGAGCAATCAAAGTTAGAGCTTGGGGGGCTTTGTCAAATATGCAACTTGCAACAATGACCTCTATTGAATTTGCAAACATAGAATCATGAGTTATTCGATTTGCTTCTTGTGTGTGAAAATTTGAAGTGAGCAAGTCAAGCAGGTCAATCAAGTGCATGGTCTTGAGGGCAAGCACGTTGTAGTACTAATCCATTGATGAGATTCTGAAGCAACATCAAGCTGCTAGTTGGCCAAGAAATTGAGCAAGGCTTGGAGCAATTGGACATTGTGTTGAAAATCAAAAGCAAGTTGAAGGCATTGAGCAAGTTGGGGAGCTCAGTGTGGACTGGGTGTAGAGCAGTAGAAAACAAACATTGTGCACACTTTGGCTCCATCATTGGAAATTGAAGCAAGCAAGGTAGGTGTAAGTGTGTGTCTCCACACACACACACTTTGGCTGCAACATTGAAATTGAAGCAAGGAAGGCATGTGTGTGTGTGTGTGTGTGTGTGTGTGTGTCCACATTGCTGCAGCCAAAGTGTGTGTGTGTCTACACACACACACACACACACACACACACACACACACACACACACACACACACACACACACACACACACACACACACATCGATAGCTTCAATAGAGTAGATATTTTTTTTCCCACTTTCCAAGAGTGTGTACACACACTAGCTTTCATGTTCTTCTTGGTGGCTTCAACATCGGATCCAGCATCGATCTTGACACGTATTTGGTGATTCAACTAGTGTGCTTCCGTCCTCCTTGGCGAACGGAAGGCAGCATCAACAAGATTTTTCTCGGATTTGATAGTGCAAGAACGAGAGAGAGCGGTATGAGCTCTCCCCTAGCCCCCATCCGGAGTGGCTCGGCTTTGTAGTGTCTTCTTGATGACCCCTCCTAGCCTCAATTCAGCATTTTGGCTTTGACAGATTCCCATTTTCCTGCTTCGGCCACACATATTGACACATACAACTCCAATGGACCATTTTGAAGCGGTTTTTTCCTCAAGTATGCTTGGTTCTTGGACGGAATTTATGACCACAGGTGGCTAGTTGTACTTTGTGTCTGGTTTTTTATCAACATGTTTCTGACAGACAAGGTAGTGCATGTCAGTTTCCAGGTGGTTTTTCTCACAAGTTGCACATTCCTCAAAGGTTGCAAATTATGCGGCATAGATAGTGATCATGTATGACTATGTGGGGAATTTTGGAGAGTGGTTTTAGCACAGTTTTGTGTGATTATGCTATGTATACATATTTGGATGTAGCTTGAGCTAGGTATAGCTCGCATGAAACAAGTTCACAGGTTTATTGTGTCTTTGGACAAAAATAATCCATAGAGCCACTTGTTTAGGAGTGAGCCAGTTTACTAGGGTTTTGGTAGTGCATCAGTATAGATGCACTACCAATGGATCTATTTACTGAGACATTGAGTGTGTTTTCATGCGGTTTTGGTGAGATTTTTTGAGTTTGAACTCAGTTTTTAGGGGAAACTTTGCCGAAATTCTCCCACATTCTAGCCATGTTTTATGCTTGTGTGATTATGGATTATAGAAAGTCATAGGTTTCACAGGTTTTTGGTAGATTTTTGTAGGAAATTTTCTCGTGGTGCATTTTGAGCATGTTTGCTCACTACTTGAGTACATGGTTATGCGCTTTTTTCTTACTTGAGCTGTTTGTCTCACACTGTATGGTTGCAAATAGCAGATTGTGAAGTTGTCTTATGCATATGTGAGCATCAATTTTGATGCAATTGATGATTCTTTTCATGGTTTTGTAGTGGTTGAGTTGATTTCCCACTTTGACATTTACTTACGGTAGTAGACATGTGTGACATTTCAAAGCCTACAAATTTGGCTTGTGAGAGACAAAGGTCTTGTTCATGCCAATATATGAGATGTTGGCATTGTGGTCACACAGGGCATATTAGGTGCCACTATTTCAGATGTATGAGGCAGCATTGGAGATGTATGCGAGATGAAGATGAGGTCTTGACACATGCTAGAGTGATGGCTTCATATGCCAATAACGATGATGTCATGTTTGCCTTTAGTGTTCCTCCTCCTTACATGTCTTCTAGAGGTGACACTTCTCCCTGTTGGTTGTTAGATGAGGATGTAGTTTTTCATGTCACACCACAGCATGCGTGGTTTAGCACTTTCTCTAATGGGAGCTTTGGTTGAAGCGCGGTGCGAAGAGTGCAAGTGTGCATGTGCGGTGCAATGAGGAAGAGGACACTACAAAAAAAGATACGGGTGTGGATATGCTCATGCTAGATGCTGATGAGTTGATGCCAGGACACATGGTTTTTCTTATGGGTGAGAGGGACATAACCATCCCCCTGTTGGCATTGACACATCCATACACGATGAGTAGTCCTGAGCAGTACATGCACATAACACATGTGAGGATAGGAAAACCAAGTTTGTATAGATTTCATCAGTGTTTGGGCATCTCATGTATGATTTACTAGTGTCAAGGCCTGACCTAACAGCTAGAGTGAGAGCATTTGTAGCAGGGCTTGTCAATCATATAGTGATTGACACTAGCATGATGCTAGAATAAAGCTTTGCAGACCATACAGAGTTGTCTATGGGATTTGCATGCAGGCTCTAGTGTGGATAAGCATGCTCGTCTATACCTAGAGCCGATATGACTGCATATAGATAGATTGAGGAAGCTAATGTGCGTAGGTTGAGAGAGTCTCTCACTAGTCTCTTTGTACATACGAGTAGTTAGCTAGTAGCATTCACTTATCGATGCATCACCTTTAAGCGGGAGTTTGTTGGGATAAAGACGTTACACCTTTGCCCACAATTGGGCAGTTGATTGCCTGCCCAATATACATACTTACCATATTATTTTGATATACTAAATAATAAGGAGCTCCTCACCATTCTTGAGGCCTACTCCACCCACACAATGCTCTTGCTCCTCTCCTCTTCCCTCTCCCGCATTGCACCGTGTGCACATGCATCCGCACGAGTACATAAAAATGTATATGGTACACTACTAGTCTATTATCCCAAAATTCTTTGCTCCTACATGAACTTGTCATGTGTCTGAAGAGAAAAATGGATGAAAGAATTCTAGAATATACATCCTACTTAGAAAACTCAATCAAAGCATATTCAAAAACCAAATCATATGCTTATGTAGAGGTCGAAAACAACATCCACTGTTCAAATACTGCAAATTCAAACCCCTTGGTAAGATTAGTACCATCAATAGTGAGTGTAAGAAGTTGACACTATTACCATATTATATGCTTGGTGAGACAAATGCAAAATATGTCCACATGCGCATTGTGCATTGTAGCAATTAATGAAGGCCTATATACCATGCCTGGCATGGCTAATGAATACAAACCATTTGGGGTCGCAAAAGGCAACTCCTAGTGTATTTCAAAATCTATTCGAAGACAAAAACTAATTGTAATCTTTTACTAATATGACACCCTTTCACATATTCAATAAAATTTTTGCTTAATCTTCATTTTCATCAATTTTCAAGATTCTTTCATCTATGTCTACTTTGTCCATGCTTGATTGAGCTCGCCTAAGTCAATATCGAGATTTTCCTCTAGCTCAAGGATTGTGCACAGCACAAGTCCAACGTCAAAGTGTTCATCTTCTACATCATCACAATTGTACATCCACTTGGGCATATCTTCTTCATATTCTTTTCTTTCAACGTGCTACAGAATTTTTTCATTGCAATACATGTAAAAAAGTTTATTTGCTTGATCTACAAGAAGTCGGTTGCGAGTAGTGCTATGAATATATTTGTATATGCTCCAATTTCTTTCTGAGCTTGAATTCAAAGAACACTGGCTTAAAACCTTCATCGCAAGGTTACACAACAAAGCATAGTGTTCTCCACTATTCATCATCCACCATTTCCATGCAGGCTGCTCTTTTGCCATTTGTTGAACAAGGGAGTTTGAAAATAGACCTTCTTGGCATAGAAAGTGTTTACCACTGTGTAAAAATCATGAGCCACTTCAAAATTGGACATCAAGTCCATATTCTAGTATTCAAGATCTAGCATGTAAGCAGCACTGTGTAATGGTGTATGCGCTCCAATCCATCTAGCATGAAAGTACTTCAAGAGGGCTTTCCTTTGTTGACAAGAGAATGGAACACACCAATGATTTTCCACCACCGAATGCTCTAATTTTTTAGGACACTTCAAACTCCTTTGAACAATCCACCATTGCATCCATACTTTCCGGAGGTTGGGCGCCCTCTAGTCAAGATTGTGTATGGCATACATAACCTACATCATGAAATAACACACATCCATCACACTACTCCATCTAGTTCTTTTTGTAAATGATGCCCGCAAGACTTTGATTTTCTCTTTCACTTTTTTGTTATGAGTGCTCTCCCTGCCATGAAATATCATACATGTAAATGTAGTTATGACTGCATCTTTGTTTTGAAGAAGAGACTTAAAAGTGGAGAAGTGAGTGCAAAATCTAATCTTTGCAAGGAGTTTTAACATAACTGACATGCGACGTCAAAAAAATATCTAATACTCTCTGTTTTTTGAGCATAAATCTCACAAGCTGACGAGCAGTATCGATAATAGAAGGAAACCAGTTGGCATCGTCACGTTTATACCAATATTTTAATATAATATTCAAATCGTGTGTATTGCAACAAGAAGGAAAAACATGCGGGTATCGACGCTTCAAGATTTTGCTGGCATTCTTGCAGCTCTTTGCATTATCCATCACAATTTGGACTATATGTTTAGCACCCACTTCCTCTATCACATAAGCAATTACATCAGCAATATAGATCCCAAACTTAACTAAATCATGTGAATCCACATTCGGAACAAATGTTTTGCCCCTAGGTGAAACAATCATTAAATTAATTTGTGGTTTTCTTTGTACATTGGACCAAATGCCGCTGACTATAGTACATCCAAAAATCTCTATATTGCTAAGAATTACCCTTTGCATACGTTCTTTTACTTGAGCACATCATTTCTCCAATAGATCATTTTGCATAGCATGGTATGTGGGCAGTAAAAACCTTCATCCAAACTCATCAATTTTACCATGCTCTCTTCCAATGTTCAATGTACACCATCATCATAACACTCCATGAAAAGTAAATCACTTCAGCAAGATCAAGATATGCATCATTGATTAGACCATTACGTAAGCTTTCTTGCAATGAAGTTTGACACATGTCTTTCCCAAGTCAAAATGATGCTTCGATGAAGATGCGCTGGGTATATTTCTTTTTGGCTGCACATTGGGATTTGGAGTGCAAGCCGATGATGCTTCCGGAGTTTGTTGATTGTAACCATTATGTTTTGGCATCCCTGAAACGTTAGTAGTAGATGTGTAATGTTTCTTTGAATCTTTCTTTTGAATTTCTTCCCTCAAGAGTTTGACCACTGTAGTTGCACTGGGGTGGGTACATGTGCAACCCTGTTTCTTGGGTCCACCTAGAAAATGTTCCCTTAGTCGAGGTGCCCTACTAGAGTTTGTTATGTGCATAGATTACACTCCCAATCTATGAAATGATCACCAATGTTAATTGCATATTGCCACTCTATCCAGGTGCCTTTTTTTTTTTTGCTATGTTGAATTTGGGTTCTATCACCAGGGCCAATGTTTTCGTCCAGCATCATAGCATGATAAACGCAAGTAATCTTTAACCATATAAATGTGTGTTTTTAAATTAAGATAGATGAAATTGGTAGCATACATACAATGCACATTGCGCACCCAATGAAGGATGCATTTCATACCCAAATAAGGATACTTTACACCAATCAAACCAAGGATCTATGTTTTCCCAACACTTTAGTATAAGACAATAGACCCTTGTTTAACATGGATCATATCAACTATCAAGAACCAATACTAGCCCCTAAGCATGACTCTTGGTTCCATCAAATCGTTTTTAAAATAGAATAAGGGAGCAAGCAACAAATAAATTACTTATAATTCTCAAATGCAAACAAGCTCAAGTGACTCCAATTTGTCCCTAAATCTTCGGAGGTATTAGCTACGAAAGACACTTTGTCCACAATTCAAAGAACTGAAGACTAGTGGCTCAATAGCCTTAGGCGAGCCAATAAGGAAAGATAATCGACCCTAAAGTAAGGACATTCTTCCCAAAAGGACCCTCCTAGCCAACCGGGAGTTCTAAACAAAGAAAATAGTTCCCAAAAAGCTAAAAATGCGGCTAATCGTCTACTCTTTATAGTTATGACATAGCCCACCGGAACTTAGATATTCTTGGCAAGCTCCACTAGGAATATCTAAATCCGGGAGGGTTTACAGGTAGACCAAGTTTAAGCCGGTCATTGCAAAAGTTGTGTGAATGTAGATGTGATCACAACACAAATTATGTTATTAACTTGTTCATGTGTTTGTGAACATGTTAATGAAATCCCTAACTAGAACTAGTTTTGGAGTCCGATTCTTTAGTGCATGATTCACTATCATTGCAATATTTCTTCTTATGCCCTTTCTCCTTTTTGGCTTGTTGCTCAAGTTTCAGTGCCCTCTGCACCAGATCATTAAACTTTTTGGTTGGCTCTGGCACCTCATATTCCCTGAGATTTTTACTTATGAACCTATTCAGAAACCAAGCTCTCATCCTCTTTTCAAAAGGAGGTTCTTGTAATTGTCTAATTAGTTCCTTTGATTTTTTCAAGATAACTTTTGACCGATAGCTTTCCCTGCTTGATCTTGTTAAGCTCAAATAGAATGTCTTCATCCCCTTTATTATCTGAATACCCCAACGTGAAATTCTTGATGAGCTTATTGTATGATCTGAGCTTGCAGTCTTCCCATTCATCTTCATTGATATCCTTAAGCTCAGCATACTGCTCAAACGCTTGAATATAAACATCAGGATCATCCTTTTTGCCCCCTTTGAATATTGGAAATGATATTTTCAGATTAGTGGAATGCTCGTGACTGGCTTTGGTTCAAGAAATTTTTTCCTTGTCCTTAGATTTTTGCTTGCTGTAATAATTGGTATCAACTTCCCACTCATTGTCTTCTTCTGTTTCAGTCATTGTATCTTTAACTTTCTTCGGTGACTTGTGTCCTGCTGAATGATGCCTGGAATGAGATGAATGTTGAGAAACCCTCGATTCATCAACTATTCCTAGTTTTGAAGCAACATCGGTCTCACTCCAAGGTTATTTCTCTGTCTCAGAGCCTCGATCTAACTCTTCTGGTATTGTGCCAACACACTTCATATTATGTGTGAACCTCGTAGTTGGCCTTCTGCCTCATCTATTCCTCTGGGCAGCATGACTACTTCTGATGTCTCTAACACCAACGTGGAGATAATCCAAATGTCAAGAGCAAATTAGCTCAAGCCACTATGATCGTTAAAATGGAATGAGTTGGATACTTTCAAACAGCAGTTCCACATTGGTAGTTAGAGTTAGTTCAGACTAGACAAGAGACTTCAGATCAAACCAAACAATAACTCAAAGATAAGACTTGAATTGAAAAGAGATTAACATTGAAACTGAAGTTGTATTATTTATATCAGACGATTGTATAGAAATGTAGTCCGTGAGAGAAGTAAGCCTTCAGCTTAATGAGAATTACAAAGTATGAATAGCTCTTGGCTAAGAGGGTGCGGTAATACTAGTCTTAGGATTGGGAAATCAGGGATTCGATACTCGGTCCCTGCAAGTGAAGTAATGGGCCCTATTTATAGCTCTCTGTTGGCTATTCCGTATGCCAGCTACCCCATTAACTGATCTAGTAATTAGCAGCCTAGGTGCCCGAATTTGGCAGTCGTTCTTGTTGTTTACATCGGGAGGATCAACAAAGAAAAAGTTGTTTCATGATTTGAAAAGTGGACTATGACAATTCAAGGTACATTCCAAAAACAAGTTTGAAATAGTGTTTGGTGTACCTCACGGTATGTTTCAATCGATATCCACCATGCCTATGGGTCTAAAGAATGTCCTTTTATAATGCCAGGTATGGTTCGAGATGATATTTTGTCCTATCAAAGAATTATGTTTAGTATATTTTGATGATATCTTAATATACTCCAAGAGTATGAAATTACATATCAAACACCTAAAAGAAATCCATAAGTGATGATAAAAATAGGACTAGTTTTGTCATATGCTATATGCATCTTTGTAGAGGAAGAAGGTGATTTCTTGGGGATCGTAACGATTTGCAATAGATGTGTAACATTTAATGGTCTAGTAACTTGTCTGTATCTGAAAATAACATAGACATAGTGAGCATTTCATTAGAATAGCTTCCTAATGAGCACAACAAGAGTGCTTGGATGGAGAGAGCAACAAGAAGCATAACACCTAGCTAGATAGACATGAACAATACTTCAAAAAGAGAGAGAAATTAAGCTATTGACAAAAGTTGAGGACTAGATTTACATGGAGCCGGTCCCCCCTCCAAAAGGCTTTGTATTATAGGTTTCCCCCCATCAAGAGAGACATTTTACAATACAATACTTTGTGTTCCTTCAATAACTTGCTGGTGCAATGAAGATGGAAGCTTCAAGCACCAAGCTTTACACTTGAAAACCACAACATCAATTCCCTCACGGTCTCAGACCCAAGACCTCACACACCTTCGAAGATGGTGAGAGCTAGCGGGGTATGAGAGTAGATTGAGAGGAAGAAGGAGTATTCTTACGAGAAAGAAGTATGTGTCCTCACATAATCACTCATAATAGCTTAGTATAGCTTAGTAACTAGCATGGTAGAGGAGATGAGCATGCATTGGAGCTTGGATCTTGATTGGATTTGCATCACAAAGCCAAGAGTTGTTGGTGTAGGCCTCCCTTCTCACAAGCTTGGAGTAGATGATGAGCTTTCCATTAAAGCCTGAGAAGGAGAGAGAGACTTCTTTACTTCACACATGAGTTTTTGTGTGAGTGTGTAAGTGATTTGCAAAAATCAGCCCCCTCTCTCGCTTGGTCGACCCCTCTTGAATTTTACTCATGCTAGCATCCCATTGGACCCTGCAAAGCTTAGCCAATGATAATCAAGAAGCATAAGTGATAGCCTTGTGACATGTGTCCCCCTTTTCCCTTTTGTGAGAGCTTTAGGTATTTAAATAAAGCAATTAAACTCTCATTGGACCCCTCAGTCTTTTGTCCAACAAGAATCAGGCAAGCCATTGGGCTGCTGAATGTTCATTGGACCCCTTGGGAGACTATCCAATAGTCTTCTAGAGAGATTAATTTCTATTGGTTCTTTTATCAAGTGTTTTTAAATGAATTAAACTAAATGTACTCTAGCCTAATTCTCATTGGTCCACCTCTATGGCCATCCAGTAGGATTTGAATGCATCTTGGGGGCAATTGGGCTAGGGAGCTTACATGTGTCCCCTATTCCTTTTGTGTAAAGGGAGCCTACTAGTGTGTGCGTGTTTCTCTCTCATCCCCTACTAAAAGGGCTCGCCCCCTCCAAGATAGGGATGTGGGAAGACTTTTGAGTCTTCCCACAAGCATCCAATCTTTCCTAGGTTTTGACCATTGAACTTAACCTTTGAATTTTGGAACCTTAGCATTTTGGAAGTCTTAATGGGCTAAACCTTAGGGTCTTTGAAGCCCATTGTTGCACATTTGTCTTTTGCAGATGCCCCTCCCCTTTGGATCCCTATTTTCCCTCCTTTGGATCCCTACTGTGACCAATATGTCAGCTTAACCAATATTCTAGCTTTTTCTTCCTTGGTACTTCCCCATATTAAATGATCAGTTTAACATGAGAAAATCATTTAAGAGAATTAGATATTAGTTTTTATGACAGGATGCATCGAACTATGAGAGCATGTGCTAATCAAGATTGCTGACATCCTAATCAGCTAAAGAATGTCACAAAAATTTAACAAGTTTTAGGATGCCTCAATTGGATAAACTAGAATGTCCCCTACTCATCCTCTATATGGGTGTTTGTCTCGAAGCATGGGAAACAATTTTCTACGAAGAAAATGAGAACAAAGAATTAATCGTGTGCAAATTTGCTAGTGGTTCTCTCTTGAAAGAAGAACGAAATTATCCTTCTCCTCAACGTAAAATACTAGTGGCCAAGCTTAGTAATAAGAAATTGTAGCTCTTTTTACTAGGAAGAATTTTCATTCTTTGAATGGATCGTAATAATTTGTGAGGTTCCTTGCTTCTAAAACTGCTAGCAAAGATAAACATTTTATCAGGTGGGCTTCATGGATTGCTCAATGGGATTACAAATTATACGAACATGTAAAAAGGTTCTAGAAATGTCTTAGGAGACCTATTAAATTGTCTCATTTTAGAAGCTAGGTAGAATGACATCATTGACTAGCAAAGCTAGGGAATTCAAAAAGTGACTTAGATTTATTGTAATCAAGGTACCTTGTGAAAGCATGTTGAGGTCTAGTGTAGCATTTTTCACCATCAGTGCGGGGAAGGTAGTAGGGAGAAACTATACACATATCATGTATTTACAACAGTACATTGTTGTACATTACACCCTCGAGGGGAAACCATGGGAACCACCCCCCAATAGGGGAGGAGAATACACCCAAGAAGCATAGCTCCGTTGGTGAGACCTTTGTGATGTAACCCCAAGGTTGAGGGTTCGAGGCTCACAAGTTGCGTTCTCTTGATTGTAGCATTTTTTAAATCAAGTACCACGTATAGTGTAATCAAAATATGAGGGGAAGGACACATGGTGACCTTGACCCACAATCAAGGTGATCCCCTAGCGGATGTCGGGAGCCATATGGGGGAGCCTTGATTACGAGAGAAACGACACCTTTCGGCCATCAATGGTCCATCGGAGGAGGGCTACAATGACTATGACGTAAATTTCACGTTTGCTGATGTGTCACCATTGTTGGGATTGTGAGCGTTGAGTTGGCAAGCATCGGATCACGCTCTAGTAGATTGGACGGTCGAGATCATTCACCCTTGGCTCTCAGTTTTTTTGGCCTGTGGTGGAAGGCCATAGGGTTCATTGTGCAAAGTTGTTGCAACACTGAGGCCGTTGGATTCTTTGGCTGAATGAGTGCCACATGGCAAGGGTCTTTGTAAAATAAATTTGTTGTCCCTTTTGTTTCCTTACATCACCTTCTTTGAGAGACAAGTGTCCCTAAGGGATTCAAAAGTCTTGTGAATAGAACGCTAAAACTTTGGAATAGAAAGTTATTCTCCAAGGTAGCATTTACTTTGTCTGCATGCTTGAAAATGACTTTAGAGATCAAAACATTAAACAAAATATTCATAGGAGTTTGATCTTATGACGCAGTCTTCAAGAAAGTCTTCTTGTTTAAGCGGCAAGTTTCCTCCTTATACAAATACAAAATGGAAATACTAGTAGAAATTTTCAGATTTGCAAACTATTTGAACTATTTTCTAGTATATTTTATTGGGTTTTTTCTCCTTTGCCATCCTTTGCAACCGACTAATCTCGATTTTCAATCGGCTTAAGTCTAAGCTCAGACACACCTTTCAAACACTGAGATATTGAGATAAATGATTCTCTCATTTGAGGATTTCAAAAAAAATCACTTCACTAAATTGTTTAATTATTTTCTATGCTTATTTGAAAGCACTAAAATATTCTTTTGTTTTGATTTTTAATGTGTTTTTTTATTTTACTTTTTTTTTGTTTTTTTTTGTTTCAAAATACTGATGTGCAATGTGCACCATTTACCTCATTGTTGGGGTCCTTTCATAATATATAAGCCATTTGCGAATAGCGAGTATTGACTAAAAAAAAATAAAAAATAACTTGATTAAGACTTACCTTAAATGTTATTTAAATTTTATAATATTAAATAGATCTTTTTATTTCACCTGTATATGGACAATACAATTTTATATTATAACAACACAACTGCACAGTGATTAAGGCCTACTTTCGATAAATCTTTCCTCCGCTCTTACCTTGAACAGGCCATCGTGAGTCCTCACCTTGTTTATTTTGGAGCAAACAATCGACTCGTCTAGTAAACTAGTGGGTAGACGCGGCGCTTGAGCGCGCACAGAGAGAGAGAGAGAGAGAGAGAGAGAGAGAGAGAGAGAGAGAGAGGAGAGCGATGGCAGACGAAGACATGGTGCCGTGTCTCGGGAGGGGCGACCGGAACTGCTTATGCGCTGGTTGCATGGACGTCAAGCTCCTGCTTCTGCGACAAGCCTCCCCCTCCTTGCAGCGTTCAGTTCTGCAGTATCTCCCCGCCTTCGGCCTGACGGACCAGACCCTGGCCCCACCGCGCTCGCCTCCGCCTCGGCCAGCTAGCCCTCCTCGTCAGCAGGCATCACCCTCCTGGACAAACCCTAACCTGCATCAGGCAGCGTCCTCCTCCTCCTCTCCAATGCCGCATGCACACAGTAGCCCCATTTTGAATGTCGAAAGGGCATCCTCGCCAACCCGATCAAATGCAGCAAGGGCATCCTCACCGACCCGACCGAATGCAGCAAGGGCATCCTCGCCAACCCGATCGCATCCGCCGCCATCTGCACAGCCCACCGTCGCCATGCCCTGTCTTGCCACCTCCCCCTCTGCATCCGTGTTTCAGAATAGCTTGTTCTCCATCCCTCTTTTCACCGACAACCTTGATGTCCAGTTCGACTCCCTCCCCCAACAGGACCAAAACAGGTCCTACAAAGCCGAGGACATAGTCATCCCTCCTCTTCTGCGCCAGCGCATTCCCAACATTGAAAATTGCATCAATTATGCCATGAGCAGCTGTAAAATCACAGGCCCTCGCAAAGAAGCTGCCATGGTGGAAGCCATTGAAGAGGTATCTGCCTAGTCACAAGCTCTTTTGATATTCACACACATCTTTGGGGTGTGTGTGTGTGTGTAAGAGAGAGAGAGAGAGAGAGAGAGAGAGAGAGAGAGAGAGAGAGGCCAAATGCTTAATGTTTTATGTAAGCTTTAATAAATCTAGGATTTGTGGTGTTTGTTAAGCTGAACTTGTGGTGTTATAGTTGCACTTCTATAATAATTTAGATAGTAAACCCATGTGAATTTCTTATATCCATCTCCCAGTAAGGCAATGCCTTTCCAGCCACAATGTCGTCGATTTTAGTAATGGGGAGAACAGGAACGTGTTAAGAGTGATTTGCTATGCAACATCTTTGAGATGGTAGAAAACATAGTGAGAATTTGGATTATGTTGCTCTTTCAAAACATTCGCTCAAATATTTTGGCTACTATGGAAGATCATCGCATCAAAAGTCATTGAAGCTCATCACATTATATGGCGTGCTTAGAGGGGTCCCCTTAGAACCACTAACAACATAGATGGACCTTAAGATCGCTAGTCCGGTGTCTTTTAACAAATGGCAAGATTGCCATTGTGATGAGCAACCTCAATCCCTCCACTCTCAAGCTTGCACATTTGTCATTTCATCAATACTCATTCTTAGTAACATGCAATTTTATGTCTTCACTTACAAGCTCATATACGGAAGCAAAATTCGGCCTCAGCATTGCTCTTTTCACTTCTTGTGCAAAGCAAAAGCGTGTTTTGACACCAATTTTTGTGTGTTGTGTTTGCCCAAATTGAACGGAATGGTGCTCCAAAACTTCAAATGCAACATGCAAAGCGCACAATACATGGTAGATATGTCCATGACCCACCCAATTCTACGCTCCCGCTCCCGCAACCTGTATGATGTTTGATGTACTTCATTGGCATGTGTAAGCTACTAGATATGTTTGGGGGACATTCTATAGTATATTGCGCACATACTCAAGCGCTGCTTAAGTTGGGAGAGTGATACACCTGGCATACAATGTACATGCCGTGAAGAGAGCATTATGCAGTACTCAATCATGCTCCAACAACTCTTATATGGGGAATTTATAGTGAATTTACTCTCTCTCGGCAATTAATCCCATCGAAGCAAACTATGGCAACGTGTTTGGCCTTAATAAGTTGATTAAGGAATCATTGATAGTTAAAATCTACCTATTGAGCTCTCTATTACATAAAAGCATATGTAACCAAGCTAAATCTTTGCACAACAACATTCATTTCATGTGACTGTAGTTAAGAACATGAAGGCACAATGTGACTATCATTAACATCAAACAAGGATCTCAGCAGGCTGAAGAACGCATATACCTAGACAAATTCAAACTTATCTTGGATTAATTTGATGAAGTCACGTATTAATTTGATGTGCTTTTCATGACAGGTGCTAGCAATTTGTGAGAAAATCATGAGGGATGAAATGCAACAACAGCCACGGGTGCCTGCCTAAAGCGCGGGGAGGTCATTCTAATATAACCAAAGGTAATACATCATGCTTAAGCAAGCACAAACGAATATTGAACACATACATACATACATATGTACACTTTGAACTCATACTTAGTGCACATTTAGGGCGTAAACAGGCGCAACACATATGTATCTATGTTCATATATATATATATATATATATAGCTATATAATATATAAAATAGAGAGAGCCATTCGTAAATAGTCTAAGAACTCAATTTTGAGGTTCTAATGTGATGCCTCCAGCATTCTAATTTGCAGATTAACCATGTTGTCAAAGAATGGGTCACATATCCTTTTCAAGTTGGTACATTGCTTTTTCAGAACCCTTTTTGGCTACTATGATACACTAAGTGTAAGTAGATGAGTAGTAATGCTAATAATGTAGGAGAAAACTCATCTACCCAAGAATCCTATGAAGTGGATAAATTTTTTCTTGGCGAAGTAGCTTGATACATAAGGTTGGGTACGAGAGGAAGTTGAGTGGGATTTTAAACAAGAGCTGAATCGAATCTCTCTGCGATGAAGATGATTGTTTGGGTGTGCACATAAGGAGGCAAATGTGAACTTACCACAAAAAGTGAGAGAATTGTAGTTCAAGGGGAGTGGATTTTTGAGGTGACACAAAAAAGTGATGAAGATGAAAATGTTTGTATGAGACACCATATCTCGTACAGGGTAAAATTGTTCCAATCGAGGGGATTTCATTGATTGTGTGGTATTTCACGATCTACATCGGTTTGCAAGGCAAAAGCTATTTAAGCCATCTATCATTGGCATTCATAGAGATTCCGCAACCAAAACCCAACATGTAGCTCTAACCATTGGTCTAGAGCATTTCTAGAGTGTATATATCAAAAGCTTATTATCAATATCACAATATAAATTTGTATGATTACATTTTTGTATCTAATCACCAACTTAGTATCTATGATCAAAAAATTAAGTCCTTGGGACTTAGCTCACCATTGATTTGTGTGTGTGCGCCGCGCACGCACATGGTTGCACTAAATTTTTGTTAAGTCTATCTGTTTACATTTTGTGTCTTATTGCATACATTAGAAAGACAACTAAACGTATTGAAACGTTGTACCATTGTGTGCAACACTTCCTCCTTTTGAAAATGGGAAACTTGATTATTTTTGCTCAAATGTGACTTTCTATGCTTCAAAGCTTTGTTAAATTTACATCATCAACCAATTATTAATTAATTTGAATAATTCAAAAATTTATTCATCACATAAAGAAATGATAACTTGTGTCAACGACTTATCTAAGATGATTCCATGTTGTGGATTTTTGTGGGCATTTTGTGTTTTTAGCTCACCCAAAAACTACCCTAAAGCTCACCCCAAAAAACAAGGAAAGTAATCCACTTCTTCAGTATGTGTTGCTATTTTCACCCTCTTCAAATGTAAAAATGACGCCAGTAGAAAATTGTTTTTAGCATTTAGGTGCTTCAAATGCATTGATTGCAAAGATAAGATGTCATTGGAAAGATTTTTGTGAACACTAAGCTGTTTACTTGTGTTAACTGAGCCTTCCTAGAACCCCCCCCCCCCCCAACCAACACACACACACACACACACAAACAAACCCCCCAATTGAGGTTTTGGGCGTGTGGAGTATATGATAAAGATGAAACCCCTCACATGGACTTCCTACAATTGAATGGACTCCAAACTGAATGAGCTTTTCTACAACACCAATGTATTATGGCTTGGGAGGAATCCAGTCAATCATGCTTCATACATTACACCATCTCCAAACTACAAAACGTTGTTTTTTTTAAAAAGAGGAAATTGTACTCACCCTTGTATGCTTGAGCCTATCCCACACACTATCACAACCATTTGACTTAACTCCCATTCCCTTTGATGCGAGATTGAACGTTGCGACAATGGAGAAGGGTCCCATCGACTATGCACATTATGTGTATTGCAAGTTCGAGAGTCTTGATTACCATACACTGCTAGAGTGCTTAGCTTTTGCTCACATTGAAACTTGGTTCCCTCTCATATTCTGCCATGATTTAGACCTACACATGTACACTTTCCTTTCCTAGCAAGTGTGGGCTCTCCATTGTGATTCTCATCACAATGATCCTTGAGCATCAAGAGTCACTTATCAAGCCCACAAAGTAGATCACATATATCTTTGGTCCATAAGACATATTTGACCTCCAACGACAATAATAAAATCTCTCTCTCTCTCTCTTCCTTCCAAGCTATTGCAAACATTGCATGTGCTATTGACATTGAGAATGATATCTTTACTAATTTTGGGTGTCCTCTACAAAGCAGCACATACAACGGCAACCCTTTTTCCTTTGAAGTTATTGATATCGTATGGATGAACACAAGATTCATCAGCACTCGTGCTTATAACTACCTTGGTCAATGGTTAAGTTGATAGCTGCACCAATAAAGTTTTGATCAATTGTTATCTTTGCTATCAAAGCAAACTACCTAGCCTTCAACTCTTGTTTTTTAGTATTTCTTGTAAGGCCACCACGTTGTACACCCCATTCATGCTATCTTTTCAATTGTGAATTTTTTAGGAGCAAGTGCTTGTGTTGGTGTTCTTGCTAGTCTATCGCACCTTGTTTTTCAAATGTTTTCAATGACAATTATTCTATCTACTTTTCAATACACTTTTTTGTTCTCTCATAAAAAAGTTATTCTATCTACTTGCATTACCTTTGTCAAGGACTTCTTTAAGATGCCATGTACAACACTAGATCTAAGTGGGCATATAAGTCATGATGGCCTTAAAAGCAATTTGAAAAGCCTAAAGAGTGAGCATAGACATCTTGCAATCTACACCATGTGATTGGGTATGATAGACATCTCTTGACATCTCAATTAGAGAAGTGACCTCGTACGCGTGCTTTTGTATCAAGGAGAAATTCTCAAGAAAACTAGGAATCTAGTACTAGCAAGAGATGGACTATATACTGATAAAAATGTTCTATTTGTGGTGCTATACAACTTGCAATAGTCTACGGGTCTCTCTTACCTAGGGCTTGCCAAACCAATTCTCCTAATCTAAGAAAATAAGGGAAAACTTAAAACTAATTTGGTTTGAAATCAAAATTTGAAGCATTTTGCCAGTAGTTACACTAAAACTTGTAAAATTTTGCGGGTTTTCTTCAAGCTCAAAATCTAACTGAGATTTTATAATTTTAGCCATTTAAAAATACACTAAACCCCACGTTTTTGCGAACACTGATCTTACCTAATCATTCAATATGTACCACTACCCCTACTCATTCCAACAAGCTCTATATAGATCACACATCAATTTCTCTCACTTACATGTCACACAATGACTCATATAACATTCTCATATTTGAGATGGTTCTAGCTCAATTCTCTTGCTACATTATTTGCCTATCCCTTCCTCTCAAATGAGAATCCTTGATTCCCTACAGGACTATCAATGTCCATAGCTAACTTAACACATATTCTTTCTTCCTCCATGTGAATCTCCCTTATCTAATCAATTAAAATCTCTTGTAATTAAACAACGTACATAGCCCCTAGTTGCTACCCCTACATCACTGCTTGGATCAACTCAAGCCTCCTTCTCTTGGCTATATAAATAAGCCCTATATAGCAAGCTTCATTTTGTACTAATGCATTTCTATTTTCATTTGTACTTACATTGAGCTCACTTGACAATGTTATTTAACTTGTGATTAACCCCATTATGCTAATCACCTAATACTCATCCTCATTAATTCATAATCTCATCATGTGGTATCAAAGCTGCATGATGGTTAATACCATTTATTAGCCTTATTTATTCGCTAGATCGAGTGATGCTCTCCTCCCTTCTCATCTCTTGGTTGGAATCATTCTTGCTATGCATGTGTATCCCAGACTAGGTAGTTTCCCTAGCTTTTCAAATATCCCAAAGGGCACGAGTTCTTTTGAATGGTGGCCAACCATCTTTAGCCAAATGACAAATCACCAAAGTCAACACTAATAGTTGTGTCCAAGGCAAGTTGGAGCTTCATCGAAAGCATACAACGCACCACATTGAGACGCATCTACTCTCACATGTCCTTGACTACTCTCGGTCTTGATCCCTGCCTATTGCTGTGAAATCTCTCTAATCCGCATGCCCTTGAGTGCTCTCGGCCTTGCCATCCCTGGATAAAAGCTGCTCTCCTTTTTCCATTGGCTTCATCCACAAGAAGTTTTGTACAAATTCTCACAATATTTCCCATAGTGTGACTTACCTCAACATCATGAGCTTTTGTGAGGGAGGCGCTGCATACCTAGCTAGGTACGATTGGGGGGTGCAAAGGGGACCGCCGGCCGGGGGGGGGGGGGGGTTCCCCCCTGCCCCCAATCGTACCTAGCTAGGTATGTGGTCCCTCTTGAGGAGAAGCTCATGGTGTTATGCATTGTATGAAAAACACTGAGAAAAATAAGAAAGACTCCGTTTTCCTACATGAGAAAATTTCTAAATCTTCTATATACTCTTTAAGGATTTCTCTTCAATTCACCAATGCACACCACCTCCACTTGGCCCGGCTTCCATCATTATCAAGCCTGCAACTCATTGCTTGTTTATCTCGCCCAAGGCTTGGCTTTCATTGCGGGTTGAGATAGATCTCGAAATGCTTGCAGACATGGAAATACGACTCCATCTGGTCGCTCGATTTTTGAACTGATTGAACCTGCTAAATGATGAAGCATATCAAAAGCTCAAACACTGCAGCTGGGCGCATCGATGCAGTGGAGATGAACCTGCAACCTACGCTATGAGACAAGGCAGTGCTAACCATCTCGCTTGCGCGTGCTGATTGATCATGATTGTTGCTTACACATTCATATGTTAAAACAAAATTAATTTGTGCATGGGCGACGTATGCGTGATCGGCTAAGCCGATCATACCCACTGCCACGTACCTATGCAATCTAATAGCTAGCAACCGCACAAGAAGATTTGGAAATTTTCTAGTGTACGAAAACAGAAGTCTTTTTCAGTGTTTTTCATACAATGCATAACATCACGAGCAGAACATCATGAGCTTCTGCTCGGGAGGCACTGCATACCTAGCTAGGTACGATTGGGGGCAGGGGACCGCCGGCCCGGTGGGTTGGGGGTAGGGGGCCCGGTGGGCCCTCCCACCGGGCCCCCTACCCCCAACCCACCGGGCCGGCGGTCCCCTGCCCCCAATCGTACCTAGCTACTGTTTTTCATACAATGCATAACATCATGGGCTTCTGTTCAAGAGGCACTCCATACCTAGCTAGGTACGATTGGGGGCAGCGGACCGCCGGCCCGATGGTATGTACGATTGGGGGCAGGGGACCACCGGCCCCCCCACCGGGCCGGCGGTCCCCTACCCCCAATCGTACCTAGCTAGGTATGCGGTGTCTCCCTCACAGAAGCTCATGATGTTGAGGTAAGTCACAATGTGGGAATTATTGTGAGAATTTGTCCAAAACTTCTTGTGATATATATTTGCAAGTCCATAGCTGCTCAAGCCTTGCCGCTTAATTAAAATCCCGCATCGGCTCTTTTTTGGAAGCTTTCCCTTTCAACCCCAATACAGTCCCCTTTCCCCAAAGGTCCAAGGTACCCAAAGTCATAAAAAGAGCTTCTTCTCACAATTGGGCTTCCCAATGGTCCAAGGAACCCAAAGTCAAAAAAGGATCTTTTCAACAGTAGTTGGAGTTGGCAAAGCACCACTTGCAATAAGGGGAGGTACACACCATTGTCTTATAAGGGAGACCATACTTTAAAAGCCTTCTCTAATCTAAACCAATTGAATTTTTTTTTAATGAAACTATTCATGCCTGAATCTTTAATCTTGATTAAAGGTTGCAGAGAATCATATCTTTTGTTGTTGTACCTTTTTCACCTTTATCAGAAAAATTTCCCAAGGATGAGCATCTCGCATATCAATTGCATTTGTGCTCTACACTTGTAATATGTTAGACACTGCTAAGATAAACATTTTCCTTGGTAAGACCTTTCAAGTTTCAGAATGGGCAGAGTCTCGAACAAAATATGACGGACAAGGTTTCCATACGTGGCAAGCTACAATCAAAGGGTATTTAATGAAGAAAAATCTGGGGGATGGTGAAGCCATTAGTGAAAAATGATAGAGTAGAAACTAGGGCGGCCATTGCTAGATATCAAGAGAGAGAGAGGAACACGTAGACAGCATTCTTTTTATATCTCTTCTAGATAACTATATTCACTACTTAGATGAGTGTAAAAATTTTCAAGATGCTTTGATGGCTAACTTTAGAACAACACTTTGGAGCAAAAGCCAAAATTGCACTGAAATTGCAATTTTATGCACTAACAATGGAACCAGGAGAAGACATAGCTTCCTTATTCAATAGGGTAAAGAGCATATGTACTCAACTTACCTATATACAATGCCCTATTGATGATGAAGATAAAGTGGGCATTCTTCTCAAAGTTGTACCCAATAATACCTTCGAGAAAATAGTGATGATCCTTATGGAAAAGGATCCCGTACCTAGCTTGGAGGACACAATCAACTCACTTCAAGACCATGAGAAGAAGATGGACCCAAAGAAGCATTAGGAAAAGTATGGGGTCTAGGAGGGCCTCTTTATTTACCATGAAATTATGTAGGTTCTTAACATTTTGAAAAATAAGTGCACACCATGTGCGCAAGAATGGTGGGTGTGTAAGAGAGGTGTGGGAGTGGCCAAAGGATGCACTTTCCCCCCCCCCCCCCGAAAAAGAAGGTGGAAAATTTTAATTATCTTTGGCCTCTCATAAGTCCTGAGTCCTACCTACACATATGATTATGATCTTCGATTTGAGTAGAGATTTCAAATTTCAATCTCTCTTTCCATAGACGTGTTAGATGATATAGCTTTACCCACTAGATTTTAAATTTCATTTTTGGGAAAAAATTTACATTCAAATAAACTAGTTGTTTTGCCTGTTTGAACTCAAAATTTGTTCTTTGATTGCCTTCTTAATACTAAGGATTGACTCTCTTAGATTGCCAAATAAAGAGGCCCTCCTAAAGTATATTCTCTTCCTAATGGGATATTGGAGGAGCATTTGTGGCTTCATCCAACAAATGCAAAAAGTGTGAGAGAACCAACCATGCCACAAAGGACTGCTACATGATTAACCCATGTAGTATTTGCAAGAAGACATGACACCCACCTTTCTGATGCTTCAAGAAAGATCAAGAAGGAGATCAATGACCAAGGGAGAGAACCTTCAAGAATAACTCAAGAGACAAAGGCAAAGCACGAGTTCATCTTGTTCAAGAAGAAGAGGACACCACGACCACCCCAATGAACCTTCTACTTCTACCACTTCTGAATCATGTCATTACATTGCTCACTATCTTGATGATGATGTTATCACCTTGTGAACCATGAGCTAATGAATCCATAGAGAATCTAAGATCATGGGGGACTTGACCATGCAACTCTCCACCCAACCTCGCTTTATATAGGCTCATAATTGTCCCCAAACATAGCACCCATTGACCACATGTCTGTCTTGGCCCTTGTTATGCCCGGTCTTACCCTAGGCATGACATTACTCTCCCCTTGGAGAAGCGCTTTTATCCTTGAAAACAGAAGTGGTGATAATATCTTCATAAGAACACTAATATTTTATGCAGTGGCATCCTTCATGGATCCAGTTGTCCATTTGATCGGAAGACGGTTTAGTAGGAGGTCCAATGAAATCCAAAAGAGCATCTTGATTTTCTACATTGTTGTCCCTTTGCAATAATTGTGTGTAACAGGCCCATATCCAACATAGAGAACAGAGTCCATTTAGAACTCACTTGAGTATGCTAAATGAGTTACTATAAGTAAGATGTATCTAAACATACTACCTCTTTTCACTTTCCATGAAAGGAACTAGCTGATGTAACTCATCAGTAAAGTAGAAGTCCTTGACTTAACATGATTCTTCATCAAGAAGAGGCTACACTTAGTCGCAACCTGCATTGTCTAATGATATAAGCAAACTCCAATTGGAGAGATAAACATTCCAATTGGATTTCCTCGTGATAACGTACATGCTTAGCATATCCTTTAGCACAAGATTAACAATTGTAAATTGGCTATCCTCTCTAGATAATTGATAGTACTAAGGTGTGTTTCTTGACCGCTTATACAAACAGTCCTACAAAGTGATTGGTAAACGGGGATCACAATTTCTTGTATTATTGTTGATTAAGAAATAATTTTATAAGCAACCATCTTGGTTAATTGCAGTGAGCTGATCTATAGAGATTTTGGAACCCACCTTGTCTTTGGTCCCTGTTTGAATATCCTTTGCATTTTCTCCTTTTGATCGATTACTTAACGGACACTAGGCTTCGGTATCCATATTAGATTATTTCCATTGTAAAAGCCTTGCTTTTGTAGTTGAAGACGAGGTATCCGTCTGGAGGTTGTATCACCCTTGGTTGTGATAGGCTTCTGATGGCTTTTGGCTGACATTGATGGCCTTTGTGTGGAGCCTTGTGTGACATGAGTGATCTTCATTATTCCAAGTTGAGCTACAGCAAAGGGTAGCCATATTCACATGTTACCTTCATAAAATCCTTGTGTTTCGAGTATCTTGACTGGAATCATTTGTTGCTTCATCTGTCTTTGTTGGGTATCTTGGCCGAAATCTGACTTTGGTACCCAAACTTGTCGCATTGCTTATTGCTTTGGAGGTCCTTTTGTTTGTCTTTTGCCGTTGTTTTTTCTCCAGCTTGAGTTGTTTGTTTTCCATTGATGGCTCAAATTTATCCTTGTAGAACTCTTTGGTTGAGGTGTATAGGTCCAAGCTATTACTTTAGGCTTTCTGGCCTAAACATTATCGTTTCCTTGGAAGTAGCCCTAAGCACTGATTGACTCATTTGATGCTACCCACCCTGTCACCTTTTGTTTTTGAGGTTGAACTTGTGCTTTATGTTTTCAAATCGGGTCATTGACTTTTCTATGCTCTTTGGATACCAACACTTGGTTGATACTCTTCGGCTTCTTTTGGAGGCTTTGTTGTGATGGAAACTTTGATTGATAAACTTTTTTTTTTGGGTTTTCATTGCATTGTTGATGGTTTAGATTTTGACGTAGACACTATATAGGAAGCTTGATGGTGGAGAATTGTTGAAGGTAAAGTTGATTTACAAGATTGATCGACTTTAGTGATTGCTTTAGCTTTACCTTTCTCCGTGATGGTTGGTTGTTTCTTGTTTGCATGTACTTGAGGTTCTTCTAGGACTTTTGGTGGTGTTGTTGATGGAGCTTTTCCCTGTGGTCAAAAGAAGATGTTCCTCCAACTTTCCACCAAAACTAGACTCTTTTTTATACGATGGGAGTTGATTATGTAGAAAATATCCTTGTAGTCCCCAATACTTAACTTGAGTACGGCTTCTGTCACCCCAAAGGTAGGAATTGCAGTTTTAGAACTTGTGTACACTGTTTCTTCTAGCTCGGTCATTGATGGCTTTTCCATCATTATCCATGTGTCATAAGACATTAAATTTTTTGTCAAATAAGGATCTATCACGGCTAAACATGTGATCTTGAGCCTTGTTTCTCCACATGCTAAATTTGATCATCGTAGAAGACAATCGATCTTCTTCCTTATCCTTGTTCTCTTGATCTTGCATTTGTTGAACATTTGACATTGAACTTGGAAACTTTGCTCCTTCATCTGCTTTCATTTGCGGTTTTTCTAGAGTCGACTTCTTTGAAAAAGCTTTTGTCGATTCTTCAAGTATGTCAATGAAGGCATGTTCTTGTGGTTTCTCTACTTCCTTCGTTTGCACTTTGGCATCACGCTCCATGACGTAGCTATCGGTCTCACCTTTTTTTCTTTCATACTCACAGACTTTGTTAGCTTTCTTCAACATCTTTATCATAAAATAGGGAGTTATGCCATAGCCATTCTCATCGCAGAACTTTGTAGACATTATTTTGTTTATGCACACATCTAGAGTCACTAGTATCTTCTCCCATCCAAAAGGTTCAAACAAATCTTCAGGGGATGGCTCTTTAATGTATTACTCATCTTCTGCTAATCTCTCTAGGATGCAATCCAGGCTCCCCCATTTGGATACTCCTCACATCCAAGCATGTGCTGGCTTCATCAACTAAGAAGGCAATTGTGTTCTGAAATCCGTAGTTACATCAAAATCTTCCACTGGGGTTTGATTTACGTCTCTATAACTATGGTCCTTCGTGCTAACCCTAGTTGTGACACCCTTATGCCAGAGATGGAAGTGGTTATAGCCACAATCTTGAACCATTTTGAGTTGACGCATGAATGGCCATCCCAAAATAAACTCAAAGTTGCTGCTTTTTCCAATGTTAGCTACAACAAACGTGTGTTCATACTCAATTCTACAAGAGTATACAATAACTTGTTCTAGAATACCTAAGGGTATCTCTTCATATTCATCTGCTAGTTGAAACTTCATGCGCATATTTTTGAGAGCTGCCTTTCCCATTTCTCCTAGATTCCCTTAGTAGCAATGGCTATTCCAGCCCCACTATCAAGTATGGCTATTGTTTTTACTTCTTTGTACTCTAGTGGTAAGGTGGTGTTCCCTTTTTCTCCTTTGTAATAGTCACCCACCTTATGCACTAGTACATGCTTTAAATTTGGTCTCTTGGATTGAGTTTTACCCATGTTTTCATCTGAGGGTTTGTCATGTGAAGGGATTTTCAACCCTATCTTTTCCATGTGTTTTCCCATTTGGTCCCATAGATACGGTCTAATTTTTAGCAACTCTGAGAGATAAAGTGTGCATTGTATAGGAGAAGACGTCAATTCGTGCAAGCCTTTGGTATCCATTATTTTTGGTGTGGCTTTCCACTGAGAAGGTACCACTAACCTCATATTTTGTTTTGTGTTCTCCTATGAAAGATGGAAAAGTCTGTAGAGAGTGTGGTTTTCTCTCTTCAGATGCTATAGACCTGGAATCCCCGTGTAGAGATTGCATGTCTCCCTGGAAAAAATTGTGATCTATGTTGATCTCAGGGATAAGTGCTGACTATAAAGTAGCACTACCATCTTTTTGGTTTTTGATCTTCTCCCATAAGGATTGTGGCTACGACTCATCCACTTCAAGAATTGGTGGCATATCGTGAGATTTGGCCTCATCTATTGTGTTCGTAACAACCACCATAGTCCATGGTTCTTCCTAGTCCACTTTTGCAAGTTTGATTTTATTGTCTAGATTCTTAGTGCAATGTATGGGCAGATGATCCCTTCCACAACGGTCACAGAATCCTTGCATTTTAAATGTTTGACTGTATTTTCTTCCTCGAGCACGTTTTAATTTACCTTTTTAGGCACAAGATTTACCTTCTCTGGAGTTTTCAAGGTGTCTCTCTATATTAGAGCTTGAGCTTTCTCTATGAGCTATTTGCACATTTCCATCCGCTTTGTTTCAAATTTTGGATTTGGATATCTATGAAATATTTGTTCCATTGTCTGATTGGGTTTTAGTTTTGCCTTGTAAGCTTGCAACATGGCATCTAAGTGCTCATTCACTTTCTCAACCAAGACCGAACCTCCCAATGACATTGTGGCTGATTTCTCTTTTTTCATTCGTTCCTTGTTTTCCTTTTCTTGTTTCAGGTGCTCTTTGGCTTGTTACAACTTGGTTTCTAGGGTGGTTTTCTCCTTTAGCCTTTTTGCTTTCATTTTGTCTCACTTGGATTTCCATGATTTTCTTCCAGTTCTCACCGATATGTTCTCAATTTTTGTTTAAGGTGGCAATATGTTTTCCTCCTCAATGAGTGCATTTTTGGTAGCTTCTTGAGCTTGAGCTTAGGGCATTACCTTTATAGGATCTGTGGGTTTTACCTCAGATCCGCTTGAAGAAGGCATCACTTCCACAACGTTCATTGTTGTTTTTCCCTTGTCTAGATTCCTAGCACAATGTTGGAGTAGATTTCTTCTTCCAAAACTGTTGTAGAATCCAAATATTTATATTTGTTGACCCTTGTTTAGACAACCTTGTGCCCAATGGTCACCTCCACATTCAAAGCTTGGACCTTCTGCTGGTGATCCAACCATTAGTTGTTCTTGTCTGGTGAGAATGGTCTTTGAATCATACTCTTGAATTTCTATGAACATGAGCGTGTTCCCATCCATGAAACACTGGTTTTTCATAGGTTGTTGGCACATATGCTAGTTGAGTGTAGTTGAGTACTACTCTACCATCATTCAAACGAGGCAGTTTTTGCCCTAGCACACATTGTGGCTTTGGTTGAGTGGTATACCATTAGGTGGGATGATCCCCTCCACATATGTCACACCTTTTTGTGGGTTGTTGTCATTCATTTAGGCTATGTCCCTAGCCTTGGTTTATTCTTATAGTCCCAAATCTTTATAATTATAGAGTGAACAAAGAGCCAATGGTTTTTGGCAAGATAATTACAATCATTTACTTTTACAAAGGCTAAAAAATATTATCGAGCATCTTCTTTTCTAGATCCGATATCTATTCTTGTTGGAATATTTGGACATCAGTGGTGGACCTTATGGACCTCTATGCTTCAATGTAACTTAGCTTGTACCAGTGGTGGACCTTGTGGATCTCTATGCTTCAATGGAGCATAGCCTTCGGACCTTGTGACTCTCTATTCTTGAATGAAGCTTAGGCTTGGAGAAGCGGTGGACCTTGACCTTGAATTATCCATGCCATAGCTTAAATTATGGACCTTGTGGATCTCTATGCTTTAACGGAACTTAGCTTGGACAAGTGGTGGACCTTGAATTATCCATGCATAGCTTATATTATGGACCTTGTGGGTATCTATGCTTCAATGGAACTTAGCTTGGCAAGTGATGGACCTTGAATTATCCATGCAAATCTTAAATTGTGGACCTTTTGGATCTCTATGCTTCAATGGAACTTAGCTTGGACAAGTACTAAACATTATGGGTCTCTAGGATTTGATGGGGCCTACCTTGGACAAGTGATGGCACGTTGCATCAATTATCCATGCCCAAATTACTAGTGTGGACGTTATGGCTCTCTATTCTTTGATGGAGTTTGGCGTGGATACGTGGTGGACCTTGTGGCCTCTAATCTTTCATGGATCTGAGCTTGGACAAGTGATGAGCCCTTGAATCAATTCTTTATGCTTTATTTACAACTATGGACCTTGTGGCGCTCTATGCTTTAATGGAGCTTAACTTAGATAATTGGTGGACCTTATGGCTCTCCATGGTTCAATGGACCTTGGGCTTGGACATGTGGTGACCTTGCATCAACTCTCCATGCTTAGCTTATATTGTGTACCTTGAAGTTCTCTATGCTCCAATTGAGCTTAGATTGCATCTCTCTATGCTTCGATGGGGATTAGATTGTATAAGTGCTATGGATTGTGTGTCTCTCTATTCTACAATGGAGCTTAGGATTGGATAAGTGGTGAACCTAAATCAATTCTCCATGCATAGCTTAGACTATGGAAGTTGCAACTCCCTCTATTCTACAATGTAGCTTAGGATTAGATAAGTGGTGGACCTTAAATCAATTCTCCATGTGTAGCTTAGACTATGGATGTTGCAGCTCTTTATACTACAATGGAGAATAGGTTGGGGACCTTGTGGATATCTATGATTTAATTGAGCTTATCTTGGACATGAAGTAGACCTTGTGTCTCTCTATCTTAGTTTTGAACAAGTGGTGGACCTTGCATCAATTCTCCATGCTTATCTTAGATTGTGAACCTTGTTTCTCTCTTAATAATAGAGTGACTCTCTATGCTTCAATGGAGTTTACCTTATACAAGTGGTAGACCTTGAGGCTCTCTATGCTTCAATGGAGTTTATCTTGGACAAGTGGTTCTCCTTGCATCAATTCTCTATGCTTAACTTAGGCTTTGGATCTTGTTGCTATTATTTCTCAATGAATCTTAGCTTGGACAAGTGGTGAACCTTATGGCTCTCTATGCTTCAATGGATCTTAGCTTGGAAAAGAGGTGGAACTTATGTGGTTATCTACAATTCAATGGATATTAGCATGGAAAAGTGTTGGACCTTGTGGCTCTCTATGCTTGAATGAAGCTTAGGTTTGAACAAGTGGTGGACCTTGCATCAATTATTCATAAATAACTAAGACTATGGAGCTTGTGGCTCTCTATGCTTCAATGGAGCTTAGCTTGGACAAGTCGTTGACCTTTTGGATCTCTATGATTTATTAGGACCTAGCTTAGACAAGTGATGGACCCTTGGATCAAGTATTTATGCCTAACTTAGACTTTAGACCTTATGGTTATCTATGATTGAATGGAGCTTGTGAATCTCTATGCTTTAATGGGTCTTATCTTGAACAAGTGATAGACCCTTGTATAATTTCTTCATAATAAAATTTGAATGTGGAGATTGGCTCTCTATGATTCAATGGAACTTATCTTGGACAATCAGTGGACCTTGTGTCTCTACAGGCTTCAATGGAGCTTAGGCTTGGAAAAGTAGACCATGCATCATTTCACCATGTCTAGCTTGGAATGTAGACCTTGCAGATCTCTATGCTTATATGAAGCTAAGGTTGGACCATGTGGCTCTCTATGATTCAATGGAGATTAGCTTGGACAATGGGTGGACCTTGTGGCTCTCTATGCTTCAATGGAACTTATCTTGGACAAGTGGTGGACCTTGTGGCCCTATTTGCTTGAATGAAGCTTGAGAGTGGAGGACCTCGCATCACTTCTTTATGTTTGTCCTAGACTATTGACCTTGTGGCACCCTATGCTTCATTGGAATTACTCATGGACAAGTGGTGGCCCTTGTTGCTCTCTATGCTTCAATGGAGTTTAGCGTGGAGTGGGGGGGGGGGGGGGGGGGGGGGGGGGGGTCACTATATGTTGAAACATACATATCACGTGCATTCAAAAACTATTTATAAAACCCTTTAGCTGTGAATTTTTCACCAATAAAAGGGACCTTTTCCTATTCAACTTGTACAAAAAAATTCAAGGTCACTTTATCAATACCCTTCTGTATGTGAAAATGTGAGAAAATAATCCCTACTTTTGAACGGACGTGATAGGCATTTTTTATTGTTGTGATCCGAGAGGCATGGAGCATGGACAAGTGGTGGAGCTTGTGGAGCTCTATGCTTCAATAGAGTTTAGCTTGGACAAGTGGTGGACCTTGAAGCTCTCTATGCTTCAATGGAGCATAGAGAGATGATACAATGTCCACCACTTGTTCATTAGAGCATGGCCTGAACAAGTGGTGGACCTGTATTAGTATAGATTAAACTATGGATCTAGTGACTCTCTATGCTTCATTGGTTCTTAGCTTGGACAAGTGGTGAACCTTGTGGTTCTATATACTTAAATAGAGATTAGTTTAGGCAAGTGGTGCACCTTGCATCAATTCTCCACACCTAACTTAGATTGTGGACCTTCTAGCTCTATATGCTTTGATGGAGCCTAATTGGAAAGTGTTACACCTTGTGGCTATCTATGCTTAAATGGAGCTTATCTTGGACAAGTGGTGAAATTTGTGGCTCTCCATGCTTTAATAGAGATTTTTTAGACAAGTGGTGAAGCTCTCTTTTCTCCATGCTTCAATGAATATGCATATTACAATGGATTATAGGCTAGACAAGTGGTGGATCTTGATATATGTCTCAATGGATCTTTGGTTGAAAAAGTGGTGGAACCTACTTTTATCTATGTATCAACGGACCATCCACTCTAAATAGTTTTGACAGGTAGTTAATCCTCAATAAATATCTTTGATTAGATATAGATCAAACAAGTGGGAAACCTTGTATTTAAAAGTTCAATCCAATACCAAAAATACAATATGTTGTACTAATGCTTGATGTTTATATTTTGTAGGAATAGATGGATCCCAAAAGAAATGTTTCAAGAGTTTTAATGTTGGTTGACTATAGTTGCAATGATTTAAGGAAGGGGTATTTGGATATAAACGGTTTAGATGATGCATGATTTCATAAGGGGCATCTAATTATTGCAACAAAGGATAATAATAGTTTGTTTGAAGACATTAGATAAGTAGTGGAAGCACCTATCTCTACAGTTAATAGTCACTCAAAGGTAGAGTGCATTGACATTTTTGGAGTGGGAAACCAAGAATATTATTTATCTTCAAGGGCATATGAATTTGAGAATAAGTCTAAAAAAAGAGGAGACAATGTTTTCTCGATGGAAGATTGAAGAAACAACTCCAAATTTCACTGTTGATGAGCTTCAAAGCTCTATCATTGTGATTTTGAAAGCTCTATCTTTGCTATATTAAAAGAGAAAAAAAAAGTAAAAGCATCACAACCACTAGCAAAGAAGCAAGCCAAAGTATGAAAAATAGCTCCTAAAAGAGGTTCTATTTTTTATGTAGACAGTGCAACTTTAGAGTCTTCACAAGAGGGTTCAGGCTCAAAGTTTAGAATTGTGGGTCCATATGTTCTAGAAACTAAGGCCATAAGAGGACAAGAAAAAGATAAGGGTGGGATGAATAAGTGCATAGAGCACTTTCCTTTATAGTATAGAGAATTTGATATCCCTGTTCAAAATTGTTGTTTGCTCCTGATCACTACAATTTGGATCAATTTGATCAAAGGCATTCTCAAATTCTACTATTTGGATTTACATGTATTACAATGAAGCCTGCAACATGTATATCTTTGATGCCTTCTTGAAATGCAAAGTCATAAGAAGGGACTTCTTTGGGAGTAGAAGAGGTAGAAGAGAGTAAGCTAAAAGACTATCACCATTGGATAAATTATGAGACAGCACTCAATTTATGCCACAAACATTTTGCTCTATAGTGAGCAAAAAAAACAAAGAGACAATTCAAAAACTGATTGATGTGTATCAACTTAGAAAGGCTTGTATCGTTTTTGAATGCTTCTCCATTTGTCTCAATTGTTATATATGCCATTGCAAATGAAGAGGCTAAAATATTGTATGTAAAACTAGCATATAGCAAGACACTCAAACACTCAAGAAGTCAATAAATTGGATCTTCTCAAGACAACTACAAAAGGCTTCAAGTGGAGTTGTAGAGGGAAATGCATAATCCTAATTGTTTCATTTAAATTTAGGAAATTTTCACTTCATGTGAGTAGTGTATAATCTTCAATTTTCTTATTTAACTTTAGGAATTCTTACAATATGCAAAAGTGAATATAGGAAAAATTTGGATTGCAGAATAGGTACACATGGTCACATATTTTGATGATGTTTATAATTGTTGGATATAAATTATTGAGAAGATAGAGGAGGAGAACAAAAAACCCCAAACAACTGTATTTATATATTTTTGTAGTCTTGACGAATCATAAGTGCAATCCATTCATGAAGAAATAATAGATGAGAAGATTCTTTTATTCAAAAGCGCAAAGGACATTTTTGTGATTAATATGTAAGATTAATTGAAACTCAAGCAAGACAAACTAATTCAGGATGCACTTCTTGAAGGCTTCAACACTTTAAATGAGTCATCACCATTCCAAACTGGGAGGGAGTAAATGTATATATAACACCAACGATACAATTTATAGCACAATATTATTTACCTTATATGAGGAATATCTCAAAAAGTATTATGAAGTGTGGAACAAAGAAAATGGCTATTTTATATAAGACAATAAAATATATGAAGTTGGCAATTCATCTTCAAAAGGAGAAAACTGATTCTAGAAAATTTTCATGGTCAATCTATATTGTCAACCTCTAGATGGAAGGAAATCTCTATTTAAAGCGCCACTTTAATGATAAAATAACAATTGGACTTTGCATTTTAGATTTGACAAAGCATTGTGGAAATAGTTTGTAGTGGAGTGAATGAGACATTTAGTAATGCTTTGAATGGGCCGCTAGCTATTTTAAGAGGTTCCACAGCTCCTATATTTGTATTTCGTGCATTTCTGGACTTCCTTAAACTTGCAAAATTTCAATATGCTCTTCAATGTATCGGAGATAATGTGAGCTATCATTATTCTGGTGCGCATTATTTTCCACTAGCATCTTCAAAGGAGCAATTCAATTCCTAGTGGTTCTTGCCTTCATGGGAAAAAAAAATGAATTTAAAGAAGTAAGAAGAATACCATAGTAAAATCCAATGGTGATTGATAGCTCTTTGATTCAAGTTGTAGAGGAAGGCAGGTCAGATTTTCATTGTTTGGAAGCCAAAAAATGAGTGTTGGTGAAGCATTACATTCATACATTTTTCTTTGAAGATCGGAAGCTTGTTGATCTCTGTGGTGATGGATTCTTGGTTGCACATGAAGGATACAATAGAAAAAGGAATAATATGCTTAGTTCAGAGTCTTGCAGAGAAAAAAACATTGGGGGCTGGGCTTCTAGACTTGTCTAGGATCCATGAGGATGTAGAAAGATGGGCTGATCTTCAAAATTAACAATCCACTTTACACTCAGATGATAATTATGTCCCTCTCACAGGAAAACTTCCTCCAAAAGATGAAGAACCTCAAGCTCCTGCATCAATGCAAGAATTTTTGGAAATGGAGAAACGGTTGTAATGACCTTCTTATACAATATAATATTTTTGCTTATTTATTTTCACATTTAATGTTAGAATTTGGTCTATTAATTCTAACATCTAACGTGTCTGAATGCAACGAGTAAACTATTTGAATTTTTAAATGGTAGATCTTTATATTGATACTATAAAATAAAGTACTATTTGAGACATAACGTGGATCTTGGAGCATTATATCTTTAACAATTAGTAGTTCTTTAGAAAAAACCTTACTTACATTAGATCCTAGCTTAGGAAAAAATTAGAATTTGAATCAATAGCTACTTAGTTGATTATATTAGATCCTAGCTAGACATTATATCAATTCCCTATGCTTAGCTTGGATAGGTGATGAACCTTGGTTCTTTGTATGTTCAAAATTGGTCTTAAATTGGAGGCATGGTGCACTTTGCTTCTCATAAAGTAAAGCTTGAGCTACTGATATATCTTATATCAAAGCTCATTGTCAACACTTTGATTTTTCATTTAGAGCATAGCTGGGGGGACAAGTGGAGGACCTCCAAAACAACACATTGCAATTCACCTTTACTTCCCAAAATTGGAGCCCTTAGAGATCGGGGGTTTACTTTGTAGATGTGAAGTTGTATCACATGACTCCATAGAAGGGTAAATTTTAGTGCTTATAGGTTATAATTTGACGCTTATAGGTGGGGAAAGAGGATTTTTTAGATTCAAAGCAAGTGATATCTAGGAAAGAGGGGTTGTTTATTCAAAGCACATGATATGTAGGAATTTTTTAGGTACACCTCAGATCCTTATATGCATTTTGTAAGAGGCATTCTCAATATTCTATATGATAGAACCATTGCTCGTATATATTGGGATGATCTATATGCATGATATGTTGCCTTATTTTTGCAGATAAAAGGAATTGAGTGATACATAAAAATTAAGCTTATTTCACACTATACTCGGCATGAAGATACTTTGTGGAGAACAACCTTTCCTATTTACAAAGATGCAATTTTTCATATTCAGTGTGTGGCCTTTGAAGTTCGACTTTCATGTATCCAAGGGGCTAGTTATTGGCTATTTGTGCATGGAACTCTTGAAAGTGGTTTTACTATTTTGAATTATGGAGGACACAAGTATCGAATTTGAGATTAGAAAATATTATGCAAAATATTTTCAAGAGCTTCTAAATATTCTATTTTAAAGGACCCAAAAGTAGAAAAAGAGAAAGATCGAGTGTACATAGTTGGTTGCATAGCAGAAGGAAATGTAGCAGGTTACATAAATAGTGGTTGTCAAGCCTTGGTATCTTATTTTAGAGATAGTGAGAACCACGTACATAAATTTCAAATCATGAGATGGAGTCGAATCGACTAATGCATGGAGGCTAAAGAGGTTTTTAGACTCTTGGAAAACACACTCAATCCCTATCTACTTGAAGCTACACTCAATTGCATGTCAGGCAACAAAAACTAGGCAAGACATGTGCAAGCAAATCTCATTGATTCACTAAGCAAACAAAGGCCAAATGTGACCAACCTTGTAGGATGGCTAGGCAATGACTAAAGACACATGCCTATGGCCTCAAATCCTCCTTTCAACCACTTTCCAATATCATGGACCATTTTTTAGAGAGTGACTTGAGCTTGAGACAGAAGAGGGAGAGTACACAGTGCTCTATAATTGCTACATGCGCTTATTATTCAGATGAAAACCTACAAAAAATTTACAAAAATTAGTTTTTATACTTTAACCATAAAGATTGGGGATGTGAAACTGGCTCAATTTCTTGTAAGTGGGGACTAGAGAGGACCTAGAATAAATAAAATTTGGAAGATCTTGGTCCCGACTTTCAACTTTACATCCTCAAGCTCAAATTCAGATGTACATATTTGGACATGATGAGATTTGTATATAAAAAAAGATAGAAATTACAAAAGTGGGCTCAAAATGTGCAAAATTGTGGTGACAGGTTAGCCAACTGCTAACATTTTGCCCCTCCTATCCTCGGTTTTCTATGATGTAGATTTACACGTCCAGGTAATTCTTATGAGGAACCGATGTTGATCAGTGTGTTTAGCTCCATTCCAAATAACTAACAAATCTTTTCTAGAGATTTGCAAGGATTGGGCCAAAAATCTTTGTCTTGAAGGTGCAGAAACCAATATAGAATGCTTCTTCAAAAGTTTTCATGTAGTAGGATGGCAAAAACATGACTTTAACATACAACCCATAGAGCACTTTGTTAGGCAGTCGACCTTAACAAGTCATAGCACAATTCTTGGTTTCCTTCTAGGAAATACATCCATGAAGCATTGGTTTGCTCAGCCTGATGAAATGTCTGCATACAAGTCAGAATCATCTTCACAATCTTGATAAACCATTAGGAAGAGAATGGGGTCTAGGATGGCCTCTTTATTTGGTAGTTTAAGAAAGGCAAGTCAGAATCATCTTCACGATCTTGATAAACCATAGGAAGAGAATGGGGTCTAGGATGGCCTCTTTATTTGGTAGTTTAAGAAAGGCAAACCTTCAAAATTAAGAAAGTAATCAAAGGACGCTTTTGAATTCAAACAAGCAAAACGGCTAGTTTATTTGAATTCAAATTCCCCCCCAAAATGGAATTTAAAGTCTAGTGGGCAAATCCATATCATGTAGCATATCTATGGAAAGAGCTTGACGTGTAGATTGCAGATCTATTATCTCCACTCAAATTGAAGATCATATGTGGGAGTTATGGAAGGCCAAAAATCATAAAATTGTCCACCTCCTTTTTGGGGGGGAAAGTGCATCATTTGATCACACTTACACATCTCTTACACTTTTATATATCCTTTCTTTGGCTTTGAGGATTTCATATTTGACAAGAGGATAAGGAAGCGATTGTTGATGCCATGTATCTATGATCTATTGGGAAGTTAGCTATGCATCATTGATAGAATGTAGTATTTGTTGCTTCCAAGCCATTGCTTTCTTTCATATATACTCCATCTCTTGCTCAATATTTACCTTCAAGGACTTTTCAGCCTCAACAGTGAAGTTATGTATGGGTCCTTGCTCAACTTCAAGCTTGAGTGGAGCTGACTCTAGAAATGAGGCTATGTCTTTGGTCACTTCCTCATATTGTAAGAAATGCAAAGCTTTAGCTTCCTTTGGTAATGGCTCAAGAGTCACTTCTTTAGCTAGCTTTTGTTTTCCTTTTAGTTTCTCTTGGGCCACCTTTGGAGCTGCTTGTAACTTTGCAACCTGTTTTTGATAAGCGTCTTCTTTGTTCGTATTAAAAGTGAGAGAGATCAGCTCTCATTGCTGTATTTGTTCCAATTTTAACTCAGTATCTAGATCTTTATCTCTCTTTTCCATGGCTTGATATAAAAGGTTTGACCCTTAGAGAGTGAGAACTAGTCTTTAAGCCTTGCCATTGCATGTGATGCTTGGAGGTTGGCCACTTTGAGTTGTGTCTATATCCATAGAGCATGGGAATTCGTATCCAGCACTATGGCATTAAGCTCCTGCATTTGTTTTGCATGGCTTTCACTCGCAATGGTCAACTTTCTAAGAAGTATTGTCATTCCTGTGATTTCAACCAGATGCTTTGTGTTTGTCTCCTCCAAGCTGGTGATTTCTACTTGCGACTTTTTATATAGAGCACTAACTTGATTTACAAAGGCCTCTTTTACTTCAAGCCAAGCTGCAAGGTGTTGGTTTGAGGCTTCCACCTTAGTTATCTTTCTTTCCCTTGTGTATACCTCAATCTTCATCTTTTCTATGATGTGATGTGAAAAATAGACATACTCCTCTATTTCCTTTAAATATTTTGGTAGAGGAGTGATTGCTTTACCTATTTTGGGTTGTCTTTCCTCTTTTTGTTCTTCTTACTCTAGCAGATATTCCTCTAAATTTTTTCATCTATATCTATATCTTCAAACTTTTGTTTTGGCATCACGGCTTGCTCAACTATTTTGGCTCTATTTGTACAGGCTCTTCTATTTTCTCTACTTGGGTTGGCTCCTACATAGTGTCTGTGGCACGAGGTTCTAGTGAGACTCCTTGTATCTTTTCTTATGTTTCTTCTTGGATAGGAGATAGGGGTTTGGAAGAAATTTTTTGGGCTTCCATTGCGGCGCCAAAGTTCCAATCGCTTCTTCTTTACTTGTTCCATTGGTTTTATCCTTATCTTATCTCTCTTTCTCTTCTTGCCCATAAATCCACTCTAGGTTGGCCAATGGATCTATTCCCTCTGTACTGTACATTGGATTTTTTTTGTGCAACTTTTGAGTGTTTGGCTGCTTGTATTATTCAAACCCTCCTTTGAGTCCTATTTCATGCTCAAAAGCTTCCTTCTGCCTTTGAAGTCAGGTTGCCCTATGTGAAGGTTCTTCAATAATGATAGGTGGAGGGACTTTCAATCTCTTGGAGCTTCTTTCTCCCAGCTTTTGATTTCCTTTGGTTCCTTTCCTCTTCATCATCTATGTCCTAAGTGATTTCCAAAGAGGGTTGGGTTGGTCTTCAGGCTCCTCCATTGGAATTTCAATATCTTGAGCTTCTTTCTCCCACCTTCTGCTTTCCTTTGGTTCCTTTCTTTCTTTCCTCTTCATCATCTTTGTCTAGAGTGCTTTCCATAGAGGGTTGGTCTTCAAGCTCCTCCATTGGGAACTCATCACTTTCATAATCTTCATCTTCAAGTGGTTGAATTATCTTTTTTTTTAAATCTTTGTGCTACCTCCTCCTCCTCTTCTTCCTGCTTAATGTCCAGTATGTGCTCCAGAGAGGGTGTTAAAGTTATAGAATCTTACGTGAAGAGTCCAATGTGATCCCACTTGCTTATTTTGGCTTTAAGTATTTATTTTACTTATTTTCCCAATCTTGAGTAGGGAAATTTTCTTAGGGGGGTACTTATAGCCCCCAAAGCTAGCATATAAGCACCCTAGGCCCGCGTTTTACTTCATATCAATTCATTGCCAAGGTTGGTTGGTTCAAAATTCCTCTGTGTGTGTGTGTGTGTGTGACTTGCGATGAGCTCTCCACAAGCCTTCTGCTCCGATCTGTAATATCATGTGTGAGTGCATATGGAACATGCATCCAATGAGTGTGGAAAGGAGAAGACACACATAGCATGTGGTGGAGCACAAGATGAGAAGTAACCTCAGCCACTCCTTATTAGTCTATTAAATGAAAAGTGAATTATTTTAGTGATGGGTTAGTGGGTGTTCATCCTAGTTGGCTTAAAAGTCCAACATACATGTTGAGGTTGTCGTTTTGGGAACAATAGATGTTCTCATTTTGGTGCATATGTCTTTGATTTGAAGTTTGAATTGTATATGAACATCAAATTTTTCTCACACGTCAAATAGTGATATCTAGTAGGCTGTGACATATATGATGCATGAGTATTTGGCTGAAAACTTTGCAAGGAGAGTATGATTTTCCCCTATATGGAATAGTCTCTAGAGCCACTTCATGAATATTAGGAGGCTCATTGTAAAAGGCTATAATGGGCACAAGTGCATGGCTTTCATGTGGCTTGATTTTTTGAGTGAATGCAATAGCAATTTACTGTCATTTGGTTGTGGAGGTTGATATCCTAACACTATTAATGGCTTCTTAGTTTTTGGTGTAGCAGGGGTGTAGCATTGTTATGTCTAGATAAATATCTCAATGGTGATGGCCAATTCATTGGTTATGGATTGTAAGCTCATTCTTGTTGAAGTTATACAATATCAAGTGAATAGCCCAATGTAGTCCCTATTGTTCATTTTGGCTATAGGTATGCATCTTACTTATTTGTCAAATCTTGGGTAGGGAAATTTGCTTAGGGGGGTAGTTATGGCCCCCAAGGCTAGTATATAAGCACCACATGCCCCCCATGTACTTCATATCAATTCAATGCCAAGGTTGGTTGGTTCAAAACTCTCTCTCTCTCTCTCTCTCTCTCTCTCTCTCTCTCTCTCTCTCTCTCTCTCTCCCCCCCCCCGCATCATCAACTTTGATATGGTATTAGAGCCTTGGCATTGAGAAATCTTTTCTTGACTATGGAGGAGTGGATCAACCATGTGTTGCTTCACTAACGTTGTCAAGAAGTTCGTGAGACAAAATGGCAACCCTCTTCATATCTGAGATTTTCAAATACCATGGCTTCCCAACATTCATAGTTTCGAATAGAGACCCTAGAATGACCACTAATTTTTGGAAGGGTCTCTTTGAGAACCTATGTACAAGGTTAAATTTCTCTTTGGCCTATCACCCACAAATGGATGGCCAAAGTGCGATAGCTAACCTTATGATTCTAGATCTACTAAAAACCTATGTCACGGAAATAGATCAATGCTCACAATGGAAGAAGTACTTACCCCTTGTAGAGTATGCGTACAATAACACCGTACATACTTCTACAAGGAAGACACCTTTCAAAGTCATCGAGGGAAGATCTAAAAGTCCCTTGCTACTAAAGTTACATGGGAAGATCTTCGCTGCTGCTGATGAGTATAGCCAGGATCTACAAGAATATTTTCAAAATATTAAAGAGGCTATATCTATCTCACAGCAAAGGCAAAAAGCTGCTACTAACAAGCACAGAAGAGCCTTAGATTTTAAGTAAAATAATATGGTCTTGCTAAAGTTTCCCAAGGCTCATTTAAGGCAAACTACAAGCAAGAATCCTACGGGCCACCATAAGTATTATGCTAAGTTAGCAAAAAGATACTACGGTCCTTTTCAAATTCTTAAGCCAATCAACAAGATGGTCTATCAATTCAAGTTTCCCAATCATTGGCTTGTACACAATGCTTTTCATGTGAGCCTACTCAAGCCTTACAAAGGATGTAAGACAGGGGTGACTAGAGCCTGAGATTCCACCACCCAACCACCCTTTATATAGGCATGCCCCTGGCCCTTTGCCCTAGTTGGACTCCCCATTCCACACCGCCTAGCCCGGCCCTGCCTCGTCTAGTCTGGCCTTGCCGGTGTCCTGACAAAGGAGATCCACCAATAGAAGCAATAATTGAATACCCTCCAGAGATCGAGGATCAAGAAGAGGTTTTTCAACCCGAATCCATCCCTCAACATGAAGACAAGGTACTAAGACATGGTAATGTTATCCGACAGTATCTTATTAAATTCAATAATTATCGTTTTGAAAATGCTAGATGGATGCAAGGAACATAGGTTGAGGATAACATGAACATTAGAAAAAGAAAATGTAAATGAAATTTATATCAACAATGTTTTGACTTGTAAGACTCTTCTCTTTTTCTTTTATTGTGCAGAAATTTAAGAAGTATGCATGCTTAGAATCATGTTTGTGGCGCGATGACGTCTCCCAAACACCAAGTAGAATTTGTCACTCTACTTCAAAAGTATGATATGGACTAATTAATAGACATGCTTGTGGAAACTGAGTCTCTCAAGCACCAAACAATTAGTCATACATTCTGGGATGATTTCTTAGGGTAGAAAGGGATCCTTTACCTTCTAGGAAACCATGGATTAATGACTAGGATTTACCTTCTGTACCTCATAGTTGAGGACGACTATGATTTCAAGAGAGAGGTAATGTCGTAAAATCTAATATCTACCTATCCCAAATGATTTTCTCATATTGAAATGATCATTTAATATGGGTAGAAAAATGGGAACAAGAGTTAGGATATGGATACGTGCTGCTAGACCCATTCTTAGCAGCCAGGGGACCAAGAGGAGAGATAAAAGCATCTCAATAAGTGTCCAAATGGAGAGAGATCCACAAAAGAGAAATGTTCACCTAATGGAGCTTTAAAAGACCTAAGGTTGTGCTTCATTAAAGCCTCCAAAGTTTAGTGTTAAAAAGTCCTTAGGCCTAGAACCTTTAGGTAAGGCGTTGGCCAACTTGAGGTGCTTGAGCCAAAAGTCAACGCAAGTACTACAAAGGAGGGGGCTAGCCCTACATCTAGGAGAATCAGAGAACACCCCCCCACGCCCCCCCCCACAAGAGTCACCCCTCCACATGACTGTGGGACAGGTGTCTAACCTCATTCCTATCTTATTCCAGACATAGTGAGAACCACGAATATAATTGTCAATCCATGGAATGAAGCTGACTCGACTAGTGCATAGAGGCTACAAGATATTGTCAATCTCTTGGAAAACAACAAACAACTCGCATCTAACTCAAATGACAGAAATCACCAAAAGCTAATCGCTCATCGGCAAACAAACCACAACCGTTATAGCATCAAACGACATTCAAACATTATGAAACTTCTAGGACATGTTAATAAGACCTAAGCATACATGCTTATGGTCTCAAATCTCACTTTAGGTCAAGTGAAAAAATCGCGATTATTAACATCAGTGAGTTTTTGACCTAGTCGTTTTCCACCCAGAATGCATCTAAATGCTTAGCAATGATGTCCCAATACCCCGCCTATACTTATTTTATGATTTTGAAGCTTAAATTACTATTGATGATGAAATTAGGCCATGCGTCGGCGACGCCAAAAGCTACAAAATACCTTGAAATGCTTATGTCAATGCATAGAGCTCTTACGTGCGGTTGCAACGCAACAGACGCAACTGCAATGTGACCCAAGGAGGAAGTAGGAAGCACGAGAAGGAGAGAAGTGAGCGTCGTTAGCTCACGTTGTGTTTCTATTAACCAAAACTTACAAAAATTGGTTTTTATACCTTAGCCAAGCGTTTTGGTGGTCAAAACTAATCATCTGGGAGCTCTAACTAAAGACAGGTTGATACAATCCGGAAGCTTGTAGCCCTGGCTCATCAATTACAATCTTTATCCAGAAAATAGCAGTTATAATATTCCTAATTGATCAAAATAATAAATGTTTTTACACTGAAAGCTCCGAAAAATGTGATCCGAGTTAGCTTGCTGCTAACATTCCCCCCCTCCTTGCATGTGTCGTCCCTTGACACGCTTTATGGGCTGAAGTAATCTTTGGGTTGATGGTTGGCAAGGGGGTCTTTAAGCGCATGGAGTGCTTTCTCATATCTCAGTCTTCTCTCTTTGTCAAGACCTGCAAGAACTCTATGGTAACTCTGTTTTTAAGCTCAATGGCTGAATAGCCAACAAATCTGGAGATTAGGTTGCTTATAACTGGCCCAAATACCTTCGTTCACCAAGTGAAGAACCCTGTATAAAATGCTTCCTCAAACGCCAACATATTGCTAGATGGCAAGAACATGCATCGGGCGTAGAAGCGATAGAGAAATTCTTCGGAAAGCTGGCCACTTAGCTTGTAGCAGTGACCCTTATTATCTTCAAGTAATGACATCCATGATGCTCCTGCTTACTCTGGCTCGTGAAAAGCTTCAATACACATGACCAGCATTTGGAAGATCTTGTATAGCATAGCACATGAAAGGTTAGGAAGGCTTTTGAAGAATGTCATGGCGCCCATTAGGGTTTTCACCATGTATTCCTCTGTCGATGTTCCCTGCTCTAGAGCTGGCAATCTTGGATAGTTCAGCCATGTAGGCCGCTTCTTAGTCAGACCTGGCTGCTTACTCTGGCTCGTGAAAAGCTTCAATACACGTGACCAGCATTTGGAAGATCTTGTATAGCATAGCACATGAAAGATCAGGAAGGCTTTTGAAGAATGTCATGGCGCCCATTAGGGTTTTCACCATGTATTCCTCTGTCGATGTTCCCTGCTCTAGAGCTGGAAATCTTGGATAGTTCAGCCATGTAGGCCGCTTCTTAGTCAGACCTTCAAGTGCTTGCCATGTCCTTATCCGTGGTACTGGACAAAAGGTTGGGTCTTTCTGATGTGCGGTAGGTGCTCTTGTGAACAGAATCAGATATCGTGGATTCTTGTTCAACCAACTCTTTCTCCACTTGGGGTGGACATCCTCTATGCCTTCTACCTGCATATCTTTGTATAATCTTTCTTTGACCTATAAAAGCTCTACCTTGATTAAGGGATATGGAAATGATTGTTGATGCCATTGTGCATTGATTTGGTTGGGAGTGAGTTGAGTGACGTTGACTGAATGGAGAACTTGGAAATCCCAATCCATTGCTGCTTTCCATTGTTCATCTATCTCCTGAGCAAGCTGTTCTTTGAGTGCATCTTCCTCAGCTTTAGAAAGTTGGACCATGGGCACTTGCTCAGCATCTGTGAGTGGTACTTGAAACTCTTCTTCTCCTCCTACCCCTTTTGTTGGTTGTGTTTCCAGCTCAGCAAAAGAGACTGATGGAATTTCAACATTTGATTGCTTTGAGGTACCAACCCCTTCTTGTGTCTCTGGCTGTCCTTCTCACAGCAGTTGATTGACTCTTTTTAGCTATGCTATCTCCTTGAGCAGTTGCTCTTCGCGTTGTACCCGCATCAGTGCAAGGTCTCTTCTTTGTGATTGCTCTAGCTTTAGCTCTAGCTCGATATCCTTATTCTTCTTTTCCAAATCCTTGTAGACTTTGTCTGTACCTTTGATCGAGGCAACTGCGGGATTTTTCCTTTTCTATCGCAAAAATGTTGCCTGATCATTGATCCTTTGCTCTAAGTATTGCAGTGAAGCATTCATTCTGTATTGACAGAGTTGTGGTTAAGAGCTCATTCGTTACCTCTGTCACCTGTTGGTCTTTGGTCTTGCATGCATATGATAACTTTGTTAAAAGTTCTCCCAGCTCCTCCATTTCCTTTTGCTACTTTTCTTTGGCTAGCTCGTGTTGTTTGTCTTCAGCTTTCAGTTCTTGGATTTGTCTCTGTAGATTTGTAATGACATCCATCCTGTCCTCTAGCTCTCCTTGTAGAGCATTGATGACATCCATCCTGTCCTCTAGGTCTCATTGTAGAGCATTGATGACCATTTTCAACTCCCTTGCCTTAGCACTATGGCTAAGTACTGCTTCTCGCATTTTTTCAATCATCTCCTGCATCTTCTTGGCATATTCATTCATCTGTATGATGACTTCATCGTTTGTTTGCCAATCTTCAGGCTCTGTAGGCTACCTTGATGTTTTAGCCATTTTGGTTTGTGGCTCTTTAGGTAGTTTTGTAGCGGTTGCTTGTGGTTGCAGCGGGGGTTCTACATCTCCTTGAGGCTGTTAGCAGCAAGCTAACACGGACACCATTTTTCGGAGTTATCTTGTAAAAAATTTATTATTTTGATAAATCACAAGTATTGTAACTCCTATTTTTCCGGATAAACTTTGTAATTAATGAGCCGGGGCTACAAGTTTCCAGATTGTATCAGCCAGTCATTTCCCAGCTTTGGTAGAACTCCAGATTATTAGTTTTGACCACCCAAAAACCTTGGCTAAGGTATAAAAGCCAATTTTTGTAAGTTTTTAATAAGTTTTGGATAAAAAATACACAGCGTGAGCTAATGGTACTCACTTCTCTCCTTCTCGCGCTTCCTACTCCCTCCCCAGTTGTCACATTGTGATTGCGTTTGTTGCATTGTAACCGCAGGTAAGAGCTCTACGCATTGACATAAGCAGTTCACAATATTTCGTAGATTTTGGCGTCACCGACCTGCGGCCTAATTTCATCATAACTAGGAATTTACACTTTTAGATAAAAAACTAAGCATAGGCGGGGTATTGGGGCATCATTGCTAAGCATTTAGATGCACTCTGGGTCGAAACGACTAGGTCAAAAATCCACTGCTGTTAATAATCACGATTTTGGAACTTGACCTAAAGTGGGGTTTGAGACCATAAGCATGTGTGCTTAGGTCTTATAAACTTGTCCTAAAAGTTTCGTTATGTTTGAATGTCATTTGATGCTGTAACGGATGTGAATTGTTTGTCGAGATGAGCGATTGGCTTTTGGTGATTTCAGTCACTTGAGTGTATCTTGAGTTAGATGCGAGTTCTTAGTTGTTTTCCGAGAGATTGACAACCTCTTGTAGCCTCTATGCACTAGTCGAGTCAGCTTCATCCCATGGTTTGACAAATTAATCGTGGTTCTCGCTAATACTGCAATAAGATAGAATGGTGAGGTTAGACATGCGTCCCACATTTGGCGCCACTGCCGGGGATCGAAGAGACCTAAACTAAGAAAAAACACGAGCATCTTGTGTAGTTGTCCTTTAAATTCCTCTAGGTTCACCTAGATTTCAAAACTTTCTTTTAGAAACCGCATAGTTTAAGGTTGTTGTCTTTTGCTGTGTAGAGGTAGCTTGGAAGTAATCGTACTTGCTGAGTGCCTTTAGGATTTGTCACCTATCATTTCTCTCTCTCTCTCTCTCTCTCTCTCTCTCTCTCTCTCTCTCTCTCTCTCTCTCTCTCTCTCTCTCTCTCTCTCTCTCTCTCTCTCTGGAGAGTCTGTGGTATTTCAAATCACCGTTGTCTGCCCCTTGCTCGCTTCACCATGACCAGCTTGCGACGTGCATCGGCTCCTGGCGTTTTCGAGGCCGTCAGGGTTCGTGTCGCGCTTTGCGCTCTTCATTTGGTGCCCCCACTGAGGAGGGCTTCTCGAAAACCCTCAGTTTACAATGCTAAAAGCAACGCACATCATTAATTATGGACGAATGGCTGAAGGAATTCTCCAACTAGAGAACGAAGGAGGAGGAGACTGGAGAAGCATTGACCACCTTCATCGAAGTGCTGCTCCCAGAATACACTATCATAAACATCCAAGAGGTAAATTCTCCATCTCGTATTGCTCATGCTAACCGCAAATTGAGAGCATCAGGTGGAAAGTCTATGAAGTGCCATCACTGCTGTCAACCAAAGCATTCTGTCAATGAGTGCCGACAGAGGAAGTAAAAAAGAACGGTGAGTTTTGCTTTTGAAAACCGCAACACTCTCCCAACAATGAGATTTTTTGTAGCACCAAGTGTTTTCTCTCTAATGGTCCGAGAGGAGTCGTCAACTACATCAACCACAAACTCTAAGTCCAAAAGCCTAAAGCATTTGGTAGACGCAAGTGGGCCTACACTCTCTCTAGGCCTAGAGAGTTCAAATGAAGTTCAACCACCCAAGCGCCATCGTCACATGCAGAATGGAAAGCCGATTGAGGTAGACTCTTCTCGCCCAGTCTGTTTTGAACCTAATGTGGAGGATTGTGCGGACTTCTACAAGATTTAGAAGCATGTGGTGAAGGTGTCACCTCGTCAACACCTGAGGTACGCAACCCTAGTGGTCAAGATCCTTGCCCTACACCCGACATGGATAATAACAATAGGCTAGAAGTATTTTCTTTCCATTTCTTGCAACACATGCATGTAATCGTGTATATTGATAGGAAGACATTCTACCAGCAAAAGATTGTTTTCCTATTCGGAGCCAAGATGCTTGATGAAATCCTGAGATCTCCACTTCCCATCATCTTTCCCTTCTAGATTACTACCACTCTTTTGATGTAAGCATCTTTATTATGTTCTAGCTTTGTGATCCAGATATATCATGTTTTAATCTATTCACCCAACCCTTTCAAAAGTCGCTATGAGCCGCTAATGTCATTAATGTTAAAAAAAAAAAAAAAAGGTTTGTAATTTCCTGAGTTATTATTATGGCAAGTGTTTCTTTCCCCACGTTCAATGGAAAGAAGGGAGAAGACGTCACCACCGACTTTCTGGATGATTTCAACATCGCTTGTGTGGTTTCCAACAAGGATGACGACGCGTCACGACTACAAATTTTTCCTCTACTAATGAAAGTAGAGGCCAAGTCTTGGTACAATGCTTTGCCCCAAGCTACCAAAAATGCATGGGATGTACTACGTGCTGCCTTTGTGAAGAGGTTTGGTGGAGGCACAACCTCAGAAAATCTATGGCATCTACTGACAAAATTAAAGCAGGGAGGTCTGCTAGAGTATGCCACCTACGAGTCCAAGTTTGTGGATTTGTGGGAGAGATGGGTTGCCTCACTGGAGGAAGGTGAAGGAGCGCCTAATTTCCTGAAGAAGGACCATTTCATTTCTGGCCTGTGGTTGCCGCTTAAGGAGAAGGTGACAGGAAGGTTTCTTGCAACATATGAGTTGGCAGTGGAAGTAGACCGCCTTAAAGACAAGAAGCTGTGCATGCAAGCAAGAGTCAACGAGTCAAAGGAATCCAGCTCAGTCCAACTAACCCCAGTGACTACAACAACCGTTCATAGAGCCCAACCACAAGAGGAATCAAAAGAGCAGCAAGATCTACTGAGTCGCATCACTGCCCAACTCGAGAGTTTATCCGTGCATCTAGTACAACAAGGGCATGCACCTGTCAGAAATCCAAAACAAGGAAGAGGACAACGAAGGCAAAACCAAGAGTACCACTGCTATAATTGTGGGAAAGACGGCAATGGCATGTACTACTACCCACATCCAAGAAGACAGAATTTCAATAGAGGAGGGAGACAGAATTAGATCTCTCCACCAAGGGCAAGACCACCACCACTCAGGCAACCAGGGCCAATTCCACCGACCCAAATCCTTCGACCACCTATACAACAACCACCACTACCACCGCTTATTCCACCGCTACCCCCACCACCTGCTATAAACCAAGCAGTGAGTGTTATTAGCTTGGAAGCAAATTAAAAGGGAAGAAAAAGGTAGAAGAACCAGTTCAAGAGAAGCACAAAGGGAAAGCAAAAGTAGAAGAATTGGATGCCATGGGAGTGAAGCGTGCCAGGCAGAAAGAAACCTCTCAAAAGGAAGAGAAAATGAAAGGAAAAGGAGAGTCTAGCAAGCAGGCATCTAAGCCGCGACGAAAGATAGACATCGTGGATTTTTCACTAGGTGAGTATGCTAAACCATATGACTTAGTTCAGGATGTGTTGATGCAGAGCCCGAAGATAACTTGGCCCCAATTACTCCATATTGCACCAAGGATGAGGAGGCAATGGACGAAGATGATAAGTACAAGAAAATCAAGACCAAGGATAGCTGGGGCTATAAGAAAACCCTCGGGGGTGTGAGGGAGAATTATTTGCTTGCAATATTTACAGCAACCTTATTTCTGGCAAGGTGGAAAATCATGGTGATAGAGAGATAGTGAGCCTACTTGGTGCGTTCTCTAGAGATGACTCACCAACACAAAAACCTTGTTAACGTGAGTGTGTGTGTGCATCGACCATGGGAGTCGAGATGTAGACATAGCTTCTTTTACATAGTACAAATTTCAAAGACAATCGCTACACTAAGTCCCCTCTCTTGTGATGCAAATGTTGCCAATCCCTCCCACCAAAATACTACTAAGTGTAGACCTTTGATGAACTTGCCCCCACCGATAGTGACCTCTGAATGCCTTTTTATAGGTGCTAGCTGCTTTAGATTAGGGTAATATAATTAGAGGAGACAAAGCAAGGCGGTGGGCCCTGGGTGGTTGACCCTTGCTTTGTCTTGGGAAATATTATAAGGAAAACCTCTAGGTGGGCCTTTGTGACCATCACCTAGAGAGATGAGAATTTATAAAATTGGGATTTTTTTCAAGATTTGGTTTGAAACTGGAAAAATGACGACAACCTACGGATTTGACTGAAGAGGGCGTCGTGGATGCAATGCCGGTGAACGGCGGCCTAGCTGGTGCATCGGTGTAGCGGATTCGTCACTTTCAGGGTTGGCTGGGGCATGCCTTCGGCGCCTTTGCTTGTTTTGGTGTTGGCGATGCCCGACTTGGCCGCCTCCTTTCTTTTTGTTGATGACGTCGATGTCCTTCGTTTATATATATATATATATATTTGTGGGTGCGTATGGCGTGCTTCTGTATGTGAAGATTTATACTTGTGCGTGCGTATATGTATGGGTGTGTGTATGGCAAGGTGTGCATGGGAACGGGGGGTATAAGTTAAATAATATATCTATATATTTTATATTATGGTTTTTTTCTACGCGATGCCTGCCACACAGAGATGGCGTGAGGAGGGTGTGTGAGTGGGGGGGATGGGGTGTGTGTGTGTGGGTATACGGAAAGGGCGTGTGTGTGTAATAGAGAGAGGGAGAGCTCCTATTGATTGGATGCGCGCCTCCGAGCTGACGACACAGAGGGTGAGTAGGAGATGAAAGCGAGAAAGAGGGGGGGGGGGGGGGGGGGGGGGGGGGGCTCGGGAGGGAAGGGAGTGTGTGAGGGTGTGTGTGTGTGTGTGGGTGGGTGTGTGGAATAAGAGAGAGAGAGAGAATTGTGTGTTGTGCGGCCTGTGGGCTCGGTGCGAGAGAGAAAGAGAGAGAGAGAGAGAGAGAGAGAGAGAGAGAGAGAGAGAGAGAGAGAGAGAGAGAGAGAGAGAGAGAGAGAGAGAGAGAGAGAGAGATGAAGAAGGGCTGCTTGCAGGCGCCGCCGTCGAGCTGGCTTAGTCACCAAGAGAGCGCGAGAAAGGGAGAATGGGGTGTGTGGACGAGCGTGCCCGCCGGGTTGCCTTCGGGCTTATGAGAGTGCAAGAGAGGGAGTTGTGGCTCAGGCCCGCCACCTATTCAGCAGAGCGCGAGAAAGGGGGGGGGGAGGTCAACAGAATGGGGAGGGGGTGGTGAGTGGTTGTATAGAGAGAGAGAGAGAGAGAGAGAGAGAGAGAGAGAGAGAGAGAGAGAGAGAGAGAGAGAGAGAGAGAGAGAGAGAGAGAGAGAGAGAGAGAGAGAGAGAGAGAGAGAGAGAGAGAGAGAGAGAGAGAGAGATATTATGGCGGGTTCCTACACCGTGGGGAAGAGAGAGTGAGAGAGTGTGTGAGTGAGGGGGGGAATGGATAAGAGGAAGAGGGTATGTGGAGGGGGGTGAATTGAGAGAGAGAGAGAGAGAGAGAGAGAGAGAGAGAGAGAGAGAGAGAGAGAGAGAGAGAGGAGAGAGAGAGAGAGAGAGAGAGAGAGAGATTCTACTTCATGCATGGCGGGGCCGCTCACTCAGAGGGGGAGAGAGTGAGAGCTAATTGAGGGAGGGGAGGATAGAGCGGTGGTCCGCTGGTGGGAGGAAAACAAGAGGGGAGAGATGGGGGGAGAGTGAAGCCGAGGGGGTGTGGACGAGAGAGAAGAGGGAGGGGTGAGGTATGGCGGCCCGCTGGGCTGGGGTATGGATGAGAGAGAGAGAGAGAGAGAGAGAGAGAGAGAGAGAGAGAGAGAGAGAGAGAGAGAGAGAGAGAGAGAGAGAGAGAGAGAGAGAGAGAGAGAGAGAGAGAGAGAGAGAGAGCTTGTGAATAATGAAAGAGAGAGAGGGAGAATTCTAAGTGCATGGCGGCCCGCGAGAGGGAATAATAGTGGTACCCCGTTTTATGCACTCAGTGGGCCGGGTGATGCAGCGCGCAGGGTAAGTGAGAGAGAGTGGGTTGGCGGAGCCGAGCAACAGGAGAGAGAGAGACTTCTGTCTTCTGGCGATAATGGAGATATGTGGACAAATTGGTGGAGCCCTACCAGTGGTTAAGCCTAGAGGGGTGGTGAATGTTAAAGAAACTTTTTTTTTTTTGTTTTCCCTTGGTAACATGCTCTCCCCTTCTTGGGGTTTAGTTCTCGTGGTCGCGGTTTCGAAAACCGGCCGTCACTTGCTTAAAGCTTCCTTTTAAAGGCTTTCACCACAATCCTTTCTACTATGGGTTTAAGCTTGAGCCCTCTAATTACACAATGCACATACAACTTTGGAACTCCAAGTGAGCCTAAGACTTATACAAGGTGAAATGGAAATATTATGCACAACCATTGTATATTTCCTGCTTGATGCATATTCGGTGTAGCTTGTGTTAGCCACTGCTAGCATTCCCCCCTTCCTAATTTGGCGCACATCCTCGTGTGCCGGCATTAGGAGAAAGTTGGACTCACTTTTGGGCCTTTCAGTTCTAGAGAGAGAGTGGCGCTCGACCAATGAGGAAGAGGCTAACGTTACATTGAAAATCGACATTTTGGAGTCAAGCTCTTTTAAAAAAAGGGAGGAAATATTATTTTTGTTTATCAAATTGTACAATTTCACGCTTTCAAGGCATAAATGCCGTAAGTCGTACTAACTCTGTACCGAGGAATTTCAGAACTTTCATTGAAGACTCTATCTAGTATCTTTGTTCCCGCCCAAATATGACTTTGAGTAGCTCTACTTTCCTCTCAAAACTTCTTCCGTTTTTCATATTTGTGCTAACCTTTCTGTGTATTCTACTGCACACCATGACTACTTCTCGAAGGCCTAGTACTACCATTGACTCTGTTAGCATTTTTAACAGTTATACTACAGACGATCAAGCATGGATACCATCTCGAATAACTATTGAAAGTTGGGTTCTACTGCAAACTAGGAGGAGGAAGAGGAGGCAACACAATGATTTCGTGGAGGCTTTCAAGGGACAAGTTTTCCAAGGCATCGACCCAACTGTAAGTTATTTTGAGCATCTCGCTTAGTGCATGATTATATTCGAAGATGAAGTGGTGGATATCATCTTTGGTACGTTTCAGATATTTATCCATCGAATAGGACAGATTGGCAACCAATTGAGAGCATAGTTGGGATTTTTGATGCTTTCCATGCATTTATTAGTGAGCAAATGTACCGAGGAAGACAACACAAGGAACTTGCAGATAATGGAATTTTCTTTTATGATATGTCATATGTGGAACTGAGAACTTCCATTGGTTGGGGTCGTGTAGCTCCTTTGTCACTTCCATCCTTTGACAGCAAGGATTGGTCCTTGCCAGCTGCTCAAACTAGTGAAAGCTTTAGGAAGAAGTTGTTTCAGGATATACAAAAGTCCCTCAAGTGTTCAATTGCCACAAAAATAGTTCGGCTTGCACTATTTATGCCTCTTGAAGTGTTTGTAGATTTTTTCTTCGATGAGCAAATAAGAACTACCTTAACAATGTTTATTTGCAAGTCTGAGAGCTGTATGGACTTTTTAGATGATAATTGGGATAGGAAACAATCACAGAACAAAATCAGTATTTTGCAAAATAAGTCCATAATTTTCAAGTTCATTATAAGATCTCAAAATTTCTTAGTGTCGTTTTACTATATTAGATATCATCTTCTTAGTGAGCAGCTTATTCCACTCGACCAAGATAAAGAGAATAGCCTCGAGAACAAACCTTTATCAATGGAGCTCTACTTTCAAGACAGCCTACTTACTGTGACGGAGACAATGTCAAGCACAACTCTTGCACAGCTCAGGGTAGATCTTACATGTGAAGAACTTCCACTTTTGACGGAATTGTATGCATTCAGTTTCAACAATAGAAAGGTGCTTACTAAATCGATGAATTTTGATTGTCTTTAATACATTAAGACAGAATCTAACTTTTTCTTCTTTTCAGATTCCAAGACGCAAGGAGAAAACAACATTGTGCAAGGAGTCACTAACAAATACACTTCACTTAATTGCTTCCACCGGAAGCTAGGTCACATACCTTGTGCACACAAAGAGCTTTGATGCCATGCAAACCATGATGTACTCTTCAAAATGACTAATGCAGAGACATTTTGTGGCGGTCAAACAATGTTTCAAAAATGTACATTTTCATTGTCTCAAAACTCTACATATTGTGTTGTTTCTGTCAAGATTTATACAAGTAAAATGCTCCCTTTCCCTGCTATTGTCCTCTCCCTCGGTTTGTGACACTCGTCCCCTGTCCTCTCCCCTGGTTGCTACCACTCATCCCTTGCCCTTTGCTCCGGTTTCTCCCCTGCCCTCTGCTCTGGTTGCTACTACTTCTGTCTCTGGGGACGTTGGTCTCGGAAATCCTTTTGCGTCGCTCGAAATCATGGGCCTCTTCCATGGCTTCCCATGCTTCTTGCACCTGTGAAGCTTTCCTCTGTTCTTGCTCTTGCCGTCGACGTGTAGCCCATTCCTCTACTTTTGCGGCGTCCGCATAATATTGATTTATTGCTTCTTGCATATTTTGAACTTCTTTTTGAGTTTGATTATGGCGTTGCGTCATTTCGTTAATGTGAGCCTCTTCGAACTCCTCAGCTCTCGCCGCTTCCTCTCTTGTGCATCTGTTTAGCGAGACTATAATATGCTGGATGGCCATTACAGAAAAATGTCGCACATCGTTGGGGGTGTAGTTATGTAATTGAAGTTCCTGTAGAAGCGTGATACAGACATTTGTTGCTTCATACAAACATTGCAGCAAACAATGAAACAACACATTTACTTACGTTCGGTACATCCATAATTTGACTGAGGAGCAACAGGGCATTCAAACAGGCTCGCCAGCCACAACTATAGTCATCAGTCTGCGTGGGCATGGTTACCCGTTCATGTCGAACGGTATTTCCTAGATCATGTTCTAACAAAACATGCTCTACACAACATACAAGTTTTTTCGCAGAACTACATACATAACCACTTGAGTCAAGAACACATTACAAAGAGACACTGCTTCCAAATGTACCCAAATGGGCCTTACATTTTTACACAACCGTGAAATGCCCTGCTTTGCCCGGAGTTTGCGTAGTAAACAATCTTAGCTTCCATGTCAAATAACATCAGAATCCAATGATCACTACAAAAATACCATCAAAGATGAGGAGAAAGATTCTAAATGCAACATGGTTTTTACAAGGCAAGAAGAAACTCACGATTGATTGTATGCAGTGACCAGAAAGCGCGCTAGATCAAAGTTGACTCTGTTAAACCAGTTCATTAGACTCAAAAAGAAGACTGAGTTTTTCTGCAGATAAGGCGATATCAGCGGATCTATTACGTATACTTTGTGTTGAACCTCAGGGGGCAGAAACGAGACAGCGTGGCTAACATGAATCAATGGCAGAGATTAGACTTGAGGTATTTCAGCCGGCTGTCACTGCCACAAACCCATGAGTCAATACCGAGCGAGTGGGGCAACTATCGAATTCCATCTGCCACTGACTCGCTTGGTATTAAACCATGTCTTAACGGTAGTGAGACATTTAATGAATCAAGCGTGACTTATAAAGAAAAACTTGATGACTGCCGCGAAGACATGGGTCAATACCGAGCGAGTAGTACCACTATCCAATTCCATAAGCCACTGTCTCGCTGGGTATTGACCCATGTCTCGGTAGAGCCCATTTTAATGAACCAAACATGACTTTTAAAGAGCATGAGAATTACCACAAAGCAACGTTGACGACCTCATTCGTTGCAGTGGAGTTGGTGAAACTGCGCATGCACAGGAAGTCTTGATGATCGAGGTTGAAAATGTAGGCCTCCTTTGACCTTCCAGGCAGCAGTATCTGTGCATGCAGAGGCGCTGCACTGAACAGAACTCTCAACTCCTCTTCATTCTCTTCGTTGATTTTCTCTAAAATAATTGACTCATCTGATACGTTGGATGGCCTTTGTGATGCAGAGCCTTGCCCTTGCCTTTCTTGAGCTGGCTCCCTGGCTGCCTCAGGCTCCTCCCTAACAGCCGTAGGGTCCTCCCTAATAGGCACAGGCTCTGGATCATTTTCCTTCAATATTGGTTCCTCCATAAATGCCTTAGGGTCCACCCTGGCCTGCTCTTGCCCCTCATCAGTCCTTACTGGCTGCGGATCCTCCATGACTTGCTCATTTTGGTGTCTAGCTGGCTCCTCAATAACTGTCTCTGTTTCTTCCATGACTGTCTCAGGGTCCACTCTGGCTTGCTCATGCTCCTCTGGCGGCTATCTCAGCCTGCTCATCTGTGTCGTTTCTCTCGACCCATGATTGGATCCTTCTGATGTTTGTTTCAGCCCTAGACGACTCGATCTGTCGTGCATGAGAGGAGAAGGGGGATGTTGAGAATATCCATGGTTCTACTATCCCGGATAGGCACTGGCTGAAGCAGCCCATCGTAGCAAAAACGCAGCCTCCAAAGAGTATCAAAATCCCGTGGCATGATAGTAACTCGGTGTGCATGGGAAGCCAGGCTATATCCATCGTTGAAGAATTCAACGAGGTAGTCTTCTGTAATTTCTTGAAGGCAGAGTAGTGCATTGCTGGCCCATCGCACGCCGACTCTCCACTGCTCGCAAATCTCTCTCACTACTCGCTGGAAAGGGAGATGTGGAATAGCAGGTTAAACGTGTCGTTCTATCCTGCGCAGCTCTTGGAGTACACCTCTGTGTGCCTCATATCGGTGTCTTCTTGCTTGAGCATTCAAAGATTCACCTGTTGCCCTCCTAGCCGTGGCCTTTACACGAGGCATCTCTACAAATTGCATAACACAAAAAGACAATTCATTTGTGAGCACAAGGGACTTCAGATTTCAGAAAAGGTCAATACCAAGCGAGCAGGTGCATCTTAAAGAGTTTTCCTTTCCTTATTCGCTTGGTAGTGACCTCAATAAATAGTAATAGTAGACATCACTTATATTTTCTGAGGTCAGTACCAAGCAAGCAGGTGCATCGGAAAGAGTTTGCCTTCCCTTATTCGCTCGGTAGTGACCTCAGAAAATAGTAATAGCAGACATCACTTATATTTTTTGAGGTTAGTACCAAGCGAGCAGGTGCATCGAAAAGAGTTTGCCTTCCCTTATTCGCTCGATAGTAACCTCAGAAAATAGTAATAGCAGACATCACTTATATTTTTTGAGGTCAGTACCAAGCGAGCAGGTGCATCGGAAAGAGTTTGCCTTCCCTTATTCGCTCGGTAGTGACCTCAAAAAATAGTAATATCAGACATCACTTATATTTTTTGAGGTCAGTACCAAGCGAGTAGGTGCATCGGAAAGAGTTTGCCTTCCCTTATTCGCTCGGTAGTGACCTCAGAAAATAGTAATAGCAGACATCACTTATATTTTCTGAGGTCAGTACCAAGCAAGCAGGTGCATCGGAAAGAGTTTACCTTCTCTCATTCGCTCGGTAGTGACCTCAGAAAATAGTAATAGCAGACATCACTTATATTTTCTGAGGTCAGTACCAAGCGAACAGGTGCATCGGAAAGAGTTTTCCTTCCCTTATTCGCTTGGTAGTGACCTCAGAAAAGTGTAATAGCAAGCGAACAAGTTTGCATCCCCTGCAACAAAATACCAATGTGAAGGAGACGTTTAAGTCCATGCGGTCCTAATTGTCATGTCGTTCCCTCCCATCACCTCCACTAATCTAGGGGGGGTGGTACCATTGCTACTCTCTCCCACGTCTACCTCTCATGAAACCACATGGCGGTACCACCCCTCACAGACCACTCATCAGCCAAAACCCAGGCTCTGCTTTTCAGGCATGTCCATCTAGTCTATTTAACCAGCATTTTTTTCAGAACCTCCCTCAGGGTTTCATAGAACAACTACAAGAAGCTTAGGATAGTGGTGATGCCTTTCCAAGTTATACTCCCACAGCGCCAGCAGGACCACATCTGGGCCCTCCTTAGGAGGTCCCCCCTTGGCCCTCCCTCGATGTTACCCTTAATGTTCTGGATCGACACAGCCCGAGAGTGGCTGCTGTCAACATGGGAGTCAATTCTTGAGATAAGCCATTGGTAATTCTTTGCTTTATGCTCCCAATTTCCAAGCTCCTAGTTTGAAGATCTTATTTGCTAAATGCTCTGTGCAAGATGCTAGCCTGAAGCTTGAACAAATGCTGATCGTTAGGCACAGAGTCTCAATCCTCAAAGACTCTCTGGAAGCAAGAAGGCCCGAAGACCTACAGCGATTGCTCGCCGAGAATGGCTCTGTAGAGGCTATCTATAATTGGCTACAGGAGATGAAGGATGAAGTGCTTGAGCTAGGCAGTAAATATGAGGAAGCCATTAACTTTGCCAACAAGCTTCAGGAAGAGATAGTCTGGCTGTGAAGGAAAAGGACTACATGGTTATTGCGAACCCTAAACCCCCGAAAATTAGTAGGCCACTCTTTGTAAAGTTTGAAACTTGGCCTTTGCGCCTGTCCCTAGTGTTTTCTAACTCAAAACCCCCTACATGGGTGTTAAGTTGTAATTTTGCTTCTCCCTTATAAATTCAAAACGTGTATTTGGTAAAAAAACCCTAAACCCGCAACAAACAGGGTTTACCTTCCCCTTATTTGCGTAGTATTGACCTCTGTACTAGCAGACATCACTTATATTTTCCGAGGTCAGTACCAAGCGAACAGGGGCATCGAACACAGTGGCCTTCCCTTATTCGCTTGGTACTAACCAAGGAAAAGTGTAAAAGAAAACATCCTATGGTAAAGACGATGGTCAGTACCAAGCGAACAGGTGCAACAAATAGGGTTTACCTTGGACCTTATTTGCTTGGTACTGACTACACAAAATACAAGTGCACAAAAGGGTAGTAAGTAGCATACCTCTTCACTGTGTGTAGAGTTCTGCGTCACTAAAGCACTGCAGAACAGGAGTAAGAGAAGGATGCGCGAGAGTAAGAGGTGATGTGCAAAAAGAGTTGGGATGGTTTGCTTACAGCATAACATCGATGGGGGTAGAGTTAATTAAAATGATGCGCAGTAGAGGACGCAAAAAGAGGAAGAATAGTTGAAATGTTTGGCGGGGGTACTGCCTCTAAACTTAGAATGCTTACCTCGGCGAGGGTGACAACTTCACTTATGCGCGAGATTGTGGTTGGTAAATCGTACTGCATGGGAATCTAAGACCATTTATTACTGGTTGTCCTTGTGAGCGCAGCCCACGTGCCTTTTCGAGTGACCATTTAGGGTCAGACAGACGCCAATCGCCCTTGCAGTCGCCATCTCATCTCTAAGTGGAACAAACAGATCGCCATTGCCTTTGCCTTTTCTGCGCTCTTCCCCTTGGCCAGCTCTCATGATCCTGCATTTAGAGTCAGATGTCGATCGCCCTTGCAGTCGCCATCTCCATCTCCAAGTAGAACAAACAGGTCGCCATTGCCTTTGCCTTTTCTGCGCTCTTCCCCTTGGCCACCTCTTGTGATCCTGCATTGAGAGTTTGACGCCGATCGCCCTTGCAATCGCCATCTCCATCTCCAAGTAGAACAAACAGATCGTCGTTGCCTTTGCCTTTTCTACGCTCTTCCCCTTGGCCACCTCTCGTGATCCTGCGTTGAGCGACCTCCATTGGGTCGAGTCCTTTGCTGCCGCGTCGCCATCGCCATCACCACCTTTAGGTTCTTTCTCCCTGCCTCTCTGCCCTTCCTGTGTGTTGTTAACTGTGTGCGCACCGAAGCCACTGCGTTAGGGTAAGATTAAAAGTCTCAAACCGCATGGTCGAAATAATTACTCCTTATGTGACCGTGCCTAAGTTTGGGCATAGTGAGTGAGTAGGCCTATATATCTATCACTGATAACATTAAATGCTCTCTTCTTATCCACCTGTTCCAAATGCTTGGGTCACAGGACAGAACCAAGAAAATAGGGCCCTTCGGAGATTCTTGGGCCCCTATTCGCTTGGTTTTGACTCAAGTGACGTCACCTTTTATGACATTAGCGCACGGGACAGAACCAAGCAAATAGGGCCCTTTGAAGATTCTTGGGCCCCTATTCGCTTGGTTCTGAGTCAAGTGACGTCATCTTTTATGAAATTAGCACATGGGACAGAACCAAGCGAATAGGGCCCTTCGGAGATTCTTGGGGCCCTATTCGCTTGGTTCTGACTCAAGTGAGGCAACCTTTTATGACATTAGCACACAGGACAAAACCAAGCGAATAGGGCCCTTCAGAGATTCTTGGGGCCCCTACTCGCTTGGTTCTGACTCAAGTGACGTCACCTCTTATGACATTAGCGCACGATACAGAACCAAGCGAATAAAGACCTTGAGGGGTACATGAGGCTCAATATTCGCTTGGTTATGACACCAAATAGTTTTGTCTTGCTTTTTCTTTTAGTCATGGGGATCATAGTCCTGGAGATAGACGTGAGCGAGGATACATGTGAAGAAAAACTATTCACGTTCTTATACAACGTCCGTGCTCATCACCGGGCACCAGAACTATCAGGAATGTTTAATGCAAAGTTTTCTATACAGAGGATTATAGATTGCTCATTTGAGTACCTACAAACCCATTTGCAACAGTATGAGGCAGTCACTTGTGACAATTCCATGACAGTTGATAGCATGAGATATGTGCACCCAGCCGGCCTTGACCCTTACAAGAGTGCTTCAAGGAGACTGAATCGATGTCTAGAAAAGTGTCCCTCCAATGCACTGCTTGTACAAGATAGGTGTATGAAGCACTTCAAAAAGTGTCGCTTAGTGGAATTCTACCACGGGTTTGTCTGTTACTTATACTTGCAGACGAATGGTGAGTTAGATACTTCCCAGTCACAACAACTTTTGGTAGTTGTCCATTCGCGTCGGAGGAAGAGGTAGAGGATGTGGAGGTGCATTTCGACCCAGAAGAAGAGCGGGTAGAGGTACTAAAGGAAACATTTGATGCGGGATTAACTCTTGCTTCTCTTGCAGATGCAGCAATAGGGTGCAAGCAAGAAAATCCAAGTAAGAAAGCGACTTTGCCTCTGAATTGTCCTCCCAGCTTTGCTATGGTGGGCGACACCCAGTATGTTCTGCTCACAGATATCATGCATGAGCTCAATATATGGGAGGACTACTGCCTAGATGCAATTGCAATTTTTTGTGAGGCAGACATGGGGTTTGTGGATGATGATAGAGTGGACCAACATCTTATTGCTGACACAGCTGTCCGCGACTCACAGTTCACTTCAAAGTGGCAGCTGATCAAAGATACATTTAATGAAGCGAAGTCCGGAGAGGCCAATTTTCCAATAGATGAGCAGTTTGAATCGACAATAAAACAACCCGGCTTGGAAAACATGGGTAGACCCGTGGCACCCAGAGATCATGTAATGAATAGTCAGTCTATGCACTTGTGGGGGCCGATGCTTGAAATGGACGAGAATCAGATGGTAACTTTTGTCGTGCATTCAGATGGTATTGGAGATGGCCCAGTGATAAAATATCATGATTATTTTTTTTGTTGACAGGTGCTAGTGTATGACGATAGTTTCCTTAGAAGAGCGGGACGCTCACGGCAAGGGCTTGTCACTGGAGTCCAAGGCAAGGATGCGGCGTTGTCTCACTACATCGGGCGATTCAACCACAAAAAGATTTGTAGAAACAATTCAAGTACTTGGCAATTGTACTCATCTCACTTACGGCCCATAAATACATTACAATTTTTATGTAGATTATAATATACCACAAGGAATACTACGATGACAATGCAAAGTTCCTACTATTTGCAATGAAAGTTATTACAAGATTGTGTGGTCATTAGGAAAAAAATGGACTCTCCATGGGCCTTGTAAGAATCCCTAATTTTAAGGAAGCCTGCCAAGATTAAGGGGGACAAAGGCTTTGAATGGGGCTATTTTGGCAGGGTCTCCTCCACCTTTGACCCCTAAAAAGGTAGGGGGAAGGGGGGGGTTAACCATTTAAAAAGTAGGGAAGGGGGGGGGGGGGGGGGGGGGGTAAACCATTTGAAAAGTAGGGAGGTAGGGGGTCTTCTCTCTCTAGCTTTTTGGCCAACTTGTAAGTGGCCTCTTAACTCTCCCATGCCACCTAATCAAATCCGTGGGTCAAAGAGGTCAAAAAAATGACTTTTTTTCAAAAACTTTTAAAAAAACTCTATTTCCCCCTAAAAAGTACTCCCAACATATATACATAATAAAAAAAATATTTTTAAGTTAAATTACTCATAATTCAACGTTTTTTGACTCCCTCCAAAACTTTTAGGAAATTCCCCCCAAAATTGAAAACTTTCCCTCCTAATCTAAGCTCCTCTCCTACACCCATCCCCCTTGCACCTACACCTGCTGCTGCACCTACACATCCATCTCTCCATCCTACAAGCTCTATCTCTCCATCCTTCAAGCTCCATCTCTCCATCCTACAAGCTCTATCTCTCCATCCTTCAAGCTCCATCTCTCCATCCTACAATGCCTCTTCACGACGTGACCAATGTCCCAGCAAGCTCTTCACGCGGTAGGTCTCCAGGGCTTTTCCTACGCCTACCTCAAGAGTATGTTCCGACAAAGAAAACATGCTTGGGTACATTACCTTCAGCCAACAAACGCTGCGCTCAAGGGGAGAAGAATGTGGATCTCTGGACAAATGGATGCTTGTACCCAAAGGATCCTTCTGTCAATGTCCATCCGCCTTTTACAAACATTCCATCACTGTTGCAATAAGTTGGAAATGGAGAGCAAGGTTTGTTGGGCTACTGTAAGAGACTCAACAGACACGAGATTGCGCAGTCCGAGATCTACTTGCGTCATTGGCAGTTGCGTTGCTGAATGGGAGTTTCCACAACTTCAAGATCAGATGCAAATAGCTACTAGTGCGCTTGAGGAGGCAAAGAGCACCATCACAACCAAGGAAAATGTAATTAAAAAGCTTGAGGATACTCTTTCACACATGAAGAGTACTGCCATGGGAGGTAGGGTGAGGAAACGAGAGTTGTCCGAAATTCAGACTCTTGCACCACGTGGTGGTGCAAGAAAACGAAGGGTGACAGCTATGAGGTAAGATGTTCTGTCCCTCATGTTGTTTAAGTCTAATACCGCTCATCATTGTTGTTTTGGGTAATGGGAACTTCGTCCAAGAAACGTGCAGTGGCGAGAATGCGTCAGCTAGGGCTTCTTTACTTCGTTCTTGTTTCAACAAAGAGGAATTTATTGGGATTCTTGATGCTCCAGAGGCAAAACACTTGAAAGACGCAATCACTAAGAGAGTTCTTAGTGATTTTTCGGATATTGTCACTGATCTAGATGTTCAGGATATTTGTGATGCTGTTGGGATTAGTACGAAGGGCTATCAAGCAATACATCAAGTGTTAAAAGATTCATTAAGAAGTCGAGGAGTCACGGAAAACCTATTCCCACTTCCTCACAGAGTGGCGATTGCCAAGAGGGTGTCAAATGAAGATGTTGTTCACCGATTAGGGGACTACTTGTATATTGAAGACACGATGCCTCTTCAGCCGCTCCGTAGCAAATCACAAGTAAGGAAGGGCCTCGGGAAGGGAAGCAATGCTGTTTCTAACAGTGTGTTGCGGACCGAAGGGTTTGTTTACACCAAATTCAACAATATCTTTGTGGAATTGATACGATTGCAGCAGTCCATGGCTGTTTTCTACAATTTTAGTGATGCAGGTTAGTTTAGGGTTGCCTACATGCTCTATGATGTGTCATAACATGCATTCTGAGGCTTTATATTGTTGGCAGTTCTTGAAGGCAAGCTTGTGTTCGTACTGAAGTTGGATGAGTGTGTAATTGTGAAAGGGAGAAAGTTGGAGAGAATGAGCATCACGCTTATGAATGAAGCCCTAGCTTATACCAAGCAATCTTGCAGTTCGAGTGAAGCGACAAAGCCCTCTTTTAGGGTGCAATCAGAGAAGGATATATGGTGGCTTGGTGCAATTGAAGTTCCAAAAGAGACACATGAAGTCCTTGCATGGATTTTCAGTAGAATCCCATGGGTCACAGAGGTCATTAAAGCTCAAATAAATGGTGAGAAGCTCATGGTTCCAGGACGTGGGGATTTTGATGTTGAATGGCATTTAGGTGGTGATCTTAAGACCATAAAGTGCATGCTTGGATGCAAACAAGGTGCAAATTCTTTACTTCCCTGCCCATTCTGTGTGAAAGGGCACAAGACAAGTCGAGCAACTCAAGTGTAAGTTCAAGACGAAGATAATGATGACCATATAAATAGGGAGTGGCAAACTTCGGTTCTTTCATGTGATATGCTACAGGTGCCCAATAGGGATAGCAAAGATCCTGGGTGGAACCCCATAATTCCCTTCTCCCTCAACAATGTTCACTTTTGTACATTGCATGCGTTTATGCGAATATTTGATAGGATCCTAAGCATCACATTGATTATGCTTTCACAATGAAGCCCCTTCAACGGTCAAAATACTCCTTGCAGGGGGTGGAGACGCTCCTTAATGAGATTGGATGTCACCGATCAAGGGTGAACATTGTAGCAGAGACTTGTAGGGAGAAGACATATGAGGTGGCACATAAGGTTTCCATGAATGGAGCCAAGGCACGTCGATTTTTCAAGAAGATGTCAAAGTCTCCAATGCAGGTATCCAAGGCAAGTGTCGATCTAGCAAGTGAGAAGCGGTGGGAGTTGTGGAAAGATTTGTGTTCATGCATGACGGACAAAGATCCCAATGTGGAGGTTGCTAACCAACGCAAGCTAGTATGGTCATCCTTTCAAAAGGTTGTGCAATTGATGAATCTTTCAAGCACCACCGTTGAGCAACGAGAGGAGTTCAAGAAGGTGCTTTATGAATTCACAAAGGCCGCTAAGGACGGATGGTCTGAAAGCAAGATTACACACTACATGGTTTGTTTTAACGGACTTAATACATATGCAATGTTTAAAAATGGAACTTTTCTATTGGCTTATCTCCTTTTTGGTTGTTTTAGCATATTCTCTATGTGCATGGTGCATACTTCATGGACCGCTATGGTTCGCTTGATATATGGAGTACACAAGGCATGGAGAAGTCCCACTATCGAGCAAAAGGAGTCTACTTCAAGAATACTCGGCATGGTGGTGGTGGTTCACACTCCAACTACCTCCAAGAGATGTTTAGGCACACCTTTGGGAGAACTCGCACTATTGAGAAGGCAAGAGAGTCGATGTTAGCAAAGCACTTACGCAATGCCTCCCGTACTGCAGCATCCGAGAAGTGGAAACGCTCGCGAGCGTACCTGGGCCATGAAGCTTGGCGTGCAACTAAGTATCAAAAAGGCAGCGTTTGGGCGTTGCGTCAGCCGTCCGCATGATCCAGGTTTACTTGTTAAATTCAATTGGTTTATTTGAGTTTCACTCAATTGGCCGCATAGTGTGAAAGGACCCAAATCTCAAAAAAACCTATTTAAAGGTTGAAGGAGCTCATTTTGTCATTTTCCCTACTAGGTGCTACCATAGCAAGAACAAAAAAAACGGCAAGGATTGCATATCCAGCGGGGCCGGATGGCCAAAGACTCAAAGGTACAGCAACAAAAGCTGGAACTTCACAAGCTCAAGGTGAAGTCCACACAGAAGAAGCTGGAGCTTCAAATCAGCATGGCCAGTCCTCTACAACAGCAAAAGAGAGAAGGAAGCATCGCCTTGTTGTCTATTCATCGGACTCCAATGATTCTGATGGCAACAGGGAGGATGAGAGCGACCAAGGCAAAGAAACAAACAGCCAAAAGCAGCCGTCAGAAGGCTCCGAAGAGACGCAAACGGATGAAGATGCCCCATGGGTTGGCATCAAAATACAAACTTATCAGGCTCACATGTCTATTGGGGGTAAGACACTTCCTAAAGGGAGTGGACCTACACCATCACATCCGCTCAATAGTGAAGAGCACCAATCAGATGGAGAGTGGGTGGAATCAGATTATGAGGTGTTGGAAGTTCCTGTGCAGAAAGAAAAGAGAAAGAGCATTGTCTACAAGAAGAGGAAGCAAGCTGCCCCAACTCATGCCACAAATGCACCTCCACGTCGACCTCAAAAGGTACGAAAGCGCAGTCGTGCTTTTGCGGAGATTCGCCACTATCAAAAGAGCACCGAGCTCTTGATTCGGAGGACCCCTTTTGCAAGGCTATGCAGGGAGGTTTTGCAATTGTACAACACTCAGTTTCGGATGGGCGCCGTGGCCATAGAGGCAGTCCAAGAGGCAGTAGAGCAATATCTAACTAGCATATTCGAGGATTCGAACCTATGTGCCATCCATGCAAATAGTGTAACCATTATGCCCAAGGATATGCAGCTTGTAATTAGGCATCAAACCTTTTTGTATTTACGGAACTTCCAAGATTGGGAAGAATTTGAATACAAGCGTCTTTTGATTGTATACCCCACCCTTTGTATTGTATTGGGAAGAATTTGAATATAAGTGTCTTTTATTATATACCCCACTACGCATTGTATTGTTTTAATTCTGTACCATGCGATGTAGCACTGGTCCAAGTTTTGTCTACCTTCTATTGTATGTATGTATCCATTAGCTTGTTATTGTGAAAACTTGCCTACGTTAAGCACCTTGGCTAAGTGGGGCATGCACTTCCTGATGCATCCATGCTATGTGAAGCATTGAAGCAAAGGAAGACTCACTATTGCATTGCAAAAGCATCTACAAAGTCTTGAAAATGGCTTGGAATTCCCCCAAACTGGCTGCCACAAGGGCGCGCATTTGGGGCTTCCAGAGGCATATGGATGGACAAAATGCGCGCCCTTGTGGCTATCTTTTCTAGTGCATTGTAGACCCATTCCAATGGTTTCCAAATAATTTTAACAATCAATAAGGATATTTTGTTTGATTCAATGCTTCAATTAGCATAGATGCATCTGGCAATCATCCCCCCTTAGTCCATGTAGCATAGAAATTTTGAAGGATGGTTATTGCATCTGTGAAGTCAGTCCTATACTCCAAAATGGGCTAGAGGTTGCCACATAGTTTCCTCTTGTGGTTTGTTATTACAACTTTGAGTATCTGGGCCAAGATGGGCTTAAGTAGTACCCCAAATGAGCAGCTAAAACATATTAATGTCTTGTCTTTTTGTTTTGCACCTGGGTATGCTCCTAAATGGGTCCAAAATCAGCTGCCACAAGGGCGTGCATTTGCCCCTTTCATTTGCTGATGGAAGGCCCAAATGCGCGCCCTTGTGGTAGCCCATTTTATGGCCTTCCAAGCCCTTCAGTAGGCACATCAATAACTTTGAAAGCCTAGCATATAACAAAGTATGCATTTTAATAATTTTAATGCCTTCCAAACCCTTTAGTAGTCATATCAGAAATTATGGTGCTTCTCATACACAATGAAAGCCAAACATATAAGAAAAGTAGTTTCATTAAAGAAATCACTGCTTTACATGATATCCGGCTTTTGCTTTAGGATCTTTCGAATTACAATTTTTTGGCGCTTGGCCTTTTGGGGTGGCTCCCTGTTAAGTAAAGTGGTTGTGATTTCTTGGGTGTCATTAACCCCTACAGCTTGGTTCATGCCGACATGGGCAATAAGGCACCCGCGAAAGTTAACACCGAAAGTGGATATTGCAAAATCTTTTTTGACAAGCACTACAAGGTTGGCCGATTGGGCAAGTGTTGTTAAACACAACGCCTTGGAGAGTGAACGGAGAGCAAAAATGTTGTAGCGACCATTGGGAGAGTAGTCGGCATGGACAAACACCACTACACCAGTCGAAAGTGTGCCGAGGTAGTGAGCAAGTGCCGCTTGAGGTCCGAACGGCGTCCTCCTCCCCCCTGACCGTTGCGCCCAGGCATCAACCTCCAGAACATCCTGCAAAACATAGGTTTTGTGAGATATGGCACAGAATTATGATATGACATTAACAAAATCATTTGTAACAATCAAATGTAAGTGAGCATCTATACCTCTTGTCTACGATCCTCCTCATCAGCATCCGGGTGCAAATAAAGATCCACACTTGACTTCCCCTTTGGATCAAGCAAAACAGGTGTTGCAGCAGGTGGTGATGAATCCACTCTTGCGCGTTTAGCCAAACACATGGCTTGCACGGCCACAAACTCCTCCTCAGAGACCTTGGCCTGCTCGGCCGCTGCTACCTCGGCTTGTGCAATCGCCACTGTGTCCGCCAAAGTATTCCCCATGGGCAGTAGGAGATCATCATCATGGGAGGTGGTGGTATCAACCTCAAGCTTGCCATGGGCATCGAGGATGGCAAAACACTCATCCATGTGAAGCTCAAAGGATTTCTCCAGATCGTGCATAAACACAAAATCCTCCCCACCCACCACAATGGAGGAGAAGCGGATAATCTCTACCTCAGGGATGGCATCCCAAGTGGTGGTTTCTTCTGGCGGTCTCGAGGATGAACCGGCAGATGGAGAGGCCTCCAAGAGGCCTTGAATCCCTACAGGGTAGTTCAAGGCAAGCATCCTCTCCTCTGCGGATGAGTCAATGGCCACGGGCTTGGGGTCCTTCACATCAGCCAGTACCCCGCCGATCTGCAAGTGTGGTAGCACTACATCAGGGCCTGCTGGGAACTCGTGAAGGAGGAAGATCATTATGGCCTGAACAGAGAAAAAAGTGTTTCCGATCCTTCCCTTACGCAATGCTTGCACATCATCAGCTTCAAGCCGCACATATTGTCCGGCGGGTTATGCTATGGTGGCAAAGCGTGCAAGCCGCTGATGAAATGGCCTGTCCCCTTGGTAGATGTGGTGGAGAAGGCCCTCAGGGACCCATTGCCCTGGCCGGCTTGGTAACTCAACAATGAATCTCCCCATGCACGTGGAAATGTATGAAGTAATGTGCTCAAGAGATTGAGAGTGGAGGGTCAAGGTGGTTTCCAAATCGGGTTGGGTTGTGAAAAATGCTTGAAGCTCAGGGAGATTTGCATGCCCAACCTCAGTAAGGAATGCATCTAAAGCACTAGTAGCAGCCATGTCTTCTCTTTGCGTGATTGGGTATGCTAGGTCTCTCTGCAATGCTGGAATGAAAATGGTGAAATGAGGAGGTGGTCCCCCTTATATAGACATATTCCATCTCGAAAAAAATAAAAAATATGCATTTTAAAAATAAATTTACACCACCTTAAAACTCAAGTACAAAATCAAGTACAACACCTTAAAAATTTTCAAAATCTTTAATAAAATATCCAATATATAAACGATTAAAGTTACAAGCCAATTCACTTAGACAAGATGATTTCGTCTGTAGCCCAATCTTTGTAAACAAGCATAGTGGCCTCCATCCGCCTTCCAATCTACACAACCAAAAAATGGGCAATCAAAATACAAATACCCACAAAAAATAAGAAAAGGTAGCTAAGCAAGCACAAACCAGACCTTGCGTTGTTCCAGTTTGAAACTTGCATTGCCAACATCCTCGAATCCCATTATGACAAAGTGTTCCCGAAGATTGGCAAGAGTCCAATGCGGATTCACTACAACCACCTCCACCTCATTATTGGGCATGCGGACACGAATTTCAAAGGATTGAACCTCTTCGGTTGTCAGCTGCAAGGGTATCCATTTGCCACGTTTGTGCATCCACCTCTTGTAGCTAAACAGTGCATACAAGGTGCACCTTGCTTTCAAATACCGAAGGCAAAGCTGTGTGGGGGACACATTGCACTTATAACGGTCACATCATGCAAACCGTCAACATAGCCCCAATTGACACCTAGAATGGTGTCCATTGCATCTATGTCAACTTCTTTGCAAACAAACATTGTTGGTGTTTCTACAATCGGCAGAGAGCGGAATGCATGCACAAACAAATGAATGGGACAATGCCAACTGAGACCCACCGGTCTGGTTGCCTTACCAAACTTTAGGGACCCTTGGAAATCTTGCAGCATCTTGCGCTTGAAAGAAAGCAAGGCCCAATGGTCTGGAGTTGGCCATTCTGCACTCTCCATTCTGCACTCTGCAATGAGGGTGTCTCCACAGCTTCTAACCTACCATAGCTTTGGCTTGACTTCGGCACCACGTACTTGTGGGAGTACATGAATATTCGCTGCTCGGCAAGTTTTTTCGATGAGACATTAGGAAACATAAGCTCCCCAATGTGAGCATGCACAACCGTGAACGTGCGTGAGAGGCACTCAATCAATTGCTCCTCAACTAAGCTGGATGGAAAAACATCTTTACAAATGCCCTTAGTCAAACATAATGATCGCATAAACGTAAACATGACATATGCATGGGATAGCTAAACCATGAAGACTTAGAATGAGGTGCAAATTGAGTTGAAGCTCTCTTGAGGTGGATCTCAACTGCACTGTACACGTGTTGCACGATGGCCACCATTCTGGACTTGGTTTCTTTGAATGCCAATAGTCTTCCCTTCCAATGACGTTCCAATACGCCTCGACATCGTACGCGATGAGGTCCAACACGTGACGGTTGAATGTAGACCCATGCACCATTCTTTAATACATGTGGTATCCATACCCCCTCTGAATTTTTTGTGTTGTGCAACACAATCTCCTCTATCTCTGGTTTGGGCCATCTATGCGTGGACATGCTTGGGAAGTTGGGCTTAGGAAGGGATTTGAAATGGGTGGGAGGAAGGTGAGGGAGAGAAGTCTGCAAGGCTGTGGGCTATTGTGTGTGGGTACTGTGGAGAGAGAATTAGGAGCTGAGGGGAGGGTGAGGTGAGTTGCCTATGGTGGCTTTGACAATGGAGATAGAGAAAGAGGGGAGGAGTGAGAGGTAGAGAGCTGTGGGCTATGGAGTGTGGGACTGTAGAGGGTTGATGGAGGTGTGAGAGAAGGGGGAGCTATAGAGAGAGGAAGATGGTGGAAAGCTTTTGGCTATGGCTGCCTTGACTGTAGAGAGAGAATGGGAGGAGGGAGAAGAGGGAGAGTGTGGGAGAGAAAAGTAGTGAGGGAGAGAGAGAAAAGTGGATTTTGGGGGGGAAAATTGACTTTTTAAAGTTAGTTTATGTTTTGAAGCAGTTTTGGAGGCAAATGAGTCAACTTTGAAACTTTTAAAAAAATTTCATTTTTTAGGGTTTTTAAGCATGCGCGTTTTTTTTTTTGGGTCCCTCCCTCTTTTATGACACCTCTTTCCTCCTATTTTACCCCCCCCCCCCCCCCTAGCCTACCTCCCACCTCTCTCTAAGAACCAAGCATTGAAGAGGGAGACAATTAGGCTGCACCCCTACCATTCCTCCCCCTCTATGTGATATCCCAAGAGCCCTCTCATTGGTTCTCCCTTAAGCCTTCACTAATAAAAAAGGCCCAAAGAGAGTCCATATTTTTCCTAATGTGGGCATCCCCTCCCACTAAACGCAGAAAGACTAATTCTAATTGAGAAACAGTTTGCTCTACGCGTATTTGATATTGGGTATGAGTGCCAAGCACTCAGAGCCCCCTATTTCATGTCCTACATAGCTCAGGCTCTGGCTGCAGGGGTTGAAGACCCGAAAAGCTTAGATCCATACAACAAGCGGTTGTTTCTGAGGGAAAGAAGACGCCTGATGCCCATGGGGATGCTGCCATCAACAGAGGAATGAGCTCTTCTACAGAGCTTGCACATCAAAGAGGTACAAAGTGAGGAAGAAGGAGGTGCATCGAAGAGGATAAAAACGACGGGCTCAGGTCCATCTTCTCCTGCTCCTGACTCGTGACTATCGCCACCTCGCATGGCGCGCCACCGCATTTGAATCGGATGTGTTGTAAAGACCGTGTAATTTCTGAACTCTTAAGAAGTTCCTTCTGCCTTGCTCTATGAATTAGTTGTCTATAAGTCCGTTGGTGTAACTCTAATAGGATATTGGCCTTATCTTTTCCTCCCCCATGTCTAGTGTGCTTAAAATAACCTGTTATTTCCATGTAGTGGATTTTTTCCATGCCTTATGTGGACCATATTTATAGTGAGCCGTATGTCTTGGCAAAATATGGACCATGGTTGAACAGTATGTGCTGCATTGAAATAAAGCAAAATGGTAAGCAGAGTACAATTTAAAATTTTGTTTTGTATACGTAGAATGCCAACCCACCATGTAATGTGTGATATGTTGCCCACCCCACCCTGTAAGATAAGCCTTTTTCTAATCCAGCAAGGCTGCTTAAAATGATGTGAGCTTACTTTGGTCCCAATGTAGTGGAAAATTTTATCTAGTGATTTCCACATGTTCGCCTTGTGATTCTAGATTGCCCCACCACAAGCATTGTCTTTAACCACTTTATGTAACTGTTTCCATTTGTTGAACATGTTTCTCGTTTCTTCTCTATCTGAATCTTTGAGGCTAAACCCAAGAAACCTTCTTGCCTTCACTCCGCCTATCCATGCTTTCCTCGATACCTTGTACCGACTTTGAGACATCTTAGGGTCCTCTTCGATTTTGACATTGCCTCCATGCAAACCAATGTCTGAGAGCACTCCCTCTAATGCTTTGATCACTCTTTTTGACTCACTCTCTGGCTTTAATGTCCATGCAAAACATATGTACAAATGAACCACCTTTTCAATTATTCGACAGAGTGCATGAAGTGTACAGATGTGAACTCTACTCAGAGGAATA